>NC_092130.1:128682657-129307657 GCF_043159975.1 Macaca nemestrina | reverse complement strand
TAGGGCCAAAGGAAATATCCTCCGATAACAAAGAGAAAGAAGCTTTCTGAGAAACTTCTTTGTGTTCTATGAAATCATCTCACAGAGTTCAGCTTTCCCCTCAAGAAGCCTATCGCTAAGACAGTTCTTTTGGAATTGGCAAAGTGATATTTGGAAGCCCATAGAGGGCTATGGTGAAAAAGGAAATATCCTCAGATGAAATCTGGAAAGAAGCTTTCTGAGAAACTTCTCTGTGATGTGTGACTTCCACTCACAGAGTTACATCTGTATTTCGTGGATCTCTTTGCTAGCCTTATTTCTGTGGAATCTGAGAACAGATATTTCGGATCCCTTTGAAGACTATAGGGCCAAAGGAAATATCCTCCGATAACTAAGAGAAAGAAGGTTTCTAAGAAATTCTTTGTGTTCTGTGAAATCATCTCACAGAGTTACAGCTTTCCCCTCAAGAAGTCTTTCCCTAAGACAGTTCTTGTGGAATTGGAAAAGTGATATTTGGAAGCCCATAGAGGGCTATGGTGAAAAAGGAAATATCCTCCGATGAAATCTGGAAAGAAGCTTTCTGAGAAACTGCTTAGTGTTCTGTTAATTCATCTCACAGAGTTACATCTGTATTTCGTGGATGTCTTTGCTAGCCTTATTTCTGGGGAATCTGAGAACAGATATTTCGGATCCCTTTGAAGACTATAGGGACAAAGGAAATATCTTCCAATAACAAAGAGAAAGAAGCTTTCTGAGAAACTTCTTTGTATTCTGTGAAATCATCTCACAGAGTTACAGCTTTCCCCTCAAGAAGTCTTTCGCTAAAACAGTTCTTGTGGAATTGGCAAATTGATATTTGGAAGCCCCTAGAGGGCTCTGGTGAAAAAGGAAATATCCTCAGATGAAATCTGGAAAGAAGCTTTCTGAGAAACTGCTCTTTGATGTGTGACTTCCACTCACAGAGTTACATCTGTATTTCGTGGATCTCTTTAAGAGCGTTATTTCTGTGGTATCTGACAACAGATATTTAGGATCCCTTTGAAGACTATAGGGCCAAAGGAAATATCCTCCGATAACAAAGAGAAAGAAGCTTTCTGAGAAACTTCTTTGTGTTCTGTGAAATCATCTCACAGAGTTACAGCTTTCCCCTTAAGAAGCCTTTCGCTAAGACAGTTCTTGTGGAATTGGCAAAGTGATATTTGGAAGCCCATAGAGGGCTATGGTGAAAAAGGAAATATCCTCCGATGAAATCTGGAAAGAAGCTTTCTGAGAAACTGCTTAGTGTTCTGTTAATTCATCTCACAGAGTTACATCTGTATTTCGTGGATCTCTTGGCTAGCCTTATTTCTGTGGAATCTGAGAACAGATATTTCGGATCCCTTTGAAGACTCCAGGGCCAAAGGAAATATCCTCCGTTCACAAAGAGAAAGAAGCTTTCTGAGAAACTTCTTTGTGTTCTGTGAAATCATCTCACAGAGTTACAGCTTTCCACTCAAGAAGACTTTCGCTAAGACAGTTCTTGTGGAATTGGCAAAGTGATACTTGGAAGCCCTTACAGGGCTATGGTGAAAAAGGAAATATCCTCCGATGAAATCTGGAAAGAAGTTTTCTGAGAAACTGCTCTGTGATGTGTGACTTCCACTCAAAGTGTTACATCTGTATTTCGTGGATCTCTTTGCTAGCCTGATTTCTGTGGAATCTGAGAACAGATATTTCGGATCCCTTTGAAGACTATAGGCCAAAGGAAATATCCTCCGATAACTAAGAGAAAGAAGCTTTCTGAGAAACTACTTTGTGTTCTGTGAAATCATCTCACAGAGTTCAGCTTTCCCCTCAAGAAGCCTATCACTAAGACAGTTCTTTTGGAATTGGCAAAGTGATATTTGGAAGCCCATAGAGGGCTATGGTGAAAAAGGAAATATCCTCCGATGAAATCTGGAAAGAAGCTTTCTGAGAAACTGCTCTGTGATGTGTGACTTCCACTCACAGAGTTACATCTGTATTTCGTGGATCTCTTTGCTAGCCTTATTTCTGTGGAATCTGAGAACAGATATTTCGGATCCCTTAGAAGACTATAGGGCCAAAGGAAATATCCTCCGATAACTAAGAGAAAGAAGGTTTCTAAGAAATTCTTTGTGTTCTGTGAAATCATCTCACAGAGTTACAGCTTTCCCCTCAAGAAGCCTTTCCCTAAGACAGTTCTTGTGGAATTGGCAAAGTGATATTTGGAAGCCCATAGAGGGCTATGGTGAAAAAGGAAATATCCTCAGATGAAATCTGGAAAGAAGCTTTCTGAGAAACTGCTTAGTGTTCTGTTAATTCATCTCACAGAGTTACATCTGTATTTCGTGGATGTCTTTGCTAGCCTTATTTTTGGGGAATCTGAGAACAGATATTTCGGATCCCTTTGAAGACTATAGGACCAAAGGAAATATCTTCCGATAACAAAGAGAAAGAAGCTTTCTGAGAAACTTCTTTGTATTCGGTGAAATCATCTCATAGAGTTACAGCTTTCCCCTCAAGAAGACTTTCGCTAAAACAGTTCTTGTGGAATTGGCAAATTGATATTTGGAAGCCCGTAGAGGGCTCTGGTGAAAAAGGAAATATCCTCAGATGAAATCTGGAAAGAAGCTTTCTGAGAAACTGCTTAGTGTTCTGTTAATTCATCTCACAGAGTTACATCTGTATTTCGTAGATCTCTTTGCGAGCCTTATTTCTGTGGAATGTGAGAACAGATATTTCGAATCCCTTTGAAGACTATAGGGCCAAAGGAAATATCCTCCGATCACAAAGAGAAAGAAGCTTTCTGAGAAACTTCTTTGTGTTCTGTGAAATCATTTCACACAGTTACAGCTTTCCCCTCAAGAAGCCTTTCGCTAAGACAGTTCTTGTGGAATTGGCAAAGTGATATTTGGAAGCCCGTAGAGGGCTATGGTGAAAAAGGAAATATCCTCCGATGAAATCTGGAAAGAAGCTTTCTGAGAAACTGCTTAGTGTTCTGTTAATTCATCTCACAGAGTTACATCTATATTTCGTGGATCTCTTTGCTAGCCTTATTACTGCGGAAACTGAGAACAGATATTTCGGATCCCTTTGAAGAATATAGGCCCAAAGGAAATATCCTCCGATAACTAAGAGAAAGAAGCGTTCTGAGAAACTTCTTTGTGTTCTGTGAAATCATCTCACAGAGTTACAGCTTTCCCCTCAAGAAGCCTTTCGCTAAGACAGTTCTTGTGGAATTGGCAAAGTGATATTTGGAAGCCCATAGAGGGCTATGGTGAAAAAGGAAATATCCTCAGATGAAAGCTGGAAAGAAGCTTTCTGAGAAACTGCTTAGTGTTCTGTTAATTCATCTCACAGAGTTACATCTATATTTCCTGGATCTCTTTGCTAGCCTTATTTCTGTGGAATCTGAGAATAGATATTTCGGATCCCTTTGAAGACTATAGGGCCAAAGGAAATATCCTCCGATAACAAAGAGAAAGAAGCTTTCTGAGAAACTTCTTTGTGTTCTGTGAAATCATCTCACAGAGTTACAGCTTTCCCCACAAGAAGCCTTTCGCTAAGACAGTTCTTGTGGAATTGGCAAAGTGATATTTGGAAGACCATAGAGGGCTATGGTGAAAAAGGAAATATCCTCAGATGAAATCTGGAAAGAAGCTTTCTGAGAAACTGCTCTGTGATGTGTGACTTCCACTCACAGAGTTACATCTGTATTTCGTGGATCTCTTTGCTAGCCTTATTTCTGTGGAATCTGAGAACAGATATTTCGGATCCCTTAGAAGACTATAGGGCCAAAGGAAATATCCTCCGATAACTAAGAGAAAGAAGCTTTCTGAGAAACTTCTTTGTGTTCTGTGAAATCATCTCACACAGTTACAGCTTTCCCCTCAAGAAGCCTTTCGCTAAGACAGTTCTTGTGGAATTGGCAAAGTGATATTTGGAAGCCCGTAGAGGGCTATGGTGAAAAAGGAAATATCCTCCGATGAAATCTGGAAAGAAGCTTTCTGAGAAACTGCTTAGTCTTCTGTTAATTCATCTCACAGAGTTACATCTATATTTCGTGGATCTCTTTGCTAGCCTTATTTCTGTGGAATCTGAGAACAAATATTTCGGATCCCTTTGAAGACTATAGGGCCAAAGGAAATATCCTCCGATAACAAAGAGAAAGAAGCTTTCTGAGAAACTTCTTTGTGTTCTGTGAAATCATCTCACAGAGTTACAGCTTTCCCCTCAAGAAGCCTTTCGCTAAGACAGTTCTTGTGGAATTGGCAAAGTGATATTTGGAAGCCCATAGAGGGCTATGGTGAAAAAGGAAATATCCTCAGATGAAATCTGGAAAGAAGCTTTCTGAGAAACTGCTTACTGTTCTGTTACTTCATCTCACAGAGTTACATCTGTATTTCGTGGATCTCTTTGCTAGTCTTATTTCTGTGGAAATGAGAACAGATGTTTCGGATCCCTTTGAAGACTATAGGGCCAAAGGAACTATCCTCCGGTAACAAAGAGAAAGAAGCCTTCTGAGAAACTTCTTTGTGTTCTATGAAATCATCTCACAGAGTTACAGCTTTCCCCTCAAGAAGCCTTTCGCTAAGACAGTTCTTGTGGAATTGGCAAAGTGATATTTGGAAGCCCATTGAGGGCTCTGGTGAAAAAAGAAATATCCTCAGATGAAATCTGGAAAGAAGCTTTCTGAGAAACTGCTCTGTGATGTGTGTCTTCCACTCACAGAGTTACATCTGTATTTCGTGGAACTCTTTGCTAGCCTTATTTCTGTGGAATCTGAGAACAGATATTTCGGATCCCTTTGAAGACTATAGGGCCAAAGGAAATATCCTCCGATAACTAAGAGAAAGAAGCTTTCTGAGAAACTTCTTTGTGTTCTGTGAAATCATCTCACAGAGTTACAGCTTTCCCCTCAAGAAGCCTTTCGCTAAGACAGTTCTTGTGGAATTGGCAAAGTGATATTTGGAAGCCCATAGAGGGCTATGGTGAAAAAGGAAATATCCTCCGATGAAATCTAGAAAGAAGCTTTCTGAGAAACTGCTTAGTGTTCTGTTAATTCATCTCACAGAGTTACATCTGTATTTCGTAGATCTCTTTGCGAGCCTTATTTCTGTGGAATCTGAGAACAGATATTTCGGATCCCTTTGAAGACTATAGGGCCAAAGGAAATATCCTCCGATCACAAAGAGAAAGAAGCTTTCTGAGAAACTTCTTTGTGTTCTGTGAAATCATCTCACAGAGTTCAGCTTTCCCCTCAAGAAGCCTTTCGCTAAGACAGTTCTTGTGGAATTGGCAAAGTGATATTTGGAAGCCCATATAGGGCTCTGGTGAAAAAGGAAATATCCTCAGATGAAATCTGGAAAGAAGCTTTCTGAGAAACTGCTCTGTGATGTGTGACTTCCACTCACACAGTTACATCTGTATTTCGTGGATCTCTTTGCTAGCCTTATTTCTGTGGAATCTGAGAACAGATATTTCGGATCCCTTTGAAGACTATAGGGCCAAAGGAAATATCCTCCGATAACTAAGAGAAAGAAGGTTTCTAAGAAATTCTTTGTGTTCTGTGAAATCATCTCACAGAGTTACAGCTTTCCCCTCAAGAAGCCTTTCGCTAAGACAGTTCTTGTGGAATTGGCAAAGTGATATTTGGAAGCCCATAGAGGGCTAAGGTGAAAAAGGAAATATCCTCTGATGAAATCTGGAAAGAAGCTTTCTGAGAAACTGCTTAGTGTTCTGTTAATTCATGTCACAGAGTTACATCTGTATTTCGTGGATCTCTTTGCTAGCCTTATTTCTGGGGAATCTGAGAACAGATATTTCGGATCCCTTTGAAGACTATAGGGACCAGGGAAATATCTTCCGATAACAAAGAGAAAGAAGCTTTCTGAGAAACTTCTTTTTTTTCTGTGAAATCATCTCACAGAGTTACAGCTTTCCCCTCAAGAAGTCTTTCGCTAAAACAGTTCTTGTGGAATTGGCAAATTGATATTTGGAAGCCCATAGATGGCTCTGGTGAAAAAAGAAATATCCTCAGATGAAATCTGGAAAGAAGCTTTCTGAGAAACTGCTCTTTGATGTGTGACTTCCACTCACAGAGTTACATCTGTATTTCGTGGATCTCTTTGCTAGCGATATTTCTGTGGAATCTGAGAACAGATATTTCGGATCCCTTTGAAGACTATAGGGCCAAAGGAAATATCCTACGATAACTAAGAGAAAGAAGCTTTCTGGGAAACTTCTTTCTGTTCTGTGAAATCATCTAACAGAGTTACAGCTTTCCCCTCAGGAAGCCTTTCGCTAAGACAGTTCTTTTAGAGTTGGCAAAGTGATATTTGGAAGCCCATAGAGGGCTATGGTGAAAAAGGAAATATCCTCCGATGATATCTGGAAAGAAGCTTTCTGAGAAACTGCTTAGTGTTCTGTTAATTCATCTCATAGAGTTACATCTATATTTCTTGGATCTCTTTGCTAGCCTTATTTCTATGAAATCTGAGAACAGATATTTCAGATCCCTTTGAAGACTATAAGGCCAAAGGAAATATCCTCCGATAACTAAGAGAAAGAAGCTTTCTGAGAAATTTCTTTGTGTTCCGTGAAATCATCTCACAGAGGTACAGCTTTGCCCTAAAGAAGCCTTTCGCTAAGACAGTTCTTGTGGAATTGGCAAAGTGATATTTGGAAGCCCATAGAGGGCTATGGTGAAAAAGGAAATATCCTCAGATGAAATCTGGAAAGAAGCTTTCTGAGAAACTGCTTAGTGTTCTGTTAATTCATCTCACAGACTTACATCTGTATTTCGTGGATCTCTTTGCTAGCCTTATTTCTGTGGAATCTGAGAACAGATATCTCGGATCCCTTTGAAGACTCTAGAGCCAAAGGAAATATCCTCCGATAACAAAGAGAAAGAAGCTTTCTGAGAAACTTCTTTGTGTTCTGTGAAATCATCTCACAGAGTTACAGCTTTCCCCTCAAGAAGCCTTTCGCTAAGACAGTTCTTGTGGAATTGGCAAAGTGATATTTGGAAGCCCATAGAGGGCTATGGTGAAAAAGGAAATATCCTCCGATGAAATCTGGAAAGAAGCTTTCTGAGAAACTGCTTACTGTTCTGTTACTTCATCTCACAGAGTTACATCTGTATTTCGTGGATCTCTTTGCTAGCCTTATTTCTGTGGAATCTGAGAACAGATGTTTCGGATCCCTTTGAAGACTATAGGGCCAAAGGAAATATCCTCCGATAACAAAGAGAAAGAAGCTTTCTGAGAAACTTCTTTATGTTCTGTGAAATCATCTCACAAAGTTACAGCTTTCCCCTCAAGAAGCCTTTCGCTAAGACAGTTCTTGTGGAATTGGCAAAGTGATATTTGGAAGCCCATAGAGGGCTATGGTGAAAAAGGAACTATCCTCAGATGAAATCTGGAAAGAAGCTTTCTGAGAAACTGCTCTTTGATGTGTAACTTCCACTCACAGAGTTACATCTGTATTTCGTGGATCTCTTCGCTAGCGTTATTTCTGTGGAATCTGAGAACAGATATTTAGGATCCCTTTGAAGACTATAGGGCCAAAGGAAATATCCTCCGATAACTAAGAGAAAGAAGCTTTCTGAGAAACTTCTTTGTGATCTGTGAAATCATCTCACAGAGTTACAGCTTTCTCCTCAAGAAGCCTTTCGCGAAGACAGTTCTTGTGGAATTGGCAAAGTGATATTTGGAAGCCCATAGAGGGCTATGGTGAAAAAGGAAATATCCTCAGATGAAATCGGGAAAAAAGTTTTCTGAGAAACTGCTTAGTGTTCTGTTAATTCAACTCACAGAGTTACATCTGTATTTCGTGGATCTCTTGGCTAGCCTTATTTCTGTGGAATCTGAGAACAGATATTTCGGATCCCTTTGAAGACTCTAGGGCCAAAGGAAATATCCTCCGATAACAAAGAGAAAGAAGCTTTGTGAGAAACTTCTTTGTGTTCTATGAAATCATCTCACAGAGTTACAGCTTTCCCCTCAAGAAGCCTTTCGCTAAGACAGTTCTTGTGGAATTGGCAAAGTGGTATTTGGAAGCCCATAGAGGGCTATGGTGAAAAAGGAAATATCCTCAGATGAAATCTGGAAAGAAGCTTTCTGAGAAACTGCTTAGTGTTCTGTTACTTCATCTCACAGAGTTACATCTGTATTTCGTGGATCTCTTTGCTAGCCTTATTTCTGTTGAATCTGAGAACAGATGTTTCGGATCCCTTTGAAGACTCTAGGGCGAAAGGAAATATCCTCCGATAACAAAGAGAAAGAAGCCTTCTGAGAAACTTCTTTGTGTTCTATGAAATCATCTCACAGAGTTACAGCTTTCCCCTCAAGAAGCCTTTCGCTAAGACAGTTCTTGTGGAATTGGCAAAGTGATATTTGGAAGCCCATAGAGGGCTCTGGTGAAAAAGGAAATATCCTCAGATGAAATCTGGAAAGAAGCTTTCTGAGAAACTGCTCTGTGATGTGTGTCTTCCACTCACAGAGTTACATCTGTATTTCGTGGAACTCTTTGCTAGCCTTATTTCTGTGGAATCTGAGAACAGATATTTCGGATCCCTTTGAAGACTATAGGGCCAAAGGAAATATCCTCCGATAACTAAGAGAAAGAAGCTTTCTGAGAAACTTCTTTCTGTTCTGTGAAATCATCTAACAGAGTTACAGCTTTCCCCTCAGGAAGCCTTTCGCAAAGACAGTTCTTTTGGAGTTGGCAAAGTGATATTTGGAAGCCCATAGAGGGCTATGGTGAAAAAGGAAATATCCTCCGATGAAATCTGGAAAGAAGCTTTCTGAGAAACTGCTTAGTGTTCTGTTAATTCATCTCATAGTGTTACATCTATATTTCTTGGATCTCTTTGCTGGCCTTAGTTCTATGAAATCTGAGAACAGATATTTCAGATCCCTTTGAAGACTATAAGGCCAAAGGAAATATCCTCCGATAACTAAGAGAAAGAAGCTTTCTGAGGAATTTCTTTGTGTTCTATGAAATCATCTCACAGAGTTACAGCTTTCCCCTAAAGAAGCCTTTCGCTAAGACAGTTCTTGTGGAATTGGCAAAGTGATATTTGGAAGCCCATAGAGGGCTATGGTGAAAAAGGAAATATCCTCAGATGAAATCTAGAAAGAAGCTTTCTGAGAAACTGCTTAGTGTTCTGTTAATTCATCTCACAGACTTACATCTGTATTTCGTGGATCTCTTGGCTAGCCTTATTTCTGTGGAATCTGAGAACAGATATTTCGGATCCCTTTGAAGACTCTAGGGCCAAAGGAAATATCCTCCGATAACAAAGAGAAAGAAGCTTTCTGAGAAACTTCTTTGTGTTCTGTGAAATCATCTCACAGAGTTACAGCTTTCCCCTCAAGAAGCCTTTCGCTAAGACAGTTCTTGTGGAATTGGCAAAGTGATATTTGGAAGCCCATAGAGGGCTATGGTGAAAAAGGAAATATCCTCCGATGAAATCTGGAAAGAAGCTTTCTGAGAAACTGCTTACTGTTCTGTTACTTCATCTCACAGAGTTACATCTGTATTTCGTGGATCTCTTTGCTAGCCTTATTTCTGTGGAATCTGAGAACAGATGTTTCGGATCCCTTTGAAGACTATAGGGCCAAAGGAAATATCCTCCGATAACAAAGAGAAAGAAGCTTTCTGAGAAACTTCTTTGTGTTCTGTGAAATCATCTAACAGAGTTACAGCTTTCCCCTCAAGAAGCCTTTCGCTAAGACTGTTCTTGTGGAATTGGCAAAGTGATATTTGGAAGCCCATAGAGGGCTATGGTGAAAAAGGAACTATCCTCAGATGAAATCTGGAAAGAAGCTTTCTGAGAAACTGCTCTTTGATGTGTGACTTCCACTCACAGAGTTACATCTGTATTTCGTGGATCTCTTCGCTAGCGTTATTTCTGTGGAATCTGAGAACAGATATTTAGGATCCCTTTGAAGACTATAGGGCCAAAGGAAATATCCTCCGATAACTAAGAGAAAGAAGCTTTCTGAGAAACTTCTTTGTGATCTGTGAAATCATCTCACAGAGTTACAGCTTTCTCCTCAAGAAGCCTTTCGCTAAGACAGTTCTTGTGGAATTGGCAAAGTGATATTTGGAAGCCCATAGAGGGCTATGGTGAAAAAGGAAATATCCTCAGATGAAATCTGGAAAGAAGCTTTCTGAGAAACTGCTTAGTGTTCTGTTAATTCAACTCACAGAGTTACATCTGTATTTCGTGGAACTCTTGGCTAGCCTTATTTCTGTGGAATCTGAGAACAGATATTTCGGATCCCTTTGAAGACTCTAGGGCCAAAGGAAATATCCTCCGATAACAAAGAGTAAGAAGCTTTCTGAGAAACTTCTTTGTGTTCTGTGAAATCATCTCACAGAGTTACAGCTTTCCCCTCAAGAAGCCTTTCGCTAAGACAGTTCTTGTGGAATTGGCAAAGTGATATTTGGAATCCCATAGAGGGCTATGGTGAAAAAGGAAATATCCTCAGATGAAATCTGGAAAGAAGCTTTCTGAGAAACTGCTTACTGTTCTGTTACTTCATCTCACAGAGTTACATCTGTATTTCGTGGATCTCTTTGCTAGCCTTATTTCTGTGGAATCTGAGAACAGATGTTTCGGATTCCTTTGAAGACTATAGGTCCAAAGGAAATATCCTCCGATAACAAAGAGAAAGAAGCTTTCTGAGAAACTTCTTTGTGTTCTGTGAAATCATCTCACAGAGTTACAGCTTTCCCCTCAAGAAGCCTTTCGCTAAGACAGTTCTTGTGGAATTGGCAAAGTGATATTTGGAAGCATATAGAGGGCTACGGTGAAAAAGGAAATATCCTCAGATGAAATCTGTAAAGAAGCTTTCTGAGAAACTGCTCTGTGAAGTGTGACTTCCACTCACAGAGTTACATCTGTATTTCGTGGATCTCTTTGCTAGCGTTATTTTTGTGGAATCTGAGAACAGATATTTAGGATCTCTTTGAAGACTATAGGGCCAAAGGAAATATCCTCCGATAACTAAGAGAAAGAAGCTTTCTGAGAAACTTCTTTGTGTTCTGTGAAATCATCTCACAGAGTTACAGCTTTCCCCTCAAGAAGCCTTTCGTTAAGACAGTTCTTGTGGAACTGGCAAAGTGATATTTGAAGACCATAGAGGGCTATGGTGAAAAAGGAAATATCCTCCGATGAAATCTTGAAAGAAGCTTTCTGAGAAACTGCTTAGTGTTCTGTTAAATCATCTCACAGAGTTACATCTATATTTCGTGGATCTCTTTGCTAGCCTTATTTCTATGGAATCTGAGAACAGATATTTCGGATCCCTTAGAAGACTATAGGGCCAAAGGAAATATCCTCCGATAACTAAGAGAAAGAAGCTTTCTGAGAAACTTCTTTGTGTTCTGTGAAATCATGTCACAGAGTTACAGCTTTCCCCTCAAGAAGCCTTTCGCTAAGACAGTTCTTGTGGAATTGGCAAAGTGATATTTGGAAGCCCTTAGAGGGCTATGGTGAAAAAGGAAATATCCTCAGATGAAATCTGGAAAGAAGCTTTCTGAGAAACTGCTTAGTGTTCTGTTACTTCATCTCACAGAGTTACATCTGTATTTCGTGGATCTCTTTGCTAGCCTTATTTCTGTGGAATCTGAGAACAGATGTTTCGGATCCCTTTGAAGACTATAGGGCCAAAGGAAATATCCTCCGATAACAAAGAGAAAGAAGCTTTCTGAGAAACTTCTTTATGTTCTGTGAAATCATCTCACAAAGTTACAGCTTTCCCCTCAAGAAGCCTTTCGCTAAGACAGTTCTTGTGGAATTGGCAAAGTGATATTTGGAAGCCCATAGAGGGCTATGGTGAAAAAGGAACTATCCTCAGATGAAATCTGGAAAGAAGCTTTCTGAGAAACTGCTCTTTGATGTGTAACTCCCACTCACAGAGTTACATCTGTATTTCGTGGATCTCTTCGCTAGCGTTATTTCTGTGGAATCTGAGAACAGATATTTAGGATCCCTTTGAAGACTATAGGGCCAAAGGAAATATCCTCCGATAACTAAGAGAAAGAAGCTTTCTGAGAAACTTCTTTGTGATCTGTGAAATCATCTCACAGAGTTACAGCTTTCTCCTCAAGAAGCCTTTCGCGAAGACAGTTCTTGTGGAATTGGCAAAGTGATATTTGGAAGCCCATAGAGGGCTATGGTGAAAAAGGAAATATCCTCAGATGAAATCGGGAAAAAAGTTTTCTGAGAAACTGCTTAGTGTTCTGTTAATTCAACTCACAGAGTTACATCTGTATTTCGTGGATCTCTTGGCTAGCCTTATTTCTGTGGAATCTGAGAACAGATATTTCGGATCCCTTTGAAGACTCTAGGGCCAAAGGAAATATCCTCCGATAACAAAGAGAAAGAAGCTTTGTGAGAAACTTCTTTGTGTTCTATGAAATCATCTCACAGAGTTACAGCTTTCCCCTCAAGAAGCCTTTCGCTAAGACAGTTCTTGTGGAATTGGCAAAGTGGTATTTGGAAGCCCATAGAGGGCTATGGTGAAAAAGGAAATATCCTCAGATGAAATCTGGAAAGAAGCTTTCTGAGAAACTGCTTAGTGTTCTGTTACTTCATCTCACAGAGTTACATCTGTATTTCGTGGATCTCTTTGCTAGCCTTATTTCTGTTGAATCTGAGAACAGATGTTTCGGATCCCTTTGAAGACTCTAGGGCCAAAGGAAATATCCTCCGATAACAAAGAGAAAGAAGCCTTCTGAGAAACTTCTTTGTGTTCTATGAAATCATCTCACAGAGTTACAGCTTTCCCCTCAAGAAGCCTTTCGCTAAGACAGTTCTTGTGGAATTGGCAAAGTGATATTTGGAAGCCCATAGAGGGCTCTGGTGAAAAAGGAAATATCCTCAGATGAAATCTGGAAAGAAGCTTTCTGAGAAACTGCTCTGTGATGTGTGTCTTCCACTCACAGAGTTACATCTGTATTTCGTGGAACTCTTTGCTAGCCTTATTTCTGTGGAATCTGAGAACAGATATTTCGGATCCCTTTGAAGACTATAGGGCCAAAGGAAATATCCTCCGATAACTAAGAGAAAGAAGCTTTCTGAGAAACTTCTTTCTGTTCTGTGAAATCATCTAACAGAGTTACAGCTTTCCCCTCAGGAAGCCTTTCGCAAAGACAGTTCTTTTGGAGTTGGCAAAGTGATATTTGGAAGCCCATAGAGGGCTATGGTGAAAAAGGAAATATCCTCCGATGAAATCTGGAAAGAAGCTTTCTGAGAAACTGCTTAGTGTTCTGTTAATTCATCTCATAGTGTTACATCTATATTTCTTGGATCTCTTTGCTGGCCTTAGTTCTATGAAATCTGAGAACAGATATTTCAGATCCCTTTGAAGACTATAAGGCCAAAGGAAATATCCTCCGATAACTAAGAGAAAGAAGCTTTCTGAGGAATTTCTTTGTGTTCTATGAAATCATCTCACAGAGTTACAGCTTTCCCCTAAAGAAGCCTTTCGCTAAGACAGTTCTTGTGGAATTGGCAAAGTGATATTTGGAAGCCCATAGAGGGCTATGGTGAAAAAGGAAATATCCTCAGATGAAATCTAGAAAGAAGCTTTCTGAGAAACTGCTTAGTGTTCTGTTAATTCATCTCACAGACTTACATCTGTATTTCGTGGATCTCTTTGCTAGCCTTATTTCTGTGGAATCTGAAAACAGATATTTCGGATCCCTTTGAAGACTCTAGGGCCAAAGGAAATATCCTCCGATAACAAAGAGAAAGAAGCTTTCTGAGAAACTTCTTTGTGTTCTGTGAAATCATCTCACAGAGTTACAGCTTTCCCCTCAAGAAGCCTTTCGCTAAGACAGTTCTTGTGGAATTGGCAAAGTGATATTTGGAAGCCCATAGAGGGCTATGGTGAAAAAGGAAATATCCTCCGATGAAATCTGGAAAGAAGCTTTCTGAGAAACTGCTTACTGTTCTGTTACTTCATCTCACAGAGTTACATCTGTATTTCGTGGATCTCTTTGCTAGCCTTATTTCTGTGGAATCTGAGAACAGATGTTTCGGATCCCTTTGAAGACTATAGGGCCAAAGGAAATATCCTCCGATAACAAAGAGAAAGAAGCTTTCTGAGAAACTTCTTTGTGTTCTGTGAAATCATCTAACAGAGTTACAGCTTTCCCCTCAAGAAGCCTTTCGCTAAGACTGTTCTTGTGGAATTGGCAAAGTGATATTTGGAAGCCCATAGAGGGCTATGGTGAAAAAGGAACTATCCTCAGATGAAATCTGGAAAGAAGCTTTCTGAGAAACTGCTCTTTGATGTGTGACTTCCACTCACAGAGTTACATCTGTATTTCGTGGATCTCTTCGCTAGCGTTATTTCTGTGGAATCTGAGAACAGATATTTAGGATCCCTTTGAAGACTATAGGGCCAAAGGAAATATCCTCCGATAACTAAGAGAAAGAAGCTTTCTGAGAAACTTCTTTGTGATCTGTGAAATCATCTCACAGAGTTACAGCTTTCCCCTCAAGAAGCCTTTCGCTAAGACAGTTCTTGTGGAATTGGCAAAGTGATATTTGGAATCCCATAGAGGGCTATGGTGAAAAAGGAAATATCCTCAGATGAAATCTGGAAAGAAGCTTTCTGAGAAACTGCTTACTGTTCTGTTACTTCATCTCACAGAGTTACATCTGTATTTCGTGGATCTCTTTGCTAGCCTTATTTCTGTGGAATCTGAGAACAGATGTTTCGGATTCCTTTGAAGACTATAGGTCCAAAGGAAATATCCTCCGATAACAAAGAGAAAGAAGCTTTCTGAGAAACTTCTTTGTGTTCTGTGAAATCATCTCACAGAGTTACAGCTTTCCCCTCAAGAAGCCTTTCGCTAAGGCAGTTCTTGTGGAATTGGCAAAGTGATATTTGGAAGCCCATAGAGGGCTATGGTGAAAAAGGAAATATCCTCAGATGAAATCTGTAAAGAAGCTTTCTGAGAAACTGCTCTGTGAAGTGTGACTTCCACTCACAGAGTTACATCTGTATTTCGTGGATCTCTTTGCTAGCGTTATTTTTGTGGAATCTGAGAACAGATATTTAGGATCTCTTTGAAGACTATAGGGCCAAAGGAAATATCCTCCGATAACTAAGAGAAAGAAGCTTTCTGAGAAACTTCTTTGTGTTCTGTGAAATCATCTCACAGAGTTACAGCTTTCCCCTCAAGAAGCCTTTCGTTAAGACAGTTCTTGTGGAACTGGCAAAGTGATATTTGAAGACCATAGAGGGCTATGGTGAAAAAGGAAATATCCTCCGATGAAATCTTGAAAGAAGCTTTCTGAGAAACTGCTTAGTGTTCTGTTAAATCATCTCACAGAGTTACATCTATATTTCGTGGATCTCTTTGCTAGCCTTATTTCTATGGAATCTGAGAACAGATATTTCGGATCCCTTAGAAGACTATAGGGCCAAAGGAAATATCCTCCGATAACTAAGAGAAAGAAGCTTTCTGAGAAACTTCTTTGTGTTCTGTGAAATCATGTCACAGAGTTACAGCTTTCCCCTCAAGAAGCCTTTCGCTAAGACAGTTCTTGTGGAATTGGCAAAGTGATATTTGGAAGCCCTTAGAGGGCTATGGTGAAAAAGGAAATATCCTCAGATGAAATCTGGAAAGAAGCTTTCTGAGAAACTGCTTAGTGTTCTGTTAATTCATCTCACAGAGTTACAACTGTATTTCGTGGATCTCTTGGCTAGCCTTATTTCTGTGGAATCTGAGAACAGATATTTCGGATCCCTTTGAAGACTATAGGGCCAAAGGAAATATCCTCCGATTACAAAGAGAAAGAAGCTTTGTGAGAAACATCTTTGTGTTCTATGAAATCATCTCACAAAGTTACAGCTTTCCCTTCAAGAAGCCTTTCGTTAAGACAGTTCTTGTGGAATTGGCAAAGTGATATTTGGAAGCCCTTAGAGGGCTATGGTGAAAAAGGAAATATCCTCCGATGAAATCTGGAAAGAAGCTTTCTGAGAAACTGCTCTGTGATGTGTGACTTCCACTCACAGAGTTACATCTGTATTTCGTGGATCTCTTTGCTAGCCTTATTTCTGTGGAATCTGAGAACAGATATTTCGGATCCCTTAGAAGACTATAGGGCCAAAGGAAATATCCTCCGATAACTAAGAGAAAGAAGGTTTCTAAGAAATTCTTTGTGTTCTGTGAAATCATCTCACAGAGTTACAGCTTTCCCCTCAAGAAGCCTTTCCCTAAGACAGTTCTTGTGGAATTGGCAAAGTGATATTTGGAAGCCCATAGAGGGCTATGGTGAAAAAGGAAATATCCTCAGATGAAATCTGGAAAGAAGCTTTCAGAGAAACTGCTTAGTGTTCTGTTAATTCATCTCACATAGTTACATCTATATTTCGTGGATCTGTTTGCTAGCCTTATTTCTGTGGAATATGAGAACAGATATTTCGGATCCCTTTGAAGACTATATGGCCAAAGGAAATATCCTCCGATAACAAAGAGAAAGAAGCTTTCTGAGAAACTTCTTTGTGTTCTGTGAAATCATCTCACAGAGTTACAGCTTTCCCCTCAAGAAGCCTTTCGCTAAGACAGTTCTTGTGGAATTGGCAAAGTGATATTTGGAAGCCCATAGAGGGCTATGGTGAAAAAGGAAATATCCTCAGATGGAATCTGGAAAGAAGCTTTCTGAGAAACTGCTTAGTGTTCTGTTAATTCATCTCACAGAGTTACATCTGTATTTCGTGGATCTCTTGGCTAGCCTTATTTCTGTGGAATCTGAGAACAGATATTTCGGATCCCTTTGAAGACTCTAGGGCCAAAGGAAATATCCTCCGATAACAAAGAGAAAGAAGCTTTCTGAGAAACTTCTTTGTGTTCTGTGAAATCATCTCACAGAGTTACAGCTTTCCCCTCAAGAAGCCTTTCGCTAAGACAGTTCTTGTGGAATTGGCAAAGTGATATTTGGAAGCCCTTAGAGGGCTATGGTGAAAAAGGAAATATCCTCCGATGAAATCTGGAAAGAAGCTTTCTGAGAAACTGCTTAGAGTTCTGTTAATTCATCTCACAGAGTTACATCTGTATTTCGTGGATCTCTTGGCTAGCCTTATTTCTGTGGAATCTGAGAACAGATATTTCGGATCCCTTTGAAGACTATAGGGCCAAAGGAAATATCCTCCGATAACAAAGAGAAAGAAGCTTTCTGAGAAACTTCTTTGTGTTCTGTGAAATCATCTCCCAGAGTTACAGCTTTCCCCTCAAGAAGCCTTTCGCTAAGACAGTTCTTGTGGAATTGGCAAAGTGATATTTGGAAGCCCATAGAGGGCTATGGTGAAAAAAGAAATATCCTCAGATGAAATCTGGAAAGAAGCTTTCTGAGAAACTGCTTAGTGTTCTGTTACTTCATCTCACAGAGTTACATCTGTATTTCGTGGATCTCTTTGCTAGCCTTATTTCTGTGGAATCTGAGAACAGATGTTTCGGATCCCTTTGAAGACTCTAGGGCCAAAGGAAATATCCTCCGATAACAAAGAGAAAGAAGCTTTCTGAGAAACTTCTTTGTGTTCTGTGAAATCATCTCACAGAGTTACAGCTTTCCACTCAGGAAGCCTTTCGCTAAGACAGTTCTTGTGGAATTGGCAAAGTGATATTTGGAAGCCCATAGAGGGCTATGGTGAAAAAGGAAATATCCTCCGATGAAATCTGGAAAGAAGCTTTCTGAGAAACTGCTTAGTGTTCTGTTAATTCATCTCACAGAGTTACATCAATATTTCGTGGATCTCTTTGCTAGCCTTATTTCTGTCGAATCTGAGAACAGATATTTCGAATCCCTTAGAAGACTATAGGGCCAAAGGAAATATCCTCCGATAACTAAGAGAAAGAAGCTTTCTGAGAAACTTCTTTGTGTTCTGTGAAATCATCTCCCAGAGTTACAGCTTTCCCCTCAAGAAGCCTTTCGCTAAGACAGTTCTTGTGGAATTGGCAAAGTGATATTTGGAAGCCCATAGAGGGCTATGGTGAAAAAGGAACTATCCTCAGATGAAATATGGAAAGAAGCTTTCTGAGAAACTGCTTAGTGTTCTGTTAATTCATCTCACAGAGTTACAACTGTATTTCGTGGATCTCTTGGCTAGCCTTATTTCTGTGGAATCTGAGAACAGATATTTCGGATCCCTTTGAAGACTAGAGGGCCAAAGGAAATATCCTCCGATTACAAAGAGAAAGAAGCTTTGTGAGAAACTTCTTTGTGTTCTATGAAATCATCTCACAGAGTTACAGCTTTCCCTTCCAGAAGCCTTTCGCTAAGACAGTTCTTGTGGAATTGGCAAAGTGATATTTGGAAGCCCATAGAGGGCTATGGTGAAAAAGGAAATATCCTCAGATGAAATCTGGAAAGAAGCTTTCTGAGAAACTGCTCTGTGATGTGTGACTTCCACTCACACAGTTACATCTGTATTTCGTGGATCTCTTTGCTAGCCTTATTTCTGTGGAATCTGAGAACAGATATTTCGGATCCCTTTGAAGACTATAGGGCCAAAGGAAATATCCTCCGATAACTAAGAGAAAGAAGGTTTCTAAGAAATTCTTTGTGTTCTGTGAAATCATCTCACAGAGTTACAGCTTTCCCCTCAAGAAGCCTTTCGCTAAGACAGTTCTTGTGGAATTGGCAAAGTGATATTTGGAAGCCCATAGAGGGCTAAGGTGAAAAAGGAAATATCCTCTGATGAAATCTGGAAAGAAGCTTTCTGAGAAACTGCTTAGTGTTCTGTTAATTCATGTCACAGAGTTACATCTGTATTTCGTGGATCTCTTTGCTAGCCTTATTTCTGGGGAATCTGAGAACAGATATTTCGGATCCCTTTGAAGACTATAGGGACCAGGGAAATATCTTCCGATAACAAAGAGAAAGAAGCTTTCTGAGAAACTTCTTTTTATTCTGTGAAATCATCTCACAGAGTTACAGCTTTCCCCTCAAGAAGTCTTTCGCTAAAACAGTTCTTGTGGAATTGGCAAATTGATATTTGGAAGCCCATAGAGGGCTCTGGTGAAAAAAGAAATATCCTCAGATGAAATCTGGAAAGAAGCTTTCTGAGAAACTGCTCTTTGATGTGTGACTTCCACTCACAGAGTTACATCTGTATTTCGTGGATCTCTTTGCTAGCGATATTTCTGTGGAATCTGAGAACAGATATTTCGGATCCCTTTGAAGACTATAGGGCCAAAGGAAATATCCTACGATAACTAAGAGAAAGAAGCTTTCTGGGAAACTTCTTTCTGTTCTGTGAAATCATCTAACAGAGTTACAGCTTTCCCCTCAGGAAGCCTTTCGCTAAGACAGTTCTTTTAGAGTTGGCAAAGTGATATTTGGAAGCCCATAGAGGGCTATGGTGAAAAAGGAAATATCCTCCGATGATATCTGGAAAGAAGCTTTCTGAGAAACTGCTTAGTGTTCTGTTAATTCATCTCATAGAGTTACATCTATATTTCTTGGATCTCTTTGCTAGCCTTATTTCTATGAAATCTGAGAACAGATATTTCAGATCCCTTTGAAGACTATAAGGCCAAAGGAAATATCCTCCGATAACTAAGAGAAAGAAGCTTTCTGAGAAATTTCTTTGTGTTCCGTGAAATCATCTCACAGAGGTACAGCTTTGCCCTAAAGAAGCCTTTCGCTAAGACAGTTCTTGTGGAATTGGCAAAGTGATATTTGGAAGCCCATAGAGGGCTATGGTGAAAAAGGAAATATCCTCAGATGAAATCTGGAAAGAAGCTTTCTGAGAAACTGCTTAGTGTTCTGTTAATTCATCTCACAGACTTACATCTGTATTTCGTGGATCTCTTTGCTAGCCTTATTTCTGTGGAATCTGAGAACAGATATCTCGGATCCCTTTGAAGACTCTAGAGCCAAAGGAAATATCCTCCGATAACAAAGAGAAAGAAGCTTTCTGAGAAACTTCTTTGTGTTCTGTGAAATCATCTCACAGAGTTACAGCTTTCCCCTCAAGAAGCCTTTCGCTAAGACAGTTCTTGTGGAATTGGCAAAGTGATATTTGGAAGCCCATAGAGGGCTATGGTGAAAAAGGAAATATCCTCCGATGAAATCTGGAAAGAAGCTTTCTGAGAAACTGCTTACTGTTCTGTTACTTCATCTCACAGAGTTACATCTGTATTTCGTGGATCTCTTTGCTAGCCTTATTTCTGTGGAATCTGAGAACAGATGTTTCGGATCCCTTTGAAGACTATAGGGCCAAAGGAAATATCCTCCGATAACAAAGAGAAAGAAGCTTTCTGAGAAACTTCTTTATGTTCTGTGAAATCATCTCACAAAGTTACAGCTTTCCCCTCAAGAAGCCTTTCGCTAAGACAGTTCTTGTGGAATTGGCAAAGTGATATTTGGAAGCCCATAGAGGGCTATGGTGAAAAAGGAACTATCCTCAGATGAAATCTGGAAAGAAGCTTTCTGAGAAACTGCTCTTTGATGTGTAACTTCCACTCACAGAGTTACATCTGTATTTCGTGGATCTCTTCGCTAGCGTTATTTCTGTGGAATCTGAGAACAGATATTTAGGATCCCTTTGAAGACTATAGGGCCAAAGGAAATATCCTCCGATAACTAAGAGAAAGAAGCTTTCTGAGAAACTTCTTTGTGATCTGTGAAATCATCTCACAGAGTTACAGCTTTCTCCTCAAGAAGCCTTTCGCGAAGACAGTTCTTGTGGAATTGGCAAAGTGATATTTGGAAGCCCATAGAGGGCTATGGTGAAAAAGGAAATATCCTCAGATGAAATCGGGAAAAAAGTTTTCTGAGAAACTGCTTAGTGTTCTGTTAATTCAACTCACAGAGTTACATCTGTATTTCGTGGATCTCTTGGCTAGCCTTATTTCTGTGGAATCTGAGAACAGATATTTCGGATCCCTTTGAAGACTCTAGGGCCAAAGGAAATATCCTCCGATAACAAAGAGAAAGAAGCTTTGTGAGAAACTTCTTTGTGTTCTATGAAATCATCTCACAGAGTTACAGCTTTCCCCTCAAGAAGCCTTTCGCTAAGACAGTTCTTGTGGAATTGGCAAAGTGGTATTTGGAAGCCCATAGAGGGCTATGGTGAAAAAGGAAATATCCTCAGATGAAATCTGGAAAGAAGCTTTCTGAGAAACTGCTTAGTGTTCTGTTACTTCATCTCACAGAGTTACATCTGTATTTCGTGGATCTCTTTGCTAGCCTTATTTCTGTTGAATCTGAGAACAGATGTTTCGGATCCCTTTGAAGACTCTAGGGCGAAAGGAAATATCCTCCGATAACAAAGAGAAAGAAGCCTTCTGAGAAACTTCTTTGTGTTCTATGAAATCATCTCACAGAGTTACAGCTTTCCCCTCAAGAAGCCTTTCGCTAAGACAGTTCTTGTGGAATTGGCAAAGTGATATTTGGAAGCCCATAGAGGGCTCTGGTGAAAAAGGAAATATCCTCAGATGAAATCTGGAAAGAAGCTTTCTGAGAAACTGCTCTGTGATGTGTGTCTTCCACTCACAGAGTTACATCTGCATTTCGTGGAACTCTTTGCTAGCCTTATTTCTGTGGAATCTGAGAACAGATATTTCGGATCCCTTTGAAGACTATAGGGCCAAAGGAAATATCCTCCGATAACTAAGAGAAAGAAGCTTTCTGAGAAACTTCTTTCTGTTCTGTGAAATCATCTAACAGAGTTACAGCTTTCCCCTCAGGAAGCCTTTCGCAAAGACAGTTCTTTTGGAGTTGGCAAAGTGATATTTGGAAGCCCATAGAGGGCTATGGTGAAAAAGGAAATATCCTCCGATGAAATCTGGAAAGAAGCTTTCTGAGAAACTGCTTAGTGTTCTGTTAATTCATCTCATAGTGTTACATCTATATTTCTTGGATCTCTTTGCTGGCCTTAGTTCTATGAAATCTGAGAACAGATATTTCAGATCCCTTTGAAGACTATAAGGCCAAAGGAAATATCCTCCGATAACTAAGAGAAAGAAGCTTTCTGAGGAATTTCTTTGTGTTCTATGAAATCATCTCACAGAGTTACAGCTTTCCCCTAAAGAAGCCTTTCGCTAAGACAGTTCTTGTGGAATTGGCAAAGTGATATTTGGAAGCCCATAGAGGGCTATGGTGAAAAAGGAAATATCCTCAGATGAAATCTAGAAAGAAGCTTTCTGAGAAACTGCTTAGTGTTCTGTTAATTCATCTCACAGACTTACATCTGTATTTCGTGGATCTCTTGGCTAGCCTTATTTCTGTGGAATCTGAGAACAGATATTTCGGATCCCTTTGAAGACTCTAGGGCCAAAGGAAATATCCTCCGATAACAAAGAGAAAGAAGCTTTCTGAGAAACTTCTTTGTGTTCTGTGAAATCATCTCACAGAGTTACAGCTTTCCCCTCAAGAAGCCTTTCGCTAAGACAGTTCTTGTGGAATTGGCAAAGTGATATTTGGAAGCCCATAGAGGGCTATGGTGAAAAAGGAAATATCCTCCGATGAAATCTGGAAAGAAGCTTTCTGAGAAACTGCTTACTGTTCTGTTACTTCATCTCACAGAGTTACATCTGTATTTCGTGGATCTCTTTGCTAGCCTTATTTCTGTGGAATCTGAGAACAGATGTTTCGGATCCCTTTGAAGACTATAGGGCCAAAGGAAATATCCTCCGATAACAAAGAGAAAGAAGCTTTCTGAGAAACTTCTTTGTGTTCTGTGAAATCATCTAACAGAGTTACAGCTTTCCCCTCAAGAAGCCTTTCGCTAAGACTGTTCTTGTGGAATTGGCAAAGTGATATTTGGAAGCCCATAGAGGGCTATGGTGAAAAAGGAACTATCCTCAGATGAAATCTGGAAAGAAGCTTTCTGAGAAACTGCTCTTTGATGTGTGACTTCCACTCACAGAGTTACATCTGTATTTCGTGGATCTCTTCGCTAGCGTTATTTCTGTGGAATCTGAGAACAGATATTTAGGATCCCTTTGAAGACTATAGGGCCAAAGGAAATATCCTCCGATAACTAAGAGAAAGAAGCTTTCTGAGAAACTTCTTTGTGATCTGTGAAATCATCTCACAGAGTTACAGCTTTCTCCTCAAGAAGCCTTTCGCTAAGACAGTTCTTGTGGAATTGGCAAAGTGATATTTGGAAGCCCATAGAGGGCTATGGTGAAAAAGGAAATATCCTCAGATGAAATCTGGAAAGAAGCTTTCTGAGAAACTGCTTAGTGTTCTGTTAATTCAACTCACAGAGTTACATCTGTATTTCGTGGAACTCTTGGCTAGCCTTATTTCTGTGGAATCTGAGAACAGATATTTCGGATCCCTTTGAAGACTCTAGGGCCAAAGGAAATATCCTCCGATAACAAAGAGTAAGAAGCTTTCTGAGAAACTTCTTTGTGTTCTGTGAAATCATCTCACAGAGTTACAGCTTTCCCCTCAAGAAGCCTTTCGCTAAGACAGTTCTTGTGGAATTGGCAAAGTGATATTTGGAATCCCATAGAGGGCTATGGTGAAAAAGGAAATATCCTCAGATGAAATCTGGAAAGAAGCTTTCTGAGAAACTGCTTACTGTTCTGTTACTTCATCTCACAGAGTTACATCTGTATTTCGTGGATCTCTTTGCTAGCCTTATTTCTGTGGAATCTGAGAACAGATGTTTCGGATTCCTTTGAAGACTATAGGTCCAAAGGAAATATCCTCCGATAACAAAGAGAAAGAAGCTTTCTGAGAAACTTCTTTGTGTTCTGTGAAATCATCTCACAGAGTTACAGCTTTCCCCTCAAGAAGCCTTTCGCTAAGACAGTTCTTGTGGAATTGGCAAAGTGATATTTGGAAGCATATAGAGGGCTACGGTGAAAAAGGAAATATCCTCAGATGAAATCTGTAAAGAAGCTTTCTGAGAAACTGCTCTGTGAAGTGTGACTTCCACTCACAGAGTTACATCTGTATTTCGTGGATCTCTTTGCTAGCGTTATTTTTGTGGAATCTGAGAACAGATATTTAGGATCTCTTTGAAGACTATAGGGCCAAAGGAAATATCCTCCGATAACTAAGAGAAAGAAGCTTTCTGAGAAACTTCTTTGTGTTCTGTGAAATCATCTCACAGAGTTACAGCTTTCCCCTCAAGAAGCCTTTCGTTAAGACAGTTCTTGTGGAACTGGCAAAGTGATATTTGAAGACCATAGAGGGCTATGGTGAAAAAGGAAATATCCTCCGATGAAATCTTGAAAGAAGCTTTCTGAGAAACTGCTTAGTGTTCTGTTAAATCATCTCACAGAGTTACATCTATATTTCGTGGATCTCTTTGCTAGCCTTATTTCTATGGAATCTGAGAACAGATATTTCGGATCCCTTAGAAGACTATAGGGCCAAAGGAAATATCCTCCGATAACTAAGAGAAAGAAGCTTTCTGAGAAACTTCTTTGTGTTCTGTGAAATCATGTCACAGAGTTACAGCTTTCCCCTCAAGAAGCCTTTCGCTAAGACAGTTCTTGTGGAATTGGCAAAGTGATATTTGGAAGCCCTTAGAGGGCTATGGTGAAAAAGGAAATATCCTCAGATGAAATCTGGAAAGAAGCTTTCTGAGAAACTGCTTAGTGTTCTGTTACTTCATCTCACAGAGTTACATCTGTATTTCGTGGATCTCTTTGCTAGCCTTATTTCTGTGGAATCTGAGAACAGATGTTTCGGATCCCTTTGAAGACTATAGGGCCAAAGGAAATATCCTCCGATAACAAAGAGAAAGAAGCTTTCTGAGAAACTTCTTTATGTTCTGTGAAATCATCTCACAAAGTTACAGCTTTCCCCTCAAGAAGCCTTTCGCTAAGACAGTTCTTGTGGAATTGGCAAAGTGATATTTGGAAGCCCATAGAGGGCTATGGTGAAAAAGGAACTATCCTCAGATGAAATCTGGAAAGAAGCTTTCTGAGAAACTGCTCTTTGATGTGTAACTTCCACTCACAGAGTTACATCTGTATTTCGTGGATCTCTTCGCTAGCGTTATTTCTGTGGAATCTGAGAACAGATATTTAGGATCCCTTTGAAGACTATAGGGCCAAAGGAAATATCCTCCGATAACTAAGAGAAAGAAGCTTTCTGAGAAACTTCTTTGTGATCTGTGAAATCATCTCACAGAGTTACAGCTTTCTCCTCAAGAAGCCTTTCGCGAAGACAGTTCTTGTGGAATTGGCAAAGTGATATTTGGAAGCCCATAGAGGGCTATGGTGAAAAAGGAAATATCCTCAGATGAAATCGGGAAAAAAGTTTTCTGAGAAACTGCTTAGTGTTCTGTTAATTCAACTCACAGAGTTACATCTGTATTTCGTGGATCTCTTGGCTAGCCTTATTTCTGTGGAATCTGAGAACAGATATTTCGGATCCCTTTGAAGACTCTAGGGCCAAAGGAAATATCCTCCGATAACAAAGAGAAAGAAGCTTTGTGAGAAACTTCTTTGTGTTCTATGAAATCATCTCACAGAGTTACAGCTTTCCCCTCAAGAAGCCTTTCGCTAAGACAGTTCTTGTGGAATTGGCAAAGTGGTATTTGGAAGCCCATAGAGGGCTATGGTGAAAAAGGAAATATCCTCAGATGAAATCTGGAAAGAAGCTTTCTGAGAAACTGCTTAGTGTTCTGTTACTTCATCTCACAGAGTTACATCTGTATTTCGTGGATCTCTTTGCTAGCCTTATTTCTGTTGAATCTGAGAACAGATGTTTCGGATCCCTTTGAAGACTCTAGGGCCAAAGGAAATATCCTCCGATAACAAAGAGAAAGAAGCCTTCTGAGAAACTTCTTTGTGTTCTATGAAATCATCTCACAGAGTTACAGCTTTCCCCTCAAGAAGCCTTTCGCTAAGACAGTTCTTGTGGAATTGGCAAAGTGATATTTGGAAGCCCATAGAGGGCTCTGGTGAAAAAGGAAATATCCTCAGATGAAATCTGGAAAGAAGCTTTCTGAGAAACTGCTCTGTGATGTGTGTCTTCCACTCACAGAGTTACATCTGTATTTCGTGGAACTCTTTGCTAGCCTTATTTCTGTGGAATCTGAGAACAGATATTTCGGATCCCTTTGAAGACTATAGGGCCAAAGGAAATATCCTCCGATAACTAAGAGAAAGAAGCTTTCTGAGAAACTTCTTTCTGTTCTGTGAAATCATCTAACAGAGTTACAGCTTTCCCCTCAGGAAGCCTTTCGCAAAGACAGTTCTTTTGGAGTTGGCAAAGTGATATTTGGAAGCCCATAGAGGGCTATGGTGAAAAAGGAAATATCCTCCGATGAAATCTGGAAAGAAGCTTTCTGAGAAACTGCTTAGTGTTCTGTTAATTCATCTCATAGTGTTACATCTATATTTCTTGGATCTCTTTGCTGGCCTTAGTTCTATGAAATCTGAGAACAGATATTTCAGATCCCTTTGAAGACTATAAGGCCAAAGGAAATATCCTCCGATAACTAAGAGAAAGAAGCTTTCTGAGGAATTTCTTTGTGTTCTATGAAATCATCTCACAGAGTTACAGCTTTCCCCTAAAGAAGCCTTTCGCTAAGACAGTTCTTGTGGAATTGGCAAAGTGATATTTGGAAGCCCATAGAGGGCTATGGTGAAAAAGGAAATATCCTCAGATGAAATCTAGAAAGAAGCTTTCTGAGAAACTGCTTAGTGTTCTGTTAATTCATCTCACAGACTTACATCTGTATTTCGTGGATCTCTTTGCTAGCCTTATTTCTGTGGAATCTGAAAACAGATATTTCGGATCCCTTTGAAGACTCTAGGGCCAAAGGAAATATCCTCCGATAACAAAGAGAAAGAAGCTTTCTGAGAAACTTCTTTGTGTTCTGTGAAATCATCTCACAGAGTTACAGCTTTCCCCTCAAGAAGCCTTTCGCTAAGACAGTTCTTGTGGAATTGGCAAAGTGATATTTGGAAGCCCATAGAGGGCTATGGTGAAAAAGGAAATATCCTCCGATGAAATCTGGAAAGAAGCTTTCTGAGAAACTGCTTACTGTTCTGTTACTTCATCTCACAGAGTTACATCTGTATTTCGTGGATCTCTTTGCTAGCCTTATTTCTGTGGAATCTGAGAACAGATGTTTCGGATCCCTTTGAAGACTATAGGGCCAAAGGAAATATCCTCCGATAACAAAGAGAAAGAAGCTTTCTGAGAAACTTCTTTGTGTTCTGTGAAATCATCTAACAGAGTTACAGCTTTCCCCTCAAGAAGCCTTTCGCTAAGACTGTTCTTGTGGAATTGGCAAAGTGATATTTGGAAGCCCATAGAGGGCTATGGTGAAAAAGGAACTATCCTCAGATGAAATCTGGAAAGAAGCTTTCTGAGAAACTGCTCTTTGATGTGTGACTTCCACTCACAGAGTTACATCTGTATTTCGTGGATCTCTTCGCTAGCGTTATTTCTGTGGAATCTGAGAACAGATATTTAGGATCCCTTTGAAGACTATAGGGCCAAAGGAAATATCCTCCGATAACTAAGAGAAAGAAGCTTTCTGAGAAACTTCTTTGTGATCTGTGAAATCATCTCACAGAGTTACAGCTTTCCCCTCAAGAAGCCTTTCGCTAAGACAGTTCTTGTGGAATTGGCAAAGTGATATTTGGAATCCCATAGAGGGCTATGGTGAAAAAGGAAATATCCTCAGATGAAATCTGGAAAGAAGCTTTCTGAGAAACTGCTTACTGTTCTGTTACTTCATCTCACAGAGTTACATCTGTATTTCGTGGATCTCTTTGCTAGCCTTATTTCTGTGGAATCTGAGAACAGATGTTTCGGATTCCTTTGAAGACTATAGGTCCAAAGGAAATATCCTCCGATAACAAAGAGAAAGGAGCTTTCTGAGAAACTTCTTTGTGTTCTGTGAAATCATCTCACAGAGTTACAGCTTTCCCCTCAAGAAGCCTTTCGCTAAGGCAGTTCTTGTGGAATTGGCAAAGTGATATTTGGAAGCCCATAGAGGGCTATGGTGAAAAAGGAAATATCCTCAGATGAAATCTGTAAAGAAGCTTTCTGAGAAACTGCTCTGTGAAGTGTGACTTCCACTCACAGAGTTACATCTGTATTTCGTGGATCTCTTTGCTAGCGTTATTTTTGTGGAATCTGAGAACAGATATTTAGGATCTCTTTGAAGACTATAGGGCCAAAGGAAATATCCTCCGATAACTAAGAGAAAGAAGCTTTCTGAGAAACTTCTTTGTGTTCTGTGAAATCATCTCACAGAGTTACAGCTTTCCCCTCAAGAAGCCTTTCGTTAAGACAGTTCTTGTGGAACTGGCAAAGTGATATTTGAAGACCATAGAGGGCTATGGTGAAAAAGGAAATATCCTCCGATGAAATCTTGAAAGAAGCTTTCTGAGAAACTGCTTAGTGTTCTGTTAAATCATCTCACAGAGTTACATCTATATTTCGTGGATCTCTTTGCTAGCCTTATTTCTATGGAATCTGAGAACAGATATTTCGGATCCCTTAGAAGACTATAGGGCCAAAGGAAATATCCTCCGATAACTAAGAGAAAGAAGCTTTCTGAGAAACTTCTTTGTGTTCTGTGAAATCATGTCACAGAGTTACAGCTTTCCCCTCAAGAAGCCTTTCGCTAAGACAGTTCTTGTGGAATTGGCAAAGTGATATTTGGAAGCCCTTAGAGGGCTATGGTGAAAAAGGAAATATCCTCAGATGAAATCTGGAAAGAAGCTTTCTGAGAAACTGCTTAGTGTTCTGTTAATTCATCTCACAGAGTTACAACTGTATTTCGTGGATCTCTTGGCTAGCCTTATTTCTGTGGAATCTGAGAACAGATATTTCGGATCCCTTTGAAGACTATAGGGCCAAAGGAAATATCCTCCGATTACAAAGAGAAAGAAGCTTTGTGAGAAACATCTTTGTGTTCTATGAAATCATCTCACAGAGTTACAGCTTTCCCTTCAAGAAGCCTTTCGTTAAGACAGTTCTTGTGGAATTGGCAAAGTGATATTTGGAAGCCCTTAGAGGGCTATGGTGAAAAAGGAAATATCCTCCGATGAAATCTGGAAAGAAGCTTTCTGAGAAACTGCTCTGTGATGTGTGACTTCCACTCACAGAGTTACATCTGTATTTCGTGGATCTCTTTGCTAGCCTTATTTCTGTGGAATCTGAGAACAGATATTTCGGATCCCTTAGAAGACTATAGGGCCAAAGGAAATATCCTCCGATAACTAAGAGAAAGAAGGTTTCTAAGAAATTCTTTGTGTTCTGTGAAATCATCTCACAGAGTTACAGCTTTCCCCTCAAGAAGCCTTTCCCTAAGACAGTTCTTGTGGAATTGGCAAAGTGATATTTGGAAGCCCATAGAGGGCTATGGTGAAAAAGGAAATATCCTCAGATGAAATCTGGAAAGAAGCTTTCAGAGAAACTGCTTAGTGTTCTGTTAATTCATCTCACATAGTTACATCTATATTTCGTGGATCTGTTTGCTAGCCTTATTTCTGTGGAATATGAGAACAGATATTTCGGATCCCTTTGAAGACTATATGGCCAAAGGAAATATCCTCCGATAACAAAGAGAAAGAAGCTTTCTGAGAAACTTCTTTGTGTTCTGTGAAATCATCTCACAGAGTTACAGCTTTCCCCTCAAGAAGCCTTTCGCTAAGACAGTTCTTGTGGAATTGGCAAAGTGATATTTGGAAGCCCATAGAGGGCTATGGTGAAAAAGGAAATATCCTCAGATGGAATCTGGAAAGAAGCTTTCTGAGAAACTGCTTAGTGTTCTGTTAATTCATCTCACAGAGTTACATCTGTATTTCGTGGATCTCTTGGCTAGCCTTATTTCTGTGGAATCTGAGAACAGATATTTCGGATCCCTTTGAAGACTCTAGGGCCAAAGGAAATATCCTCCGATAACAAAGAGAAAGAAGCTTTCTGAGAAACTTCTTTGTGTTCTGTGAAATCATCTCACAGAGTTACAGCTTTCCCCTCAAGAAGCCTTTCGCTAAGACAGTTCTTGTGGAATTGGCAAAGTGATATTTGGAAGCCCTTAGAGGGCTATGGTGAAAAAGGAAATATCCTCCGATGAAATCTGGAAAGAAGCTTTCTGAGAAACTGCTTAGAGTTCTGTTAATTCATCTCACAGAGTTACATCTGTATTTCGTGGATCTCTTGGCTAGCCTTATTTCTGTGGAATCTGAGAACAGATATTTCGGATCCCTTTGAAGACTATAGGGCCAAAGGAAATATCCTCCGATAACAAAGAGAAAGAAGCTTTCTGAGAAACTTCTTTGTGTTCTGTGAAATCATCTCCCAGAGTTACAGCTTTCCCCTCAAGAAGCCTTTCGCTAAGACAGTTCTTGTGGAATTGGCAAAGTGATATTTGGAAGCCCATAGAGGGCTATGGTGAAAAAAGAAATATCCTCAGATGAAATCTGGAAAGAAGCTTTCTGAGAAACTGCTTAGTGTTCTGTTACTTCATCTCACAGAGTTACATCTGTATTTCGTGGATCTCTTTGCTAGCCTTATTTCTGTGGAATCTGAGAACAGATGTTTCGGATCCCTTTGAAGACTCTAGGGCCAAAGGAAATATCCTCCGATAACAAAGAGAAAGAAGCTTTCTGAGAAACTTCTTTGTGTTCTGTGAAATCATCTCACAGAGTTACAGCTTTCCACTCAGGAAGCCTTTCGCTAAGACAGTTCTTGTGGAATTGGCAAAGTGATATTTGGAAGCCCATAGAGGGCTATGGTGAAAAAGGAAATATCCTCCGATGAAATCTGGAAAGAAGCTTTCTGAGAAACTGCTTAGTGTTCTGTTAATTCATCTCACAGAGTTACATCAATATTTCGTGGATCTCTTTGCTAGCCTTATTTCTGTCGAATCTGAGAACAGATATTTCGAATCCCTTAGAAGACTATAGGGCCAAAGGAAATATCCTCCGATAACTAAGAGAAAGAAGCTTTCTGAGAAACTTCTTTGTGTTCTGTGAAATCATCTCCCAGAGTTACAGCTTTCCCCTCAAGAAGCCTTTCGCTAAGACAGTTCTTGTGGAATTGGCAAAGTGATATTTGGAAGCCCATAGAGGGCTATGGTGAAAAAGGAACTATCCTCAGATGAAATATGGAAAGAAGCTTTCTGAGAAACTGCTTAGTGTTCTGTTAATTCATCTCACAGAGTTACAACTGTATTTCGTGGATCTCTTGGCTAGCCTTATTTCTGTGGAATCTGAGAACAGATATTTCGGATCCCTTTGAAGACTAGAGGGCCAAAGGAAATATCCTCCGATTACAAAGAGAAAGAAGCTTTGTGAGAAACTTCTTTGTGTTCTATGAAATCATCTCACAGAGTTACAGCTTTCCCTTCCAGAAGCCTTTCGCTAAGACAGTTCTTGTGGAATTGGCAAAGTGATATTTGGAAGCCCATAGAGGGCTATGATGAAAAAGGAAATATCCTCAGATGAAATCTGGAAAGAAGCTTTCTGAGAAACTGCTCTGTGATGTGTGACTTCCACTCACAGAGTTACATCTGTATTTCGTGGATCTCTTTGCTAGCCTTATTTCTGTGGAATCTGAGAACAGATATTTCTGATCCCTTTGAAGACTATAGGGCCAAAGGAAATATCCTCGGATAACTAAGAGAAAGAAGCTTTCTGAGAAACTTCTTTGTGTTCTGTGAAATCATCTCACAGAGTTACAGCTTTCCCCTCAAGAAGCCTTTCACTAAGACAGCTCTTGTGGAATTGGCAAAGTGATATTTGGAAGCCCATAGAGGGCTATGGTGAAAAAGGAAATATCCTCCGATGAAATCTTGAAAGAAGCTTTCTGAGAAACTGCTTAGTGTTCTGTTAATTCATCTCACAGAGTTACATCTATATTTCGTGGATCTCTTTGCTAGCCTTATTTCTGTGGAATCTGAGAACAGATATTTCGGATCCCTTCGAAGACTGTAGGGCCAAATGAAATATCCTCCGATAACAAAGAGAAAGAAGCTTTCTGAGAAACTTCTTTGTGTTCTGTGAAATCATCTCACAGAGTTCAGCTTTCCCCTTAAGAAGCCTATCGCTAAGACAGTTCTTTTGGAATTGGCAAAGTGATATTTGGAAGCCCTTAGAGGGCTATGGTGAAAAAGGAAATATCCTCAGATGAAATCTGGAAAGAAGCTTTCTGATAAACTGCTCTTTGATGTGTGACTTCCACTCACAGAGTTACATCTGTATTTCGTGGATCTCTTTGCTAGCGTTATTTCTGTGGTATCTGACAACAGATATTTAGGATCCCTTTGAAGGATATAGGGCCAAAGGAAATATCCTCCGATAACAAAGAGAAAGAAGCTTTCTGAGAAACTTCTTTGTGTTCTGTGAAATCATCTCACAGAGTTACAGCTTTCCCCTCAAGAAGCCTTTCGCTAAGACAGTTCTTGTGTAATTGGCAAAGTGATATTTGGAAGCCCTTAGAGGGCTATGGTGAAAAAGGAAATATCCTCCGATGAAATCTGGAAAGAAGCTTTCTGAGAAACTGCTTAGTGTTCTGTTAATTCATCTCACATAGTTACATCTATATTTCGTGGATCTCTTTGCTAGCCTTATTTCGGTGGAATCTGAGAACAGATATTTCGGATCCCTTTGAAGACTATAGGGCCAAAGGAAATATCCTCCGATAACAAAGAGAAAGAAGCTTTCTGAGAAACTTCTTTGTGTTCTGTGAAATCATCTCACAGAGTTACAGCTTTCCCTTCAGAAGCCTTTCGCTAAGACAGTTCTTGTGGAATTGGCAAAGTGATATTTGGAAGCCCATAGAGGGCTAAGGTGAAAAAGGAAATATCCTCAGATGAAATCTGGAAAGAAGCTTTCTGAGAAACTGCTTAGAGTTCTGTTAATTCATCTCACAGAGTTACATCTGTATTTCGTGGATCTCTTGGCTAGCCTTATTTCTGTGGAATCTGAGAACAGATATTTCGGATCCCTTTGAAGACTATAGGGCCAAAGGAAATATCCTCCGATAACAAAGAGAAAGAAGCTTTCTGAGAAACTTCTTTGTGTTCTGTGAAATCATCTCCCAGAGTTACAGCTTTCCCCTCAAGAAGCCTTTCGCTAAGACAGTTCTTGTGGAATTGGCAAAGTGATATTTGGAAGCCCATAGAGGGCTATGGTGAAAAAAGAAATATCCTCAGATGAAATCTGGAAAGAAGCTTTCTGAGAAACTGCTTAGTGTTCTGTTACTTCATCTCACAGAGTTACATCTGTATTTCGTGGATCTCTTTGCTAGCCTTATTTCTGTGGAATCTGAGAACAGATGTTTCGGATCCCTTTGAAGACTCTAGGGCCAAAGGAAATATCCTCCGATAACAAAGAGAAAGAAGCTTTCTGAGAAACTTCTTTGTGTTCTGTGAAATCATCTCACAGAGTTACAGCTTTCCACTCAGGAAGCCTTTCGCTAAGACAGTTCTTGTGGAATTGGCAAAGTGATATTTGGAAGCCCATAGAGGGCTATGGTGAAAAAGGAAATATCCTCCGATGAAATCTGGAAAGAAGCTTTCTGAGAAACTGCTTAGTGTTCTGTTAATTCATCTCACATAGTTACATGTATATTTCGTGGATCTCTTTGCTAGCCTTATTTCTGTGGAATCTGAGAACAGATATTTCGTATCCCTTAGAAGACTATAGGGCCAAAGGAAATATCCTCCGATAACTAAGAGAAAGAAGCTTTCTGAGAAACTACTTTGTGTTCTGTGAAATCATCTCACAGAGTTACAGCTTTCCCCTCAAGAAGCATTTCGCTAAGACAGTTCTTGTGGAATTGGCAAAGTGATATTTGGAAGCCCATAGAGGGCTATGGTGAAAAAAGAAATATCCTCAGATGAAATCTGGAAAGAAGCTTTCTGAGAAACTGCTTACTGTTCTGTTACTTCATCTCACAGAGTTACACCTGTATTTCGTGGATCTCTTTGCTAGCCTTATTTCTGTGGAATCTGAGAACAGATGTTTCGGATCCCTTTGAAGACTATAGGGCCAAAGGAAATATCCTCCGATAACAAAGAGAAAGAAGCTTTCTGAGAAACTTCTTTGTGTTCTATGAAATCATCTCACAGAGTTACAGCTTTCTCCTCAAGAAGCCTTTCGCTAAGACAGTTCTTATGGAATTGGCAAAGTGATATTTGGAAGCCCATAGAGGGCTCTGGTGAAAAAGGAAATATCCTCAGATGAAATCTGGAAAGAAGCTTTCTGAGAAACTGCTCTGTGATGTGTGTCTTCCACTCACAGAGTTACATCTGTATTTCGTGGATCTCTTTGCTAGCCTTATTTCTGTGGAATCTGAGAACAGATATTTCGGATCCCTTTGAAGACTATAGGGCCAAAGGAAATATCCTCCGATAACTAAGAGAAAGAAGCTTTCTGAGAAACTTCTTTGTGTTCTGTGAAATTACCTCACAGAGTTACAGCTTTCCCCTCAAGAAGCCTTTCGCTAAGACAGTTCTTTTGGAATTGGCAAAGTGATATTTGGAAGCCCATAGAGGGCTATGGTGAAAAAGGAAATATCCTCCGATGAAATCTGGAAAGAAGCTTTCTGAGAAACTGCTTCGTGTTCTGTTAATTCATCTCATAGAGTTACATCTATATTTCTTGGATCTCTTGGCTAGCCTTATTTCTGTGGAATCTGAGAACAGATATTTCGGATCCCTTCGAAGACTATAGGGCCAAAGGAAATATCCTCCGATAACTAAGAGAAAAAAGCTTTCTGAGAAACTTCTTTGTGTTCTGTGAAGTCATCTCACAGAGATACAGCTTTCCCCTCAAGAAGCCTTTCGCTAAGACAGTTCTTGTGGAATTTGCAAAGTGATATTTGGAAACCCATAGAGGGCTCTGGTGAAAAAGGAAATATCCCCAGATGAAATCTGGAAAGAAGCTTTCTGAGAAACTGCTCTGTGATGTGTGTCTTCCACTCACAGAGTTACATCTGTATTTCGTGGATCTCTTTGCTAGCCTTATTTCTGTGGAATCTGAGAACAGATATTTCGGATCCCTTTGAAGACTATAGGGCCAAAGGAAATATCCTCCGATAACTAAGAGAAAAAAGCTTTCTGAGAAACTTCTTTGTGTTCTGTGAAATCATCTCAGAGAGATACAGCTTTCCCCTCAAGAAGCCTTTCGCTAAGACAGTTCTTGTGGAATTGGCAAAGTGATATTTGGAAGCCCATAGAGGGCTATGGTGAAAAAGGAAATATCCTCAGATGAAATCTGGAAAGAAGCTTTCTGAGAAACTGCTCTGTGCTGTGTGACTTCCACTCACAGAGTTACAACTGTATTTCGTGGATCTCTTGGCTAGCCTTATTTCTGTGGAATCTGAGAACAGATATTTCGGATCCCTTTGAAGACTCTAGGGCCAAAGGAAATATCCTCCGATAACAAAGAGAAAGAAGCTTTGTGAGAAACTTCTTTGTGTTCTATGAAATCATCTCACAGAGATACAGCTTTCCCTTCAAGAAGCCTTTCGCTAAGACAGTTCTTGTGGAATTGGCAAAGTGATATTTGGAAGCCCATAGAGGGCTATGGTGAAAAAGGAAATATCCTCAGATGAAATCTGGAAAGAAGCTTTCTGAGAAACTGCTCTGTGATGTGTGACTTCCACTCACAGAGTTACATCTGTATTTCGTGGATCTCTTTGCTAGCCTTATTTCTGTGGAATCTGAGAACAGATATTTAAGATCCCTTTGAAGACTATAGGGCCAAAGGAAATATCCTCCGATAACTAAGAGAAAGAAGCTTTCTGAGAAACTTCTTTGTGTTCTGTGAAATCATCTCACAGAGTTACAGCTTTCCCCTCAAGAAGCCTTTCGCTAAGACAGTTCTTGTGGAATTGGCAAAGTGATATTTGGAAGCCCATAGAGGGCTATGGTGAAAAAGGAAATATCCTCCGATGAAATCAGGAAAGAAGCTTTCTGAGAAACTGCTTAGTGTTCTGTTAATTCATCTCACAGAGTTACATCTGTATTTCGTAGATCTCTTTGCGAGCCTTATTTCTGTGGAATCTGAGAACAGATATTTCGGATCCCTTTGAAGACTATAGGGCCAAAGGAAATATCCTCCGATAACTAAGAGAAAGAAGCTTTCTGAGAAACTTCTTTGTGTTCTGTGAAATCATCTCACAGAGTTACAGCTTTCCCCTCAAGAAGCCTTTCGCTAAGACAGTTCTTGTGGAATTGGCAAAGTGATATTTTGAAGCATATAGAGGGCTACGGTGAAAAAGGAAATATCCTCAGATGAAATCTGTAAAGAAGCTTTCTGAGAAACTGCTCTGTGATGTGTGACTTCCACTCACAGAGTTACATCTGTATTTCGTGGATCTCTTTGCTAGCGTTATTTCTGTGTAATCTGAGAACAGATATTTAGGATCTCTTTGAAGACTATAGGGCCAAAGGAAATATCCTCCGATAACTAAGAGAAAGAAGCTTTCTGAGAAACTTCTTTGTGTTCTGTGAAATCATCTCACAGAGTTACAGCTTTCCCCTCAAGAAGCCTTTCGTTAAGACAGTTCTTGTGGAACTGGCAAAGTGATATTTGAAGACCATAGAGGGCTATGGTGAAAAAGGAAATATCCTCCGATGAAATCTTGAAAGAAGCTTTCTGAGAAACTGCTTAGTGTTCTGTTAATTCATCTCACAGAGTTACATCTATATTTCGTGGATGTCTTTGCTAGCCTTATTTCTGTGGAATCTGAGAACAGATATTTCGGATCCCTTAGAAGACTATAGGGCCAAAGGAAATATCCTCCGATAACTAAGAGAAAGAAGGTTTCTAAGAAATTCTTTGTGTTCTGTGAAATCATCTCACAGAGTTACAGCTTTCCCCTCAAGAAGCCTTTCCCTAAGACAGTTCTTGTGGAATTGGCAAAGTGATATTTGGAAGCCCATAGAGGGCTATGGTGAAAAAGGAAATATCCTCAGATGAAATCTGGAAAGAAGCTTTCTGAGAAACTGCTCTGTGATGTGTGTCTTCCACTCACAGAGTTACATCTGTATTTCGTGGATCTCTTTGCTAGCCTTATTTCTGTGGAATCTGAGAACAGATATTTCGGATCCCTTTGAAGACTATAGGGCCAAAGGAAATATCCTCCGATAACTAAGAGAAAGAAGCTTTCTGAGAAACTTCTTTGTGTTCTGTGAAATTACCTCACAGAGTTACAGCTTTCCCCTCAAGAAGCCTTTCGCTAAGACAGTTCTTTTGGAATTGGCAAAGTGATATTTGGAAGCCCATAGAGGGCTATGGTGAAAAAGGAAATATCCTCCGATGAAATCTGGAAAGAAGCTTTCTGAGAAACTGCTTAGTGTTCTGTTAATTCATCTCATAGAGTTACATCTATATTTCTTGGATCTCTTTGCTAGCCTTATTTCTGTGGAATCTGAGAACAGATATTTCGGATCCCTTCGAAGACTATAGGGCCAAAGGAAATATCCTCCGATAACTAAGAGAAAAAAGCTTTCTGAGAAACTTCTTTGTGTTCTGTGAAGTCATCTCACAGAGATACAGCTTTTCCCTCAAGAAGCCTTTCGCTAAGACAGTTCTTGTGGAATTTGCAAAGTGATATTTGGAAGCCCATAGAGGGCTCTGGTGAAAAAGGAAATATCCCCAGATGAAATCTGGAAAGAAGCTTTCTGAGAAACTGCTCTGTGATGTGTGTCTTCCACTCACAGAGTTACATCTGTATTTCGTGGATCTCTTTGCTAGCCTTATTTCTGTGGAATCTGAGAACAGATATTTCGGATCCCTTTGAAGACTATAGGGCCAAAGGAAATATCCTCCGATAACTAAGAGAAAAAAGCTTTCTGAGAAACTTCTTTGTGTTCTGTGAAATCATCTCACAGAGATACAGCTTTCCCCTCAAGAAGCCTTTCGCTAAGACAGTTCTTGTGGAATTGGCAAAGTGATATTTGGAAACCCATAGAGGGCTATGGTGAAAAAGGAAATATCCTCAGATGAAATCTGGAAAGAAGCTTTCTGAGAAACTGCTTAGTGTTCTGTTAATTCATCTCACAGAGTTACAACTGTATTTCGTGGATCTCTTGGCTAGCCTTATTTCTGTGGAATCTGAGAACAGATATTTCGGATCCCTTTGAAGACTCTAGGGCCAAAGGAAATATCCTCCGATAACAAAGAGAAAGAAGCTTTGTGAGAAACTTCTTTGTGTTCTATGAAATCATCTCACAGAGATACAGCTTTCCCTTCAAGAAGCCTTTCGCTAAGACAGTTCTTGTGGAATTGGCAAAGTGATATTTGGAAGCCCATAGAGGGCTATGGTGAAAAAGGAAATATCCTCAGATGAAAGCTGGAAAGAAGCTTTCTGAGAAACTGCTCTGTGATGTGTGACTTCCACTCACAGAGTTACATCTGTATTTCGTGGATCTCTTTGCTAGCCTTATTTCTGTGGAATCTGAGAACAGATATTTAAGATCCCTTTGAAGACTATAGGGCCAAAGGAAATATCCTCCGATAACTAAGAGAAAGAAGCTTTCTGAGAAACTTCTTTGTGTTCTGTGAAATCATCTCACAGAGTTACAGCTTTCCCCTCAAGAAGCCTTTCGCTAAGACAGTTCTTGTGGAATTGGCAAAGTGATATTTGGAAGCCCATAGAGGGCTATGGTGAAAAAGGAAATATCCTCCGATGAAATCAGGAAAGAAGCTTTCTGAGAAACTGCTTAGTGTTCTGTTAATTCATCTCACAGAGTTACATCTGTATTTCGTAGATCTCTTTGCGAGCCTTATTTCTGTGGAATCTGAGAACAGATATTTCGGATCCCTTTGAAGACTATAGGGCCAAAGGAAATATCCTCCGATAACTAAGAGAAAGAAGCTTTCTGAGAAACTTCTTTGTGTTCTGTGAAATCATCTCACAGAGTTACAGCTTTCCCCTCAAGAAGCCTTTCGCTAAGACAGTTCTTGTGGAATTGGCAAAGTGATATTTGGAAGCATATAGAGGGCTACGGTGAAAAAGGAAATATCCTCAGATGAAATCTGTAAAGAAGCTTTCTGAGAAACTGCTCTGTGATGTGTGACTTCCACTCACAGAGTTACATCTGTATTTCGTGGATCTCTTTGCTAGCGTTATTTCTGTGTAATCTGAGAACAGATATTTAGGATCTCTTTGAAGACTATAGGGCCAAAGGAAATATCCTCCGATAACTAAGAGAAAGAAGCTTTCTGAGAAACTTCTTTGTGTTCTGTGAAATCATCTCACAGAGTTACAGCTTTCCCCTCAAGAAGCCTTTCGTTAAGACAGTTCTTGTGGAACTGGCAAAGTGATATTTGAAGACCATAGAGGGCTATGGTGAAAAAGGAAATATCCTCCGATGAAATCTTGAAAGAAGCTTTCTGAGAAACTGCTTAGTGTTCTGTTAATTCATCTCACAGAGTTACATCTATATTTCGTGGATGTCTTTGCTAGCCTTATTTCTGTGGAATCTGAGAACAGATATTTCGGATCCCTTAGAAGACTATAGGGCCAAAGGAAATATCCTCCGATAACTAAGAGAAAGAAGGTTTCTAAGAAATTCTTTGTGTTCTGTGAAATCATCTCACAGAGTTACAGCTTTCCCCTCAAGAAGCCTTTCCCTAAGACAGTTCTTGTGGAATTGGCAAAGTGATATTTGGAAGCCCATAGAGGGCTATGGTGAAAAAGGAAATATCCTCAGATGAAATCTGGAAAGAAGCTTTCTGAGAAACTGCTTAGTGTTCTGTTAATTCATCTCACATAGTTACATCTATATTTCGTGGATCTCTTTGCTAGCCTTATGTCTGTGGAATCTGAGAACAGATATTTCGGATCCCTTTGAAGACTATAGGGCCAAAGGAAATATCCTCCGATAACAAAGAGAAAGAAGCTTTCTGAGAAACTTCTTTGTGTTCTGTGAAATCATCTCACAGAGTTACAGCTTTCCCCTCAAGAAGCCTTTCGCTAAGACAGTTCTTGTGGAATTGGCAAAGTGATATTTGGAAGCCCATAGAGGGCTATGGTGAAAAAGGAAATATCCTCAGATGGAATCTGGAAAGAAGCTTTCTGAGAAACTGCTTAGTGTTCTGTTAATTCATCTCACAGAGTTACATCTGTATTTCGTGGATCTCTTGGCTAGCCTTATTTCTGTGGAATCTGAGAACAGATATTTCGGATCCCTTTGAAGACTCTAGGGCCAAAGGAAATATCCTCCGATAACAAAGAGAAAGAAGCTTTCTGAGAAACTTCTTTGTGTTCTGTGAAATCATCTCACAGAGTTAGAGCTTTCCCCTCAAGAAGCCTTTCGCTAAGACAGTTCTTGTGGAATTGGCAAAGTGATATTTGGAAGCCCTTAGAGGGCTATTGTGAAAAAGGAAATATCCTCCGATGAAATCTGGAAAGAAGCTTTCTGAGAAACTGCTTAGTGTTCTGTTAATTCATCTCACAGAGTTACATCAATATTTCGTGGATCTCTTTGCTAGCCTTATTTCTGTCGAATCTGAGAACAGATATTTCGAATCCCTTAGAAGACTATAGGGCCAAAGGAAATATCCTCCGATAACTAAGAGAAAGAAGCTTTCTGAGAAACTTCTTTGTGTTCTGTGAAATCATCTCACAGAGTTACAGCTTTCCCCTCAAGAAGCCTTTCGCTAAGACAGTTCTTGTGGAATTGGCAAAGTTATATTTGGAAGCCCATAGAGGGCTACGGTGAAAAAGGAACTATGCTCAGATGAAATCTGGAAAGAAGCTTTCTGAGAAACTGCTTAGTGTTCTGTTAATTCATCTCACAGAGTTACAACTGTATTTCGTGGATCTCTTGGCTAGCCTTATTTCTGTGGAATCTGAGAACAGATATTTCGGATCCCTTTGAAGAATAGAGGGCCAAAGGAAATATCCTCCGATTACAAAGAGAAAGAAGCTTTGTGAGAAACTTCTTTGTTTTCTATGAAATCATCTCACAGAGTTACAGCTTTCCCTTCCAGAAGCCTTTCGCTAAGACAGTTCTTGTGGAATTGGCAAAGTGATATTTGGAAGCCCATAGAGGGCTATGGTGAAAAAGGAACTATCCTCAGATGAAATCTGGAAAGAAGCTTTCTGAGAAACTGCTCTGTGATGTGTGACTTCCACTCACAGAGTTACATCTGTATTTCGTGGATCTCTTTGCTAGCCTTATTTCTGTGGAATCTGAGAACAGATATTTCTGATCCCTTTGAAGACTATAGGGCCAAAGGAAATATCCTCGGATAACTAAGAGAAAGAAGCTTTCTGAGAAACTTCTTTGTGTTCTGTGAAATCATCTCACAGAGTTACAGCTTTCCCCTCAAGAAGCCTTTCACTAAGACAGCTCTTGTGGAATTGGCAAAGTGATATTTGGAAGCCCATAGAGGGCTATGGTGAAAAAGGAAATATCCTCAGATGAAATCTGGAAAGAAGCTTTCTGAGAAACTGCTTAGTGTTCTGTTAATTCATCTCACAGAGTTACATCTATATTTCGTGGATCTCTTTGCTAGCCTTATTTCTGTGGAATCTGAGAACAGATATTTCGGATCCCTTCGAAGACTATAGGGCCAAATGAAATATCCTCCGATAACAAAGAGAAAGAAGCTTTCTGAGAAACTTCTTTGTGTTCTGTGAAATCATCTCACAGAGTTCAGCTTTCCCCTTAAGAAGCCTATCGCTAAGACAGTTCTTTTGGAATTGGCAAAGTGATATTTGGAAGCCCTTAGAGGGCTATGGTGAAAAAGGAAATATCCTCAGATGAAATCTGGAAAGAAGCTTTCTGAGAAACTGCTCTTTGATGTGTGACTTCCACTCACAGAGTTACATCTGTATTTCGTGGATCTCTTTGCTAGCGTTATTTCTGTGGTATCTGACAACAGATATTTAGGATCCCTTTGAAGGATATAGGGCCAAAGGAAATATCCTCCGATAACAAAGAGAAAGAAGCTTTCTGAGAAACTTCTTTGTGTTCTGTGAAATCATCTCACAGAGTTACAGCTTTCCGCTCAAGAAGCCTTTCGCTAAGACAGTTCTTGTGTAATTGGCAAAGTGATATTTGGAAGCCCTTAGAGGGCTATGGTGAAAAAGGAAATATCCTCCGATGAAATCTGGAAAGAAGCTTTCTGAGAAACTGCTTAGTGTTCTGTTAATTCATCTCACAGAGTTACATCTATATTTCGTGGATCTCTTTGCTAGCCTTATTTCTGTGGAATCTGAGAACAGATATTGCGGATCCCTTTGAAGACTATAGGGCCAAAGGATATATCCTCCGATAAGAAAGAGAAAGAAACTTTCTGAGAAACTTCTTTGTGTTCTATGAAATCATCTCAGAGAGTTACAGCTTTCCCCTCAAGAAGCCTTTCACTAAGACAGTTCTTGTGGAATTAGCAAAGTGATATTTGGAAGCCCATAGAGGGCTAAGGTGAAAAAGGAAATATCCTCAGATGAAATTTGGAAAGCAGCTTTCTGAGAAACTGCTTAGTGTTCTATTAATTCAACTCACAGAGTTACATCTGTATTTCGTGGATCTCTTGGCTAGCCTTATTTCTGTGGAATCTTAGAACAGATATTTCGGATCCCTTTGAAGACTCTAGGGCCAAAGGAAATATCCTCCGATAACTAAGAGAAAGAAGCTTTCTGAGAAACTTCTTTGTGTTCTGTGAAATCATCTCACAGAGTTACAGCTTTCCCCTCAAGAAGCCTTTCGCTAAGACAGTTCTTGTGGAATTGGCAAAGTGATATTTGGAAGCCCATAGAGGGCTATGGTGAAAAAGGAAATATCCTCTGATGAAATCTGGAAAGAAGCTTTATGAGAAACTGCTTAGTGTTCTGTTAATTCATCTCACAGAGTTACATCTGTATTTCGTGGATCTCTTTGCTAGCCTTATTTCTGGGGAATCTGAGAACAGATATTTCGGATCCCTTTGAAGACTATAGGGACAAAGGAAATATCTTCCGATAACAAAGAGAAAGAAGCTTTCTGAGAAACTCCTTGTATTCTGTGAAATCATCTCACAGAGTTACAGCTTTCCCCTCAAGAAGTCTTTCGCTAAAACAGTTCTTGTGGAATTGGCAAATTGATATTTGGAAGCCCATAGAGGGCTCTGGTGAAAAAGGAAATATCCTCAGATGAAATCTGGAAAGAAGCTTTCTGAGAAACTGCTCTTTGATGTGTGACTTCCACTCACAGAGTTACATCTGTATTTCGTGGATCTCTTTGCTAGCGTTATTTCTGTGGAATCTGAGAACAGATATTTCGGATCCCTTTGAAGACTATAGGGCCAAAGGAAATATCCTCCGATAACTAAGAGAAAGAAGCTTTCTGAGAAACTTCTTTGTGTTCTGTGAAATCATCTCACAGAGTTACAGCTTTCCCCTCAAGAAGCCTTTCGCTAAGACAGTTCTGGTGGAATTGGCAAAGTGATATTTGGAAGCCCATAGAGGGCTATTGTGAAAAAGGAAATATCCTCCGATGAAATCTGGAAAGAAGCTTTCTGAGAAACTGCTTAGTGTTCTGTTAATTCATCTCACAGAGTTACATCTGTATTTCATAGATCTCTTTGCGAGCCTTATTTTGTGGAATCTGAGAACAGATATTTCGGATCCCTTTGAAGACTATAGGGCCAAAGGAAATATCCTCCGATAACTAAGAGAAAGAAGCTTTCTGAGAAACTTCTTTGTGTTCTGTGAAATCATATCAGAGAGTTACATCTTTCCCCTCAAGAAGCCTTTCGCTAAGACAGTTCTTGTGGAATTGGCAAAGTGATATTTGGAAGCCCATAGAGGGCTATGGTGAAAAACGAAATATCCTCAGATGAAATCTGGAAAGAAGCTTTCTGAGAAACTGCTTAGTGTTCTGTTAATTCATCTCACAGAGTTACATCTATATTTCGTGGATCTCTTTGCTAGCCTTATTTCTGTGGAATCTGAGAACAGATATTGCGGATCCCTTTGAAGACTATAGGGCCAAAGGATATATCCTCCGATAAGAAAGAGAAAGAAACTTTCTGAGAAACTTCTTTGTGTTCTGTGAAATCATCTCACAGAGTTACAGCTTTCCCCTCAAGAAGCCTTTCACTAAGACTGTTCTTGTGGAATTGGCAAAGTGATATTTGGAAGCCCATAGAGGGCTATGGTGAAAAAGGAAATACCCTCTGATGAAATCTGGAAAGAAGCCTTATGAGAAACTGCTTAGTGTTCTGTTAATTCATCTCACAGAGTTACATCTGTATTTCGTGGATCTCTTTGCTAGCCTTATTTCTGTGGAATCTGAGAACAGATATTTCGGATCCCTTTGAAGACTATAGGGACAAAGGAAATATCTTCCGATAACAAAGAGAAAGAAGCTTTCTGAGAAACTCCTTGTATTCTGTGAAATCATCTCACAGAGATACAGCTTTCCCCTCAAGAAGTCTTTCGCTAAAACAGTTCTTGTGGAATTGGCAAATTGATATTTGGAAGCCCATAGAGGGCTCTGGTGAAAAAGGAAATATCCTCAGATGAAATCTGGAAAGAAGCTTTCTGAGAAACTGCTCTTTGATGTGTGACTTCCACTCACAGAGTTACATCTGTATTTCGTGGATCTCTTTGCTAGCGTTATTTCTGTGGAATCTGAGAACAGATATTTAGGATCCCTTTGAAGACTATAGGGCCAAAGGAAATATCCTCCGATAACTAAGAGAAAGATGCTTTCTGAGAAACTTCTTTGTGTTCTGTGAAATCATCTCACAGAGTTACAGCTTTCCCCTCAAGAAGCCTTTCGCTAAGACAGTTCTGGTGGAATTGGCAAAGTGATATTTGGAAGCCCATAGAGGGCTATGGTGAAAAAGGAAATATCCTCCGATGAAATCTGGAAAGAAGCTTTCTGAGAAACTGCTTAGTGTTCTGTTAATTCATCTCACAGAGTTACATCTATATTTCGTGGATCTCTATGCTAGCATTTTTTCTGTGGAATCTGAGAACAGATATTTCGGATCCCTTTGAAGACGATAGGGCCAAAGGAAATATCCTCCGATAACTAAGAGAAAGAAGCTTTCTGAGAAACTTCTTTGTGTTCTGTGAAATCATCTCACAGAGTTACAGCTTTCCCCTCAAGAAGCCTTTCGCTAAGACAGTTCTTGTGGAATTGGCAAAGTGATATTTGGAAGCCCATAGAGGGCTATGGTGAAAAAGGAAATATCCTCAGATGAAATCTGGAAAGAAGCTTTCTGAGAAAGTGCTTAGTGTTCTGTTAATTCATCTCACAGAGTTACATCTGTATTTCGTGGATCTCTTGGCTAGCCTTATTTCTGTGGAATCTGAGAACAGATATTTCGGATCCCTTTGAAGACAATAGGGCCAAAGGAAATATACTCCGATACCTAAGAGAAAGAAGCTTTCTGAGAAACTTCTTTGTGTTCTGTGAAATCATCTCACAGAGTTACAGCTTTCCCCTCAAGAAGCCTTTCGCTAAGACAGTTCTTGTGGAATTGGCAAAGTGATATTTGGAAGCCCATAGAGGGCTATGGTGAAAAAGGAAATATCCTCCGATGAAATCTGGAAAGAAGCTTTCTGAGAAACTACTTAGTGTTCTGTTAATTCATCTCATAGAGTTACATCTATATTTCTTGGATCTCTTTGCTAGCCTTATTTCTGTGAAGTCTGAGAACAGATATTTCGGATCCCTTTGAAGACTATAGGGCCAAAGGAAATATCCTCCGATAATTAAGAGAAAGAAGCTTTCTGAGAAACTTCTTTGTGTTCTGTGAAATCATCTCACAGAGTTACAGCTGTCCCCTCAAGAAGCCTTTCGCTAAGACAGTTCTTGTGGAATTGGCAAAGTGATATTTGGAAGCCCATAGAGGGCTACGGTGAAATAGGAAATATCCTCCGATGAAATCTGGAAGAAGCTTTCTGAGAAACTGCTTAGTGTTCTGTTAATTCATCTCACAGAGTTACATCTGTATTTCATAGATCTCTTTGCGAGCCTTATTTTGTGGAATCTGAGAACAGATATTTCGGATCCCTTTGAAGACTATAGGGCCAAAGGAAATATCCTCCGATAACTAAGAGAAAGAAGCTTTCTGAGAAACTTCTTTGTGTTCTGTGAAATCATATCACAGAGTTACAGCTTTCCCCTCAAGAAGCCTTTCGCTAAGACAGTTCTTGTGGAATTGGCAAAGTGATATTTGGAAGCCCATAGAGGGCTATGGTGAAAAACGAAATATCCTCAGATGAAATCTGGAAAGAAGATTTCTAAGAAACTGCTTAGTGTTCTGTTAATTCATCTCACAGAGTTACATCTATATTTCGTGGATCTCTTTGCTAGCCTTATTTCTGTGGAATCTGAGAACAGATATTGCGGATCCCTTTGAAGACTATAGGGCCAAAGGATATATCCTCCGATAAGAAAGAGAAAGAAACTTTCTGAGAAACTTCTTTGTGTTCTGTGAAATCATCTCACAGAGTTACAGCTTTCCCCTCAAGAAGCCTTTCACTAAGACTGTTCTTGTGGAATTGGCAAAGTGATATTTGGAAGCCCATAGAGGGCTATGGTGAAAAAGGAAATATCCTCTGATGAAATCTGGAAAGAAGCCTTATGAGAAACTGCTTAGTGTTCTGTTAATTCATCTCACAGAGTTACATCTGTATTTCGTGGATCTCTTTGCTAGCCTTATTTCTGTGGAATCTGAGAACAGATATTTCGGATCCCTTTGAAGACTATAGGGACAAAGGAAATATCTTCCGATAACAAAGAGAAAGAAGCTTTCTGAGAAACTCCTTGTATTCTGTGAAATCATCTCACAGAGATACAGCTTTCCCCTCAAGAAGTCTTTCGCTAAAACAGTTCTTGTGGAATTGGCAAATTGATATTTGGAAGCCCATAGAGGGCTCTGGTGAAAAAGGAAATATCCTCAGATGAAATCTGGAAAGAAGCTTTCTGAGAAACTGCTCTTTGATGTGTGACTTCCACTCACAGAGTTACATCTGTATTTCGTGGATCTCTTTGCTAGCGTTATTTCTGTGGAATCTGAGAACAGATATTTAGGATCCCTTTGAAGACTATAGGGCCAAAGGAAATATCCTCCGATAACTAAGAGAAAGATGCTTTCTGAGAAACTTCTTTGTGTTCTGTGAAATCATCTCACAGAGTTACAGCTTTCCCCTCAAGAAGCCTTTCGCTAAGACAGTTCTTGTGGAATTGGCAAAGTGATATTTGGAAGCCCATAGAGGGCTATGGTGAAAAAGGAAATATCCTCCGATGAAATCTTGAAAGAAGCTTTCTGAGAAACTGCTTAGTGTTCTGTTAATTCATCTCACAGAGTTACATCTATATTTCGTGGATCTCTATGCTAGCCTTATTTCTGTGGAATCTGAGAAGAGATATTTCGGATCCCTTTGAAGACGATAGGGCCAAAGGAAATATCCTCCGATAACTAAGAGAAAGAAGCTTTCTGAGAAACTTCTTTGCGTTCTGTGAAATCATCTCACAGAGTTACAGCTTTCCCCTCAAGAAGCCTTTCGCTAAGACAGTTCTTGTGGAATTGGCAAAGTGATATTTGGAAGCCCATAGAGGGCTATGGTGAAAAAGGAAATATCCTCCGATGAAATCTGGAAAGAAGCTTTCTGAGAAACTGCTTAGTGTTCTGTTAATTCATCTCACAGAGTTACATCTGTATTTCGTGGATCTCTTGGCTCGCCTTATTTCTGTGGAATCTGAGAACAGATATTTCGGATCCCTTTGAAGAGTATAGGGCCAAAGGAAATATACTCCGATACCTAAGAGAAAGAAGCTTTCTGAGAATCTTCTTTGTGTTCTGTGAAATCATCTCACAGAGTTAAAGCTTTCCCCTCAAGAAGCCTTTCGCTAAGACAGTTCTTGTGGAATTGGCAAAGTGATACTTGGAAGCCCTTAGAGGGCTATGGTGAAAAAGGAAATATCCTCAGATGAAATCTGGAAAGAAGTTTTCTGAGAAACTGCTCTGTGATGTGTGACTTCCACTCAAAGAGTTACATCTGTTTTCGTGGATCTCTTTGCTAGCCTTATTTCGGTGGAATCTGAGAACAGATATTTCGGATCCCTTTGAAGACTATAGGGCCAAAGGAAATATCCTCCGATAACTAAGAGAAAGAAGCTTTCTGAGAAACTTCTTTGTGTTCTGTGAAATCATCTCACAGAGTTACAGCTTTCCCCTCAAGAAGCCTTTCGCTAAGACAGTTCTTGTGGAATTGGCAAAGTGATATTTGGAAGCCCATAGAGGGCTATGGTGAAAAAGGAAATATCCTCCGATGTAATTTTGAATGAAGCTTTCTGAGAAACTGCTTAGTGTTCTGTTAATTCATCTCACAGAGTTATATCTATATTTCGTGGATCTTTTTGCTAGACTTAATTCTGTGGAATCTGAGAACAGATATTTCGTATCCCTTTGAAGACTATAGGGCCAAAGGAAATATCCTCCGATAATAAAGAGAAAGAAGCTTTCTGAGAAACTTCTTTGTGTTCTGTGAAATCATCTCACAGAGTTACAGCTTTCTCCTCAAGGAGCCTTTCGCTTAGACAGATCTTGTGGAATTGACAAAGTGATATTTGGAAGCCGGTAGAGGGCTATGGTGAAAAAGGAAATATCCTCCGATGAAATCTGGAAAGAAGCTTTCTGAGAAACTGCTTACTCTTCTGTTAATTCTTCTCATAGAGTTACATCTATATTTCTTGGATCTCTTTGCTAGCCTTATTTCTGTGGAATCTGAGAACAGATATTTCGGATCCCTTTGAAGACAATAGGGCCAAAGGAAATATCCTCCGATAACAAAGAGAAAGAAGCTTTCTGAGAAACTTCTTTGTGTTCTGTGAAATCATCTCACAGAGTTACAGCTTTCCCCTCAAGAAGCCTTTCGCTAAGACAGTTCTTGTGGAATTGGCAAAGTGATATTTAGAAGCCCATAGAGGGCTATGGTGAAAAAATAAATATCCTCCGATGAAATCTGGAAAGAAGCTTTCTGAGAAACTGCTTAGTGTTCTGTTAATTCATCTCACAGTGTTACATCTATATTTCGTGGATCTCTTTGCTAGCCTTATTTCTGTGGAATCTGAGAACAGATATTTCGGATCCCTTTGAAGACTATAGGGCCAAAGGAAATATCCTCCGATAAGAAAGAGAAAGAAGCTTTCTGAGAAACTTCTTTGTGTTCTGTGAAATCATCTCCCAGAGTTACAGCTTTCCCCTCAAAAAGCCTTTCGCTAAGACAGTTCTTGTGGAATTAGCAAAGTGATATTTGGAAGCCAGTAGAGGGCTATGGTGAAAAAGGAAATATCCTCTGACGAAATCTGGAAAGAAGCTTTCTGAGAAACTGCTTAGTGTTCTGTTAATTCATCTCACAGAGTTACATCTATATTTCGTGGATCTCTTTGCTAGCCTTCTTTCTGTGGAATCTGAGAACAGATAATTCGGATCCCTTTGAAGACTATAGGCCCAAAGGAACTATCCTCCGATAACTAAGAGAAAGAAGCTTTCTGAGAACCTTCTTTGTGTTCTGTGAAATCATCTCACAGAGTTACAGCTTTCCCCTCAAGAAGCCTTTCGCTAAGACAGTTCTTGTGGAATTGGCAAAGTGATATTTGGAAGCCCATAGAGGGCTACGGTGAAAAAGGAAATATCCTCAGATGAAAGCTGGAAAGAAGCTTTCTGAGAAACTGCTTAGTGTTCTGTTAATTCATCTCACAGAGTTACATCTATATTTCGTGGATCTCTTTGCTAGCCTTATTTCTGTGGAATCTGAGAATAGATATTTCGGATCCCTTTGAAGACTATAGGGCCAAAGGAAATATCCTCCGATAACAAAGAGAAAGAAGCTTTCTGAGAAACTTCTTTGTGTTCTGTGAAATCATCTCACAGAGTTACAGCTTTCCCCTCAAGAAGCCTTTCGCTAAGACAGTTCTTGTGGAATTGGCAAAGTGATATTTGGAAGCCCATAGAGGGCTATGGTGAAAAAGGAAATATCTTCAGATGAAATCTGGAAAGATGCTTTCTGAGAAACTGCTTAGTGCTCTGTTAATTCATCTCACAGAGTTACATCTGTATTCGTGGATCTCTTTGCTAGCCTTATTTCTGGGGAATCTGAGAACAGATATTTCGGATCCCTTTGAACACTATAGGGCCAAAGGAAATATCTTCCGATAACAAAGAGAAAGAAGCTTTCTGTGAAACTACTTTGTGTTCTGTGAAATCATCTCACAGAGTTACAGCTTTCCCCTCAAGAAGCCGTTCGCTAAGACAGTTCTTGTGGAATTGGCAAAGTGATATTTGGAAGCCGATAGAGGGCTATGATGAAAAAGGAAATATCCTCAGATGAAATCTGGAAAGAAGCTTTCTGAGAAACTGTTCTGTGATGTGTGACTTCCACTCACAGAGTTACATCTGTATTTCGTGGATCTCTTTGCTAGCCTTATTTCTGTGGAATCTGAGAACAGATATTTAGGATCCCTTTGAAGACTATAGGGCCAAAGGAAATATCCTCCGATAACTAAGAGAAAGAAGCTTTCTGAGAAACTTCTTTGTGTTCTGTGAAATCATCTCACAGAGTTACAGCTTTCCCCTCAAGAAGCCTTTCGCTAAGACAGTTCTTGTGGAATTGGCAAAGTGATATTTGGAAGCCCATAGAGGGCTATGGTGAAAAAGGAAATATCCTCCGACGAAATCTGGAAAGAAGCTTTCTGAGAAACTGCTTAGTGTTCTTTTAATTCATCTCACAGAGTTACATCTATATTTCGTGGATCTCTTTGCTAGCCTTATTGCTGTGGAATCTGAGAACAGATATTTCGGATCCCTTTAAAGACTATAGGCCAAAGGAAATATCCTCCGATAACAAAGAGAAAGAAGCTTTCTGAGAAACTTCTTTGTGTTCTGTGAAATCATCTCACAGAGTTCAGCTTTCCCCTCAAGAAGCCTTTCGCTAAGACAGTTCTTTTGGAATTGGCAAAGTGATATTTGGAAGCCCATAGAGGGCTGTGGTCAAAAAGGAAATATCCTCCCATGAAATCTGGAAAGAAGCTTTCTGACAAACTGCTCTGTGATGTGTTACTTCCACTCACAGAGTTACATCTGTATTTCGTGGATCTCTTGGCTAGCCTTATTTCTGTGGAATCTGAGAACAGATAATTCGGATCCCTTTGAAGACTATAGGGCCAAAGGAAATATCCTCCGATAACAAAGAGAAAGAAGCTTTGTGAGAAACTTCTTTGTGTTCTATGAAATCATCTCACAGAGTTACAGCTTTCCCTTCAAGAAGGTTTCGCTAAGACAGTTATTGTGGAATTGGCAAAGTGATATATGGAAGCCCATAGAGGGCTATGTTGAAAAAGGAAATACCATCAGATGAAATCTGGAAAGAAGCTTTCTGAGAAACTGCTCTTTGATGTGTGACTTCCACTCACAGAGTTACATCTGTATTTCGTGGATCTCTTTGCTAGCCTTATTTCTGTGGAATCTGAGAACAGATATTTAGGATCCCTTTGAAGACTATAGGGCCAAAGGAAATATCCTCCGATAACTAAGAGAAAGAAGCTTTCTTAGAAACTTCTTTGTGTTCTGTGAAATCATCTCACAGAGTTACAGCTTTCCCCTCAAGAAGCCTTTCACTAAGACAGTTCTTGTGGAATTGGCAAAGTGATATTTGGAAGCCCATAGACGGCTATGGTGAAAAAGGAAATATCCTCCGTTGAAATCTGGAAAGAAGCTTTCTGAGAAACTGCTTAGTGTTCTGTTAATTCATCTCACAGAGTTACATCTATATTTCGTGGATCTCTTTGCTAGCCTTATTTCTGTGGAATCTGAGAACAGATATTTCGGATCCCTTTGAAGACTATAGGGCCAAAGGAAATATCCTCCGACAACAAAGAGAAAGAAGGTTTCTGGGAAACTACTTTGTGTTCTGTGAAATCATCTCACAGAGTTCAGCTTTCCCCTCAAGAAGCCTATCACTAAGACAGTCCTTTTGGAATTGGCAAAGTGATATTTGGAAGCCCATAGAGGGCTATGGTGAAAAAGGAAATATCCTCAGATGAAATCTGGAAAGAAGCTTTCTGAGAAACTGCTCTGTGATGTGTGACTTCCACTCACAGAGTTACATCTGTATTTCGTGGATCTCTTTGCTAGCCTTATTTCTGTGAAGTCTGAGAACAGATATTTCGGATCCCTTTGAAGACTATAGGGCCAAAGGAAATATCCTCCGATAATTAAGAGAAAGAAGCTTTCTGAGAAACTTCTTTGTGTTCTGTGAAATCATCTCACAGAGTTACAGCTTTCCCCTCAAGAAGCCTTTCGCTAAGACAGTTCTTGTGGAATTGGCAAAGTGATATTTGGAAGCCCATAGAGGGCTATGGTGAAATAGGAAATATCCTCCGATGAAATCTGGAAAGAAGCTTTCTGAGAAACTGCTTAGTGTTCTGTTAATTCATCTCACAGAGTTACATCTGTATTTCATAGATGTCTTTGCGAGCCTTATTTTGTGGAATCTGAGAATAGATATTTCGGATCCCTTTGAAGACTATAGGGCCAAAGGAAATATCCTCCGATACCTAAGAGAAAGAAGCTTTCTGAGAAACTTCTTTGTGTTCTGTGAAATCATCTCACAGAGTTACAGCTTTCCCCTCAAGAAGACTTTCGCTAAGACAGTTCTTGTGGAATTGGCAAAGTGATATTTGGAAGCCCATAGAGGGCTATGGTGAAATAGGAAATATCCTCAGATGAAATCTGGAAAGAAGCTTTCTGAGAAACTGCTCTGTGATGTGTGACTTCCACTCACAGAGTTACATCTGTATTTCGTGGATCTCTTTGCTAGCCTTATTTCTGTGGAATCTGAGGACAGATATTTAGGATCCCTTTGAAGACTATAGGGCCAAAGGAAATATCCTCCGATAACTAAGAGAAAGAAGCTTTCTGAGAAACTTCTTTGTGTTCTGTGAAATCATCTCACAGAGTTACAGCTTTCCCCTCAAGAAGCCTTTCGCTAAGACAGTTCTTGTGGAATTGGCAAAGTGATATTTGGAAGCCCATAGAGGGCTATGGTGAAAAAGGAAATATCCTCAGATGAAATCTGGAAAGAAGATTTCTGAGAAACTGCTTAGTGTTCTGTTAATTCATCTCACAGAGTTACATCTATATTTCGTGGATCTCTTTGCTAGCCTTATTTCTCTGGAATCTGAGAACAGATATTGCGGATCCCTTTGAAGACTATAGGGCCAAAGGATATATCCTCCGATAAGAAAGAGAAAGAAACTTTCTGAGAAACTTCTTTGTGTTCTATGAAATCATCTCACAGAGTTACAGCTTTCCCCTCAAGAAGCCTTTCACTAAGACAGTTCTTGTGGAATTAGCAAAGTGATATTTGGAAGCCCATAGAGGGCTAAGGTGAAAAAGGAAATATTCTCAGATGAAATCTGGAAAGAAGCTTTCTGAGAAACTGCTTAGTGTTCTGTTAATTCATCTCACAGAGTTACATCTGTATTTCGTGGATCTCTTGGCTAGCCTTATTTCTGTGGAATCTGAGAACAGATATTTCGGATCCCTTTGAAGACTCTAGGGCCAAAGGAAATATCCTCCGATAACTAAGAGAAAGAAGCTTTCTGAGAAACTTCTTTGTGTTCTGTGAAATCATCTCACAGAGTTACAGCTTTCCCCTCAAGAAGCCTTTCGCTAAGACTGTTCTTGTGGAATTGGCAAAGTGATATTTGGAAGCCCATAGAGGGCTATGGTGAAAAAGGAAATATCCTCTGATGAAATCTGGAAAGAAGCTTTATGAGAAACTGCTTAGTGTTCTGTTAATTCATCTCACAGAGTTACATCTGTATTTCGTGGATCTCTTTGCTAGCCTTATTTCTGTGGAATCTGAGAACAGATATTTCGGATCCCTTTGAAGACTATAGGGACAAAGGAAATATCTTCCGATAACAAAGAGAAAGAAGCTTTCTGAGAAACTCCTTGTATTCTGTGAAATCATCTCACAGAGATACAGCTTTCCCCTCAAGAAGTCTTTCGCTAAAACAGTTCTTGTGGAATTCGCAAATTTATATTTGGAAGCCCATAGAGGGCTCTGGTGAAAAAGGAAATATCCTCAGATGAAATCTGGAAAGAAGCTTTCTGAAAAACTGCTCTTTGATGTGTGACTTCCACTCACAGAGTTACATCTGTATTTCGTGGATCTCTTTGCTAGCGTTATTTCTGTGGAATCTGAGAACAAATATTTAGGATCCCTTTGAAGACTATAGGGCCAAAGGAAATATCCTCCGATAACTAAGAGAAAGATGCTTTCTGAGAAACTTCTTTGTGTTCTGTGAAATCATCTCACAGAGTTACAGCTTTCCCCTCAAGAAGCCGTTCGCTAAGACAGTTCTTGTGGAATTGGCAAAGTGATATTTGGAAGCCCATAGAGGGCTATGGTGAAAAAGGAAATATCCTCCGATGAAATCTGGAAAGAAGCTTTCTGAGAAACTGCTTAGTGTTCTGTTAATTCATCTCACAGAGTTACATCTGTATTTCGTGGATCTCTTGGCTAGCCTTATTTCTGTGGAATCTGAGAACAGATATTTCGGATCCCTTTGAAGACTATAGGGCCAAAGGAAATATACTCCGATACCTAAGAGAAAGAAGCTTTCTGAGAAACTTCTTTGTGTTCAGTGAAATCATCTCACAGAGTTAAAGCTTTCCCCTCAAGAAGCCTTTCGCTAAGACAGTTCTTGTGAAATTGGCAAAGTGATACTTGGAAGCCCTTAGAGGGCTATGGTGAAAAAGGAAATATCCTCAGATGAAATCTAGAAAGAAGTTTTCTGAGAAACTGCTCTGTGATGTGTGACTTCCACTCAAAGAGTTACATCTGTATTTCGTGGATCTCTTTGCTAGCCTTATTTCTGTGGAATCTGAGAACAGATATTTCGGATCCCTTTGAAGACTATAGGGCCAAAGGAAATATCCTCCGATAACTAAGAGAAAGAAGCTTTCTGAGAAACTTCTTTGTGTTCTGTGAAATCATCTCACAGAGTTACAGCTTTCCCCTCAAGAAGCCTTTCGCTAAGACAGTTCTTGTGGAATTGGCAAAGTGATATTTGGAAGCCCATAGAGGGCTATGCTGAAAAAGGAAATATCCTCCGATGAAATCTGGAAAGAAGCTTTCTGAGAAACTGCTTAGTGTTCTGTTAATTCATCTCACACAGTTACATCTGTATTTCGTGGATCTCTTGGCTAGCCTTATTTCTGTGGAATCTGAGAACAGATATTTCGGATCCCTTTGAAGACTCTAGGGCCAAAGGAAATATCCTCCGATAACAAAGAGAAAGAAGCTTTCTGAGAAACTTCTTTGTGTTCTGTGAAATCATCTCACAGAGTTACAGCTTTCCCCTCAAGAAGCCTTTCGCTAAGACAGTTCTTGTGGAATTGGCAAAGTGATATTTGGAAGCCCATAGAGGGCTATGGTGAAAAAGGAAATATCCTCAGATGAAATCTGGAAAGAAGCTTTCTGAGAAACTGCTTCCTGTTCTGTTACTTCATCTCACAGAGTTACATCTGTATTTCGTGGATCTCTTTGCTAGCCTTATTTCTGTGGAATCTGAGAACAGATGTTTCGGATCCCTTTGAAGACTATAGGGCCAAAGGAAATATCCTCCGATAACAAAGAGAAAGAAGCTTTCTGAGAAACTTCTTTGTGTTCTGTGAAATCATCTCACAGAGTTACAGCTTTCCCCTCAAGAAGCCTTTCACTAAGACAGTTCTTGTGGAATTGGCAAAGTGATATTTGGAAGCCCATAGAGGGCTATGGTGAAAAAGGAAATATCCTCACATGAAATCTGGAAAGAAGCTTTCTGAGAAACTGCTCTTTGATGTGTGACTTCCACTCACAGAGTTACATCTGTATTTCGTGGATCTCCTTGCTAGCGTTATTTCTGTGGAATCTGAGAACAGATAGTTAGGATCCATTTGAAGACTATAGGGCCAAAGGAAATATCCTCCGATAACTAAGAGAAAGAAGCTTTCTGAGAAACTTCTTTGTGATCTGTGAAATCATCTCACAGAGTTACAGCTTTCCCCTCAAGAAGCCTTTCGCTAAGACAGTTCTTGTGGAATTGGCAAAGTGATATTTGGAAGCCCATAGAGGGCTATGGTGAAAAAGGAAATATCCTCCGATGAAATCTGGAAAGAAGCTTTCTGAGAAACTGCTTAGTGTTCTGTTAATTCATCTCACATAGTTACATCTATATTTCGTGGATCTCTTTGCTAGCCTTATTTTTGTGGAATCTGAGAACAGATATTTCGGATCCCTTTGAAGACTATAGGGCCAAAGGAAATATCCTCCGATAACAAAGAGAAAGAAGCTTTCTGAGAAACTTCTTTGTGTTCTTTGAAATCATCTCCCAGAGATACAGCTTTCCCCTCAAGAAGCCTTTCGCTAAGACAGTTCTTGTGGAATTGGCAAAGTGATATTTGGAAGCCCATAGAGGGCTATGGTGAAAAAGGAAATATCCTCAGATGAAATCTGGAAAGAAGCTTTCTGAGAAACTGCTTCCTGTTCTGTTACTTCATCTCACAGAGTTACATCTGTATTTCGTGGATCTCTTTGCTAGCCTTATTTCTGTGGAATCTGAGAACAGATGTTTCGGATCCCTTTGAAGACTATAGGGCCAAAGGAAATATCCTCCGATAACAAAGAGAAAGAAGCTTTCTGAGAAACTTCTTTGTGTTCTTTGAAATCATCTCACAGAGTTACAGCTTTCCCCTCAAGAAGCCTTTCACTAAGACAGTTCTTGTGGAATTGGCAAAGTGATATTTGGAAGCCCATAGAGGGCTATGGTGAAAAAGGAAATATCCTCAGATGAAATCTGGAAAGAAGCTTTCTGAGAAACTGCTCTTTGATGTGTGACTTCCACTCACAGAGTTACATCTGTATTTCGTGGATCTCCTTGCTAGCGTTATTTCTGTGGAATCTGAGAACAGATAGTTAGGATCCCTTTGAAGACTATAGGAACAAAGGAAATATCCTCCGATAACTAAGAGAAAGAAGCTTTCTGAGAAACTTCTTTGTGATCTGTGAAATCATCTCACAGAGTTACAGCTTTCCCCTCAAGAAGCCTTTCGCTAAGACAGTTCTTGTGGAATAGGCAAAGTGATATTTGGAAGCCCATAGAGGGCTATGGTGAAAAAGGAAATATCCTCCGATGAAATCTGGAAAGAAGCTTTCTGAGAAACTGCTTAGTGTTCTGTTAATTCATCTCACATAGTTACATCTATATTTCGTGGATCTCTTTGCTAGCCTTATTTCTGTGGAATCTGAGAACAGATATTTCGGATCCCTTTGAAGACTATAGGGCCAAAGGAAATATCCTCCGATAACAAAGAGAAAGAAGCTTTCTGAGAAACTTCTTTGTGTTCTGTGAAATCATCTCCCAGAGTTACAGCTTTCCCCTCAAGAAGCCTTTCGCTAAGACAGTTCTTGTGGAATTGGCAAAGTGATATTTGGAAGCCCATAGAGGGCTATGGTGAAAAAGGAAATATCCTCAGATGAAATCTGGAAAGAAGCTTTCTGAGAAACTGCTTAGTGTTCAGTTAATTCATCTCACAGAGTTACATCTGTATTTCGTGGATCTCTTGGCTAGCCTTATTTCTGTGGAATCTGAGAACAGATATTTCGGATCCCTTTGAAGACTCTAGGGCCAAAGGAAATATCCTCCGATAACAAAGAGAAAGAAGCTTTCTGAGAAACTGCTCTTTGATGTGTGACTTCCACTCACAGAGTTACATCTGTATTTCATGGATCTCTTTGCTAGCGATATTTCTGTGGAATCTGAGAACAGATATTTAGGATCCCTTTGAAGACTACAGGGCCAAAGGAAATATCCTCCGATAACTAAGAGAAAGAAGCTTTCTGAGAAACTTCTTTGTGTTCTGTGAAATCATCTCACAGAGTTACAGCTTTCCCCTCACGACGCCTTTCGCTAAGACAGTTCTTGTGGAATTGGCAAAGTGATATTTGGAAGCCCATAGAGGGCTATGGTGAAAAAGGAAATATCCTCAGATGAAATCTGGAAAGAAGCTTTCTGAGAAACTGCTCTTTGATGTGTGACTTCCACTCACAGAGTTACATCTGTATTTCGTGGATCTCTTTGCTAGCGTTATTTCTGTGGAATCTGAGAACAGATATTTAGGATCCCTTTGAAGACTATAGGGCCAAAGGAAATATCCTCCGATAACTAAGAGAAAGAAGCTTTCTGAGAAACTTCTTTGTGTTCTGTGAAATCATCTCACAGAGTTACAGCTTTCCCCTCAAGAAGCCTTTCGCTAAGACAGTTCTTGTGGAATTGGCAAAGTGATATTTGGAAGCCCATAGAGGGCTATGGTGAAAAAGGAAATATCCTCCGATGAAATTTGGAAAGAAGTTTTCTGAGAAACTGCTTACTGTTCTGTTAATTCATCTCATAGAGTTACATCTATATTTCTTGGATCTCTTTGCTAGCCTTATTTCTGTGGTATCTGAGAACAGATATTTCGGATCCCTTTGAAGACAATAGGGCCAAAGGAAATATCCTCCGATAACAAAGAGAAAGAAGCTTTCTGAGAAACTTCTTTGTGTTCTGTGAAATCATCTCCCAGAGTTACAGCTTTCCCCTCTAGAAGCCTTTCGCTAAGACAGTTCTTGTGGAATTGGCAAAGTTATATTTGGAAGCCCATAGAGGGCTATGGTGAAAAAGGAAATATCCTCAGATGAAATCTGGAAAGAAGCTCTCTGAGAAACTGCTTAGTGTTCTGTTAATTCATCTCACAGAGTTACATCTGTATTTCGTGGATCTCTTGGCTAGCCTTATTTCTGTGGAATCTGAGAACAGATATTTCGGATCCCTTTGAAGACTCTAGGGCCAAAGGAAATATCCTCCGATAACAAAGAGAAAGAAGCTTTCTGAGAAACTTCTTTGTGTTCTGTGAAATCATCTCACAGAGTTACAGCTTTCCCCTCAAGAAGCCTTTCGCTAAGACAGTTCTTGTGGAATTGGCAAAGTGATATTTGGAAGCCCATAGAGGGCTATGGTGAAAAAGGAAATATCCTCAGATGAAATCTGGAAAGAAGCTTTCTGAGAAACTGCTCCTTGATGTGTGACTTCCACTCACAGAGTTACATCTGTATTTCGTGGATCTCTTTGCTAGCGTTATTTCTGTGGAATCTGAGAACAGATATTTAGGATCCCTTTGAAGGCTATAGGGCCAAAGGAAATATCCTCCGATAACTAAGAGAAAGAAGCTTTCTGAGAAACTTCTTTGTGTTCTGTGAAATTATCTCACAGAGTTACAGCTTTCCCCTCACGAAGCCTTTCGCTAAGACAGTTCTTGTGGAATTGGCAAAGTGATATTTGGAAGCCCATATAGGGCTATGGTGAAAAAGGAAATATCCTCAGATGAAATCTGGAAAGAAGCTTTCTGAGAAACTGCTCTTTGATGTGTGACTTCCACTCACAGAGTTACATCTGTATTTCGTGGATCTCTTTGCTAGCGTTATTTCTGTGGAATCTGAGAACAGATATTTAGGATCCCTTTGAAGACTATAGGGCCAAAGGAAATATCCTCCGATAACTAAGAGAAAGAAGCTTTCTGAGAAACTTCTTTGTGTTCTGTGAAATCATCTCACAGAGTTACAGCTTTCCCCTCAAGAAGCCTTTCGCTAAGACAGTTCTTGTGTAATTGGCAAAGTGATATTTGGAAGCCCATAGAGGGCTATGGTGAAAAAGGAAATATCCTCCGATGAAATTTGGAAAGAAGTTTTCTGAGAAACTGCTTACTGTTCTGTTAATTCATCTCATAGAGTTACATCTATATTTCTTGGATCTCTTTGCTAGCCTTATTTCTGTGGAATCTGAGAACAGATATTTCGGATCCCTTTGAAGACAATAGGGCCAAAGGAAATATCCTCCGATAACAAAGAGAAAGAAGCTTTCTGAGAAACTTCTTTGTGTTCTGTGAAATCATCTCACAGAGTTACAGCTTTCCCCTCAAGAAGCCTTTCGCTAAGACAGTTCTTGTGGAATTGGAAAAGTGATATTTGGAAGCCCATAGAGGGCTATGGTGAAAAAGGAAATATCCTCCGATGAAATCTGGAAAGAAGCTTTCTGAGAAACTGCTTAGTGTTCTGTTAATTCATCTCACAGAGTTACATCTATATTCCGTGGATCTCTTTGCTAGCCTTATTTCTGGGGAATCTGAGAACAGATATTTCGGATCCCTTTGAAGACTATAGGGCCAAAGGAAATATCCTCCGATAAGAAAGAGAAAGAAGCTTTCTGAGAAACTTCTTTGTGTTCTGTGAAATCATCTCCCAGAGTTACAGCTTTCCCCTCAAGAAGCCTTTCGCTAAGACAGTTCTTGTGGAATTAGCAAAGTGATATTTGGAAGCCCATAGAGGGCTATGGTGAAAAAGGAAATATCCTCTGACGAAATCTGGAAAGACGCGTTCTGAGAAACTGCTTAGTGTTCTGTTAATTCATCTCACAGAGTTACATCTATATTTCGTGCATCTCTTTGCTAGCCTTCTTTCTGTGGAATCTGAGAGCAGATATTTCGGATCCTTTTTAAGACTATAGGCCCAAAGGAAATATCCTCCGATAACTAAGAGAAAGAATCTTTCTGGGAAACTTCTTTGTGTTCTGTGAAATCATCTCACAGAGTTACAGCTTTCCCCTCAAGAAGCCTTTCGCTAAGACAGTTCTTGTGGAATTGGCAAAGTGATATTTGGAAGCCCATAGAGGGCTATGGTGAAAAAGGAAATATCCTCAGATGAAATCTGGAAAGAAGCTTTCTGAGAAACTGCTCTTTGATGTGTGACTTCCACTCACAGAGTTACATCTGTATTTCGTGGATCTCTTTGCTAGCGTTATTTCTGTGGAATCTGAGAACAGATATTTAGGATCCCTTTGAAGACTATAGGGCCAAAGGAAATATCCTCCGATAACTAAGAGAAAGAAGCTTTCTGAGAAACTTCTTTGTGTTCTGTGAAATCATCTCACAGAGTTACAGCTTTCCCCTCAAGAAGCCTTTCGCTAAGACAGTTCTTGTGGAATTGGCAAAGTGATATTTGGAAGCCCATAGAGGGCTATGGTGAAAAAGGAAATATCCTCCGATGAAATTTGGAAAGAAGTTTTCTGAGAAACTGCTTACTGTTCTGTTAATTCATCTCATAGAGTTACATCTATATTTCTTGGATCTCTTTGCTAGCCTTATTTCTGTGGAATCTGAGAACAGATATTTCGGATCCCTTTGAAGACAATAGGGCCAAAGGAAATATCCTCCGATAACAAAGAGAAAGAAGCTTTCTGAGAAACTTCTTTGTGTTCTGTGAAATCATCTCACAGAGTTACAGCTTTCCCCTCAAGAAGCCTTTCGCTAAGACAGTTCTTGTGGAATTGGCAAAGTGATATTTGGAAGCCCATAGAGGGCTATGGTGAAAAAGGAAATATCCTCCGATGAAATCTGGAAAGAAGCTTTCTGAGAAACTGCTTAGTATTCTGTTAATTCATCTCACAGAGTTACATGTATATTCCGTGGATCTCTTTGCTAGCCTTATTTCTGGGGAATCTGAGAACAGATATTTCGGATACCTTTGAAGACTATAGGGCCAAAGGAAATATCCTCCGATAAGAAAGAGAAAGAAGCTTTCTGAGAAACTTCTTTGTGTTCTGTGAAATCATCTCCCAGAGTTACAGCTTTCCCCTCAAGAAGCCTTTCGCTAAGACAGTTCTTGTGGAATTAGCAAAGTGATATTTGGAAGCCCATAGAGGGCTATGGTGAAAAAGGAAATATCCTCTGACGAAATCTGGAAAGAAGCTTTCCGAGAAACTGCTTAGTGTTCTGTTAATTCATCTCACAGAGTTACATCTATATTTCGTGCATCTCTTTGCTAGCCTTCTTTCTGTGGAATCTGAGAACAGATATTTCGGATCCCTTTGAAGACTATAGGCCCAAAGGAAATATCCTCCGATAACTAAGAGAAAGAAGCTTTCTGGGAAACTTCTTTGTGTTCTGTGAAATCATCTCACAGAGTTACAGCTTTCCCCTCAAGAAGCCTTTCGCTAAGACAGTTCTTGTGGAATTGGCAAAGTGATATTTGGAAGACCATAGAGGGCTATGGTGAAAAAGGAAATATCCTCAGATGAAATCTGGAAAGAAGCTCTCTGAGAAACTGCTTAGTGTTCTGTTAATTCATCTCACAGAGTTACATCTGTATTTCGTGGATCTCTTGGCTAGCCTTATTTCTGTGGAATCTGAGAACAGATATTTCGGATCCCTTTGAAGACTCTAGGGACAAAGGAAATATCCTCCGATAACAAAGAGAAAGAAGCTTTCTGAGAAACTTCTTTGTGTTCTGTGAAATCATCTCACAGAGTTACAGCTTTCCCCTCAAGAAGCCTTTCGCTTAGACAGTTCTTGTGGAATTGGCAAAGTGATATTTGGAAGCCCATAGAGGGCTATGGTGAAAAAGGAAATATCCTCAGATGAAATCTGGAAAGAAGCTTTCTGAGAAACTGCTTACTGTTCTGTTACTTCATCTCACAGAGTTACATCTGTATTTCGTGGATCTCTTTGCTAGCCTTAGTTCTGTGGAATCTGAGAACAGATATTTATGATCCGTTTGAGGCCTATAGGGCCAAAGGAAATATCCTCCGATAACAAAGAGAAAGAAGCTTTCTGAGAAACTTCTTTGTGTTCTGTTAAATCATCTCACAGAGTTACAGCTTTCCCCTCAAGAAGCCTTTCGCTAAGACAGTTCTTGTGGAATTGGCAAAGTGATATTTGGAAGCCCATAGAGGGCTATGGTGAAAAAGGAAATATCCTCAGATGAAATCTGGAAAGAAGCTTTCTGAGAAACTGCATTTTGATGTGTGACTTCCACTCACAGAGTTACATCTGTATTTCGTGGATCTCTTTGCTAGCGTTATTTCTTTGGAATCTGAGAACAGATATTTAGGATCCCTTTGAAGACTATAGGGCCAAAGGAAATATCCTCCGATAACTAAGAGAAAGAAGCTTTCTGAGAAACTTCTTTGTGTTCTGTGAAATCATCTCACAGAGTTACAGCTTTCCCCTCAAGAAGCCTTTCGCTAAGACAGTTCTTGTGGAATTGGCAAAGTGATATTTGGAAGCCCATAGAGGGCTATGGTGAAAAAGGAAATATCCTCAGATGAAATCTGGAAAGAAGCTTTCTGAGAAACTGCTCTTTGATGTGTGACTTCCACTCACAGAGTTACATGTGTATTTCGTGGATCTCTTTGCTAGCCTTATTTCTGTGGAATCTGAGAACAGATATTTCGGATCCCTTTGAAGACTACAGGGCCAAAGGAAATATCCTCCGATAACTAAGAGAAAGAAGCTTTCTGAGAAACTTCTTTGTGTTCTGTGAAATCATCTCACAGAGTTACAGCTTTCCCCTCAAGAAGCCTTTCGCTAAGACAGTTCTTGTGGAATTGGCAAAGTGATATTTGGAAGCCCATAGAGGGCTATGGTGAAAAAGGAAATATCCTCAGATGAAATCTGGAAAGAAGCTTTCTGAGAAACTGCTTACTGTTCTGTTACTTCATCTCACAGAGTTATATCTGTATTTCGTGGATCTCTTTGCTAGCGTTATTTCTGTGGAATCTGAGAACAGATATTTAGGATCCCTTTGAAGACTATAGGGCCAAAGGAAATATCCTCCGATAACTAAGAGAAAGAAGCTTTCTGAGAAACTTCTTTGTGTTCTGTGAAATCATCTCACAGAGTTACAGCTTTCCCCTCAAGAAGCCTTTCGCTAAGACAGTTCTTGTGGAATTGGCAAAGTGATATTTGGAAGCCCATAGAGGGCTATGGTGAAAAAGGAAATATCCTCCGATGAAATTTGGAAAGAAGTTTTCTGAGAAACTGCTTACTGTTCTGTTAATTCATCTCATAGAGTTACATCTATATTTCTTGGATCTCTTTGCTAGCCTTATTTCTGTGGAATCTGAGAACAGATATTTCGGATCCCTTTGAAGACAATAGGGCCAAAGGAAATATCCTCCGATAACAAAGAGAAAGAAGCTTTCTGAGAAACTTCTTTGTGTTCTGTGAAATCATCTCCCAGAGTTACAGCTTTCCCCTCTAGAAGCCTTTCGCTAAGACAGTTCTTGTGGAATTGGCAAAGTTATATTTGGAAGCCCATAGAGGGCTATGGTGAAAAAGGAAATATCCTCAGATGAAATCTGGAAAGAAGCTCTCTGAGAAACTGCTTAGTGTTCTGTTAATTCATCTCACAGAGTTACATCTGTATTTCGTGGATCTCTTGGCTAGCCTTATTTCTGTGGAATCTGAGAACAGATATTTCGGATCCCTTTGAAGACTCTAGGGCCAAAGGAAATATCCTCCGATAACTAAGAGAAAGAAGCTTTCTGAGAAACTTCTTTGTGTTCTGTGAAATCATCTCACAGAGTTACAGCTTTCCCCTCAAGAAGCCTTTCGCTAAGACAGTTCTTGTGGAATTGGCAAAGTGATATTTGGAAGCCCATAGAGGGCTATGGTGAAAAAGGAAATATCCTCAGATGAAATCTGGAAAGAAGCTTTCTGAGAAACTGCTCTTTGATGTGTGACTTCCACTCACAGAGTTACATCTGTATTTCGTGGATCTCTTTGCTAGCGTTATTTCTGTGGAATCTGAGAACAGATATTTAGGATCCCTTTGAAGGCTATAGGGCCAAAGGAAATATCCTCCGATAACTAAGAGAAAGAAGCTTTCTGAGAAACTTCTTTGTGTTCTGTGAAATCATCTCACAGAGTTACAGCTTTCCCCTCACGAAGCCTTTCGCTAAGACAGTTCTTGTGGAATTGGCAAAGTGATATTTGGAAGCCCATATAGGGCTATGGTGAAAAAGGAAATATCCTCAGATGAAATCTGGAAAGAAGCTTTCTGAGAAACTGCTCTTTGATGTGTGACTTCCACTCACAGAGTTACATCTGTATTTCGTGGATCTCTTTGCTAGCGTTATTTCTGTGGAATCTGAAAACAGATATTTAGGATCCCTTTGAAGACTATAGGGCCAAAGGAAATATCCTCCGATAACTAAGAGAAAGAAGCTTTCTGAGAAACTTCTTTGAGTTCTGTGAAATCATCTCACAGAGTTACAGCTTTCCCCTCAAGAAGCCTTTCGCTAAGACAGTTCTTGTGTAATTGGCAAAGTGATATTTGGAAGCCCATAGAGGGCTATGGTGAAAAAGGAAATATCCTCCGATGAAATCTGGAAAGAAGCTTTCTGAGAAACTGCTTACTGTTCTGTTACTTCATCTCACAGAGTTACATCTGTATTTCGTGGATCTCTTTGCTAGCCTTAGTTCTGTGGAATCTGAGAACAGATATTTATGATCCCTTTGAGGCCTATAGGGCCAAAGGAAATATCCTCCGATAACAAAGAGAAAGAAGCTTTCTGAGAAACTTCTTTGTGTTCTGTTAAATCATCTCCCAGAGTTACAGCTTTCCCCTCAAGAAGCCTTTCGCTAAGACAGTTCTTGTGGAATTGGCAAAGTGATATTTGGAAGCCCATAGAGGGCTATGGTGAAAAAGGAAATATCCTCAGATGAAATCTGGAAAGAAGCTTTTTGAGAAACTGCTCTTTGATGTGTGACTTCCACTCACAGAGTTACATCTGTATTTCGTGGATCTCTTTGCTAGCGTTATTTCTGTGGAATCTGAGAACAGATATTTAGGATCCCTTTGAAGACTATAGGGCCAAAGGAAATATCCTCCGATAACTAAGAGAAAGAAGCTTTCTGAGAAACTTCTTTGTGTTCTGTGAAATCATCTCACAGAGTTACAGCTTTCCCCTCAAGAAGCCTTTCGCTAAGACAGTTCTTGTGGAATTGGCAAAGTGATATTTGGAAGCCCATAGAGGGCTATGGTGAAAAAGGAAATATCCTCCGATGAAATTTGGAAAGAAGTTTTCTGAGAAACTGCTTACTGTTCTGTTAATTCATCTCATAGAGTTACATCTATATTTCTTGGATCTCTTTGCTAGCCTTATTTCTGTGGAATCTGAGAACAGATATTTCGGATCCCTTTGAAGACAATAGGGCCAAAGGAAATATCCTCCGATAACAAAGAGAAAGAAGCTTTCTGAGAAACTTCTTTGTGTTCTGTGAAATCATCTCCCAGAGTTACAGCTTTCCCCTCAAGAAGCCTTTCGCTAAGACAGTTCTTGTGGAATTAGCAAAGTGATATTTGGAAGCCCATAGAGGGCTATGGTGAAAAAGGAAATATCCTCTGACGAAATCTGGAAAGAAGCTTTCCGAGAAATTGCTTAGTGTTCTGTTAATTCATCTCACAGAGTTACATCTATATTTCGTGCATCTCTTTGCTAGCCTTCTTTCTGTGGAATCTGAGAACAGATATTTCGGATCCCTTTGAAGACTATAGGCCCAAAGGAAATATCCCCCGATAACTAAGAGAAAGAAGCTTTCTGGGAAACTTCTTTGTGTTCTGTGAAATCATCTCACAGAGTTACAGCTTTCCCCTCAAGAAGCCTTTCGCTAAGACAGTTCTTGTGGAATTGGCAAAGTGATATTTGGAAGCCCATAGAGGGCTATGGTGAAAAAGGAAATATCCTCAGATGAAATCTGGAAAGAAGCTTTCTGAGAAACTGCTTAGTGTTCTGTTAATTCATCTCACATAGTTACATCTATATATCGTGGATCTCTTTGCTAGCCTTATTTCTGTGGAATCTGAGAACAGATATTTCGGATCCCTTTGAAGACTATAGGGCCAAAGGAAATATCCTCCGATAACAAAGAGAAAGAAGCTTTCTGAGAAACTTCTTTGTGTTCTCTGAAATCATCTCCCAGAGTTACAGCTTTCCCCTCAAGAAGACTTTCGCTAAGACAGTTCTTGTGGAATTGGCAAAGTGATATTTGGAAGACCATAGAGGGCAATGGTGAAAAAGGAAATATCCTCAGATGAAATCTGGAAAGAAGCTTTCTGAGAAACTGCTTACTGTTCTGTTACTTCATCTCACAGAGTTACATCTGTATTTCGTGGATCTCTTTGCTAGCCTTAGTTCTGTGGAATCTGAGAACAGATATTTATGATCCCTTTGAGGCCTATAGGGCCAAAGGAACTATCCTCCGATAACAAAGAGAAAGAAGCTTTCTGAGAAACTTCTTTGTGTTCTGTTAAATCATCTCACAGAGTTACAGCTTTCCCCTCAAGAAGCCTTTCGCTAAGACAGTTCTTGTGGAATTGGCAAAGTGATATTTGGAAGCCCATAGAGGGCTATGGTGAAAAAGGAAATATCCTCCGATGAAATCTGGAAAGAAGCTTTCTGAGAAACTGCATTTTGATGTGTGACTTCCACTCACAGAGTTACATATGTATTTCGTGGATCTCTTTGCTAGCGTTATTTCTTTGGAATCTGAGAACAGATATTTAGGATCCCTTTGAAGACTATAGGGCCAAAGGAAATATCCTCCGATAACTAAGAGAAAGAAGCTTTCTGAGAAACTTCTTTGTGTTCTGTGAAATCATCTCACAGAGTTACAGCTTTCCCCTCAAGAAGCCTTTCGCTAAGACAGTTCTTGTGGAATTGGCAAAGTGATATTTGGAAGCCCATAGAGGGCTATGGTGAAAAAGGAAATATCCTCAGATGAAATCTGGAAAGAAGCTTTCTGAGAAACTGCTTACTGTTCTGTTACTTCATCTCACAGAGTTACATCTGTATTTCGTGGATCTCTTTGCTAGCCTTATTTCTGTGGAATCTGAGAACAGATGTTTCGGATCCCTTTGAAGACTATAGGGCCAAAGGAAATATCCTCCGATAACAAAGAGAAAGAAGCTTTCTGAGAAACTTCTTTGTGTTCTGTGAAATCATCTCACAGAGTTACAGCTTTCCCCTCAAGAAGCCTTTCACTAAGACAGTTCTTGTGGAATTGGCAAAGTGATATTTGGAAGCCCATAGAGGGCTATGGTGAAAAAGGAAATATCCTCAGATGAAATCTGGAAAGAAGCTTTCTGAGAAACTGCTTTGTGATGTGTGTCTTCCACTCACAGAGTTACATCTGTATTTCGTGGAACTCTTTGCTAGCCTTATTTCTGTGGAATCTGAGAACAGATATTTAGGATCCCTTTGAAGACTATAGGGCCAAAGGAAATATCCTCCGATAACTAAGAGAAAGAAGCTTTCTGAGAAACTTCTTTGTGTTCTGTGAAATCATCTCACAGAGTTACAGCTTTCCCCTCAGGAAGCCTTTCGCTAAGACAGTTCTTTTGGAGTTGGCAAAGTGATATTTCGAAGCCCATAGAGGGCTATGGTGAAATAGGAAATATCCTCCGATGAAATCTGGAAAGAAGCTTTCTGAGAAACTGCTTAGTGTTCTGTTAATTCATCTCATAGAGTTACATCTATATTTCTTGGATCTCTTTGCTAGCCTTATTTCTGTGAAATCTGAGAACAGATATTTCGGATCCCTTTGAAGACTATAGGGCAAAGGAAATATCCTCAGATAAATAAGAGAAAGAAGCTTTCTCAGAAACTTCTTTGTGTTTTGTGAAATCATCTCACAGAGTTACAGCTTTCCCCTCAAGAAGCCTTTCGCTAAGACAGTTCTTGTGGAATTGGCAAAGTGATATTTTGAAGCCCATAGAGGGCTATGGTGAAAAAGGAAATATCCTCCGATAACAAAGAGAAAGAAGCTTTCTGAGAAACTTCTTTGTGTTCTGTGAAATCATCTCACAGAGTTACAGCTTTCCCCTCAAGAAGCCTTTCGCTTAGACAATTCTTTTGGAGTTGGCAAAGTGATATTTCGAAGCCCATAGAGAGCTATGGTGAAATAGGAAATATCCTCCGATGAAATCTGGAAAGAAGCTTTCTGAGAAACTGCTTAGTGTTCTGTTAATTCATCTCATAGAGTTACATCTATATTTCTTGGATCTCTTTGCTAGCCTTATTTCTGTGAAATCTGAGAACAGATATTTCGGATCCCTTTGAAGACTATAGGACAAAGGAAATATCCTCAGATAACTAAGAGAAAGAAGCTTTCTCAGAAACTTCTTTGTGTTTTGTGAAATCATCTCACAGAGTTACAGCTTTCCCCTCAAGAAGCCTTTCGCTAAGACAGTTCTTGTGGAATTGGCAAAGTGATATTTTGAAGCCCATAGAGGGCTATGGTGAAAAAGGAAATATCCTCCGATAACAAAGAGAAAGAAGCTTTCTCAGAAACTTCTTTGTGTTCTGTGAAATCATCTCACAGAGTTACAGCTTTCCCCTCAAGGAGCCTTTCGCTTAGACAGTTCTTGTGGAATTGGCAAAGTGATATTTGGAAGCCCATAGAGGGCTATGCTGAAAAAGGAAATATCCTCAGATGAAATCTGGAAAGAAGCTTTCTGAGAAACTGCTTACTGTTCTGTTACTTCATCTCACAGAGTTACATCTGTATTTCGTGGATCTCTTTGCTAGCCTTAGTTCTGTGGAATCTGAGAACAGATGTCTCTGATCCCTTTGAAGACTATAGGGCCAAAGGAAATATCCTCCGATAACAAAGAGAAAGAAGCTTTCTGAGAAACTTCTTTGTGTTCTGTGAAATCATCTCACAGAGTTACAGCTTTCCCCTCAAGAAGCCTTTCGCTAAGACAGTTCTTGTGGAATTGGCAAAGTGATATTTGGAAGCCCATAGAGGGCTATGGTGAAAAAGGAAATATCCTCTGATGAAATTTGGAAAGAAGCTTTCTAAGAAACTGCTTAGTGTTCTGTTAATTCATCTCACAGAGTTACATCTGTATTTCGTGGATCTCTTTGCTAGCCTTATTTCTGGGGAATCTGAGAACAGATGTTTCGGATCCCTTTGAAGACTATAGGGACAAGGGAAATATCCTCCGATAACAAAGAGAAAGAAGCTTTCTGAGAAACTTCTTTGTATTCTGTGAAATCATCTCACAGAGTTACAGCTTTCCCCTCAAGAAGTCTTTCGCTAAAACAGTTCTTGTGGAATTGGCAAATTGATATTTGGAAGCCCATAGAGGGATCTGGTGAAAAAGGAAATATCCTCAGATGAAATCTGGAAAGAAGCTTTCTGAGAAACTGCTCTTTGATGTGTGACTTCCACTCACAGAGTTACATCTGTATTTCGTGGATCTCTTTGCTAGCGATATTTCTGTGGAATCTGAGAACAGATATTTAGGATCCCTTTGAAGACTATAGGGCCAAAGGAAATATCCTCCGATAACAAAGAGAAAGAAGCTTTGTGAGAAACTTCTTTGTGTTCTATGAAATCATCTCACAGAGTTACAGCTTACCCTTCAAGAAGCCTTTCGCTAAGACAGTTCTTGTGGAATTGGCAAAGTGATATTTGGAAGCCCATAGAGGGCTATGGTGATAAAGGAAATATCCTCAGATGAAATCTGGAAAGAAGCTTTCTGAGAAACTGCTTAGTGTTCTGTTAATTCATCTCACAGAGTTACATATGTATTTCGTGGATCTCTTGGCTAGCCTGATTTCTGTGGAATCTGAGAACAGATATTTCGGATCCCTTTGAAGACTCTAGGGCCAAAGGAAATATCCTCCGATAACAAAGAGAAAGAAGCTTTCTGAGAAACTTCTTTGTGTTCTGTGAAATCATCTCACAGAGTTACAGCTTTCCCCTCCAGAAGCCTTTCGCTAAGACAGTTCTTGTGGAATTGGCAAAGTGATATTTGGAAGCCCATAGAGGGCTATGGTGAAAAAGGAAATATCCTCAGATGAAATCTGGAAAGAAGCTTTCTGAGAAACTGCTTACTGTTCTGTTACTTCATCTCACAGAGTTACATCTGTATTTCGTGGATCTCTTTGCTAGCCTTATTTCTGTGGAATATGAGAACAGATGTTTCGGATCCCTTTGAAGACTCTAGGGCCAAAGGAAATATCCTCCGATAACAAAGAGAAAGAAGCCTTCTGAGAAACTTCTTTGTGTTCTATGAAATCATCTCACAGTGTTACAGCTTTCCCCTCAAGAAGCCTTTCGCTAAGACAGTTCTTGTGGAATTGGCAAAGTGATATTTGGAAGCCCATAGAGGGCTACGGTGAAAAAGGAAATATCCTCAGATGAAATCTGGAAAGAAGCTTTCTGAGAAACTGCTCTGTGATGTGTGACTCCCACTCACAGAGTTACATCTGTATTTCGTGGATCTCTTTGCTAGCGATATTTCTGTGGAATCTGAGAACAGATATTTAGGATCCCTTTGAAGACTATAGGGCCAAAGGAAATATCCTCCGATAACTAAGAGAAAGAAGCTTTCTGAGAAACTTCTTTGTGTTCTGTGAAGTCATGTCACAGAGTTACAGCTTTCCCCTCAAGAAGCCTTTCGCTAAGACAGTTCTTGTGGAATTGGCAAAGTGATATTTGGAAGCCCGTACAGGGCTATGGTGAAAAAGGAAATATCCTCCGATGAAATCTGGAAAGAAGCTTTCTGAGAAACTGCTTAGTGTTCTGTTAATTCATCTCACAGAGTTACATCTATATTTCGTGGATCTCTTTGCTAGCCTTATTTCTGTGGAATCTGAGAACAAATATTTCGGATCCCTTTGAAGACTATAGGGCCAAAGGAAATATCCTCCGATAACAAAGAGAAGGAAGCTTTCTGAGAAACTTCTTTGTGTTCTGTGAAATCATCTCACAGAGTTACAGCTTTCCCCTCAAGAAGCCTTTCGCTAAGACAGTTCTTTTGGAGTTGGCAAAGTGATATTTGGAAGCCCATAGAGGGCTATGGTGAAAAAGGAAATATCCTCAGATGAAATCTGGAAAGAAGCTTTCTGAGAAACTGCTTAGTGTTGTGTGATTTCCACTCATAGAGTCACATCTGTATTTCGTGGATCTCTTTGCTAGCGTTATTTCTGTGGAATCTGAGAACAGATATTTAGGATCCCTTTGAAGACTATAGGGCCAAAGGAAATATCCTCCGATAACTAAGAGAAAGAAGCTTTCTGAGAAACTTCTTTGTGTTCTGTGAAATCATCTCACAGAGTTACAGCTTTCCCCTCAAGAAGCCTTTCGCTAATACAGTTCTTGTGGAATTGGCAAAGTGATATTTGGAAGACCATAGAGGGCTATGGTGAAAAAGGAAATATCCTCCGATGAAATCTGGAAAGAAGATTTCTGAGAAACTGCTTAGTGTTCTGTTAATTCATCTCACAGAGTTACATCTCTATTTCGTGGATCTCTTTGCTAGCCTTATTTCTGTGGAATCTGAGAACAAATATTTCGGATCCCTTTGAAGACTATAGGGCCAAAGGAAATATCCTCCGATAACAAAGAGAAAGAAGCTTTCTGAGAAACTTCTTTGTGTTCTGTGAAATCATCTCACAGAGTGACAGCTTTCCCCTCAAGAAGCCTTTCGCTAAGACAGTTCTTGTAGAATTCGCAAAGTGATATTTGGAAGGCCATAGAGGGCTATGGTGAAAAAGGAAATATACTCAGATAAAATCTGGAAAGAAGCTTTCTGAGAGGCCGCTTAGTGTTCTGTTAATTCATCGCACAGAGTTACATCTGTATTTCGTGGATCTCTTGGCTAGCCTTATTTCTGTGGAATCTGAGAACAGATATTTCGGATCCCTTTGAAGACTATAGGGCCAAAGGAAATATACTCCGATAACTAAGAGAAAGAAGCTTTCTGAGAAACTTCTTTGTGTTCTGTGAAATCATCTCACAGAGTGACAGCTTTCCCCTCAAGAAGCCTTTCGCTAAGACAGTTCTTGTGGAATTGGAAAAGTGATATTTGGAAGCCCATAGAGGGCTATGGTGAAAAAGGAAATATCTTCCGATGAAATCTGGAAAGAAGCTTTCTGAGAAACTGCTTAGTGTTCTGTTAATTCATCTCACAGAGTTACATCTATATTTCGTGGATCTCTTTGCTAGCCTTATTTCTGTGGAATCTGAGAACAGATATTTCGGATCCCTTTGAAGACTATAGGCCAAAGGAAATATCCTCCGATAACAAAGAGAAAGAAGCTTTCTGAGAAACTTCTTTGTGTTCTGTGAAATCATCTCACAGAGTTCAGCTTTCCCCTCAAGAAGCCTTTCGCTAAGACAGTTCTTTTGGAATTGGCAAAGTGATATTTGGAAGCCCATAGAGGCCTATGGTGAAAAAGGAAATATCCTCCCATGAAATCTGGAAAGAAGCTTTCTGAGAAACTGCTCTGTGATGTGGGACTTCCACTCACAGAGTTACATCTGTATATCGTGGATCTCTTTGCTAGCCTTATTTCTGTGGAAATGAGAACAGATATTTCGGATCCCTTTGAAGACTATAGGGCCAAAGGAAATATCCTCCGATAACTAAGAGAAAGAAGCTTTCTGAGAAACTTCTTTGTGTTCTGTGAAATCATCTCACAGAGTTACAGCATTCCCCTCAAGAAGCCTTTCGCTAAAACAGTTCTTGTGGAATTGGAAAATTGATATTTGGAAGCCCATAGAGGGCTCTGGTGAAAAAGGAAATATCCTCAGATGAAATCTGGAAAGAAGCTTTCTGAGAAACTGCTCTTTGATGTGTGACTTCCACTCATAGAGTTACATTTGTATTTCGTGGATCTCTTTGCTAGCGTTATTTCTGTGGAATCTGAGAACAGATATTTCGGATCCCTTTGAAGACTATAGGGCCAAAGGAAATATCCTCCGATAACTAAGAGAAAGAAGCTTTCTGAGAAACTTCTTTGTGTTCTGTGAAATCATCTCACAGAGTTACAGCTTTCCCCTCAAGAAGCCTTTCGCTAAGACAGTTCTTGTGGAATTGGCAAAGTGATATTTGGAAGCCCATAGAGGGCTATGGTGAAAAAGGAAATATCCTCCGATGAAATCTGGAAAGAAGATATCTGAGAAACTGCTTAGTGTTCTGTTAATTCATCACACAGAGTTACATCTATATTTCCTGGATCTCTTTGCTAGCCTTATTTCTGTGGAATCTGAGAACAGATATTTCGGATCCCTTTGAAGACTATAGGGCCAAAGGAAATATCCTCCGATAACAAAGAGAAAGAAGCTTTCTGAGAAACTTCTTTGTATTCTGTGAAATCATCTCACAGAGTTACCGCTTTCCCCTCAAGAAGCCTTTCGCTAAGACAGTTCTTGTGGAATTTGCAACGTGATATTTGGAAGCCCATAGATGGCTATGGTGAAAAAGGAAATATACTCAGATGAAATCTGGAAAGAAGCTTTCTGAGAGGCCGCTTAGTGTTCTGTTAATTCATCTCACAGAGTTACATCTGTGTTTCGTGGATATCTTGGCTAGCCTTATTTCTGTGGAATCTGAGAACAGATATTTCGGATCCCTTTGAAGACTATAGGGCCAAAGGAAATATACTCCGATAACTAAGAGAAAGAAGCTTTCTGAGAAACTTCTTTGTGTTCTGTGAAATCATCTCACAGAGTTACAGCTTTCCCCTCAAGAAACCTTTCGCTAAGACAGTTCTTGTGGAATTGGCAAAGTGATATTTGGAAGCCCATAGAGGGCTATGGTGAAAAAGGAAATATCCTCCGATGAAATCTGGAAAGAAGCTTTCTGAGAAACTGCTTAGTGTTCTGTTAATTCATCTCACAGAGTTACATCTATATTTCGTGGATCTCTTTGCTAGCCTTATTTCTGTGGAATCTGAGAACAGATATTTCGGATCCCTTTGAAGGCTATAGGCCAAAGGAAATATCCTCCGATAACAAAGAGAAAGAAGCTTTCTGAGAAACTTCTTTGTGTTCTGTGAAATCATCTCACAGAATTCAGCTTTCCCCTCAAGAATCCTTTCGCTAAGACAGTTCTTTTGGAATTGGCAAAGTTATATTTGGAAGCCCATAGAGGGCTATGGTGAAAAAGGAAATATCCTCCCATGAAATCTGGAAAGAAGCTTTCTGAGAAACTGCTCTTTGATGTGTGACTTCCACTCACAGAGTTACATCTGTATTTCGTGGATCTCTTTGCTAGCCTTATTTCTGTGGAATCTGAGAACAGATATTTCGGATCCCTTTGAAGACTATAGGGCCAAAGGAAATATCCTCCGATTACAAAGAGAAAGAAGCTTTGTGAGAAACTTCTTTGTGTTCTATGAAATCATCTCACAGAGTTACAGCTTTCCCTTCAAGAAGCCTTTCGCTAAGACCGTTCTTGTGGAATTGGCAAAGTGATATGTGGAAGCCCATAGAGGGCTATGGTGAAAAAGGGAATATCCTCAGATGAAATCTGGAAAGAAGCTTTCTGAGAAACTGCTCTGTGATGTGTGACTTCCACTCACAGAGTTACATATGTATATCGTGGATCTCTTTGCTAGCCTTATTTCTGTGGAATCTGAGAACAGATATTTCGGATCCCTTTGAAGACTATAGGGCCTAAGGAAATATCCTCCGATAACTAAGAGAAAGAAGCTTTCTGAGAAACTTCTTTGTGTTCTGTGAAATCATCTCACAGAGTTTCAGCTTTCCCCTCAAGAAGCCTTTCACTACGACAGTTCTTGTGGAATTGGCAAAGTGATATTTGGAAGCCCATAGACGGCTACGGTGAAAAAGGAAATATCCTCTGATGAAATCTGGAAAGAAGCTTTCTGAGAAACTGCTTAGTGTTCTGTTAATTCATCTCACAGAGTTACATCTATATTTCGTGGATCTCTTTGCTAGCCTTATTTCTGTGGAATCTGAGAACAGATATTTCGGATCCCTTTGAAGTCTATAGGGCCAAAGGAAATATCCTCCGATAACAAAGAGAAAGAAGCTTTCTGAGAAACTTCTTTGTGTTCTGTGAAATCATCTCACAGAGTTACAGCTTTCCCCTCAAAAAGCCTTTGGCTAAGACAGTTCTTGTGGAATTGGCAAAGTGATATTTGGAAGCCCATAGAGGGCTATGGTGAAAAAGGAAATATCCTCAGATGAAATCTGGAAAGAAGCTTTCTGAGAAACTGCTCTTTGATGTGTGACTTCCACTCACAGAGTTACATCTGTATTTCGTAGATCTCTTCGCTAGCGTTATTTCTGTGGAATCTGAGAACAGATATTTAGGATCCCTTTGAAGACTATAGGGCCAAAGGAAATATCCTCCGATAACTAAGAGAAAGAAGCTTTCTGAGAAACTTCTTTGTGTTCTCTGAAATGAGCTCACAGAGTTACAGCTTTCCCCTCAAGAAGCCTTTCGCTAAGACAGTTCTTGTGGAATTGGCAAAGTGATATTTGGAACCCCTAGAGGGCTATGGTGAAAAAGGAAATATCCTCAGATGAAATCTGGAAAGAAGCTTTCTGAGAAACTGCTTAGTGTTCTGTTAATTCATCTCACAGAGTTACATCTGTATTTCGTGGATCTCTTGGCTAGCCTTATTTCTGTGGAATCTGAGAACAGATATTTCGGATCCCTTTGAAGACTCTAGGGCCAAAGGAAATATCCTCCGAAAACAATGAGAAAGAAGCTTTCTGAGAAACTTCTTTGTGTTCTGTGAAATCATCTCACAGAGTTACAGCTTTCCCCTCAAGAAGCCTTTCGCTAAGACAGTTCTTGTGGAATTGGCAAAGTGATATTTGGAAGCCCATAGAGGGCTATGGTGAAAAAGGAAATATCCTCAGATGAAATCTGGAAAGAAGCTTTCTGAGAAACTGCTTAGTGTTCTGTTACTTCATCTCACAGAGTTACATCTGTATTTCGTGGATCTCTTTGCTAGCCTTATTTCTGTGGCATCTGAGAACAGATGTTTCGGATCCCTTTGAAGACTATAGGGCCAAAGGAAATATCCTCCGATAACAAAGAGAAAGAAGCTTTCTGAGAAACTTCTTTGTGTTCTGTGAAATCATCTCACAGAGTTACAGCTTTCCCCTCAAGAAGCCTTTCGCTAAGACAGTTCTTGTGGAATTGGCAAAGTGATATTTGGAAGCCCATAGAGGGCTATGGTGAAAAAGGAAATATCCTCAGATGAAATCTGGAAAGAAGCTTTCTGAGAAACTGCTCTTTGATGTGTGACTTCCAATCACAGAGTTACATCTGTATTTCGTGGATCTCTTTGCTAGCGTTATTTCTGTGGAATCTGAGAACAGATATTTCGGATCCCTTTGAAGACTATAGGGCCAAAGGAAATATCCTCCGATAACTAAGAGAAAGAAGCTTTCTGAGAAACTTCTTTGTGTTCTGTGAAATCATCTCACAGAGTTACAGCTTTCCCCTCAAGAAGCCTTTCGCTAAGACAGTTCTTGTGGAATTGGCAAAGTGATATTTGGAAGCCCGTAGAGGGCTCTGGTGAAAAAGGAAATATCCTCAGATGAAATCTGGAAAGAAGCTTTCTGAGAAACTGCTCTGTGATGTGTGTCTTCCACTCACAGAGTTACATCTATATTTCGTGGAACTCTTTGCTAGCCTTATTTCTGTGGAATCTGAGAACAGATATTTCGGATCCCTTTAAAGACTATAGGGCCAAAGGAAATAAACTCCGATAAAAAAGAGAAAGAAGCTTTCTGAGAAACTTCTTCGTGTTCTGTGAAATCATGTCACAGAGTTACAGCTTTCCCCTCAGGAAGCCTTTCGCTAAGACAGTTCTTTTGGAGTTAGCAAAGTGATATTTGGAAGCCCATAGAGGGCTATGGTGAAAAAGGAAATATCCTCCGATGAAATCTGGAAAGAAGCTTTCTGAGAAACTGCTTAGTGTTCTGTTAATTCATCTCATAGAGTTACATCTATATTTCTTGGATCTCTTTGCTAGCCTTATTTCTGTGAAATATGAGAACAGATATTTCGGTTCCCTTTGAAGACTATAGGGCCAAAGGAAATATCCTCCGATAACTAAGAGAAAGAAGCTTTCTGAGAAACTTCTTTGTGTTTTGTGAAATCATCTCACAGAGTTACAGCTTTCCCCTCAAGAAGCCTTTCGCTAAGACAGTTCTTGTGGAATTAGCAAAGTGATATTTGGAAGACCATAGAGGGCTATGGTGAAAAAGGAAATATCCTCTGATGAAATCTGGAAAGAAGCTTTCTGAGAAACTGCTTAGTGTTCTGTTAATTCATCTCACAGAGTTACATCTGTATTTCGTGGATCTCTTTGCTAGCCTTATTTCTGGGGAATCTGAGAACAGATATTTCGGATCCCTTTGAAGACTATAGGGACAAGGGAAATATCTTCCGATAACAAAGAGAAAGAAGCTTTCTGAGAAACTTGTTTTTATTGTGTGAAATCATCTCACAGAGTTACAGCTTTCCCCTCAAGAAGTCTTTCGCTAAAACAGTTCTTGTGGAATTGGCAAATTGATATTTGGAAGCCCATAGAGGGCTCTGGTGAAAAAGGAAATATCCTCAGATGAAATCTGGAAAGAAGCTTTCTGAGAAACTGCTCTTTGATGTGTGACTTCCACTCACAGAGTTACATCTGTATTTCGTGGATCTCTTTGCTAGCGTTATTTCTGTGGAATCTGAGAACAGATATTTAGGATTCCTTTGAAGACTATAAGGCCAAAGAAAATATCCTCCGATAACTAAGAGAAAGAAGCTTTCTGAGAAACTTCTTTGTGTGCTATGAAATCATCTCACAGAGTTACCGCTTTCCCCTCAAGAAGCCTTTCGCTAAGACAGTTCTTGTGGAATTGGCAAAGTGATATTTGGAAGCCCATAGAGGGCTATGGTGAAAAAGGGAATATCCTCAGATGAAATCTGGAAAGAAGCTTTCTGAGAAACTGCTTAGTGTTCTGTTAATTCATCTCACAGAGTTACATCTATATTTCGTGGATCTCTTGGCTAGCCTTTTTTCTGTGGAATCTGAAAACAGATATTTCGGATCCCGTTGAAGACTATAGGGCCAAAGGAAATATCCTCCGATAACTAAGAGAAAGAAGCTTTCTGAGAAACTTCTTTGTGTTCTGTGAAATCATCTCACAGAGTTCAGCTTTCCCCTCAAGAAGCCTTTCGCTAAGACAGTTCTTTTGGAATTGGCAAAGTTATATTTGGAAGCCCATAGAGGGCTATGGTGAAAAAGGAAATATCCTCCCATGAAATCTGGAAAGAAGCTTTCTGAGAAACTGCTCTGTGATGTGTGACTTCCACTCACAGAGTTACATCTGTATTTCGTGGATCTGTTTGCTAGCCTTATTTCTGTGGAATCTGAGAACAGATATTTCGGATCCCTTTGAAGACTATAGGGCCAAAGGAAATATCCTCCGATTACAAAGAGAAAGAAGCTTTCTGAGAAACTTCTTTGTGTTCTATGAAATCATCTCACAGAGTTACAGCTTTACCCTCAAGAAGCCTTTCGCTAAGACCGTTCTTGTGGAATTGGCAAAGTGATATTTGGAAGCCCATAGAGGGCTATGGTGAAAAAGGGAATATCCTCAGATGAAATCTGGAAAGAAGCTTTCTGAGAAACTGCTCTGTGATGTGTGACTTCCACTCACAGAGTTACATCTGTATATCGTGGATCTCTTTGCTAGCCTTATTTCTGTGGAATCTGAGAACAGATATTTCGGATCCCTTTGAAGACTATAGGGCCTAAGGAAATATCCTCCGATAACTAAGAGAAAGAAGCTTTCTGAGAAACTTCTTTGTGTTCTGTGAAATCATCTCACAGAGTTTCAGCTTTCCCCTCAAGAAGCCTTTCACTACGACAGTTCTTGTGGAATTGGCAAAGTGATATTTGGAAGCCCATAGACGGCTACGGTGAAAAAGGAAATATCCTCCGATGAAATCTGGAAAGAAGCTTTCTGAGACACTGCTTAGTGTTCTGTTAATTCATCTCACATAGTTACATCTATATTTCGTGGATCTCTTTGCTAGCCTTATTTCTGTGGAATCTGAGAACAGATATTTCGGATCCCTTTGAAGACTATAGGGCCAAAGGAAATATCCTCCGATAACAAAGAGAAAGAAGCTTTCTGAGAAACTTCTTTGTGTTCTGTGAAATCATCTCACAGAGTTTCAGCTTTCCCCTCAAGAAGCCTTTCGCTAAGACAGTTCTTGTGGAATTGGCAAAGTGATATTTGGAAGCCCATAGAGGGCTATGGTGAAAAAGGAAATATCCTCAGATGAAATCTGGAAAGAAGCTTTCTGAGAAACTGCTTAGTGTTCTGTTAATTCATCTCACAGAGTTACATCTGTATTTCGTGGATCTCTTGGCTAGCCTTATTTCTGTGGAATCTGAGAACAGATATTTCGGATCCCTTTGAAGACTCTAGGGCCAAAGGAAATATCCTCCGATCACAAAGAGAAAGAAGCTTTCTGAGAAACTTCTTTGTGTTCTGTGAAATCATCTCACAGAGTTACAGCTTTCCCCTCAAGAAGCCTTTCGCTAAGACAGTTCTTGTGGAATTGGCAAAGTGATATTTGGAAGCCCATAGAGGGCTATGGTGAAAAAGGAAATATCCTCAGATGAAATCTGGAAAGAAGCTTTCTGAGTAACTGCTTACTGTTCTGTTACTTCATCTCACAGAGTTCCATCTGTATTTCGTGGATCTCTTTGCTAGCCTTATTTCTGTGGGATCTGAGAACAGATGTTTCGGATCCCTTTGAAGACTATAGGGCCAAAGGAAATATCCTCCGATAACAAAGAGAAAGAAGCTTTCTGAGAAACTTCTTTGTGTTCTGTGAAATCATCTCACAGAGTTACAGCTTTCCCCTCAAGAAGCCTTTGGCTAAGACAGTTCTTGTGGAATTGGCAAAGTGATATTTGGAAGCCCATAGAGGGCTATGGTGAAAAAGGAAATATCCTCAGATGAAATCTGGAAAGAAGCTTTCTGAGAAACTGCTCTTTGATGTGTGACTTCCACTCACAGAGTTACATCTGTATTTCGTGGATCTCTTTGCTAGCCTTATTTCTGTGGAATCTGAGAACAGATATTTCGGATCCCTTTAAAGACTATAGGGCCAAAGGAAATAAACTCCGATAAAAAAGAGAAAGAAGCTTTCTGAGAAACTTCTTCGTGTTCTGTGAAATCATGTCACAGAGATACAGCTTTCCCCTCAGGAAGCCTTTCGCTAAGACAGTTCTTTTGGAGTTGGCAAAGTGATATTTGGAAGCCCATAGAGGGCTATGGTGAAAAAGGAAATATCCTCCGATGAAATCTGGAAAGAAGCTTTCTGAGAAACTGCTTAGTGTTCTGTTAATTCATCTCATAGAGTTACATCTATATTTCTTGGATCTCTTTGCTAGCCTTATTTCTGTGAAATATGAGAACAGATATTTCGGTTCCCTTTGAAGACTATAGGGCCAAAGGAAATATCCTCCGATAACTAAGAGAAAGAAGCTTTCTGAGAAACTTCTTTGTGTTTTGTGAAATCATCTCACAGAGTTACAGCTTTCCCCTCAAGAAGCCTTTCGCTAAGACAGTTCTTGTGGAATTAGCAAAGTGATATTTGGAAGACCATAGAGGGCTATGGTGAAAAAGGAAATATCCTCTGATGAAATCTGGAAAGAAGCTTTCTGAGAAACTGCTTAGTGTTCTGTTAATTCATCTCACAGAGTTACATCTGTATTTCGTGGATCTCTTTGCTAGCCTTATTTCTGGGGAATCTGAGAACAGATATTTCGGATCCCTTTGAAGACTATAGGGACAAGGGAAATATCTTCCGATAACAAAGAGAAAGAAGCTTTCTGAGAAACTTGTTTTTATTGTGTGAAATCATCTCACAGAGTTACAGCTTTCCCCTCAAGAAGTCTTTCGCTAAAACAGTTCTTGTGGAATTGGCAAATTGATATTTGGAAGCCCATAGAGGGCTCTGGTAAAAAAGGAAATATCCTCAGATGAAATCTGGAAAGAAGCTTTCTGAGAAACTGCTCTTTGATGTGTGACTTCCACTCACAGAGTTACATCTGTATTTCGTGGATCTCTTTGCTAGCGTTATTTCTGTGGAATCTGAGAACAGATATTTAGGATTCCTTTGAAGACTATAAGGCCAAAGAAAATATCCTCCGATAACTAAGAGAAAGAAGCTTTCTGAGAAACTTCTTTGTGTGCTATGAAATCATCTCACAGAGTTACCGCTTTCCCCTCAAGAAGCCTTTCGCTAAGACAGTTCTTGTGGAATTGGCAAAGTGATATTTGGAAGCCCGTAGAGGGCTATGGTGAAAAAGGAAATATCCTCCGATGAAATCTGGAAAGAAGCTTTCTGAGAAACTGCTTAGTGTTCTGTTAATTCATCTCACAGAGTTACATCTATATTTCGTGGATCTCTTTGCTAGCCTTATTTCTGTGGAATCTGAGAACACATATTTCGGATCCCTTTGAAGACTATAGGGCCAAAGGAAATATCCTCCGATAACAAAGAGAAAGAAGCTTTCTGAGAAACTTCTTTGTGTTCTGTGAAATCATCTCACAGAGTTACAGCTTTCCCCTCTAGAAACCTTTCGCTAAGACAGTTCTTGTGGAATTGGCAAAGTGATATTTGGAAGCCCATAGAGGGCTATGGTGAAAAAGGAAATATCCTCAGATGAAATCTGGAAAGAAGCTTTCTGAGAAACTGCTTAGTGTTCTGTTAATTCATCTCACGGATTTACATCTGTATTTCGTGGATCTCTTGGCTAGCCTTTTTTCTGTGGAATCTGAAAACAGATATTTCGGATCCCTTTGAAGACTATAGGGCCAAAGGAAATATCCTCCGATAACAAAGAGAAAGAAGCTTTCTGAGAAACTTCTTTGTGTTCTGTGAAATCATCTCACAGAGTTCAGCTTTCCCCTCAAGAAGCCTTTCGCTAAGACAGTTCTTTTGGAATTGGCAAAGTTATATTTGGAAGCCCATAGAGGGCTATGGTGAAAAAGGAAATATCCTCCCATGAAATCTGGAAAGAAGCTTTCTGAGAAACTGCTCTGTGATGTGTGACTTCCACTCACAGAGTTACATCTGTATTTCGTGGATCTCTTTGCTAGCCTTATTTCTGTGGAATCTGAGAACAGATATTTCGGATCCCTTTGAAGACTATAGGGCCAAAGGAAATATCCTCCGATTACAAAGAGAAAGAAGCTTTGTGAGAAACTTCTTTGTGTTCTATGAAATCATCTCACAGAGTTACAGCTTTCCCTTCAAGAAGCCTTTCGCTAAGACCGTTCTTGTGGAATTGGCAAAGTGATATTTGGAAGCCCATAGAGGGCTATGGTGAAAAAGGGAATATCCTCAGATGAAATCTGGAAAGAAGCTTTCTGAGAAACTGCTCTGTGATGTGTGACTTCCACTCACAGAGTTACATCTGTATATCGTGGATCTCTTTGCTAGCCTTATTTCTGTGGAATCTGAGAACAGATATTTCGGATCCCTTTGAAGACTATAGGGCCTAAGGAAATATCCTCCGATAAGTAAGAGAAAGAAGCTTTCTGAGAAACTTCTTTGTGTTCTGTGAAATCATCTCACAGAGTTTCAGCTTTCCCCTCAAGAAGCCTTTCACTACGACAGTTCTTGTGGAATTGGCAAAGTGATATTTGGAAGCCCATAGACGGCTACGGTGAAAAAGGAAATATCCTCCGATGAAATCTGGAAAGAAGCTTTCTGAGACACTGCTTAGTGTTCTGTTAATTCATCTCACATAGTTACATCTATATTTCGTGGATCTCTTTGCTAGCCTTATTTCTGTGGAATCTGAGAACAGATATTTCGGATCCCTTTGAAGACTATAGGGCCAAAGGAAATATCCTCCGATAACAAAGAGAAAGAAGCTTTCTGAGAAACTTCTTTGTGTTCTGTGAAATCATCTCACAGAGTTTCAGCTTTCCCCTCAAGAAGCCTTTCGCTAAGACAGTTCTTGTGGAATTGGCAAAGTGATATTTGGAAGCCCATAGAGGGCTATGGTGAAAAAGGAAATATCCTCAGATGAAATCTGGAAAGAAGCTTTCTGAGAAACTGCTTAGTGTTCTGTTAATTCATCTCACAGAGTTACATCTGTATTTCGTGGATCTCTTGGCTAGCCTTATTTCTGTGGAATCTGAGAACAGATATTTCGGATCCCTTTGAAGACTCTAGGGCCAAAGGAAATATCCTCCGATCACAAAGAGAAAGAAGCTTTCTGAGAAACTTCTTTGTGTTCTGTGAAATCATCTCACAGAGTTACAGCTTTCCCCTCAAGAAGCCTTTCGCTAAGACAGTTCTTGTGGAATTGGCAAAGTGATATTTGGAAGCCCATAGAGGGCTATGGTGAAAAAGGAAATATCCTCAGATGAAATCTGGAAAGAAGCTTTCTGAGTAACTGCTTACTGTTCTGTTACTTCATCTCACAGAGTTCCATCTGTATTTCGTGGATCTCTTTGCTAGCCTTATTTCTGTGGGATCTGAGAACAGATGTTTCGGATCCCTTTGAAGACTATAGGGCCAAAGGAAATATCCTCCGATAAAAAAGAGAAAGAAGCTTTCTGAGAAACTTCTTTGTGTTCTGTGAAATCATCTCACAGAGTTACAGCTTTCCCCTCAAGAAGCCTTTGGCTAAGACAGTTCTTGTGGAATTGGCAAAGTGATATTTGGAAGCCCATAGAGGGCTATGGTGAAAAAGGAAATATCCTCAGATGAAATCTGGAAAGAAGCTTTCTGAGAAACTGCTCTTTGATGTGTGACTTCCACTCACAGAGTTACATCTGTATTTCGTGGATCTCTTCGCTAGCGTTATTTCTGTGGAATCTGAGAACAGATATTTAGGATCCCTTTGAAGACTATAGGGCCAAAAGAAATATCCTCCGATAACTAAGAGAAAGAAGCTTTCTGAGAAACTTCTTTGTGTTCTGTGAAATGAGCTCACAGAGTTACAGCTTTCCCCTCAAGAAGCCTTTCGCTAAGACAGTTCTTGTGGAATTGGCAAAGTGATATTTGGAAGCCCATAGAGGGCTATGGTGAAAAAGGAAATATCCTCAGATGAAATCTGGAAAGAAGCTTTCTGAGAAACTGCTTAGTGTTCTGTTAATTCATCTCACAGAGTTACATCTGTATTTCGTGGATCTCTTGGCTAGCCTTATTTCTGTGGAATCTGAGAACAGATATTTCGGATCCCTTTGAAGACTCTAGGGCCAAAGGAAATATCCTCCGAAAACAATGAGAAAGAAGCTTTCTGAGAAACTTCTTTGTGTTCTGTGAAATCATCTCACAGAGTTACAGCTTTCCCCTCAAGAAGTCTTTCGCTAAGACAGTTCTTGTGGAATTGGCAAAGTGATATTTGGAAGCCCATAGAGGGCTATGGTGAAAAAGGAAATATCCTCAGATGAAATCTGGAAAGAAGCTTTCTGAGAAACTGCTTAGTGTTCTGTTACTTCATCTCACAGAGTTACATCTGTATTTCGTGGATCTCTTTGCTAGCCTTATTTCTGTGGCATCTGAGAACAGATGTTTCGGATCCCTTTGAAGACTATAGGGCCAAAGGAAATATCCTCCGATAACAAAGAGAAAGAAGCTTTCTGAGAAACTTCTTTGTGTTCTGTGAAATCATCTCACAGAGTTACAGCTTTCCCCTCAAGAAGTCTTTCGCTAAGACAGTTCTTGTGGAATTGGCAAAGTGATATTTGGAAGCCCGTAGAGGGCTATGGTGAAAAAGGAAATATCCTCAGATGAAATCTGGAAAGAAGCTTTCTGAGAAACTGCTCTTTGATGTGTGACTTCCAATCACAGAGTTACATCTGTATTTCGTGGATCTCTTTGCTAGCGTTATTTCTGTGGAATCTGAGAACAGATATTTTGGATCCCTTTGAAGACTATAGGGCCAAAGGAAATATCCTCCGATAACTAAGAGAAAGAAGCTTTCTGAGAAACTTCTTTGTGTTCTGTGAAATCATCTCACAGAGTTACAGCTTTCTCCTCAAGAAGCCTTTCGCTAAGACAGTTCTTGTGGAATTGGCAAAGTGATATTTGGAAGCCCGTAGAGGGCTATGGTGAAAAAGGAAATATCCTCCGATGAAATCTGGAAAGAAGCTTTCTGAGAAACTGCTTAGTGTTCTGTTAATTCATCTCACAGAGTTACATGTGTATTTCGTGGATCTCTTGGCTAGCCTTATTTCTGTGGAATCTGAGAACAGATATTTCGGATCCCTTTGAAGACTCCAGGGCCAAAGGAAATATCCTCCGATAACAAAGAGAAAGAAGCTTTCTGAGAAACTTCTTTGTGTTCTGTGAAATCATCTCACAGAGTTACAGCTTTCCCCTAAAGAAGCCTTTCACTAAGACAGTTCTTGTGGAATTGGCAAAGTGATATTTGGAAGCCCATAGAGGACTATGGTGAAAAAGGAAATATCCTCAGATGAAATCTGGAAAGAAGCTTTCTGAGAAACGGCTCACTGTTCTGTTACTTCATCTCACAGAGTTACATCTGTATTTCGTAGATCTCTTTGCTAGCCTTATTTTTGTGGAATCTGAGAACAGATGTTTCGGATCCCTTTGAAGACTATAGGGCCAAAGGAAATATCCTCCGATAACAAAGAGAAAGAAGCCTTCTGAGAAACTTCTTTGTGTTCTATGAAATCATCTTACAGAGTTACAGCTTTCCCCTCAAGAAGCCTTTCGCTAAGACAGTTCTTGTGGAATTTGCAAAGTGATATTTGGAAGCCCATAGAGGGCTCTGGTGAAAAAGGAAATATCCTCAGATGAAATCTGGAAAGAAGCTTTCTGAGAAACTGCTCTGTGATGTGTGTCTTCCACTCACAGAGTTACATCTGTATTTCGTGGAACTCTTTGCTAGCCTTATTTCTGTGGAATCTGAGAACAGATATTTCGGATCCCTTTAAAGACTATAGGGCCAAAGGAAATAAACTCCGATAAAAAAGAGAAAGAAGCTTTCTGAGAAACTTCTTCGTGTTCTGTGAAATCATGTCACAGAGTTACAGCTTTCCCCTCAGGAAGCCTTTCGCTAAGACAGTTCTTTTGGAGTTGGCAAAGTGATATTTGGAAGCCCATAGAGGGCTATGGTGAAAAAGGAAATATCCTCCGATGAAATCTGGAAAGAAGCTTTCTGAGAAACTGCTTAGTGTTCTGTTAATTCATCTCATAGAGTTACATCTATATTTCTTGGATCTCTTTGCTAGCCTTATTTCTGTGAAATCTGAGAACAGATATTTCGGATCCCTTTGAAGACTATAGGGCCAAAGGAAATATCCTCCGATAACTAAGAGAAAGAAGCTTTCTGAGAAACTTCTTTGTGTTTTGTGAAATCATCTCACAGAGTTACAGCTTTCCCCTCAAGAAGCCTTTCGCTAAGACAGTTCTTGTGGAATTAGCAAAGTGATATGTGGAAGACCATAGAGGGCTATGGTGAAAAAGGAAATATCCTCCGATGAAATCTGGAAAGAAGCTTTCTGAGAAACTGCTTAGTATTCTGTTAATTCATCTCACAGAGTTACATCTGTATTTCGTAGATCTCTTTGCGAGCCTTATTTCTGTGGAATCTGAGAATAGATATTTCGGATCCCTTTGAAGACTATAGGGCCAAAGGAAATATCCTACGATCACAAAGAGAAAGAAGCTTTCTGAGAAACTTCTTTGTGTTCTGTGAAATCATCTCACAGAGTTCAGCTTTCCCCTCAAGAAGCCTTTCGCTAAGACAGTTCTTGTGGGAATTGGCAAAGTGATATTTGGAAGCCCATAGAGGGCTATGGTGAAAAAGGAAATATCCTCAGATGAAAACTGGAAAGAAGCATTTTGAGAAACTGCTCTGTGATGTGTGACTTCCACTCACAGAGTTACATCTGTATTTCGTGGATCTCTTTGCTAGCCTTATTTCTGTGGAATCTGAGAACAGATATTTCGGATCCCTTAGAAGACTATAGGGCCAAAGGAAATATCCTCGAATAACTAAGAGAAAGAAGGTTTCTAAGAAATTCTTTGTGTTCTGTGAAATCATCTCACAGAGTTACAGCTTTTCCCTCAAGAAGCCTTTCGCTAAGACAGTTCTTGTGGTATTGGCAAAGTGATATTTGGAAGCCCATAGAGGGCTATGGTGAAAAAGGAAATATCCTCTGATGAAATCTGGAAAGAAACTTTCTGAGAAACTGCTTAGTGTTCTGTTAATTCATCTCACAGAGTTACATCTGTATTTCGTGGATCTCTTTGCTAGCCTTATTTCTGGGGAATCTGAGAACAGATATTTCGGATCCCTTTGAAGACTATAGGGACAAGGGAAATATCTTCCGATAACAAAGAGAAAGAAGCTTTCTGAGAAACTTGTTTGTATTCTGTGAAATCATCTCACAGAGTTACAGCTTTCCCCTCAAGAAGTCTTTCGCTAAAACAGTTCTTGTGGAATTGGCAAATTGATATTTGGAAGCCCATAGAGGGCTCTGGTGAAAAAGGAAATATCCTCAGATGAAATCTGGAAAGAAGCTTTCTGAGAAACTGCTCTTTGATGTGTGACTTCCACTCACAGAGTTACATCTGTATTTCGTGGATCTCTTTGCTAGCGTTATTTCTGTGGAATCTGAGAACAGATATTTAGGATTCCTTTGAAGACTATAAGGCCAAAGAAAATATCCTCCGATAACTAAGAGAAAGAAGCTTTCTGAGAAACTTCTTTGTGTGCTATGAAATCATCTCACAGAGTTACCGCTTTCCCCTCAAGAAGCCTTTCACTAAGACAGTTCTTGTGGAATTGGCAAAGTGATATTTGGAAGCCCGTAGAGGGCTATGGTGAAAAAGGAAATATCCTCAGATGAAATCTGGAAAGAAGCTTTCTGAGAAACTGCTTAGTGTTCTGTTAATTCTTCTCACAGAGTTACATCTATATTTCGTGGATCTCTTTGCTAGCCTTATTTCTGTGGAATCTGAGAACAAATATTTCGGATCCCTTTGAAGACTATAGGGCCAAAGGAAATATCCTCCGATAACAAAGAGAAAGAAGCTTTGTGAGAAACTTCTTTGTGTTCTATGAAATCATCTCACAGAGTTACAGCTTTCCCTTCAAGAAGCCTTTGGCTAAGACAGTTCTTGTGCAATTGGCAAAGTGATATTTGGAAGCCCATAGAGGGCTATGGTGAAAAAGGAAATATCCTCTGATGAAATCTGGAAAGAAGATTTCTGAGAAACTGCTTAGTGTTCTGTTAATTCATCTCACAGAGTTACATATGTATTTCGTGGATCTCTTGGCTAGCCTGATTTCTGTGGAATCTGAGAGCAGATATTTCGGATCCCTTTGAAGACTCTAGGGCCAAAGGAAATATCCTCCGATAACAAAGAGAAAGAAGCTTTCTGAGAAACTTCTTTGTGTTCTGTGAAATCATCTCACAGAGTTACAGCTTTCCCCTCCAGAAGCCTTACGCTAAGACAGTTCTTGTGGAATTGGCAAAGTGATATTTGGAAGCCCATAGAGGGCTATGTGAAAAAGGAAATATCCTCAGATGAAACCTGGAAAGAAGCTTTCTGAGAAACTGCTTACTGTTCTGTTACTTCATCTCACAGAGTTACATCTGTATTTCGTGGATCTCTTTGCTAGCCTTATTTCTGTGGAATCTGAGAACAGATGTTTCGGATCCCTTTGAAGACTATAGGGGCAAAGGAAATATCCTCCGATAAGAAAGAGAAAGAAGCCTTCTGAGAAACTTCTTCGTGTTCTATGAAATCATCTCACAGTTACAGCTTTCCCCTCAAGAAGCCTTTCGCTAAGACAGTTCTTGTGGAATTGGCAAAGTGATATTTGGAAGCCCATAGAGGGCTCTGGTGAAAAAGGAAATATCCTCAGATGAAATCTGGAAAGAAGCTTTCTGAGAAACTGCTCTGTGATGTGTGACTTCCACTCACAGAGTTACATCTGTATTTCGTGGATCTCTTTGCTAGCCTTATTTCTGTGGAATCTGAGAACAGATATTTAGTGTCCCTTTGAAGACTATAGGGCCAAAGGAAATATCCTCCGATAACTAAGAGAAAGAAGCTTTCTAAGAAATTTCTCTGTTTTCCGTGAAATCATCTCACAGAGTTACAGCTTTCCCCTCAAGAAGCCTTTCGCTAAGACAGTTCTTGTGGAATTGGCAAAGTGATATTTGGAAGCCCATAGAGGTCTATGGTGAAAAAGGAAATATCCTCCGATGAAATCTGGAAAGACGCTTTCTGAGAAAATGCTTAGTGTTCTGTTAATTCATCTCACAGAGTTACATCTATATTTCGTGGATCTCTTTGCTAGCCTTATTTCTGGGGAATCTGAGAACAGATATTTCGGATCCCTTTGAAGACTATAGGGACAAAGCAAATATCTTCCGATAACAAGGAGAAAGAAGCTTTCTGAGAAACTTCTTTGTATTCTGTGAAATCATCTCACAGAGTTACAGCTTTCCCCTCAAGAAGTCTTTCGCTAAAACAGTTCTTGTGGAATTGGCAAATTGATATTTGGAAGCCCATAGAGGGCTCCGGTGAAAAAGGAAATATCCTCCGATGAAATCTGAAAAGAAGTTTTCTGAGAAACTGCTCTTTGATGTGTGACTTCCACTCACAGAGTTACATCTGTATTTCGTGGATCTCTTTGCTAGCGTTATTTCTGTGGAATCTGAGTACAGATATTTAGGATCCCTTTGAAGACTATAGGGCCAAAGGAAATATCCTCCGATAACTAAGAGAAAGAAGCTTTCTGAGAAACTTCTTTGTGTTCTGTGAAATCATCTCACAGAGTTACAGCTTTCCCCTCAAGAAGCCTTTCGCTAAGACAGTTCTTGTGGAATTGGCAAAGTGATATTTGGAAGCCCATAGAGGGCTATGGTGAAAAAGGAAATATCCTCCGATGAAATCTGGAAAGAAGCTTTCTGGGAAACTGCTTAGTGTTCCGTTAATTCATCTCACAGAGTTACATCTATATTTCGTGGATCTCTTTGCTAGCCTTATTTCTGTGGAATCTGAGAACAGATATTTCGGATCCCTTTGAAGACTATAGGGCCAAAGGAAATATCCTCCGATAACAAAGAGAAAGAAGCTTTGTGAGAAACTTCTTTGTGTTCTATGAAATCATCTTACAGAGTTTCAGCTTTCCCTTCAAGAAACCTTTCGCTAAGACAGTTCTTGTGGAATTGGAAAAGTGATATTTGGAAGCCCGTAGAGGGCTATGGTGAAAAAGGAAATATCCTCAGATGAAATCTGGAAGGAAGCTTTCTGAGAAACTGCTCTGTGATGTGTGACTTCCAGTCACAGAATTACATCTGTATTTCGTGGATCTCTTTGCTAGCCTTATTTCGGTGGAATCTGAGAACAGATATTTCGGATCCCTTAGAAGACTATAGGGCCAAAGGAAATATCCTCCGATAACTAAGAGAAAGAAGGTTTCTAAGAAATTCTTTGTGTTCTGTGAAATCATCTCACAGAGTTACAGCTTTCCCCTCATGTAGCCTTTCGCTAAGACAGTTCTTGTGGAATTGGCAAAGTGATATTTGGAAGCCCATAGAGGGCTATGGTGAAAAAGGAAATATCCTCTGATGAAATCTAGAAAGAAGCTTTCTGAGAAACTGCTTAGTGTTCTGTTAATTCATCTCACAGAGTTACATCTGTATTTCGTGGATCTCTTTGCTAGCCTTATTTCTGTGGAATCTGAGAACAGATATTTCGGATCCCTTTGAAGACTATAGGGACAAAGGAAATATCTTCCGATAACAAAGAGAAAGAAGCTTTCTGAGAAACTTCTTTGTATTCTGTGAAATCATCTCACAGAGTTACAGCTTTCCCCTCAAGAAGTCTTTCGCTAAAACAGTTCTTGTGGAATTGGAAAATTGATATTTGGAAGCCCATAGTGGGCTCTGGTGAAAAAGGAAATATCCTCAGTTGAAATCTGGAAAGAAGCTTTCTGAGAAACTGCTCTGTGATGTGTGACTTCCACTCACAGAGTTACATCTGTATTTCGTGGATCTCTTTGCTAGCGTTATTTCTGTGGAATCTGAGAACAGATATTTAGGATCCCTTTGAAGACTATAGGGCCAAAGGAAATATCCTCCGATAACAAAGAGAAAGAAGCTTTCTGAGAAACTTCTTTGTGTTCTGTGAAATCATCTCACAGAGTTACAGCTTTCCCTTCAAGAAGCCTTTCGCTAAGACAGTTCTTGTGGAATTGGCAAAGTGATATTTGGAAGCCCATAGAGGGCTATGGTGAAAAAGGAAATATCCTCAGATGAAATCTGGAAAGAAGCTTTCTGAGAAACTGCTTAGTGTTCTGTTAATTCATCTCACAGAGTTACATCTGTATTTCGTAGATCTGTTGGCTAGCCTTATTTCTGTGGAATCTGAGAACAGATATTTCGGAACCCTTTGATGACTATAGGGCCAAAGGAAATATCCTCCGATAACAAAGAGAAAGAAGCTTTGTAAGAAACTTCTTTGGTTCTGTGAAATCATCTCACAGAGTTACAGCTTTCACCTCAAGAAACCTTTCGCTTAGACAGTTCTTTTGGAATTGGCAAAGTGATATTTGGAAGCCCATAGAGACCTATGGTGAAAAAGGAACTATCCTCAGACGAAATCTGGAAAGAAGCTTTCTGAGAAACTGCTTAGTGTTCTGTTAATTCATCTCACAGAGTTTCACCTGTATTTCGTGGCTGTCTTTGCTAGCCTTATTTCTGGGGAATCTGAGAGCAGATATTTCGGATCCCTTTGAAGACTATAGGGCCAAAGGAAATATCCTCCGATAACTAAGAGAAAGAAGCTTTCTGAGAAACTTCTTTGTGTTCTGTGAAATCATCTCACAGAGTTACAGCTTTCCCCTCAAGAAGACTTTCGCTAAAACAGTTCTTGTGGAATTGGCAAAGTGATATTTGGAAGCCCATAGAGGGCCATGGTGAAAAAGGAAATATCCTCAGATGAAATCTGGAAAGAAGCTTTCTGAGAAACTGCTCTGTGATGTGTGACTTCCATTCACAGAGTTACATCTGTATTTCGTGGATCTCTTTGCTAGCCTTATTTCTGTGGAATCTGAGAACAGATATTTAGTGTCCCTTTGAAGACTATAGGGCCAAAGGAAATATCCTCCGATAACTAAGAGAAAGAAGCTTTCTGAGAAACTTCTCTGTGTTCTGTGAAATCATCTCACAGAGTTACAGCTTTCCCCTCAAGAAGCCTTTCGCTAAGACAGTTCTTGTGGAATTGGCAAAGTGATATTTGGAAGCCCATAGAGGTCTATGGTGAAAAAGGAAATATCCTCCGATGAATTCTGGAAAGACGCTTTCTGAGAAACTGCTTAGTGTTCTGTTAATTCATCTCACAGAGTTACATCTATATTTCGTGGATCTCTTTGCTAGCCTTATTTCTGGGGAATCTGAGAACAGATATTTCGGATCCCTTTGAAGACTATAGGGACAAAGGAAATATCTTCCGATAACAAAGAGAAAGAAGCTTTCTGAGAAACTTCTTTGTATTCTGTGAAATCATCTCACAGAGTTACAGCTTTCCCCTCAAGAAGTCTTTCGCTAAAACAGTTCTTGTGGAATTGGCAAATTGACATTTGGAAGCCCATAGAGGGCTCCGGTGAAAAAGGAAATATCCTCAGATGAAATCTGGAAAGAAGTTTTCTGAGAAACTGCTCTTTGATGTGTGACTTCCACTCACAGAGTTGCATCTGTATTTCGTGGATCTCTTTGCTAGCGTTATTTCTGTGGAATCTGAGTACAGATATTTAGGATCCCTTTGAAGACTCTAGGGACAAAGGAAATATCCTCCGATAACTAAGAGAAAGAAGCTTTCTGAGAAACTTCTTTGTGTTCTGTGAAATCATCTCACAGAGTTACAGCTTTCCCCAAAAGAAGCCTTTCGCTAAGACAGTTCTTGTGGAATTGGCAAAGTGATATTTGGAAGCCCATAGAGGGCTATGGTGAAAAAGGAAATATCCTCCGATGAAATCTGGAAAGAAGCTTTCTGAGAAACTGCTTAGTGTTCTGTTAATTCATCTCACAGAGTTACATCTATATTTCGTGGATCTCTTTGCTAGCCTTATTTCTGTGGAATCTGATAACAGATATTTCGGATCCCTTTGAAGACTATAGGGCCAAAGGAAATATCCTCCGATAACAAAGAGAAAGAAGCTTTGTGAGAAACTTCTTTGTGTTCTATGAAATCATCTTACAGAGTTTCAGCTTTCCCTTCTAGAAACCTTTCGCTAAGACAGTTCTTGTGGAATTGGAAAAGTGATATTTGGAAGCCCATAGAGGACTATGGTCAAAAAGGAAATATCCTCAGATGAAATCTGGAAGGAAGCTTTCTGAGAAACTGCTCTGTGATGTGTGACTTCCACTCACAGAATTACATCTGTATTTCGTGGATCTCTTTGCTAGCCTTATTTCTGTGGAATCTGAGAACAGATATTTCGGATCCCTTAGAAGACTATAGGGCCAAAGGAAATATCCTCCGATAACTAAGAGAAAGAAGGTTTCTAAGAAATTCTTTGTGTTCTGTGAAATCATCTCACAGAGTTACAGCTTTCCCCTCAAGAAGCCTTTCGCTAAGACAGTTCTTGTGGAATTGGCAAAGTGATATTTGGAAGCCCATAGAGGGCTATGGTGAAAAAGGAAATATCCTCTGATGAAATCTAGAAAGAAGCTTTCTGAGAAACTGCTTAGTGTTCTGTTAATTCATCTCACAGAGTTACATCTGTATTTCGTGGATCTCTTTGCTAGCCTTATTTCTGGGGAATCTGAGAACAGATATTTCGGATCCCTTTGAAGACTATAGGGACAAAGGAAATATCTTCCGATAACAAAGAGAAAGAAGCTTTCTGAGAAACTTCTTTGTATTCTGTGAAATCATCTCACAGAGTTACAGCTTTCCCCTCAAGAAGTCTTTCGCTAAAACAGTTCTTGTGGAATTGGCAAATTGATATTTGGAAGCCCATAGTGGGCTCTGGTGAAAAAGGAAATATCCTCAGTTGAAATCTGGAAAGAAGCTTTCTGAGAAACTGCTCTGTGATGTGTGACTTCCACTCACAGAGTTACATCTATATTTCGTGGATCTCTTTGCTAGCGTTATTTCTGTGGAATCTGAGAACAGATATTTAGGATCCCTTTGAAGACTATAGGGCCAAAGGAAATATACTCCGATAACAAAGAGAAAGAAGCTTTCTGAGAAACTTCTTTGTGTTCTGTGAAATCATCTCACAGAGTTACAGCTTTCCCCTCAAGAAGCCTTTCGCTAAGACAGTTCTTGTGGAATTGGCAAAGTGATATTTGGAAGCCCATAGAGGGCTATGGTGAAAAAGGAAATATCCTCCGATGAAATCTGGAAAGAAGCTTTCTGAGAAACTGCTTAGTGTTCTGTTAATTCATCTCACAGAGTTCCATCTATATTTCGTGGATCTCTTTGCTAGCCTTATTTCTGTGGAATCTGAGAACAGATATTTCGGATCCCTTTGAAGACTATAGGGCCAAAGGAAATATCCTCCGATAACTAAGAGAAAGAAGCTTTCTGAGAAACTTCTTTGTGTTCTGTGAAATCATCTCACAGAGTTACAGCTTTCCCCTCAAGAAGCCTTTCGCTAAGACAGTTCTTGTGGAATTGGCAAAGTGATATTTGGAAGCCCATAGAGGGCCATGGTGAAAAAGGAAATATCCTCAGATGAAATCTGGAAAGAAGCTTTCTGAGAAACTGCTTAGTGTTCTGTTAATTCATCTCACAGAGTTACATCTGTATTTCGTAGATCTGTTGGCTAGCCTTATTTCTGTGGAATCTGAGAACAGATATTTCGGAACCCTTTGATGACTATAGGGCCAAAGGAAATATCCTCCGATAACAAAGAGAAAGAAGCTTTCTAAGAAACTTCTTTGGTTCTGTGAAATCATCTCACAGAGTTACAGCTTTCACCTCAAGAAAACTTTCGCTTAGACAGTTCTTTTGGAATTGGCAAAGTGATATTTGGAAGCCCATAGAGACCTATGGTGAAAAAGGAACTATCCTCAGACGAAATCTGGAAAGAAGCTTTCTGAGAAACTGCTTAGTGTTCTGTTAATTCATCTCACAGAGTTTCACCTGTATTTCGTGGATCTCTTTGCTAGCCTCATTTCTGGGGAATCTGAGAACAGATATTTCGGATCCCTTTGAAGACTATAGGGCCAAAGGAAATATCTTCCGATAACAAAGAGTAAGAAGCTTTCTGAGAAACTTCTTTGTGTTCTGTGAAATCATCTCACAGAGTTACAGCTTTCCACTCAAGAAGCCTTTCGCTAAGACAGTTATTGTGGAATTGGCAAAGTGATATTTGGAAGCCCATAGAGGGCTATGGTGAAAAAGGAAATATCCTCCGATGAAATCTGGAAAGAAGCTTTCTGAGAAACTGCTTACTGTTCTGTTAATTCATCTCACAGAGTTACATCTGTATTTCGTGGCTGTCTTTGCTAGCCTTATTTCTGGGGAATCTGAGAGCAGATATTTCGGATCCCTTTGAAGACTATAGGGCCAAAGGAAATATCCTCCGATAACTAAGAGAAAGAAGCTTTCTGAGAAACTTCTTTGTGTTCTGTGAAATCATCTCACAGAGTTACAGCTTTCCCCTCAAGAAGCCTTTCGCTAAAACAGTTCTTGTGGAATTGGCAAAGTGATATTTGGAAGCCCATAGAGGGCCATGGTGAAAAAGGAAATATCCTCAGATGAAATCTGGAAAGAAGCTTTCTGAGAAACTGCTCTGTGATGTGTGACTTCCATTCACAGAGTTACATCTGTATTTCGTGGATCTCTTTGCTAGCCTTATTTCTGTGGAATCTGAGAACAGATATTTAGTGTCCCTTTGAAGACTATAGGGCCAAAGGAAATATCCTCCGATAACTAAGAGAAAGAAGCTTTCTGAGAAACTTCTCTGTGTTCTGTGAAATCATCTCACAGAGTTACAGCTTTCCCCTCAAGAAGCCTTTCGCTAAGACAGTTCTTGTGGAATTGGCAAAGTGATATTTGGAAGCCCATAGAGGTCTATGGTGAAAAAGGAAATATCCTCCGATGAAATCTGGAAAGACGCTTTCTGAGAAACTGCTTAGTGTTCTGTTAATTCATCTCACAGAGTTACATCTATATTTCGTGGATCTCTTTGCTAGCCTTATTTCTGGGGAATCTGAGAACAGATATTTCGGATCCCTTTGAGGACTATAGGGACAAAGGAAATATCTTCCGATAACAAAGAGAAAGAAGCTTTCTGAGAAACTTCTTTGTATTCTGTGAAATCATCTCACAGAGTTACAGCTTTCCCCTCAAGAAGTCTTTCGCTAAAACAGTTCTTGTGGAATTGGCAAATTGATATTTGGAAGCCCATAGAGGGCTCCGGTGAAAAAGGAAATATCCTCAGATGAAATCTGGAAAGAAGTTTTCTGAGAAACTGCTCTTTGATGTGTGACTTCCACTCACAGAGTTACATCTGTATTTCGTGGATCTCTTTGCTAGCGTTATTTCTGTGGAATCTGAGTACAGATATTTAGGATCCCTTTGAAGTCTCTAGGGCCAAAGGAAATATCCTCCGATAACTAAGAGAAAGAAGCTTTCTGAGAAACTTCTTTGTGTTCTGTGAAATCATCTCACAGAGTTACAGCTTTCCCCAAAAGAAGCCTTTCGCTAAGACAGTTCTTGTGGAATTGGCAAAGTGATATTTGGAAGCCCATAGAGGGCTATGGTGAAAAAGGAAATATCCTCCGATGAAATCTGGAAAGAAGCTTTCTGAGAAACTGCTTAGTGTTCTGTTAATTCATCTCACAGAGTTACATCTATATTTCGTGGATCTCTTTGCTAGCCTTATTTCTGTGGAATCTGATAACAGATATTTCGGATCCCTTTGAAGACTATAGGGCCAAAGGAAATATCCTCCGATAACAAAGAGAAAGAAGCTTTGTGAGAAACTTCTTTGTGTTCTATGAAATCATCTTACAGAGTTTCAGCTTTCCCTTCTAGAAACCTTTCGCTAAGACAGTTCTTGTGGAATTGGCAAAGTGATATTTGGAAGCCCATAGAGGGCTATGGTGAAAAAGGAAATATCCTCAGATGAAAGCTGGAAAGAAGCTTTCTGAGAAACTGCTTACTGTTCTGTTACTTCATCTCACAGAGTTACATCTGTATTTCGTGGATCTCTTTGCTAGCCTTTTTTATGTGGAATCTGAGAACAGATGTTTCGGATCCCTTTGAAGACTATAGGGCCAAAGGAAATATCCTCCGATAAGAAAGAGAAAGAAGCCTTCTGAGAAACTTCTTCGTGTTCTATGAAATCATCTCACAGAGTTACAGCTTTCCCCTCAAGAAGCCTTTCGCTAAGACAGTTCTTGTGGAATTGGCAAAGTGATATTTGGAAGCCCATAGAGGGCTCTGGTGAAAAAGGAAATATCCTCAGATGAAATCTGGAAAGAAGCTTTCTGAGAAACTGCTCTGTGATGTGTGTCTTCCACTCACAGAGTTACATCTGTATTTCGTGGAACTCTTTGCTAGCCTTATTTCTGTGGAATCTGAGAACAGATATTTCGGATCCCTTTAAAGTCTAAAGGGCCAAAGGAAATATCCTCCGATAACTAAGAGAAAGAAGCTTTCTGAGAAACTTCTTTCTGTTCTGTGAAATCATCTCACAGAGTTACAGCTTTCCCCTCAGGAAGCCTTTCGCTAAGACAGTTCTTTTGGAGTTGGAAAAGTGATATTTGGAAGCCCATAGAAGGTTATGGTGAAAAAGGAAATATCCTCCGATGAAATCTGGAAAGAAGCTTTCTGAGAAACTGCTTAGTGTTCTGTTAATTCATCTCATAGAGTTACATCTATATTTCTTGGATCTCTTTGCTAGCCTTATTTCTATGAAATCTGAGAACAGATATTTCAGATCCCTGTGAAGACTATAGGGCCAAAGGAAATATCCTCCGATAACTAAGAGAAAGAAGCTTTCTGAGAAACTTCTTTGTGTTCTGTGAAATCATCTCACAGAGTTACAGCTTTCCCCTCAAGTAGCCTTTCGCTAAGACAGTTCTTGTGGAATTGGCAAAGTGATATTTTGAAGCCCATCGAGGGCTATGGTGAAAAAGGAAATATCCTCCGATGAATTCTGGAAAGACGCTTTCTGAGAAACTGCTTAGTGTTCTGTTAATTCATCTCACAGAGTTACATCTATATTTCGTGGATCTCTTTGCTAGCCTTATTTCTGTGGAATCTGATAACAGATATTTCGGATCCCTTTGAAGACTATAGGGCCAAAGGAAATATCCTCCGATAACAAAGAGAAAGAAGCTTTGTGAGAAACTTCTTGGTGTTCTATGAAATCATCTTACAGAGTTTCAGCTTTCCCTTCTAGAAACCTTTCGCTAAGACAGTTCTTGTGGAATTGGCAAAGTGATATTTGGAAGCCCATAGAGGGCTATGGTGAAAAAGGAAATATCCTCAGATGAAAGCTGGAAAGAAGCTTTCTGAGAAACTGCTTAGTGTTCTGTTAATTCATCTCACAGAGTTACATCTGTATTTCGTAGATCTGTTGGCTAGCCTTATTTCTGTGGAATCTGAGAACAGATATTTCGGAACCCCTTGATGACTATAGGGCCAAAGGAAATATCCTCCGATAACAAAGAGAAAGAAGCTTTGTAAGAAACTTCTTTGGTTCTGTGAAATCATCTCACAGAGTTACAGCTTTCACCTCAAGAAACCTTTCGCTTAGACAGTTCTTTTGGAATTGGCAAAGTGATATTTGGAAGCCCATAGAGACCTATGGTGAAAAAGGAACTATCCTCAGACGAAATCTGGAAAGAAGCTTTCTGAGAAACTGCTTAGTGTTCTGTTAATTCATCTCACAGAGTTTCACCTGTATTTCGTGGCTGTCTTTGCTAGCCTTATTTCTGGGGAATCTGAGAGCAGATATTTCGGATCCCTTTGAAGACTATAGGGCCAAAGGAAATATCCTCCGATAACTAAGAGAAAGAAGCTTTCTGAGAAACTTCTTTGTGTTCTGTGAAATCATCTCACAGAGTTACAGCTTTCCCCTCAAGAAGACTTTCGCTAAAACAGTTCTTGTGGAATTGGCAAAGTGATATTTGGAAGCCCATAGAGGGCCATGGTGAAAAAGGAAATATCCTCAGATGAAATCTGGAAAGAAGCTTTCTGAGAAACTGCTCTGTGATGTGTGACTTCCATTCACAGAGTTACATCTGTATTTCGTGGATCTCTTTGCTAGCCTTATTTCTGTGGAATCTGAGAACAGATATTTAGTGTCCCTTTGAAGACTATAGGGCCAAAGGAAATATCCTCCGATAACTAAGAGAAAGAAGCTTTCTGAGAAACTTCTCTGTGTTCTGTGAAATCATCTCACAGAGTTACAGCTTTCCCCTCAAGAAGCCTTTCGCTAAGACAGTTCTTGTGGAATTGGCAAAGTGATATTTGGAAGCCCATAGAGGTCTATGGTGAAAAAGGAAATATCCTCCGATGAATTCTGGAAAGACGCTTTCTGAGAAACTGCTTAGTGTTCTGTTAATTCATCTCACAGAGTTACATCTATATTTCGTGGATCTCTTTGCTAGCCTTATTTCTGGGGAATCTGAGAACAGATATTTCGGATCCCTTTGAAGACTATAGGGACAAAGGAAATATCTTCCGATAACAAAGAGAAAGAAGCTTTCTGAGAAACTTCTTTGTATTCTGTGAAATCATCTCACAGAGTTACAGCTTTCCCCTCAAGAAGTCTTTCGCTAAAACAGTTCTTGTGGAATTGGCAAATTGACATTTGGAAGCCCATAGAGGGCTCCGGTGAAAAAGGAAATATCCTCAGATGAAATCTGGAAAGAAGTTTTCTGAGAAACTGCTCTTTGATGTGTGACTTCCACTCACAGAGTTGCATCTGTATTTCGTGGATCTCTTTGCTAGCGTTATTTCTGTGGAATCTGAGTACAGATATTTAGGATCCCTTTGAAGACTCTAGGGACAAAGGAAATATCCTCCGATAACTAAGAGAAAGAAGCTTTCTGAGAAACTTCTTTGTGTTCTGTGAAATCATCTCACAGAGTTACAGCTTTCCCCAAAAGAAGCCTTTCGCTAAGACAGTTCTTGTGGAATTGGCAAAGTGATATTTGGAAGCCCATAGAGGGCTATGGTGAAAAAGGAAATATCCTCCGATGAAATCTGGAAAGAAGCTTTCTGAGAAACTGCTTAGTGTTCTGTTAATTCATCTCACAGAGTTACATCTATATTTCGTGGATCTCTTTGCTAGCCTTATTTCTGTGGAATCTGATAACAGATATTTCGGATCCCTTTGAAGACTATAGGGCCAAAGGAAATATCCTCCGATAACAAAGAGAAAGAAGCTTTGTGAGAAACTTCTTTGTGTTCTATGAAATCATCTTACAGAGTTTCAGCTTTCCCTTCTAGAAACCTTTCGCTAAGACAGTTCTTGTGGAATTGGAAAAGTGATATTTGGAAGCCCATAGAGGGCTATGGTCAAAAAGGAAATATCCTCAGATGAAATCTGGAAGGAAGCTTTCTGAGAAACTGCTCTGTGATGTGTGACTTCCACTCACAGAATTACATCTGTATTTCGTGGATCTCTTTGCTAGCCTTATTTCTGTGGAATCTGAGAACAGATATTTCGGATCCCTTAGAAGACTATAGGGCCAAAGGAAATATCCTCCGATAACTAAGAGAAAGAAGGTTTCTAAGAAATTCTTTGTGTTCTGTGAAATCATCTCACAGAGTTACAGCTTTCCCCTCAAGAAGCCTTTCGCTAAGACAGTTCTTGTGGAATTGGCAAAGTGATATTTGGAAGCCCATAGAGGGCTATGGTGAAAAAGGAAATATCCTCTGATGAAATCTAGAAAGAAGCTTTCTGAGAAACTGCTTAGTGTTCTGTTAATTCATCTCACAGAGTTACATCTGTATTTCGTGGATCTCTTTGCTAGCCTTATTTCTGGGGAATCTGAGAACAGATATTTCGGATCCCTTTGAAGACTATAGGGACAAAGGAAATATCTTCCGATAACAAAGAGAAAGAAGCTTTCTGAGAAACTTCTTTGTATTCTGTGAAATCATCTCACAGAGTTACAGCTTTCCCCTCAAGAAGTCTTTCGCTAAAACAGTTCTTGTGGAATTGGCAAATTGATATTTGGAAGCCCATAGTGGGCTCTGGTGAAAAAGGAAATATCCTCAGTTGAAATCTGGAAAGAAGCTTTCTGAGAAACTGCTCTGTGATGTGTGACTTCCACTCACAGAGTTACATCTATATTTCGTGGATCTCTTTGCTAGCGTTATTTCTGTGGAATCTGAGAACAGATATTTAGGATCCCTTTGAAGACTATAGGGCCAAAGGAAATATACTCCGATAACAAAGAGAAAGAAGCTTTCTGAGAAACTTCTTTGTGTTCTGTGAAATCATCTCACAGAGTTACAGCTTTCCCCTCAAGAAGCCTTTCGCTAAGACAGTTCTTGTGGAATTGGCAAAGTGATATTTGGAAGCCCATAGAGGGCTATGGTGAAAAAGGAAATATCCTCCGATGAAATCTGGAAAGAAGCTTTCTGAGAAACTGCTTAGTGTTCTGTTAATTCATCTCACAGAGTTCCATCTATATTTCGTGGATCTCTTTGCTAGCCTTATTTCTGTGGAATCTGAGAACAGATATTTCGGATCCCTTTGAAGACTATAGGGCCAAAGGAAATATCCTCCGATAACTAAGAGAAAGAAGCTTTCTGAGAAACTTCTTTGTGTTCTGTGAAATCATCTCACAGAGTTACAGCTTTCCCCTCAAGAAGCCTTTCGCTAAGACAGTTCTTGTGGAATTGGCAAAGTGATATTTGGAAGCCCATAGAGGGCCATGGTGAAAAAGGAAATATCCTCAGATGAAATCTGGAAAGAAGCTTTCTGAGAAACTGCTTAGTGTTCTGTTAATTCATCTCACAGAGTTACATCTGTATTTCGTAGATCTGTTGGCTAGCCTTATTTCTGTGGAATCTGAGAACAGATATTTCGGAACCCTTTGATGACTATAGGGCCAAAGGAAATATCCTCCGATAACAAAGAGAAAGAAGCTTTCTAAGAAACTTCTTTGGTTCTGTGAAATCATCTCACAGAGTTACAGCTTTCACCTCAAGAAAACTTTCGCTTAGACAGTTCTTTTGGAATTGGCAAAGTGATATTTGGAAGCCCATAGAGACCTATGGTGAAAAAGGAACTATCCTCAGACGAAATCTGGAAAGAAGCTTTCTGAGAAACTGCTTAGTGTTCTGTTAATTCATCTCACAGAGTTTCACCTGTATTTCGTGGATCTCTTTGCTAGCCTCATTTCTGGGGAATCTGAGAACAGATATTTCGGATCCCTTTGAAGACTATAGGGCCAAAGGAAATATCTTCCGATAACAAAGAGTAAGAAGCTTTCTGAGAAACTTCTTTGTGTTCTGTGAAATCATCTCACAGAGTTACAGCTTTCCACTCAAGAAGCCTTTCGCTAAGACAGTTATTGTGGAATTGGCAAAGTGATATTTGGAAGCCCATAGAGGGCTATGGTGAAAAAGGAAATATCCTCCGATGAAATCTGGAAAGAAGCTTTCTGAGAAACTGCTTACTGTTCTGTTAATTCATCTCACAGAGTTACATCTGTATTTCGTGGCTGTCTTTGCTAGCCTTATTTCTGGGGAATCTGAGAGCAGATATTTCGGATCCCTTTGAAGACTATAGGGCCAAAGGAAATATCCTCCGATAACTAAGAGAAAGAAGCTTTCTGAGAAACTTCTTTGTGTTCTGTGAAATCATCTCACAGAGTTACAGCTTTCCCCTCAAGAAGCCTTTCGCTAAAACAGTTCTTGTGGAATTGGCAAAGTGATATTTGGAAGCCCATAGAGGGCCATGGTGAAAAAGGAAATATCCTCAGATGAAATCTGGAAAGAAGCTTTCTGAGAAACTGCTCTGTGATGTGTGACTTCCATTCACAGAGTTACATCTGTATTTCGTGGATCTCTTTGCTAGCCTTATTTCTGTGGAATCTGAGAACAGATATTTAGTGTCCCTTTGAAGACTATAGGGCCAAAGGAAATATCCTCCGATAACTAAGAGAAAGAAGCTTTCTGAGAAACTTCTCTGTGTTCTGTGAAATCATCTCACAGAGTTACAGCTTTCCCCTCAAGAAGCCTTTCGCTAAGACAGTTCTTGTGGAATTGGCAAAGTGATATTTGGAAGCCCATAGAGGTCTATGGTGAAAAAGGAAATATCCTCCGATGAAATCTGGAAAGACGCTTTCTGAGAAACTGCTTAGTGTTCTGTTAATTCATCTCACAGAGTTACATCTATATTTCGTGGATCTCTTTGCTAGCCTTATTTCTGGGGAATCTGAGAACAGATATTTCGGATCCCTTTGAGGACTATAGGGACAAAGGAAATATCTTCCGATAACAAAGAGAAAGAAGCTTTCTGAGAAACTTCTTTGTATTCTGTGAAATCATCTCACAGAGTTACAGCTTTCCCCTCAAGAAGTCTTTCGCTAAAACAGTTCTTGTGGAATTGGCAAATTGATATTTGGAAGCCCATAGAGGGCTCCGGTGAAAAAGGAAATATCCTCAGATGAAATCTGGAAAGAAGTTTTCTGAGAAACTGCTCTTTGATGTGTGACTTCCACTCACAGAGTTACATCTGTATTTCGTGGATCTCTTTGCTAGCGTTATTTCTGTGGAATCTGAGTACAGATATTTAGGATCCCTTTGAAGTCTCTAGGGCCAAAGGAAATATCCTCCGATAACTAAGAGAAAGAAGCTTTCTGAGAAACTTCTTTGTGTTCTGTGAAATCATCTCACAGAGTTACAGCTTTCCCCAAAAGAAGCCTTTCGCTAAGACAGTTCTTGTGGAATTGGCAAAGTGATATTTGGAAGCCCATAGAGGGCTATGGTGAAAAAGGAAATATCCTCCGATGAAATCTGGAAAGAAGCTTTCTGAGAAACTGCTTAGTGTTCTGTTAATTCATCTCACAGAGTTACATCTATATTTCGTGGATCTCTTTGCTAGCCTTATTTCTGTGGAATCTGATAACAGATATTTCGGATCCCTTTGAAGACTATAGGGCCAAAGGAATTATCCTCCGATAACAAAGAGAAAGAAGCTTTGTGAGAAACTTCTTTGTGTTCTATGAAATCATCTTACAGAGTTTCAGCTTTCCCTTCTAGAAACCTTTCGCTAAGACAGTTCTTGTGGAATTGGCAAAGTGATATTTGGAATCCCATAGAGGGCTATGGTGAAAAAGGAAATATCCTCAGATGAAAGCTGGAAAGAAGCTTTCTGAGAAACTGCTTACTGTTCTGTTACTTCATCTCACAGAGTTACATCTGTATTTCGTGGATCTCTTTGCTAGCCTTTTTTATGTGGAATCTGAGAACAGATGTTTCGGATCCCTTTGAAGACTATAGGGCCAAAGGAAATATCCTCCGATAAGAAAGAGAAAGAAGCCTTCTGAGAAACTTCTTCGTGTTCTATGAAATCATCTCACAGAGTTACAGCTTTCCCCTCAAGAAGCCTTTCGCTAAGACAGTTCTTGTGGAATTGGCAAAGTGATATTTGGAAGCCCATAGAGGGCTCTGGTGAAAAAGGAAATATCCTCAGATGAAATCTGGAAAGAAGCTTTCTGAGAAACTGCTCTGTGATGTGTGTCTTCCACTCACAGAGTTACATCTGTATTTCGTGGAACTCTTTGCTAGCCTTATTTCTGTGGAATCTGAGAACAGATATTTCGGATCCCTTTAAAGACTAAAGGGCCAAAGGAAATATCCTCCGATAACTAAGAGAAAGAAGCTTTCTGAGAAACTTCTTTCTGTTCTGTGAAATCATCTCACAGAGTTACAGCTTTCCCCTCAGGAAGCCTTTCGCTAAGACAGTTCTTTTGGAGTTGGAAAAGTGATATTTGGAAGCCCATAGAAGGCTATGGTGAAAAAGGAAATATCCTCCGATGAAATCTGGAAAGAAGCTTTCTGAGAAACTGCTTAGTGTTCTGTTAATTCATCTCATAGAGTTACATCTATATTTCTTGGATCTCTTTGCTAGCCTTATTTCTATGAAATCTGAGAACAGATATTTCAGATCCCTTTGAAGACTATAGGGCCAAAGGAAATATCCTCCGATAACTAAGAGAAAGAAGCTTTCTGAGAAACTTCTTTGTGTTCTGTGAAATCATCTCACAGAGTTACAGCTTTCCCCTCAAGTAGCCTTTCGCTAAGACAGTTCTTGTGGAATTGGCAAAGTGATATTTTGAAGCCCATCGAGGGCTATGGTGAAAAAGGAAATATCCTCCGATGAAATCTGGAAAGAAGCTTTCTGAGAAACTGCTTAGTGTTCTGTTAATTCATCTCACAGAGTTACATCTATATTTCGTGGATCTCTTTGCTAGCCTTATTTCTGTGGAATCTGATAACAGATATTTCGGATCCCTTTGAAGACTATAGGGCCAAAGGAAATATCCTCCGATAACAAAGAGAAAGAAGCTTTGTGAGAAACTTCTTGGTGTTCTATGAAATCATCTTACAGAGTTTCAGCTTTCCCTTCTAGAAACCTTTCGCTAAGACAGTTCTTGTGGAATTGGCAAAGTGATATTTGGAAGCCCATAGAGGGCTATGGTGAAAAAGGAAATATCCTCAGATGAAAGCTGGAAAGAAGCTTTCTGAGAAACTGCTTACTGTTCTGTTACTTCATCTCACAGAGTTACATCTGTATTTCGTGGATCTCTTTGCTAGCCTTTTTTATGTGGAATCTGAGAACAGATGTTTCGGATCCCTTTGAAGACTATAGGGCCAAAGGAAATATCCTCCGATAAGAAAGAGAAAGAAGCCTTCTGAGAAACTTCTTCGTGTTCTATGAAATCATCTCACAGAGTTACAGCTTTCCCCTCAAGAAGCCTTTCGCTAAGACAGTTCTTGTGGAATTGGCAAAGTGATATTTGGAAGCCCATAGAGGGCTCTGGTGAAAAAGGAAATATCCTCAGATGAAATCTGGAAAGAAGCTTTCTGAGAAACTGCTCTGTGATGTGTGTCTTCCACTCACAGAGTTACATCTGTATTTCGTGGAACTCTTTGCTAGCCTTATTTCTGTGGAATCTGAGAACAGATATTTCGGATCCCTTTGAAGACTAAAGGGCCAAAGGAAATATCCTCCGATAACTAAGAGAAAGAAGCTTTCTGAGAAACTTCTTTCTGTTCTGTGAAATCATCTCACAGAGTTACAGCTTTCCCCTCAGGAAGCCTTTCGCTAAGACAGTTCTTTTGGAGTTGGCAAAGTGATATTTGGAAGCCCATAGAAGGCTATGGTGAAAAAGGAAATATCCTCCGATGAAATCTGGAAAGAAGCTTTCTGAGAAACTGCTTAGTGTTCTGTTAATTCATCTCATAGAGTTACATCTATATTTCTTGGATCTCTTTGCTAGCCTTATTTCTATGAAATCTGAGAACAGATATTTCAGATCCCTTTGAAGACTATAGGGCCAAAGGAAATATCCTCCGATAACTAAGAGAAAGAAGCTTTCTGAGAAACTTCTTTGTGTTCTGTGAAATCATCTCACAGAGTTACAGCTTTCCCCTCAAGTAGCCTTTCGCTAAGACAGTTCTTGTGGAATTGGCAAAGTGATATTTTGAAGCCCATAGAGGGCTATGGTGAAAAAGGAAATATCCTCCGATGAAATCTGGAAAGAAGTTTTATGAGAAACTGCTTAGTGTTCTGTTAATTCATCTCACAGAGTTACATCTGTATTTCGTAGATCTCTTTGCGAGCCTTATTTCTGTGGAATCTGAGAACAGATATTTCGGATCCCTTTGAAGACTATAGGGCCAAAGGAAATATCCTCTGATAACTAAGAGAAAGAAGCTTTCTGAGAAACTTCTTTGTGTTCTGTGAAATCATCTCACAGAGTTAAAGCTTTCCCCTCAAGAAGCCTTTCGCTAAGACAGTTCTTGTGGAATGGGCAAAGTGATATTTGGGAGCCCATAGAGGGCTACGGTGAAAAAGGAAATATCCTCAGATGAAATCTGGAAAGAAGCTTTTTGAGAAACTGCTCTGTGATGTGTGACTTCCGCTCACAGAGTTACATCTGTATTTCATGTATCTCTTTGCTGGCCTTATTTCTGTGGAATCTGAGAACAGATATTTAGTGTCCCTTTGAAGACTATAGGGCCAAAGGAAATATCCTCCGATAACTAAGAGAAAGAAGCTTTCTGAGAAACTTCTCTGTGTTCTGTGAAATCATCTCACACAGTTACAGCTTTCCCCTCAAGAAGCCTTTCGCTAAGACAGTTCTTGTGGAATTGGCAAAGTGATATTTGGAAGCCCATAGAGGTCTATGGTGAAAAAGGAAATATCCTCCGATGAAATCTGGAAAGACGCTTTCTGAGAAACTGCTTAGTGTTCTGTTAATTCATCTCACAGAGTTACATCTATATTTCGTGGATCTCTTTGCTAGCCTTATTTCTGGGGAATCTGAGAACAGATATTTCGGATCCCTTTGAAGACTATAGGGACAAAGGAAATATCTTCCGATAACAAAGAGAAAGAAGCTTTCTGAGAAACTCCTTGTATTCTGTGAAATAATCTCACAGAGTTACAGCTTTCCCCTCAAGAAGTCTTTCGCTAAAACAGTTCTTGTGGAATTGGCAAATTGATGTTTGGAAGCCCATAGAGGGCTCTGGTGAAAAAGGAAATATCCTCAAATGAAATCTGGAAAGAAGCTTTCTGAGAAACTGCTCTTTGATGTGTGACTTCCACTCACAGAGTTACATCTGTATTTCGTGGATCTCTTTGCTAGCGTTATTTCTGTGGAATCTGAGAACAGATATTTCGGATCCCTTTGAAGACTATAGGGCCAAAGGAAATATCCTCCGATAACTAAGAGAAAGAAGCTTTCTGAGAAACTTCTTTGTATTCTGTGAAACCATCTCACAGAGTTACAGCTTTCCCCTCACGAAGCCTTTCGCTAAGACAGTTCTTGTGGAATTGGCAAAGTGATATTTGGAAGCCCATAGAGGGCTATGGTGAAAAAGGAAATATCCTCAGATGAAATCTGGAAAGAAGCTTTCTGAGAAACTGCTTAGTGTTCTGTTAATTCATCTCACAGAGTTACATCTGTATTTCGTGGATCTCTTTGCTAGCCTTATTTCTGTGGAATCTGAGAACAGATATTTCGGATCCCTTTGAAGACTATAGGGACAAAGGAAATATCTTCCGATAACAAAGAGAAAGAAGCTTTCTGAGAAACTTCTTTGTATTCTGTGAAATCATCTCACAGAGTTACAGCTTTCCCCTCAAGAAGTCTTTCGCTAAAACAGTTCTTGTGGAATTGGCAAATTGATATTTGGAAGCCCATAGAGGGCTCTGGTGAAAAAGGAAATATCCTCAGTTGAAATCTGGAAAGAAGCTTTCTGAGAAACTGCTCTGTGATGTGTGACTTCCACTCACAGAGTTACATCTGTATTTCGTGGATCTCTTTGCTAGCCTTATTTCTGTGGAATCTGAGAACAGATATTTAGGATCCCTTTGAAGACTATAGGGACAAAGGAAATATCCTCCGATAACTAAGAGAAAGAAGCTTTCTGAGAAACTTCTTTGTGTTTTGTGAAATCATCTCACAGAGTTACAGCTTTCCCCTCAAGAAGCCTTTCGCTAAGACAGTTCTTGTGGAATTGGCAAAGTGATATTTGGAAGCCCTTAGAGGGCTATGGTGAAAAAGGAAATATCCTCCGATGAAATCTGGAAAGAAGCTTTCTGAGAAACTGCTTAGTGTTCTGTTAATTCATCTCACAGAGTTACATCTATATTTCGTGGATCTCTTTGCTAGCCTTATTTCTGTGGAATCTGAGAACAGATATTTCGGATCCCTTTGAAGACTATAGGGCCAAAGGAAATATCCTCCGATAACTAAGAGAAAGAAGCTTTCTGAGAAACTTCTTTGTGTTCTGTGAAATCATCTCACAGAGTTACAGCTTTCACCTCAAGAAACCTTTCGCTAAGACAGTTCTTTTGGAATTGGCAAAGTGATATTTGGAAGCCCATAGAGGGCTCTGGTGAAAAAGGAAATATCCTCAGATGAAATCTGGAAAGAAGCTTTCTGAGAAACTGCTCTGTGATGTGTGACTTCCACTCACAGAGTTACATCTGTATTTCGTGGATCTCTTTGCTAGCGTTATTTCTGTGGAATCTGAGAACAGATATTTAGGATCCCTTTGAAGACTATAGGGCCAAAGGAAATATACTCCGATAACAAAGAGAAAGAAGCTTTCTGAGAAACTTCTTTGTGTTCTGTGAAATCATCTCACAGAGTTACAGCTTTCCCCTCAAGAAGCCTTTCGCTAAGACAGTTCTTGTGGAATTGGCAAAGTGATATTTGGAAGCCCATAGAGGGCTATGGTGAAAAAGGAAATATCCTCCGATGAAATCTGGAAAGAAGCTTTCTGAGAAACTGCTTAGTGTTCTGTTAATTCATCTCACAGAGTTACATCTATATTTCGTGGATCTCTTTGCTAGCCTTATTTCTGTGGAATCTGAGAACAGATATTTCGGATCCCTTTGAAGACTATAGGGCCAAAGGAAATATCCTCCGATAACTAAGAGAAAGAAGCTTTCTGAGAAACTTCTTTGTGTTCTGTGAAATCATCTCACAGAGTTACAGCTTTCCCCTCAAGAAGCCTTTCGCTAAGACAGTTCTTGTGGAATTGGCAAAGTGATATTTGGAAGCCCATAGAGGGCTATGGTGAAAAAGGAAATATCCTCAGAGGAAATCTGGAAAGAAGCTTTCTGAGAAACTGCTTAATGTTCTGTTAATTCATCTCACAGAGTTACATCTGTATTTCGCAGATCTCTTGGCTAGACTTATTTCTGTGGAATCTGAGAACAGATATTTCGGATCCCTTTGATGACTATAGGGCCAAAGGAAATATCCTCCGATAACAAAGAGAAAGAAGCTTTCTAAGAAACTTCTTTGGTTCTGTGAAATCATCTCACAGAGTTACAGCTTTCACCTCAAGAAACCTTTCGCTAAGACAGTTCTTTTGGAATTGGCAAAGTGATATTTGGAAGCCCATAGAGACCTACGGTGAAAAAGGAACTATCCTCAGACGAAATCTGGAAAGAAGCTTTCTGAGAAACTGCTTAGTGTTCTGTTAATTCATCTCACAGAGTTTCACCTGTATTTCGTGGATCTCTTTGCTAGCCTCATTTCTGGGGAATCTGAGAACAGATATTTCGGATCCCTTTGAAGACTATAGGGCCAAAGGAAATATCTTCCGATAACAAAGAGTAAGAAGCTTTCTGAGAAACTTCTTCGTGTTCTGTGAAATCATCTCACAGAGTTACAGCTTTCCACTCAAGAAGCCTTTCGCTAAGACAGTTATTGTGGAATTGGCAAAGTGATATTTGGAAGCCCATAGAGGGCTATGGTGAAAAAGGAAATATCCTCCGATGAAATCTGGAAAGAAGCTTTCTGAGAAATTGCTTAGTGTTCTCTTAATTCATCTCACAGAGTTACATATGTATTTCGTGGATCTCTTGGCTAGCCTGATTTCTGTGGAATCTGAGAACAGATATTTCGGATCCCTTTGAAGACTCTAGGGCCAAAGGAAATATCCTCCGATAACAAAGAGAAAGAAGCTTTCTGAGAAACTTCTTTGTGTTCTGTGAAATCATCTCGCAGAGTTACAGCTTTCCCCTCAAGAAGCCTTTCGCTAAGACAGTTCTTGTGGAATTGGCAAAGTGATATTTGGAAGCCCATAGAGGGCTATGGTGAAAAAGGAAATATCCTCAGATGAAAGCTGGAAAGAAGCTTTCTGAGAAACTGCTTACTGTTCTGTTACTTCATCTCACAGAGTTACATCTGTATTTCGTGGATCTCTTTGCTAGCCTTTTTTATGTGGAATCTGAGAACAGATGTTTCGGATCCCTTTGAAGACTATAGGGCCAAAGGAATTATCCTCCGATAAGAAAGAGAAAGAAGCCTTCTGAGAAACTTCTTCGTGTTCTATGAAATCATCTCACAGAGTTACAGCTTTCCCCTCAAGAAGCCTTTCGCTAAGACAGTTCTTGTGGAATTGGCAAAGTGATATTTGGAAGCCCATAGAGGGCTCTGGTGAAAAAGGAAATATCCTCAGATGAAATCTGGAAAGAAGCTTTCTGAGAAACTGCTCTGTGATGTGTGTCTTCCACTCACAGAGTTACATCTGTATTTCGTGGAACTCTTTGCTAGCCTTATTTCTGTGGAATCTGAGAACAGATATTTCGGATCCCTTTGAAGACTAAAGGGCCAAAGGAAATATCCTCCGATAACTAAGAGAAAGAAGCTTTCTGAGAAACTTCTTTCTGTTCTGTGAAATCATCTCACAGAGTTACAGCTTTCCCCTCAGGAAGCCTTTCGCTAAGACAGTTCTTTTGGAGTTGGCAAAGTGATATTTGGAAGCCCATAGAGGGCTATGGTGAAAAAGGAAATATCCTCCGATGAAATCTGGAAAGAAGCTTTCTGAGAAACTGCTTAGTGTTCTGTTAATTCATCTCATAGAGTTACATCTATATTTCTTGGATCTCTTTGCAAGCCTTATTTCTATGAAATCTGAGAACAGATATTTCAGATCCCTTTGAAGACTATAGGGCCAAAGGAAATATCCTCCGATAACTAAGAGAAAGAAGCTTTCTGAGAAACTTCTTTGTGTTCTGTGAAATCATCTCACAGAGTTACAGCTTTCCCCTCAAGTAGCCTTTCGCTAAGACAGTTCTTGTGGAATTGGCAAAGTGATATTTTGAAGCCCATAGAGGGCTATGGTGAAAAAGGAAATATCCTCAGATGAAATCTCGAAAGAAGTTTTCTGAGAAACTGCTCTGTGATGTGTGACTTCCACTCACAGAGTTACATCTGTATTTCGTGGATCTCTTTGCTAGCCTTATTTCTGTGGAATCTGAGAGCAGATATTTAGGATCCCTTTGAAGACTATAGGGCCAAAGGAAATATCCTCCGATAAGTAAGAGAAAGAAGCTTTCTGAGAAACTTCTTTGTGTTCTGTGAAATCATCTCACAGAGTTACAGCTTTCCCCTCAAGAAGCCTTTCGCTAAGACAGTTCTTGTGGAATTGGCAAAATGATATTTGGAAGCCCATAGAGGTCTATGGTGAAAAAGGAAATATCCTCCGATGAAATCTGGAAAGAAGCTTTCTGAGAAACTGCTTAGTGTTCTGTTAATTCATCTCACAGAGTTACATCTATATTTCGTGGATCTCTTTGCTAGCCTTATTTCTGTGGAACCTGAGAACAGATATTTCGGATCCCTATGAAGACTATAGGGCCAAAGGAAATATCCTCCGATAACAAAGAGAAAGTAGCTTTCTGAGAAACTTCTTTGTGTTCTGTGAAATCATCTCACAGAGTTACAGCTTTCCCCTCAAGAAGCCTTTCGCTAAGACAGTTCTTGTGGAAATGGCAAAGTGATATTTGGAAGCCCATAGAGGGCTATGGTGAAAAAGGAAATATCCTCAGATGAAATCCGGAAAGAAGCTTTCTGAGAAACTGTTCTGTGATGTGTGCTTCCACTCACAGAGTTACATCTGTATTTCGTGGATCTCTTTGCTAGCCTTATTTCTGGGGAATCTGAGAACAGATATTTCGGATCCCTTTGAAGACTATAGGGCCAAAGGAAATATGTTCCGATAACAAAGAGAAAGAAGCTTTCTGAGAAACTTCTTTGTGTTCTGTGAAATCATCTCACAGAGTTACAGCTTTCCCCTCAAGAAGCCTTTCGCTAAGACAGTTCTTGTGGATTTGGCAAAGTGATATTAGGAAGCCCATAGAGGGCTATGGTGAAAAAGGAAATATCCTCAGATGAAATCTGGAAAGAAGCTTTCTGAGAAACTGCTCTGTGATGTGTGATTTCCACTCACAGAGTTACATCTGTATTTCGTGGATCTCTTTGCTAGCCTTATTACTGTGGAATCTGAGAACAGATATTTAGGATCCCATTGAAGACTATTGGGCCAAAGGAAATATCCTCCGATAACTAAGAGAAAGAAGCTTTCTGAGAAACTTCTTTGTATTCTGTGAAATCATCTCAGAGAGTTACAGCTTTCCCCTAAAGAAGCCTTTCGCTAAGACAGTTCTTGTGGAATTGGCAAAGTGATATTTGGAAGCCCCTAGAGGTCTATGGTGAAAAAGGAAATATCCACCGATGAAATCTGGAAAGACGCATTCTGAGAAACTGCTTAGTGTTCTGTTAATTCATCTCACAGAGTTACATCTATATTTCGTGGATCTCTTTGCTAGCCTTATTTCTGTGGAATCTGAGAACAGATATTTCGGATCCCTTTGAAGACTATAGGGCCAAAGGAAATATCCTCCGATAACAAGGAGAAAGAAGCTTTCTGAGAAACTTCTTTGTGTTCTGTGAAATCTTCTCACAGAGTTACAGCTTTCCCCTCAAGAAGCCTTTCGCTAAGACAGTTCTTGTGGAATTGGCAAAGTGATATTTGGAAGCCCATAGAGGGCTATGGTGAAAAAGGAAATATCCTCCGATGAAATCTGGAAAGAAGCTTTCTGAGAAACTGCTTAGTGTTCTGTTAATTCATCTCACAGAGTTACATCTGTATTTCGTGGATCTCTTTGCTAGCCTTATTTCTGTGGAATATGAGAACAGATATTTCGGATCCCTTTGAAGACTATAGGGCCAAAGGAAATATCTTCCGATAACAAAGAGAAAGAAGCTTTCTGAGAAACTTCTTTGTGTTCTGTGAAATCATCTCACAGAGTTTCAGCTTTCCCCTCAAGAAGCCTTTCGCTAAGACAGTTCTTGTGGAATTGGCAAAGTGATATTTGGAAGCCCATAGAGGGCTCTGGTGAAAAAGGAAATATCCTCAGATGAAATGTGGAAAGAAGCTTTCTGAGAAACTGCTCTGTGATGTGTGATTTCCACTCACAGAGTTACATCTGTATTTCGTGGATCTCTTTTCTAGCCTTATTACTGTGGAATCTGAGAACAGATACTTAGGATCCCTTTGAAGACTATAGGGCCAAAGGAAATATCCTCCGATAACTAAGAGAAAGAAGCTTTTGGAGAAACTTCTTTATATTCTGTGAAATCATCTCACAGAGTTACAGCTTTCCCCTCAAGAAGCCTTTCGCTAAGACAGTTCTTGTGGAATTGGCAAAGTGATATTTGGAAGCCCATAGAGGGCTATGGTGAAAAAGGAAATATCCTCCGATGAAATCTGGAAAGAAGCTTTCTGAGAAACTGCTTAGTGTTCTGTTAATTCATCTCACAGAGTTACATCTATATTTCGTGGATCTCTTTGCTAGCCTTATTTCTGTGGAATCTGAGAACAGATATTTCGGATCCCTTTGAAGACTATAGGGCCAAAGGATATATCCTCCGATAAGAAAGAGAAAGAAACTTTCTGAGAAACTTCTTTGTGTTCTATGAAATCATCTCACAGAGTTACAGCTTTCCCCTCAAGAAGCCTTTCACTAAGACAGTTGTTGTGGAATTAGCAAAGTGATATTTGGAAGCCCATAGAGGGCTAAGGTGAAAAAGGAAATATCCTCAGATGAAATCTCGAAAGAAGTTTTCTGAGAAACTGCTCTGTGATGTGTGACTTCCACTCACAGAGTTACATCTGTATTTCGTGGATCTCTTTGCTAGCCTTATTTCTGTGGAATCTGAGAGCAGATATTTAGGATCCCTTTGAAGACTATAGGGCCAAAGGAAATATCCTCCGATAAGTAAGAGAAAGAAGCTTTCTGAGAAACTTCTTTGTGTTCTGTGAAATCATCTCACAGAGTTACAGCTTTCCACTCAAGAAGCCTTTCGCTAAGACAGTTCTTGTGGAATTGGCAAAATGATATTTGGAAGCCCATAGAGGTCTATGGTGAAAAAGGAAATATCCTCCGATGAAATCTGGAAAGAAGCTTTCTGAGAAACTGCTTAGTGTTCTGTTAATTCATCTCACAGAGTTACATCTATATTTCGTGGATCTCTTTGCTAGCCTTATTTCTGTGGAACCTGAGAACAGATATTTCGGATCCCTATGAAGACTATAGGGCCAATGGAAATATCCTCCGATAACAAAGAGAAAGTAGCTTTCTGAGAAACTTCTTTGTGTTCTGTGAAATCATCTCACAGAGTTACAGCTTTCCCCTCAAGAAGCCTTTCGCTAAGACAGTTCTTGTGGAAATGGCAAAGTGATATTTGGAAGCCCATAGAGGGCTATGGTGAAAAAGGAAATATCCTCAGATGAAATCCGGAAAGAAGCTTTCTGAGAAACTGTTCTGTGCTGTGTGCTTCCACTCACAGAGTTACATCTGTATTTCGTGGATCTCTTTGCTAGCCTTATTTCTGGGGAATCTGAGAACAGATATTTCGGATCCCTTTGAAGACTATAGGGCCAAAGGAAATATGTTCCGATAACAAAGAGAAAGAAGCTTTCTGAGAAACTTCTTTGTGTTCTGTGAAATCATCTCACAGAGTTACAGCTTTCCCCTCAAGAAGCCTTTCGCTAAGACAGTTCTTGTGGATTTGGCAAAGTGATATTAGGAAGCCCATAGAGGGCTATGGTGAAAAAGGAAATATCCTCAGATGAAATCTGGAAAGAAGCTTTCTGAGAAACTGCTCTGTGATGTGTGATTTCCATTCACAGAGTTACATCTGTATTTCGTGGATCTCTTGGCTAGCCTTATTTCTGGGGAATCTGAGAACAGATATTTCGGATCCCTTTGAAGACTCTAGGGCCAAAGGAAATATCCTCCGATAACAAAGAGAAAGAAGCTTTCTGAGAAACTTCTTTGTGTTCTGTGAAATCACCTCAGAGAGTTACAGCTTTCCCCTCAAGAAGCCTTTCGCTAAGACAGTTCTTGTGGAATTGGCAAAGTGATATTTGGAAGCGATAGAGGGCTGTGGTGAAAAAGGAAATATCCTCAGATGAAATCTGGAAAGAAGCTTTCTGAAAAACTTCTTAGTGTTCTGTTAATTCATCTCACAGAGTTACATCTATATTTCGTGGATCTCTTTGCTAGCCTTATTTCTGTTGGATCTGAGAACAGATATTTAGGATCCCTTTGAAGACTATAGGGCCAAAGGAAATATCCTCCGATAACAAAGAGAAAGAAGCCTTCTGAGAAACTTCTTTGTGTTCTGTGAAATCATCTCACAGAGTTACAGCTTTCCCCTCAAGAAGCCTTTCGCTAAGACAGTTCTTGTGGAATTGGCAAAGTGATATTTGGAAGCCCATAGAGGGCTCTGGTGAAAAAGGAATTATACGCAGATGAAATCTGGAAAGAAGCTTTCTGAGAAACTGCTCTGTGATGTGTGATTTCCACTCACAGAGTTACATCTGTATTTCGTGGATCTCTTTGCTAGCCTTATTACTGTGGAATCTGAGAACAGATACTTAGGATCCCTTTGAAGACTATAGGGCCAAAGGAAATATCCTCCGATAACTAAGAGAAAGAAGCTTTCGGAGAAACTCCTTTGTATTCTGTGAAATCATCTCACAGAGTTACAGCTTTCCCTTCAAGAAGTCTTTCGCTAAGACAGTTCTTGTGGAATTGGCAAAGTGATATTTCGAAGCCCATAGAGGGCTATGGTGAAAAAGGAAATATCCTCAGATGAAATCTGGAAAGAAGCTTTCTGAGAAACTGCTTAGTGTTCTGTTAATTCATCTCACAGAGTTACATCTATATTTCGTGGATCTCTTTGCTAGCCTTATTTCTGTGGAATCTGAGAACAGATATTTCGGATCCCTTTGAAGACTATAGGGCCAAAGGATATATTCTCCGATAAGAAAGAGAAAGAAACTTTCTGAGAAACTTCTTTGTGTTCTATGAAATCATCTCACAGAGTTACAGCTTTCCCCTCAAGAAGCCTTTCACTAAGACAGTTGTTGTGGAATTAGCAAAGTGATATTTGGAAGCCCATAGAGGGCTAAGGTGAAAAAGGAAATATCCTCAGATGAAATCTCGAAAGAAGTTTTCTGAGAAACTGCTCTGTGATGTGTGACTTCCACTCACAGAGTTACATCTGTATTTCGTGGATCTCTTTGCTAGCCTTATTTCTGTGGAATCTGAGAGCAGATATTTAGGATCCCTTTGAAGACTATAGGGCCAAAGGAAATATCCTCCGATAACTAAGAGAAAGAAGCTTTCTGAGAAACTTCTTTGTGTTCTGTGAAATCATCTCACAGAGTTACAGCTTTCCCCTCAAGAAGCCTTTCGCTAAGACAGTTCTTGTGGAATTGGCAAAATGATATTTGGAAGCCCATAGAGGTCTATGGTGAAAAAGGAAATATCCTCCGATGAAATCTGGAAAGAAGCTTTCTGAGAAACTGCTTAGTGTTCTGTTAATTCATCTCACAGAGTTACATCTATATTTCGTGGATCTCTTTGCTAGCCTTATTTCTGTGGAACCTGAGAACAGATATTTCGGATCCCTATGAAGACTATAGGGCCAAAGGAAATATCCTCCGATAACAAAGAGAAAGTAGCTTTCTGAGAAACTTCTTTGTGTTCTGTGAAATCATCTCACAGAGTTACAGCTTTCCCCTCAAGAAGCCTTTCGCTAAGACAGTTCTTGTGGAAATGGCAAAGTGATATTTGGAAGCCCATAGAGGGCTATGGTGAAAAAGGAAATATCCTCAGATGAAATCCGGAAAGAAGCTTTCTGAGAAACTGTTCTGTGATGTGTGCTTCCACTCACAGAGTTACATCTGTATTTCGTGGATCTCTTTGCTAGCCTTATTTCTGGGGAATCTGAGAACAGATATTTCGGATCCCTTTGAAGACTATAGGGCCAAAGGAAATATGTTCCGATAACAAAGAGAAAGAAGCTTTCTGAGAAACTTCTTTGTGTTCTGTGAAATCATCTCACAGAGTTACAGCTTTCCCCTCAAGAAGCCTTTCGCTAAGACAGTTCTTGTGGATTTGGCAAAGTGATATTAGGAAGCCCATAGAGGGCTATGGTGAAAAAGGAAATATCCTCAGATGAAATCTGGAAAGAAGCTTTCTGAGAAACTGCTCTGTGATGTGTGATTTCCATTCACAGAGTTACATCTGTATTTCGTGGATCTCTTGGCTAGCCTTATTTCTGGGGAATCTGAGAACAGATATTTCGGATCCCTTTGAAGACTCTAGGGCCAAAGGAAATATCCTCCGATAACAAAGAGAAAGAAGCTTTCTGAGAAACTTCTTTGTCTTCTGTAAAATCACCTCAGAGAGTTACAGCTTTCCCCTCAAGAAGCCTTTCGCTAAGACAGTTCTTGTGGAATTGGCAAAGTGATATTTGGAAGCGATAGAGGGCTGTGGTGAAAAAGGAAATATCCTCAGATGAAATCTGGAAAGAAGCTTTCTGAAAAACTGCTTAGTGTTCTGTTAATTCATCTCACAGAGTTACATCTATATTTCGTGGATCTCTTTGCTAGCCTTATTTCTGTTGGATCTGAGAACAGATATTTAGGATCCCTTTGAAGACTATAGGGCCAAAGGAAATATCCTCCGATAACAAAGAGAAAGAAGCCTTCTGAGAAACTTCTTTGTGTTCTGTGAAATCATCTCACAGAGTTACAGCTTTCCCCTCAAGAAGCCTTTCGCTAAGACAGTTCTTGTGGAATTGGCAAAGTGATATTTGGAAGCCCATAGAGGGCTATGGTGAAAAAGGAAATATCCTCAGATGAAATCTGGAAAGAAGCTTTCTGAGAAACTGCTTAGTGTTCTGTTAATTCATCTCACAGAGTTACATCTGTATATCGTGGATCTCTTTGATAGCCTTATTTCTGTGGAATATGAGAACAGATATTTCGGATCCCTTTGAAGATTATAGGGCCAAAGGAAATATCTTCCGATAACAAAGAGAAAGAAGCTTTCTGAGAAACTTCTTTGTGTTCTGTGAAATCATCTCACAGAGTTTCAGATTTCCCCTCAAGAAGCCTTTCGCTAAGACAGTTCTTGTGGAATTGGCAAAGTGATATTTGGAAGCCCATAGAGGGCTCTGGTGAAAAAGGAAATATCCTCAGATGAAATCTGGAAAGAAGCTTTCTGAGAAACTGTTCTGTGATGTGTGACTTCCACTCACAGAGTTACATCTATATTTCGTGGATCTCTTTGCTAGCCTTATTTCTGTGGAATCTGAGAACAGATATTTAGGATCCCTTTGAAGACTATAGGGCCAAAGGAAATATCCTCCGATAACTAAGAGAAGGAAGCTTTCTGAGAAATTTCTTTGTGTTCTGTGAAATCATCTCACAGAGTTACAGCTTCCCCTCAAGAAGCCTTTCGCTAAGACAGTTCTTGTGGAATTGGCAAAGTGATATTTGGAAGCCCATAGAGGGCTATGGTGAAAAAGAAATATCCTCCGATGAAATCTGGAAAGAAGCTTTCTGAGAAACTGCTTAGTGTTCTCTTAATTCATCTCACAGAGTTACACCTACATTTCGTGGATCTCTTTGCTAGCATTATTTCTGTGGAATCTGAGAGCAGATATTTCGGATCCCTTTGAAGACTATAGGGCCAAAGGAAATATCCTCCGATAACAAAGAGAAAGAAGCTTTCTGAGAAACTTCTTTGTGTTCTGTGAAATCATCTCACAGAGTTTCAGCTTTCCCCTCAAGAAGCCTTTCGCTAAGACAGTTCTTGTGGAATTTGCAAAGTGATACTTGGAAGCCCATAGAGGGCTATGGTGAAAAAGGAAATATCCTCAGATGAAATCTGAAAAGAAGCTTTCTGAGAAACTGCTTAGTGTTCTGTTAATTCATCTCACAGAGTTACATCTGTATTTCGTGGATCTCTTTGCTAGCCTTATTTCTGGGGAATCTGACAACAGATATTTCGGATCCCTTTGAAGACTATAGGGCCAAGGGAAATATGTTCCGATAACAAAGAGAAAGAAGCTTTCTGAGAAACTTCTTTGTGTTCCGTGAAATCATCTCACAGAGTTACAGCTTTCCCCTCAAGAAGCCTTTCGCTAAGAAAGTTCTTGTGGATTTGGCAAAGTGATATTAGGAAGCCCATAGAGGGCTATGGTGAAAAAGGAAATATCCTCAGATGAATTCTGGAAAGAAGCTTTCTGAGAAACTGCTCTGTGATGTGTGATTTCCACTCACAGAGTTACATCTGTATTTCGTGGATGTCTTTGCTAGCCTTATTTCTGTGGAATCTGAGAACAGATATTTCGGATCCCTTTGAAGACTATAGGGCCAAAGGAAATATCCTCCGATAACAAAGAGAAAGAAGCTTTCTGAGAAACTTCTTTGTGTTCTGTGAAATCACCTCACAGAGTTACAGCTTTCCCCTCAAGAAGCCTTTCGCTAAGACAGTTCTTGTGGAATTGGCAAAGTGATATTTGGAAGCCCATAGAGGGCTATGGTGAAAAAGGAAATATCCTCAGATGAAATCTGGAAGGAAGCTTTCTGAGAAATTGCTTAGTGTTCTGTTAATTCATCTCACAGAGTTACATCTGTATTTCGTGGATCTCTTTGCTAGCCTTATTTCTGGGGAATCTGAGAGCAGATATTTCGGATCCCTTTGAAGACTATAGGGTCAAAGGAAATATATTCCGATAACAAAGAGAAAGAAGCTTTCTGAGAAACTTCTTTGTGTTTTGTGAAATCATCTCACAGAGTTACAGCTGTCCCCTCAAGAAGCCTTTCGCTAAGACAGTTGTTGTGGATTTGGCAAAGTGATATTTGGAAGCCCATACAGGGCTGTGGTGAAAAAGGAAATATCCTCAGATGAAATCTGGAAAGAAGCTTTCTGAAAAACTGCTTAGTGTTCTGTTAATTCATCTCACAGAGTTACATCTATATTTCGTGGATCTCTTTGCTAGCCTTATTTCTGTTGGATCTGAGAACAGATATTTAGGATCCCTTTGAAGACTATAGGGCCAAAGGAAATATCCTCCGATAACTAAGAGAAAGAAGCTTTCTGAGAAACTTCTTTGTGTTCTGTGAAATCATCTCACAGAGTTACAGCTTTCCCCTCAAGAAGCCTTTCGCTAAGACAGTTCTTGTGGAATTGGCAAAGTGATATTTGGAAGCCCATAGAGGGCTATGGTGAAAAAGAAAATATCCTCAGATGAAATCCGGAAAGAAGCTTTCTGAGAAACTGTTCTGTGATGTGTGCTTCCACTCACAGAGTTACATCTATATTTCGTGGATCTCTTTGCTAGCCTTATTTCTGTTGGATCTGAGAACAGATATTTAGGATCCCTTTGAAGACTATAGGGCCAAAGGAAATATCCTCCGATAACTAAGAGAAAGAAGCTTTCTGAGAAACTTCTTTGTGTTCTGTGAAATTATCTCACAGAGTTACAGCTTTCCCCTCAAGAAGCCTTTCGCTAAGACAGTTCTTGTGGAATTGGCAAAGTGATATTTGGAAGCCCATAGAGGGCTGTGGTGAAAAAGGAAATATCCTCAGATGAAATCTGGCAAGAAGCTTTCTGAAAAACTGCTTAGTGTTCTGTTAATTCATCTCACAGAGTTACATCAATATTTCGTGGATCTCTTTGCTAGCCTTATTTCTGTTGGATCTGAGAACAGATATTTAGGATCCCTTTGAAGACTATAGGGCCAAAGCAAATATCCTCCGATAACTAAGAGAAAGAAGCTTTCTGAGAAACTTCTTTGTGTTCTGTGAAATCATCTCACAGAGTTACAGCTTTCCCCTCAAGAAGCCTTTCGCTAAGACAGTTCTTGTGGAATTGGCAAAGTGATATTTGGAAGCCCATAGAGGGCTCTGGTGAAAAAGGAAATATCCTCAGATGAAATCTGGAAGGAAGCTTTCTGAGAAATTGCTTAGTGTTCTGTTAATTCATCTCACAGAGTTACATCTGTATTTCGTGGATCTCTTTGCTAGCCTTATTTCTGGGGAATCTGAGAGCAGATATTTCGGATCCCTTTGAAGACTATAGGGCCAAAGGAAATATATTCCGATAACAAAGAGAAAGAAGCTTTCTGAGAAACTTCTTTGTGTTTTGTGAAATCATCTCACAGAGTTACAGCTGTCCCCTCAAGAAGACTTTCGCTAAGACAGTTGTTGTGGATTTGGCAAAGTGATATTTGGAAGCCCATACAGGGCTGTGGTGAAAAAGGAAATATCCTCAGATGAAATCTGGAAAGAAGCTTTCTGAAAAACTGCTTAGTGTTCTGTTAATTCATCTCACAGAGTTACATCTATATTTCGTGGGTCTCTTTGCTAGCCTTATTTCTGTTGGATCTGAGAACAGATATTTAGGATCCCTTTGAAGACTATAGGGCCAAAGGAAATATCCTCCGATAACTAAGAGAAAGAAGCTTTCTGAGAAACTTCTTTGTGTTCTGTGAAATCATCTCAGAGAGTTACAGCTTTCCCCTCAAGAAGCCTTTCGCTAAGACAGTTCTTGTGGAATTGGCAAAGTGATATTTGGAAGCCCATAGAGGGCTATGGTGAAAAAGAAAATATCCTCAGATGAAATCCGGAAAGAAGCTTTCTGAGAAACTGTTCTGTGATGTGTGCTTCCACTCACAGAGTTACATCTGTATTTCGTGGATCTCTTTGCTAGCCTTATTTCTGTGGAATCTGAGAACAGATATTTCGGATCCCTTTGAAGACTATAGGGCCAAAGGAAATATCCCCCGATAACTAAGAGAAAGAAGCTTTCTGAGAAACTTCTTTGTGTTCTGTGAAATCATCTCAGAGAGTTACAGCTTTCCCCTCAAGAAGCCTTTCGCTAAGGCAGTTCTTGTGGAATTGGCAAAGTGATATTTGGAAGCCCATAGAGGGCTATGGTGAAAAAGGAAATATCCTCAGATGAAATCTGGAAAGAAGCTTTCTGAGAAACTGCTTAGTCTTCTGTTAATTCATCTCACAGAGTTACATCTATATTTCGTCGATCTCTTTGCTAGCCTTATTTCTGTGGAATTAAAGAACAGATATTTCGGATCCCTTTGAAGACTATAGGGCCAAAGGAAATATCCCCCGATAACTAAGAGAAAGAAGCTTTCTGAGAAACTTCTTTGTGTTCTGTGAAATCATCTCACAGAGTTACAGCTTTCACCTAAAGAAACCTTTCGCTAAGACAGTTCTTGTGGAATTGGCAAAGTGATATTTGGAAGCCCATAGAGGGCTCTGGTGAAAAAGGAAATATCCTCAGATGAAATCTGGAAAGAAGCTTTCTGAGAAACTGCTTAGTGTTCTGTTAATTCATCTCACAGAGTTACATCTATATTTCGTGGATCTCTTTGCTAGCATTATTTCTGTGGAATCTGAGAGCAGATATTTCGGATCCCTTTGAAGACTATTGGGCCAAAGGAAATATCCTCCGATAACAAAGAGAAAGAAGCTTTCTGAGAAACTTCTTTGTGTTCTGTGAAATCATCTCCAGAGTTACAGCTTTTCCCTCAAGAAGCCTTTCGCTAAGACAGTTCTTGTGGAATTTGCAAAGTGATACTTGGAAGCCCATAGAGGGCTATGGTGAAAAAGGAAATATCCTCAGATGAAATCTGAAAAGAAGCTTTCTGAGAAACTGCTTAGTGTTCTGTTAATTCATCTCACAGAGTTACATCTGTATTTCGTGGATCTCTTTGATAGCCTTATTTCTGGGGAATCTGAGAACAGATATTTCGGATCCCTTTGAAGAGTATAGGGCCAAAGGAAATATGTTCCGATAACAAAGAGAAAGAAGCTTTCTGAGAAACTTCTTTGTGTTCCGTGAAATCATCTCACAGAGTTACAGCTTTCCCCTCAAGAAGCCTTTCGCTAAGAAAGTTCTTGTGGATTTGGCAAAGTGATATTAGGAAGCCCATAGAGGGCTATGGTGAAAAAGGAAATATCCTCAGATGAATTCTGGAAAGAAGCTTTCTGAGAAACTGCTCTGTGATGTGTGATTTCCACTCACAGAGTTACATCTGTATTTCGTGGATGTCTTTGCTAGCCTTATTTCTGTGGAATCTGAGAACAGATATTTCGGATCCCTTTGAAGACTATAGGGCCAAAGGAAATATCCTCCGATAACAAAGAGAAAGAAGCTTTCTGAGAAACTTCTTTGTGTTCTGTGAAATCACCTCACAGAGTTACAGCTTTCCCCTCAAGGAGCCTTTCGCTAAGACAGTTCTTGTGGAATTGGCAAAGTGATATTTGGAAGCCCATAGAGGGCTGTGGTGAAAAAGGAAATATCCTCAGATGAAAACTGGCAAGAAGCTTTCTGAAAAACTGCTTAGTGTTCTGTTAATTCATCTCACAGAGTTACATCAATATTTCGTGGATCTCTTTGCTAGCCTTATTTCTGTTGGATCTGAGAACAGATATTTAGGATCCCTTTGAAGATTATAGGGCCAAAGCAAATATCCTCTGATAACTAAGAGAAAGAAGCTTTCTGAGAAACTTCTTTGTGTTCTGTGAATTCATCTCACAGAGTTACAGCTTCCCCTCAAGAAGCCTTTTGCTAAGACAGTTCTTGTGGAATTGGCAAAGTGATATTTGGAAGCCCATAGAGGGCTATGGTGAAAAAGGAAATATCCTCCGATGAAATCTGGAAAGAAGCTTTCTGAGAAACTGCTTAGTGTTCTGTTAATTCATCTCACAGAGTTACATCTGTATTTCGAGGATCTCTTTGCTAGCCTTATTACTGTGGAATCTCAGAACAGATATTTAAGATCCCATTGAAGACTATAGGGCCAAAGGAAATATCCTCCGATAACTAAGAGAAAGAAGCTTTCTGAGAAATTTCTTTGTGTTCAGTGAAATCATCTCACAGAGTTACAGCTTCCCCTCAAGAAGCCTTTCGCTAAGACAGTTCTTGTGGAATTGGCAAAGTGATATTTGGAAGCCCATAGAGGGCTATGGTGAAAAAGGAATTATCCTCCGATGAAATCTGGAAAGAAGCTTTCTGAGAAACTGCTTAGTGTTCTGTTAATTCATCTCACAGAGTTACATCTATATTTCGTGGATCTCTTTGCTAGCATTATTTCTGTGGAATCTGAGAGCGGATGTTTCGGATCCCTTTGAAGACTATAGGGCCAAAGGAAATATCCTCAGATAACAAAGAGAAAGAAGCTTTCTGAGAAACTTCTTTGTGTTCTGTGAAATCATCTACAGAGTTACAGCTTTGCCCTCAAGAAGCCTTTCGCTAAGACAGTTATTGTGGAATTTGCAAAGTGATACTTGGAAGCCCATAGAGGGCTATGGTGAAAAAGGAAATATCCTCCGATGAAATCTGGAAAGAAGCTTTCTGAGAAACTGCTTAGTGTTCTGTTAATTCATCTCACAGAGTTACATCTGTATTTCGTGGATCTCTTTGCTAGCCTTATTTCTGGGGAATCTGAGAACAGATATTTCGGATCCCTTTGAAGACTATAGGGCCAAAGGAAATATGTTCCGATAACAAAGAGAAAGAAGCTTTCTGAGAAACTTCTTTGTGTTCCGTGAAATCATCTCACAGAGTTACAGCTTTCCCCTCAAGAAGCCTTTCGCTAAGAAAGTTCTTGTGGATTTGGCAAAGTGATATTAGGAAGCCCATAGAGGGCTATGGTGAAAAAGGAAATATCCTCAGATGAAATCTGGAAAGAAGCTTTCTGAGAAACTGCTCTGTGATGTGTGATTTCCACTCACAGAGTTACATCTGTATTTCGTGGATCTCTTGGCTAGCCTTATTTCTGTGGAATCTGAGAACAGATATTTCGGATCCCTTTGAAGACTATAGGGCCAAAGAAATATCCTCCGATAACAAAGAGAAAGAAGCTTTCTGAGAAACTTCTTTGTGTTCTGTGAAATCACCTCACAGAGTTACAGCTTTCCCCTCAAGAAGCCTTTCGCTAAGACAGTTCTTGTGGAATTGGCAAAGTGATATTTGGAAGCCCATAGAGGGCTGTGGTGAAAAAGGAAATATCCTCAGATGAAATCTGGCAAGAAGCTTTCTGAAAAACTGCTTAGTGTTCTGTTAATTCATCTCACAGAGTTACATCAATATTTCGTGGATCTCTTTGCTAGCCTTATTTCTGTTGGATCTGAGAACAGATATTTAGGATCCCTTTGAAGACTATAGGGCCAAAGCAAATATCCTCCGATAACTAAGAGAAAGAAGCTTTCTGAGAAACTTCTTTGTGTTCTGTGAAATCATCTCATAGAGTTACAGCTTTCCCCTCAAGAAGCCTTTCGCTAAGACAGTTCTTGTGGAATTGGCAAAGTGATATTTGGAAGCCCATGGAGGGCTCTGGTGAAAAAGGATATATCCTCAGATGAAATCTGGAAATAAGCTTTCTGAGAAACTGTTCTGTGATGTGTGACTTCCACTCACAGTGTTACATCCGTATTTCGTGGATCTCTTTGCTAGCCTTATTTCTGTGGAATCTGAGAACAGATATTTAGGATCCCTTTGAAGACTATAGGGCCAAAGGAAATATCCTCCGATAACTAAGAGAAAGAAGGTTTCTAAGAAATTCTTTGTGTTCTGTGAAATCATCTCATAGAGTTACAGCTTCCCCTCAAGAAGCCTTTCGCTAAGACAGTTCTTCTGGAATTGGCAAAGTGATATTTGGAAGCCCATAGAGGGCTATAGTGAAAAAGGAAATATCCTCCGATGAAATCTGGAAAGAAGCTTTCTGAGAAACTGATTAGTGTTCTGTTAATTCATCTCACAGAGTTACATCTATATTTCGTGGATCTCTTTGCTAGCATTATTTCTGTGGAGTCTGAGAGCAGATATTTCGGATCCCTATGAAGACTATGGGGCCAAAGGAAATATCCTCAGATAACAAAGAGAAAGAAGCTTTCTGAGAAACTTCTTTGTGTTCTGTGAAATCATCTACAGAGTTACAGCTTTGCCCTCAAGAAGCCTTTCGCTAAGACAGTTATTGTGGAATTTGCAAAGTGATACTTGGAAGCCCATAGAGGGCTATGGTGAAAAAGGAAATATCCTCCGATGAAATCTGGAAAGAAGCTTTCTGAGAAACTGCTTAGTGTTCTGTTAATTCATCTCACAGAGTTACATCTGTATTTCGTGGATCTCTTTGCTAGCCTTATTTCTGGGGAATCTGAGAACAGATATTTCGGATCCCTTTGAAGACTATAGGGCCAAAGGAAATATGTTCCGATAACAAAGAGAAAGAAGCTTTCTGAGAAACTTCTTTGTGTTCCGTGAAATCATCTCACAGAGTTACAGCTTTCCCCTCAAGAAGCCTTTCGCTAAGAAAGTTCTTGTGGATTTGGCAAAGTGATATTAGGAAGCCCATAGAGGGCTATGGTGAAAAAGGAAATATCCTCAGATGAAATCTGGAAAGAAGCTTTCTGAGAAACTGCTCTGTGATGTGTGATTTCCACTCACAGAGTTACATCTGTATTTCGTGGATCTCTTGGCTAGCCTTATTTCTGTGGAATCTGAGAACAGATATTTCGGATCCCTTTGAAGACTATAGGGCCAAAGGAAATATCCTCCGATAACAAAGAGAAAGAAGCTTTCTGAGAAACTTCTTTGTGTTCTGTGAAATCACCTCACAGAGTTACAGCTTTCCCCTCAAGAAGCCTTTCGCTAAGACAGTTCTTGTGGAATTGGCAAAGTGATATTTGGAAGCCCATAGAGGGCTGTGGTGAAAAAGGAAATATCCTCAGATGAAATCTGGCAAGAAGCTTTCTGAAAAACTGCTTAGTGTTCTGTTAATTCATTAAACAGAGTTACATCAATATTTCGTGGATCTCTTTGCTAGCCTTATTTCTGTTGGATCTGAGAACAGATATTTAGGATCCCTTTGAAGACTATAGGGCCAAAGCAAATATCCTCCGATAACTAAGAGAAAGAAGCTTTCTGAGAAACTTCTTTGTGTTCTGTGAAATCATCTCACAGAGTTACAGCTTTCCCCTCAAGAAGCCTTTCGCTAAGACAGTTCTTGTGGAATTGGCAAAGTGATATTTGGAAGCCCATAGAGGGCTCTGGTGAAAAAGGATATATCCTCAGATGAAATCCGGAAAGAAGCTTTCTGAGAAACTGTTCTGTGATGTGTGCTTCCACTCACAGAGTTACATCTGTATTTCGTGGATCTCTTTGCTAGCCTTATTTCTGTGGAATCTGAGAACAGATATTTCGGATCCCTTTGAAGACTATAGGGCCAAAGGAAATATCCCCCGATAACTAAGAGAAAGAAGCTTTCTGAGAAACTTCTTTGTGTTCTGTGAAATCATCTCACAGAGTTACAGCTTTCCCCTCAAGTAGCCTTTCGCTAAGACAGTTCTTGTGGATTTGGCAAAGTGATATTTGGAAGCCCATAGAGGGCTCTGGTGAAAAAGGAAATATCTTCAGATGAAATCTGGAAATAAGCTTTCTGAGAAACTGTTCTGTGATGTGTGACTTCCACTCACAGTGTTACATCCGTATTTCGTGGATCTCTTTGCTAGCCTTATTTCTGTGGAATCTGAGAACAGATATTTAGGATCCCTTTGAAGACTATAGGGCCAAAGGAAATATCCTCCGATAACTAAGAGAAAGAAGGTTTCTAAGAAATTCTTTGTGTTCTGTGAAATCATCTCATAGAGTTACAGCTTCCCCTCAAGAAGCCTTTCGCTAAGACAGTTCTTCTGGAATTGGCAAAGTGATATTTGGAAGCCCATAGAGGGCTATAGTGAAAAAGGAAATATCCTCCGATGAAATCTGGAAAGAAGCTTTCTGAGAAACTGATTAGTGTTCTGTTAATTCATCTCACAGAGTTACATCTATATTTCGTGGATCTCTTTGCTAGCATTATTTCTGTGGAGTCTGAGAGCAGATATTTCGGATCCCTATGAAGACTATGGGGCCAAAGGAAATATCCTCCGATACAAAGAGAAAGAAGGTTTCTGAGAAACTTCTTTGTGTTCTGTGAAATCATCTCCAGAGTTACAGCTTTGCCCTCAAGAAGCCTTTCGCTAAGACAGTTCTTGTGGAATTGGTAAAGTGATATTTGGAAGCCCATAGAGGGCTATGGTGAAAAAGGAAATATCCTCAGATGAAATCTGGAAGGAAGCTTTCTGAGAAATTGCTTAGTGTTCTGTTAATTCATCTCACAGAGTTACATCTGTATTTCGTGGATCTCTTTGCAAGCCTTATTTCTGGGGAATCTGAGAGCAGATATTTCGGATCCCTTTGAAGACTATAGGGCCAAAGGAAATATATTCCGATAACAAAGAGAAAGAAGCTTTCTGAGAAACTTCTTTGTGTTTTGTGAAATCATCTCACAGAGTTACAGCTGTCCCCTCAAGAAGACTTTCGCTAAGACAGTTGTTGTGGATTTGGCAAAGTGATATTTGGAAGCCCATACAGGGCTGTGGTGAAAAAGGAAATATCCTCAGATGAAATCTGGAAAGAAGCTTTCTGAAAAACTGCTTAGTGTTCTGTTAATTCATCTCACAGAGTTACATCTATATTTCGTGGATCTCTTTGCTAGCCTTATTTCTGTTGGATCTGAGAACAGATATTTAGGATCCCTTTGAAGACTATAGGGCCAAAGGAAATATCCTCCGATAACTAAGAGAAAGAAGCTTTCTGAGAAACTTCTTTGTGTTCTGTGAAATCATCTCACAGAGTTACAGCTTTCCCCTCAAGAAGCCTTTCGCTAAGACAGTTCTTGTGGAATTGGCAAAGTGATATTTGGAAGCCCATAGAGGGCTATGGTGAAAAAGAAAATATCCTCAGATGAAATCCGGAAAGAAGCTTTCTGAGAAACTGTTCTGTGATGTGTGCTTCCACTCACAGAGTTACATCTGTATTTCGTGGATCTCTTTGCTAGCCTTATTTCTGTGGAATCTGAGAACAGATATTTCGGATCCCTTTGAAGACTATAGGGCCAAAGGAAATATCCCCCGATAACTAAGAGAAAGAAGCTTTCTGAGAAACTTCTTTGTGTTCTGTGAAATCATCTCACAGAGTTACAGCTTTCCCCTCAAGAAGCCTTTCGCTAAGGCAGTTCTTGTGGAATTGGCAAAGTGATATTTGGAAGCCCATAGAGGGCTATGGTGAAAAAGGAAATATCCTCAGATGAAATCTGGAAAGAAGCTTTCTGAGAAACTGCTTAGTGTTCTGTTAATTCATCTCACAGAGTTACATCTATATTTCGTCGATCTCTTTGCTAGCCTTATTTCTGTGGAATTAAAGAACAGATATTTCGGATCCCTTTGAAGACTATAGGGCCAAAGGAAATATCCCCCGATAACTAAGAGAAAGAAGCTTTCTGAGAAACTTCTTTGTGTTCTGTGAAATCATCTCACAGAGTTACAGCTTTCACCTCAAGAAACCTTTCGCTAAGACAGTTCTTTTGGAATTGGCAAAGTGATATTTGGAAGCCCATAGAGGGCTCTGGTGAAAAAGGAAATATCCTCAGATGAAATCTGGAAAGAAGCTTTCTGAGAAACTGCTTAGTGTTCTGTTAATTCATCTCACAGAGTTACATCTGTATTTCGTGGATCTCTTTGATAGCCTTATTTCTGTGGAATCTGAGAACAGATATTTCGGATCCCTTTGAAGACTATAGGGCCAAAGGAAATATCCCCCGATAACTAAGAGAAAGAAGCTTTCTGAGAAACTTCTTTGTGTTCTGTGAAATCATCTCACAGAGTTACAGCTTTCCCCTCAAGAAGCCTTTCGCTAAGACAGTTCTTGTGGAACTGGCAAAGTGATATTTGGAAGCCCATAGAGGGCTATGGTGAAAAAGGAAATATCCTCAGATGAAATCTGGAAAGAAGCTTTCTGAGAAACTGCTTAGTGTTCTGTTAATTCATCTCACAGAGTTACATCTATATTTCGTGGATCTCTTTGCTAGCCTTATTTCTGTGGAATCTGAGAACAGATAATTCGGATCCCTTTGAAGACTACAGGGCCAAAGGAAATATGTTCCGATAACAAAGAGAAAGAAGCTTTCTGAGAAACTTCTTTGTGTTCTATGAAATCATCTCACAGAGTTACAGCTTTCCCCTCAAGAAGCCTTTCGCTAAGACAGTTCTTGTGGAATTGGCAAAGTGATATTTGGAAGCCCATAGAGGGCTGTGGTGAAAAAGGAAATATCCTCAGATGAAATCTGGAAAGAAGCTTTCTGAAAAACTGCTTAGTGTTCTGTTAATTCATCTCACAGAGTTACATCAATATTTCGTGGATCTCTTTGCTAGCCTTATTTCTGTTGGATCTGAGAACAGATATTTAGGATCCCTTTGAAGACTATAGGGCCAAAGCAAATATCCTCCGATAACTAAGAGAAAGAAGCTTTCTGAGAAACTTCTTTGTGTTCTGTGAAATCATCTCACAGAGTTACAGCTTTCCCCTCAAGAAGCCTTTCGCTAAGACAGTTCTTGTGGAATTGGCAAAGTGATATTTGGAAGCCCATAGAGGGCTCTGGTGAAAAAGGAAATATCCTCAGATGAAATCTGGAAGGAAGCTTTCTGAGAAATTGCTTAGTGTTCTGTTAATTCATCTCACAGAGTTACATCTGTATTTCGTGGATCTCTTTGCTAGCCTTATTTCTGGGGAATCTGAGAGCAGATATTTCGGATCCCTTTGAAGACTATAGGGCCAAAGGAAATATATTCCGATAACAAAGAGAAAGAAGCTTTCTGAGAAACTTCTTTGTGTTTTGTGAAATCATCTCACAGAGTTAGAGCTGTCCCCTCAAGAAGCCTTTCGCTAAGACAGTTGTTGTGGATTTGGCAAAGTGATATTTGGAAGCCCATACAGGGCTGTGGTGAAAAAGGAAATATCCTCAGATGAAATCTGGAAAGAAGCTTTCTGAAAAACTGCTTAGTGTTCTGTTAATTCATCTCACAGAGTTACATCTATATTTCGTGGATCTCTTTGCTAGCCTTATTTCTGTTGGATCTGAGAACAGATATTTAGGATCCCTTTGAAGACGATAGGGCCAAAGGAAATATCCTCCGATAACTAAGAGAAAGAAGCTTTCTGAGAAACTTCTTTGTGTTCTGTGAAATCATCTCACAGAGTTACAGCTTTCCCCTCAAGAAGCCTTTCGCTAAGACAGTTCTTGTGGAATTGGCAAAGTGATATTTGGAAGCCCATAGAGGGCTATGGTGAAAAAGAAAATATCCTCAGATGAAATCCGGAAAGAAGCTTTCTGAGAAACTGTTCTGTGATGTGTGCTTCCACTCACAGAGTTACATCTGTATTTCGTGGATCTCTTTGCTAGCCTTATTTCTGTGGAATCTGAGAACAGATATTTCGGATCCCTTTGAAGACTATAGGGCCAAAGGAAATATCCCCCGATAACTAAGAGAAAGAAGCTTTCTGAGAAACTTCTTTGTGTTCTGTGAAATCATCTCACAGAGTTACAGCTTTCCCCTCAAGAAGCCTTTCGCTAAGGCAGTTCTTGTGGAATTGGCAAAGTGATATTTGGAAGCCCATAGAGGGCTATGGTGAAAAAGGAAATATCCTCAGATGAAATCTGGAAAGAAGCTTTCTGAGAAACTGCTTAGTGTTCTGTTAATTCATCTCACAGAGTTACATCTATATTTCGTCGATCTCTTTGCTAGCCTTATTTCTGTGGAATTAAAGAACAGATATTTCGGATCCCTTTGAAGACTATAGGGCCAAAGGAAATATCCCCAGATAACTAAGAGAAAGAAGCTTTCTGAGAAACTTCTTTGTGTTCTGTGAAATCATCTCACAGAGTTACAGCTTTCACCACAAGAAACCTTTCGCTAAGACAGTTCTTTTGGAATTGGAAAAGTGATATTTGGAAGCCCATAGAGGGCTCTGGTGAAAAAGGAAATATCCTCAGATGAAATCTGGAAAGAAGCTTTCTGAGAAACTGCTTAGTGTTCTGTTAATTCATCTCACAGAGTTACATCTGTATTTCGTGGATCTCTTTGATAGCCTTATTTCTGTGGAATCTGAGAACAGATATTTCGGATCCCTTTGAAGACTATAGGGCCAAAGGAAATATCCTCCGATACAAAGAGAAAGAAGCTTTCTGAGAAACTTCTTTGTGTTCTGTGAAATCATCTCACAGAGTTACAGCTTTCCCCTCAAGAAGCCTTTCGCTAAGACAGTTCTTGTGGAATTGGCAAAGTGATATTTGGAAGCCCATAGAGGGCTATGGTGAAAAAGGAAATATCCTCCGATGAAAGCTGGAAAGAAGCTTTCTGAGAAACTGCTTAGTGTTCTGTTAATTCATCTCACAGAGTTACATCTATATTTCGTGGATCTCTTTGGTAGCCTTATTTCTGTGGAATCTGAGAACAGATATTTCGGATCCCTTTGAAGACTATAGGGCCAAAGGATGTATCCTCCGATAAGAAAGAGAAAGAAACTTTCTGAGAAACTTCTTCGTGTTCTATGAAATCATCTCACAGAGTTACAGCTTTCCCCTCAAGAAGCCTTTCGCTAAGACAGTTCTTGTGGAATTGGCAAAGTGATATTTGGAAGCCCATAGAGGGCTATAGTGAAAAAGGAAATATCCTCCGATGAAAGCTGGAAAGAAGCTTTCTGAGAAACTGCTTAGTGTTCTGTTAATTCATCTCACAGAGTTACATCTATATTTCGTGGATCTCTTTGCTAGCCTTTTTTCTGTGGAATCTGAGAACAGATATTTCGGATCCCTTTGAAGACTATAGGGTCAAAGGAAATATCCTCCGATAACAAAGAGAAAGAAGCTTTCTGAGAAACTTCTTTGTGTTCTGTGAAATCATCTCACAGAGCTACAGCTTTCCCCTCAAGAAGCCTTTCGCTAAGACAGTTCTTGTGGATTTGGCAAAGTGATACTTGTAAGCCCATAGAGGGCTATGGTGAAAAAAGAAATATCCTCCGATCAAATCTGGAAAGAAGCTTTCTGAGAAACTGCTTAGTGTTCTGTTAATTCATCTCACAGAGTTACATCTGTATTTCGTGGATCTCTTTGCTAGCCTTATTTCTGGGGAATCTGAGAACAGATATTTCGGATCCCTTTGAAGACTATAGGGCCAAAGGAAATATCTTCCGATAACAAAGAGAAAGAAGCTTTCTGAGAAACTTCTTTGTTTTCTGTGAAATCATCTTACAGAGTTACAGCTTTCCCCTCAAGAAGCCTTTCGCTAAGACAGTTCTTGTGGAACTGGCAAAGTGATATTTGGAAGCCCATAGAGGGCTATGCAGAAAAAGGAAATATCCTCAGATGAAAACTGGACAGAAGCTTTCTGAGAAACTGCTTAGTGTTCTGTTAATTCATCTCACAGAGTTACATCTATATTTCGTGGATCTCTTTGCTAGCATTATTACTGTGGAATCTGAGAGCAGATATTTCGGATCCCTTTGAAGACTATAGGGCCAAAGGAAATATCCTCCGATAACTAAGAGAAAGAAGCTTTCTGAGAAACTTCTTTGTGTTCTGTGAAATCATCTCACGGACTTACAGCTTTCCCCTCAAGAAGCCTTTCGCTAAGACAGTTCTTGTGGAATTGGCAAAGTGATATTTGGAAGCCCATAGAGGACTGTGGTGAAAAAGGAAATATCCTCAGATGAAATCTGGCAAGAAGCTTTCTGAAAAACTGCTTAGTGTTCTGTTAATTCATCTCACAGAGTTACATCAATATTTCGTGGATCTCTTTGCTAGCCTTATTTCTGTTGGATCTGAGAACAGATATTTATTATCCCTTTGAAGACTATAGGGCCAAAGCAAATATCCTCCGATAACTAAGAGAAAGAAGCTTTCTGAGAAACTTCTTTGTGTTCTGTGAAATCATCTCACAGAGTTACAGCTTTCCCCTCAAGAAGCCTTTCGCTAAGACAGTTCTTGTGGAATTGGCAAAGTGATATTTGGAAGCCCATAGAGGGCTCTGGTGAAAAAGGAAATATCCTCAGATGAAATCCGGAAAGAAGCTTTCTGAGAAACTGTTCTGTGATGTGTGCTTCCACTCACAGAGTTACATCTGTATTTCGTGGATCTCTTTGCTAGCCTTATTTCTGTGGAATCTGAGAACAGATATTTCGGATCCCTTTGAAGACTATAGGGCCAAAGGAAATATCCCCCGATAACTAAGAGAAAGAAGCTTTCTGAGAAACTTCTTTGTGTTCTGTGAAATCATCTCACAGAGTTACAGCTTTCCCCTCAAGAAGCCTTTCGCTAAGACAGTTCTTGTGGAATTGGCAAAGTGATATTTGGAAGCCCTTAGAGGGCTATGGTGAAAAAGGAAATATCCTCAGATGAAATCTGGAAAGAAGCTTTCTGAGAAACTGCTTAGTGTTCTGTTAATTCATCTCACAGAGTTACATCTATATTTCGTCGATCTCTTTGCTGGCCTTATTTCTGTGGAATCTGAGAACAGATATTTCGGATCCCTTTGAAGACTATAGGGCCAAAGGAAATATCCTCTGATAACTAAGAGAAAGAAGCTTTCTGAGAAACTTCTTTGTGTTCTGTGAAATCATCTCACAGAGTTACAGCTTTCCCCTCAAGTAGCGTTTCGCTAAGACAGTTCTTGTGGAATTGGCAAAGTGATATTTGGAAGCCCATAGAGGGCTCTGGTGAAAAAGGAAATATCTTCAGATGAAATCTGGAAAGAAGCTTTCTGAGAAACTGTTCTGTGATGTGTGACTTCCACTCACAGTGTTACATCCGTATTTCGTGGATCTCTTTGCTAGCCTTATTTCTGTGGAATCTGAGAACAGATATTTAGGATCCCTTTGAAGACTATAGGGCCAAAGGAAATATCCTCCGATAACTAAGAGAAAGAAGGTTTCTAAGAAATTCTTTGTGTTCTGTGAAATCATCTCATAGAGTTACAACTTCCCCTCAAGAAGCCTTTCGCTAAGACAGTTCTTGTGGAATTGGCAAAGTGATATTTGGAAGCCCATAGAGGGCTATGGTGAAAAAGGAAATATCCTCCGATGAAATCTGGAAAGAAGCTTTCTGAGAAACTGCTTAGTGTTCTGTTAATTCATCTCACAGAGTTACATCTGTATTTCGTGGATCTCTTTGCTAGCCTTATTTCTGGGGAATCTGAGAACAGATATTTCGGATCCCTTTGAAGACTATAGGGCCAAAGGAAATATGTTCCGATAACAAAGAGAAAGAAGCTTTCTGAGAAACTTCTTTGTGTTCCGTGAAATCATCTCACAGAGTTACAGCTTTCCCCTCAAGAAGCCTTTCGCTAAGAAAGTTCTTGTGGATTTGGCAAACTGATATTAGGAAGCCCATAGAGGGCTATGGTGAAAAAGGAAATATCCTCAGATGAATTCTGGAAAGAAGCTTTCTGAGAAACTGCTCTGTGATGTGTGATTTCCACTCACAGAGTTACATCTGTATTTCGTGGATGTCTTTGCTAGCCTTATTTCTGTGGAATCTGAGAACAGATATTTCGGATCCCTTTGAAGACTATAGGGCCAAAGGAAATATCCTCCGATAACAAAGAGAAAGAAGCTTTCTGAGAAACTTCTTTGTGTTCTGTGAAATCACCTCACAGAGTTACAGCTTTCCCCTCAAGAAGCCTTTCGCTAAGACAGTTCTTGTGGAATTGGCAAAGTGATATTTGGAAGCCCATAGAGGGCTGTGGTGAAAAAGGAAATATCCTCAGATGAAATCTGGCAAGAAGCTTTCTGAAAAACTGCTTAGTGTTCTGTTAATTCATCTCACAGAGTTACATCAATATTTCGTGGATCTCTTTGCTAGCCTTATTTCTGTTGGATCTGAGAACAGATATTTAGGATCCCTTTGAAGATTATAGGGCCAAAGCAAATATCCTCTGATAACTAAGAGAAAGAAGCTTTCTGAGAAACTTCTTTGTGTTCTGTGAATTCATCTCACAGAGTTACAGCTTCCCCACAAGAAGCCTTTTGCTAAGACAGTTCTTGTGGAATTGGCAAAGTGATATTTGGAAGCCCATAGAGGGCTATGGTGAAAAAGGAAATATCCTCCGATGAAATCTGGAAAGAAGCTTTCTGAGAAACTGCTTAGTGTTCTGTTAATTCATCTCACAGAGTTACATCTATATTTCGTGGATCTCTTTGCTAGCATTATTTCTGTGGAATCTGAGAGCGGATGTTTCGGATCCCTTTGAAGACTATAGGGCCAAAGGAAATATCCTCCGATAACAAAGAGAAAGAAGCTTTCTGAGAAACTTCTTTGTGTTCTGTGAAATCATCTACAGAGTTACAGCTTTGCCCTCAAGAAGCCTTTCGCTAAGACAGTTCTTGTGGAATTTGCAAAGTGATACTTGGAAGCCCATAGAGGGCTATGGTGAAAAAGGCAATATCCTCAGATGAAATCTGGAAAGAAGCTTTCTGAGAAACTGCTTAGTGTTCTGTTAATTCATCTCACAGAGTTACATCTGTATTTCGTGGATCTCTTTGCTAGCCTTATTTCTGGGGAATCTGAGAACAGATATTTCGGATCCCTTTGAAGACTATAGGGCCAAAGGAAATATGTTCCGATAACAAAGAGAAAGAAGCTTTCTGAGAAACTTCTTTGTTTTCCGTGAAATCATCTCACAGAGTTACAGCTTTCCCCTCAAGAAGCCTTTCGCTAAGAAAGTTCTTGTGGATTTGGCAAAGTGATATTAGGAAGCCCATAGAGTGCTATGGTGAAAAAGGAAATATCCTCAGATGAAATCTGGAAAGAAGCTTTCTGAGAAACTGCTCTGTGATGTGTGATTTCCACTCACAGAGTTACATCTGTATTTCGTGGATCTCTTGGCTAGCCTTATTTCTGTGGAATCTGAGAACAGATATTTCGGATCCCTTTGAAGACTATAGGGCCAAAGGAAATATCCTCCGATAACAAAGAGAAAGAAGCTTTCTGAGAAACTTCTTTGTGTTCTGTGAAATCACCTCACAGAGTTACAGCTTTCCCCTCAAGAAGCCTTTCGCTAAGACAGTTCTTGTGGAATTGGCAAAGTGATATTTGGAAGCCCATAGAGGGCTGTGGTGAAAAAGGAAATATCCTCAGATGAAATCTGGCAAGAAGCTTTCTGAAAAACTGCTTAGTGTTCTGTTAATTCATCTCACAGAGTTACATCAATATTTCGTGGATCTCTTTGCTAGCCTTATTTCTGTTGGATCTGAGAACAGATATTTAGGATCCCTTTGAAGACTATAGGGCCAAAGCAAATATCCTCCGATAACTAAGAGAAAGAAGCTTTCTGAGAAACTTCTTTGTGTTCTGTGAAATCATCTCACAGAGTTACAGCTTTCCCCTCAAGAAGCCTTTCGCTAAGACAGTTCTTGTGGAATTGGCAAAGTGATATTTGGAAGCCCATAGAGGGTTCTGGTGAAAAAGGAAATATCCTCAGATGAAATCCGGAAAGAAGCTTTCTGAGAAACTGTTCTGTGATGTGTGCTTCCACTAACAGAGTTACATCTGTATTTCGTGGATCTCTTTGCTAGCCTTATTTCTGTGGAATCTGAGAACAGATATTTCGGATCCCTTTGAAGACTATAGGGCCAAAGGAAATATCCCCCGATAACTAAGAGAAAGAAGCTTTCTGAGAAACTTCTTTGTGTTCTGTGAAATCATCTCACAGAGTTACAGCTTTCCCCTCAAGAAGCCTTTCGCTAAGACAGTTCTTGTGGAATTGGCAAAGTGATATTTGGAAGCCCTTAGAGGGCTATGGTGAAAAAGGAAATATCCTCAGATGAAATCTGGAAAGAAGCTTTCTGAGAAACTGCTTAGTGTTCTGTTAATTCATCTAACAGAGTTACATCTATATTTCGTGGATCTCTTTGCTAGCCTTATTTCTGTGGAATCTGAGAACAGATATTTCGGATCCCTTTGAAGACTATAGGGCCAAAGGAAATATCCTCCGATAACTAAGAGAAAGAAGCTTTCTGAGAAACTTCTTTGTGTTCTGTGAAATCATCTCACAGAGTTACAGCTTTCCCCTCAAGTAGCCTTTCGCTAAGACAGTTCTTGTGGAATTGGCAAAGTGATATTTGGAAGCCCATAGAGGGCTCTGGTGAAAAAGGAAATATCTTCAGATGAAATCTGGAAAGAAGCTTTCTGAGAAACTGTTCTGTGATGTGTGACTTCCACTCACAGTGTTACATCCGTATTTCGTGGATCTCTTTGCTAGCCTTATTTCTGTGGAATCTGAGAACAGATATTTGGGATCACTTTGAAGACTATAGGGCCAAAGGAAATATCCTCCGATAACTAAGAGAAAGAAGGTTTCTAAGAAATTCTTTGTGTTCTGTGAAATCATCTCATAGAGTTACAGCTTCCCCTCAAGAAGCCTTTCGCTAAGACAGTTCTTGTGGAATTGGCAAAGTGATATTTGGAAGCCCATAGAGGGCTATGGTGAAAAAGGAAATATCCTCCGATGAAATCTGGAAAGAAGCTTTCTGAGAAACTGCTTAGTGTTCTGTTAATTCATCTCACAGAGTTACATCTATATTTCGAGGATCTCTTTGCTAGCATTATTTCTGTGGAGTCTGAGAGCAGATATTTCGGATCCCTATGAAGACTATGGGGCCAAAGGAAATATCCTCCGATACAAAGAGAAAGAAGGTTTCTGAGAAACTTCTTTGTGTTCTGTGAAATCATCTCCAGAGTTACAGCTTTGCCCTCAAGAAGCCTTTCGCTAAGACAGTTCTTGTGGAATTGGTAAAGTGATATTTGGAAGCCCATAGAGGGCTATGGTGAAAAAGGAAATATCCTCAGATGAAATCTGGAAGGAAGCTTTCTGAGAAATTGCTTAGTGTTCTGTTAATTCATCTCACAGAGTTACATCTGTATTTCGTGGATCTCTTTGCTAGCCTTATTTCTGGGGAATCTGAGAGCAGATATTTCGGATCCCTTTGAAGACTATAGGGCCAAAGGAAATATATTCCGATAACAAAGAGAAAGAAGCTTTCTGAGAAACTTCTTTGTGTTTTGTGAAATCATCTCACAGAGTTACAGCTGTCCCCTCAAGAAGCCTTTCGCTAAGACAGTTGTTGTGGATTTGGCAAAGTGATATTTGGAAGCCCATACAGGGCTGTGGTGAAAAAGGAAATATCCTCAGATGAAATCTGGAAAGAAGCTTTCTGAAAAACTGCTTAGTGTTCTGTTAATTCATCTCACAGAGTTACATCTATATTTCGTGGATCTCTTTGCTAGCCTTATTTCTGTTGGATCTGAGAACAGATATTTAGGATCCCTTTGAAGACTATAGGGCCAAAGGAAATATCCTCCGATAACTAAGAGAAAGAAGCTTTCTGAGAAACTTCTTTGTGTTCTGTGAAATCATCTCACAGAGTTACAGCTTTCCCCTCAAGAAGCCTTTCGCTAAGACAGTTCTTGTGGAATTGGCAAAGTGATATTTGGAAGCCCATAGAGGGCTATGGTGAAAAAGAAAATATCCTCAGATGAAATCCGGAAAGAAGCTTTCTGAGAAACTGTTCTGTGATGTGTGCTTCCACTCACAGAGTTACATCTGTATTTCGTGGATCTCTTTGCTAGCCTTATTTCTGTGGAATCTGAGAACAGATATTTCGGATCCCTTTGAAGACTATAGGGCCAAAGGAAATATCCCCCGATAACTAAGAGAAAGAAGCTTTCTGAGAAACTTCTTTGTGTTCTGTGAAATCATCTCACAGAGTTACAGCTTTCCCCTCAAGAAGCCTTTCGCTAAGGCAGTTCTTGTGGAATTGGCAAAGTGATATTTGGAAGCCCATAGAGGGCTATGGTGAAAAAGGAAATATCCTCCGATGAAATCTGGAAAGAAGCTTTCTGAGAAACTGCTTAGTGTTCTGTTAATTCATCTCACAGAGTTACATCTATATTTCGTCGATCTCTTTGCTAGCCTTATTTCTGTGGAATTAAAGAACAGATATTTCGGATCCCTTTGAAGACTATAGGGCCAAAGGAAATATCCCCCGATAACTAAGAGAAAGAAGCTGTCTGAGAAACTTCTTTGTGTTCTGTGAAATCATCTCACAGAGTTACAGCTTTCACCTCAAGAAACCTTCCGCTAAGACAGTTCTTTTGGAATTGGCAAAGTGATATTTGGAAGCCCATAGAGGGCTCTGGTGAAAAAGGAAATATCCTCAGATGAAATCTGGAAAGAAGCTTTCTGAGAAACTGCTTAGTGTTCTGTTAATTCATCTCACAGAGTTACATCTGTATTTCGTGGATCTCTTTGATAGCCTTATTTCTGTGGAATCTGAGAACAGATATTTCGGATCCCTTTGAAGACTATAGGGCCAAAGGAAATATCCTCCGATAACTAAGAGAAAGAAGCTTTCTGAGAAACTTCTTTGTGTTCTGTGAAATCATCTCACAGAGTTACAGCTTTCCCCTCAAGAAGCCTTTCGCTAAGACAGTTCTTGTGGAACTGGCAAAGTGATATTTGGAAGCCCATAGAGGGCTATGGTGAAAAAGGAAATATCCTCAGATGAAATCTGGAAAGAAGCTTTCTGAGAAACTGCTTAGTGTTCTGTTAATTCATCTCACAGAGTTACATCTATATTTCGTGGATCTCTTTGCTAGCCTTATTTCTGTGGAATCTGAGAACAGATAATTCGGATCCCTTTGAAGACTACAGGGCCAAAGGAAATATGTTCCGATAACAAAGAGAAAGAAGCTTTCTGAGAAACTTCTTTGTGTTCTGTGAAATCATCTCACAGAGTTACAGCTTTCCCCTCAAGAAGCCTTTCGCTAAGACAGTTCTTGTGGAATTGGCAAAGTGATATTTGGAAGCCCATAGAGGGCTATGGTGAAAAAAGAAATATCCTCCGATGAAATCTGGAAAGAAGCTTTCTGAGAAACTGCTTAGTGTTCTGTTAATTCATCTCGCAGAGTTACATCTATATTTCGTGGATCTCTTTGCTAGCCTTATTTCTGTGGAATCTGAGAACAGATATTTCGGATCCCTTTGAAGACGATAGGGCCAAAGGAAATATCCTCCGATAATAAAGAGAAAGAAGCTTTCTGAGAAACTTCTTTGTGTTTTGTGAAATCATCTCACAGAGTTACAGCTTTCCCCTCAAGAAGCCTTTCGCTAAGACAGTTCTTGTGGAATTGACAAAGTGATATTTGGAAGCCCATAGAGGGCTATGGTGAAAAAGGAAATATCCTCAGATGAAATCTGGAAAGAAGCTTTCTGTGAAACTGCTTACTGTTCTGTTAATTCATCTCACAGAGTTACATCTATATTTCTTGGATCTCTTTGCTAGCCTTATTTCTGTGGAATCTGAAAACAGATATTTAGGATCCCTTTGAAGACTATAGGGCCAAAGGAAATATCCTCCGATAACTAAGAGAAAGAAGCTTTCTGAGAAACTTCTTTGTGTTCTGTGAAATCATCTCACAGAGTTACAGCTTTCCCCTCAAGAAGCCTTTCGCTAAGACCGTTCTTGTGGAATTGGCAAAGTGATATTTGGAAGCCCATAGAGGGCTATGGTGAAAAAGGAAATATCCTCCGATGAAATCTGGAAAGAAGCTTTCTGAGAAACTGCTTAGTGTTCTGTTAATTCATCTCACAGAGGTACATCTATATTTCGTGGATCTCTTTGCTAGCCTTATTTCTGTGGAATCTGAGAACAGATATTTCGGATCCCTTTGAAGACTATAGGGGCAAGGAAATATCCTCCGATAACAAAGAGAAAGAAGCTTTCTGAGAAACTTCTTTGTGTTCTGTGAAATCATCTCACAGAGTTACAGCTTTCCCCTCAAGAAGCCTTTCGCTAAGACAGTTCTTGTGGAATTGGCAAAGTGATATTTGGAAGCCCATAGAGGGCTATGGTGAAAAAGGAAATATCCTCCGATGAAAGCTGGAAAGAAGCTTTCTGAGAAACTGCTTAGTGTTCTGTTAATTCATCTCACAGAGTTACATCTATATTTCGTGGATCTCTTTGCTAGCCTTTTTTCTGTGGAATCTGAGAACAGATATTTCGGATCCCTTTGAAGACTATAGGGCCAAAGGAAATATCCTCCGATAACTAAGGGAAAGAAGCTTTCTGAGAAACTTCTTTGTGTTCTGTGAAATCATCTCACAGAGCTACAGCTTTCCCCTCAAGAAGCCTTTCGCTAAGACAGTTCTTGTGGAATTGGCAAAGTGATACTTGTAAGCCCATAGAGGGCTATGGTGAAAAAAGAAATATCCTCCGATCAAATCTGGAAAGAAGCTTTCTGAGAAACTGCTTAGTGTTCTGTTAATTCATCTCACAGAGTTACATCTGTATTTCGTGGATCTCTTTGCTAGCCTTATTTCTGGGGAATCTGAGAACAGATATTTCGGATCCCTTTGAAGACTATAGGGCCAAAGGAAATATCTTCCGATAACAAAGAGAAAGAAGCTTTCTGAGAAACTTCTTTGTTTTCTGTGAAATCATCTTACAGAGTTACAGCTTTCCCCTCAAGAAGCCTTTCGCTAAGACAGTTCTTGTGGAACTGGCAAAGTGATATTTGGAAGCCCATAGAGGGCTATGCAGAAAAAGGAAATATCCTCAGATGAAATCTGGACAGAAGCTTTCTGAGAAACTGCTTAGTGTTCTGTTAATTCATCTCACAGAGTTACATCTATATTTCGTGGATCTCTTTGCTAGCATTATTACTGTGGAATCTGAGAGCAGATATTTCGGATCCCTTTGAAGACTATAGGGCCAAAGGAAATATCCTCCGATAACTAAGAGAAAGAAGCTTTCTGAGAAACTTCTTTGTGTTCTGTGAAATCATCTCACGGACTTACAGCTTTCCCCTCAAGAAGCCTTACGCTAAGACAGTTCTTGTGGAATTGGCAAAGTGATATTTGGAATCCCATACAGGGCTGTGGTGAAAAAGGAAATATCCTCAGATGAAATCTGGCAAGAAGCTTTCTGAAAAACTGCTTAGTGTTCTGTTAATTCATCTCACAGAGTTACATCAATATTTCGTGGATCTCTTTGCTAGCCTTATTTCTGTTGGATCTGAGAACAGATATTTAGGATCCCTTTGAAGACTATAGGGCCAAAGCAAATATCCTCCGATAACTAAGAGAAAGAAGCTTTCTGAGAAACTTCTTTGTGTTCTGTGAAATCATCTCACAGAGTTACAGCTTTCCCCTCAAGAAGCCTTTCGCTAAGACAGTTCTTGTGGAATTGGCAGAGTGATATTTGGAAGCCCATAGAGGGCTCTGGTGAAAAAGGAAATATCCTCAGATGAAATCCGGAAAGAAGCTTTCTGAGAAACTGTTCTGTGATGTGTGCTTCCACTCACAGAGTTACATCTGTATTTCGTGGATCTCTTTGCTAGCCTTATTTCTGTGGAATCTGAGAACAGATATTTCGGATCCCTTTGAAGACTATAGGGCCAAAGGAAATATCCCCCGATAACTAAGAGAAAGAAGCTTTCTGAGAAACTTCTTTGTGTTCTGTGAAATCATCTCACAGAGTTACAGCTTTCCCCTCAAGAAGCCTTTCGCTAAGACAGTTCTTGTGGAATTGGCAAAGTGATATTTGGAAGCCCTTAGAGGGCTATGGTGAAAAAGGAAATATCCTCAGATGAATTCTGGAAAGAAGCTTTCTGAGAAACTGCTCTGTGATGTGTGATTTCCACTCACAGAGTTACATCTGTATTTCGTGGATGTCTTTGCTAGCCTTATTTCTGTGGAATCTGAGAACAGATATTTCGGATCCCTTTGAAGACTATAGGGCCAAAGGAAATATCCTCCGATAACAGAACACAAAGAAGCTTTCTGAGAAACTTCTTTGTGTTCTGTGAAATCACCTCACAGAGTTACAGCTTTCCCCTCAAGAAGCCTTTCGCTAAGACAGTTCTTGTGGAATTGGCAAAGTGATATTTGGAAGCCCATAGAGGGCTGTGGTGAAAAAGGAAATATCCTCAGATGAAATCTGGCAAGAAGCTTTCTGAAAAACTGCTTAGTGTTCTGTTAATTCATCTCACAGAGTTACATCAATATTTCGTGGATCTCTTTGCTAGCCTTATTTCTGTTGGATCTGAGAACAGATATTTAGGATCCCTTTGAAGATTATAGGGCCAAAGCAAATATCCTCTGATAACTAAGAGAAAGAAGCTTTCTGAGAAACTTCTTTGTGTTCTGTGAATTCATCTCACAGAGTTACAGCTTCCCCTCAAGAAGCCTTTTGCTAAGACAGTTCTTGTGGAATTGGCAAAGTGATATTTGGAAGCCCATAGAGGGCTATGGTGAAAAAGGAAATATCCTCCGATGAAATCTGGAAAGAAGCTTTCTGAGAAACTGCTTAGTGTTCTGTTAATTCATCTCACAGAGTTACATCTGTATTTCGAGGATCTCTTTGCTAGCCTTATTACTGTGGAATCTGAGAACAGATATTTAAGATCCCATTGAAGACTATTGGGCCAAAGGAAATATCCTCCGATAACTAAGAGAAAGAAGCTTTCTGAGAAATTTCTTTGTGTTCAGTGAAATCATCTCACAGAGTTACAGCTTCCCCTCAAGAAGCCTTTCGCTAAGACAGTTCTTGTGGAATTGGCAAAGTGATATTTGGAAGCCCATAGAGGGCTATGGTGAAAAAGGAAATATCCTCCGATGAAATCTGGAAAGAAGCTTTCTGAGAAACTGCTTAGTGTTCTGTTAATTCATCTCACAGAGTTACATCTATATTTCGTGGATCTCTTTGCTAGCATTATTTCTGTGGAATCTGAGAGCGGATGTTTCGGATCCCTTTGAAGACTATAGGGCCAAAGGAAATATCCTCCGATAACAAAGAGAAAGAAGCTTTCTGAGAAACTTCTTTGTGTTCTGTGAAATCATCTACAGAGTTACAGCTTTGCCCTCAAGAAGCCTTTCGCTAAGACAGTTCTTGTGGAATTTGCAAAGTGATACTTGGAGCCCCTAGAGGGCTATGGTGAAAAAGGCAATATCCTCAGATGAAATCTGGAAAGAAGCTTTCTGAGAAACTGCTTAGTGTTCTGTTAATTCATCTCACAGAGTTACATCTGTATTTCGTGGATCTCTTTGCTAGCCTTATTTCTGGGGAATCTGAAAACAGATATTTCGGATCCCTTTGAAGACTATAGGGCCAAAGGAAATATGTTCCGATAACAAAGAGAAAGAAGCTTTCTGAGAAACTTCTTTGTGTTCCGTGAAATCATCTCACAGAGTTACAGCTTTCCCCTCAAGAAGCCTTTCGCTAAGAAAGTTCTTGTGGATTTGGCAAAGTGATATTAGGAAGCCCATAGAGGGCTATGGTGAAAAAGGAAATATCCTCAGATGAAATCTGGAAAGAAGCTTTCTGAGAAACTGCTCTGTGATGTGTGATTTCCACTCACAGAGTTACATCTGTATTTCGTGGATCTCTTGGCTAGCCTTATTTCTGTGGAATCTGAGAACAGATATTTCGGATCCCTTTGAAGACTATAGGGCCAAAGGAAATATCCTCCGATAACAAAGAGAAAGAAGCTTTCTGAGAAACTTCTATGTGTTCTGTGAAATCACCTCACAGAGTTACAGCTTTCCCCTCAAGAAGCCTTTCGCTAAGACAGTTCTTGTGGAATTGGCAAAGTGATATTTGGAAGCCCATAGAGGGCTGTGGTGAAAAAGGAAATAACCTCAGATGAAATCTGGCAAGAAGCTTTCTGAAAAACTGCTTAGTGTTCTGTTAATTCATCTCACAGAGTTACATCAATATTTCGTGGATCTCTTTGCTAGCCTTATTTCTGTTGGATCTGAGAACAGATATTTAGGATCCCTTTGAAGACTATAGGGCCAAAGCAAATATCCTCCGATAACTAAGAGAAAGAAGCTTTCTGAGAAACTTCTTTGTGTTCTGTGAAATCATCTCACGGAGTTACAGCTTTCCCCTCAAGAAGCCTTTCGCTAAGACAGCTCTTGTGGAATTGGCAAAGTGATATTTGGAAGCCCATAGAGGGCTCTGGTGAAAAAGGAAATATCCTCAGATGAAATCCGGAAAGAAGCTTTCTGAGAAACTGTTCTGTGATGTATGCTTCCACTCACAGAGTTACATCTGTATTTCGTGGATCTCTTTGCTAGCCTTATTTCTGTGGAATCTGAGAACAGATATTTCGGATCCCTTTGAAGACTATAGGGCCAAAGGAAATATCCCCCGATAACTAAGAGAAAGAAGCTTTCTGAGAAACTTCTTTGTGTTCTGTGAAATCATCTCACAGAGTTACAGCTTTCCCCTCAAGAAGCCTTTCGCTAAGACAGTTCTTGTGGAATTGGCAAAGTGATATTTGGAAGCCCTTAGAGGGCTATGGTGAAAAAGGAAATATCCTCAGATGAAATCTGGAAAGAAGCTTTCTGAGAAACTGCTTAGTGTTCTGTTAATTCATCTCACAGAGTTACATCTATATTTCGTCGATCTCTTTGCTAGCCTTATTTCTGTGGAATCTGAGAACAGATATTTCGGATCCCTTCGAAGACTATAGGGCCAAAGGAAATATCCTCCGATAACTAAGAGAAAGAAGCTTTCTGAGAAACTTCTTTGTGTTCTGTGAAATCATCTCACAGAGTTACAGCTTTCCCCTCAAGTAGCCTTTCGCTAAGACAGTTCTTGTGGAATTGGCAAAGTGATATTTGGAAGCCCATAGAGGGCTCTGGTGAAAAAGGAAATATCTTCAGATGAAATCTGGAAAGAAGCTTTCTGAGAAACTGTTCTGTGATGTGTGACTTCCACTCACAGTGTTACATCCGTATTTCGTGGATCTCTTTGCTAGCCTTATTTCTGTGGAATCTGAGAACAGATATTTAGGATCCCTTTGAAGACTATTGGGCCAAAGGAAATATCCTCCGATAACTAAGAGAAAGAAGGTTTCTAAGAAATTCTTTGTGTTCTGTGAAATCATCTCATAGAGTTACAGCTTCCCCTCAAGAAGCCTTTCGCTAAGACAGTTCTTGTGGAATTGGCAAAGTGATATTTGGAAGCCCATAGAGGGCTATGGTGAAAAAGGAAATATCCTCCGATGAAATCTGGAAAGAAGCTTTCTGAGAAACTGCTTAGTGTTCTGTTAATTCATCTCACAGAGTTACATCTATATTTCGTGGATCTCTTTGCTAGCATTATTTCTGTGGAGTCTGAGAGCAGATATTTCGGATCCCTATGAAGACTATGGGGCCAAAGGAAATATCCTCCGATACAAAGAGAAAGAAGGTTTCTGAGAAACTTCTTTGTGTTCTGTGAAATCATCTCCAGAGTTACAGCTTTGCCCTCAAGAAGCCTTTCGCTAAGACAGTTCTTGTGGAATTGGTAAAGTGATATTTGGAAGCCCATAGAGGGCTATGGTGAAAAAGGAAATATCCTCAGATGAAATCTGGAAGGAAGCTTTCTGAGAAATTGCTTAGTGTTCTGTTAATTCATCTGACAGAGTTACATCTGTATTTCGTGGATCTCTTTGCTAGCCTTATTTCTGGGGAATCTGAGAGCAGATATTTCGGATCCCTTTGAAGACTATAGGGCCAAAGGAAATATATTCATAACAAAGAGAAAGAAGCTTTCTGAGAAACTTCTTTGTGTTTTGTGAAATCATCTCACAGAGTTACAGCTGTCCCCTCAAGAAGCCTTTCGCTAAGACAGTTGTTGTGGATTTGGCAAAGTGATATTTGGAAGCCCATACAGGGCTGTGGTGAAAAAGGAAATATCCTCAGATGAAATCTGGAAAGAAGCTTTCTGAAAAACTGCTTAGTGTTCTGTTAATTCATCTCACAGAGTTACATCTATATTTCGTGGATCTCTTTGCTAGCCTTATTTCTGTTGGATCTGAGAACAGATACTTAGGATCCCTTTGAAGACTATAGGGCCAAAGGAAATATCCTCCGATAACAAAGAGAAAGAAGCTTTCTGAGAAACTTCTTTGTGTTCTGTGAAATCATCTCACAGAGTTACAGCTTTCCCCTCAAGAAGCCTTTCGCTAAGACAGTTCTTGTGGAATTGGCAAAGTGATATTTGGAAGCCCATAGAGGGCTATGGTGAAAAAGAAAATATCCTCAGATGAAATCCGGAAAGAAGCTTTCTGAGAAACTGTTCTGTGATGTGTGCTTCCACTCACAGAGTTACATCTGTATTTCGTGGATCTCTTTGCTAGCCTTATTTCTGTGGAATCTGAGAACAGATATTTCGGATCCCTTTGAAGACTATAGGGCCAAAGGAAATTTCCCCCGATAACTAAGAGAAAGAAGCTTTCTGAGAAACTTCTTTGTGTTCTGTGAAATCATCTCACAGAGATACAGCTTTCCCCTCAAGAAGCCTTTCGCTAAGGCAGTTCTTGTGGAATTGGCAAAGTGATATTTGGAAGCCCATAGAGGGCTATGGTGAAAAAGGAAATATCCTCAGATGAAATCTGGAAAGAAGCTTTCTGAGAAACTGCTTAGTGTTCTGTTAATTCATCTCACAGAGTTACATCTATATTTCGTCGATCTCTTTGCTAGCCTTATTTCTGTGGAATTAAAGAACAGATATTTCGGATCCCTTTGAAGACTATAGGGCCAAAGGAAATATCCCCCGATAACTAAGAGAAAGAAGCTTTCTGAGAAACTTCTTTGTGTTCTGTGAAATCATCTCACAGAGTTACAGCTTTCACCTCAAGAAACCTTTCGCTAAGACAGTTCTTTTGGAATTGGCAAAGTGATATTTGGAAGCCCATAGAGGGCTCTGGTGAAAAAGGAAATATCCTCAGATGAAATCTGGAAAGAAGCTTTCTGAGAAACTGCTTAGTGTTCTGTTAATTCATCTCACAGAGTTACATCTGTATTTCGTGGATCTCTTTGATAGCCTTATTTCTGTGGAATCTGAGAACAGATATTTCGGATCCCTTTGAAGACTATAGGGCCAAAGGAAATATCCTCCGATAACTAAGAGAAAGAAGCTTTCTGAGAAACTTCTTTGTGTTCTGTGAAATCATCTCACAGAGTTACAGCTTTCCCCTCAAGAAGCCTTTCGCTAAGACAGTTCTTGTGGAACTGGCAAAGTGATATTTGGAAGCCCATAGAGGGCTATGGTGAAAAAGGAAATATCCTCAGATGAAATCTGGAAAGAAGCTTTCTGAGAAACTGCTTAGTGTTCTGTTAATTCATCTCACAGAGTTACATCTATATTTCGTGGATCTCTTTGCTAGCCTTATTTCTGTGGAATCTGAGAACAGATAATTCGGATCCCTTTGAAGACTACAGGGCCAAAGGAAATATGTTCCGATAACAAAGAGAAAGAAGCTTTCTGAGAAACTTCTTTGTGTTCTGTGAAATCATCTCACAGAGTTACAGCTTCCCCTCAAGAAGCCTTTTGCTAAGACAGTTCTTGTGGAATTGGCAAAGTGATATTTGGAAGCCCATAGAGGGCTATGGTGAAAAAGGAAATATCCTCCGATGAAATCTGGAAAGAAGCTTTCTGAGAAACTGCTTAGTGTTCTGTTAATTCATCTCACAGAGTTACATCTGTATTTCGAGGATCTCTTTGCTAGCCTTATTACTGTGGAATCTGAGAACAGATATTTAAGATCCCATTGAAGACTATAGGGCCAAAGGAAATATCCTCCGATAACTAAGAGAAAGAAGCTTTCTGAGAAATTTCTTTGTGTTCAGTGAAATCATCTCACAGAGTTACAGCTTCCCCTCAAGAAGCCTTTCGCTAAGACAGTTCTTGTGGAATTGGCAAAGTGATATTTGGAAGCCCATAGAGGGCTATGGTGAAAAAGGAAATATCCTCCGATGAAATCTGGAAAGAAGCTTTCTGAGAAACTGCTTAGTGTTCTGTTAATTCATCTCACAGAGTTACATCTATATTTCGTGGATCTCTTTGCTAGCATTATTTCTGTGGAATCTGAGAGCGGATGTTTCGGATCCCTTTGAAGACTATAGGGCCAAAGGAAATATCCTCCGATAACAAAGAGAAAGAAGCTTTCTGAGAAACTTCTTTGTGTTCTGTGAAATCATCTACAGAGTTACAGCTTTGCCCTCAAGAAGCCTTTCGCTAAGACAGTTCTTGTGGAATTTGCAAAGTGATACTTGGAAGCCCATAGAGGGCTATGGTGAAAAAGGCAATATCCTCAGATGAAATCTGGAAAGAAGCTTTCTGAGAAACTGCTTAGTGTTCTGTTAATTCATCTCACAGAGTTACATCTGTATTTCGTGGATCTCTTTGCTAGCCTTATTTCTGGGGAATCTGAGAACAGATATTTCGGATCCCTTTGAAGACTATAGGGCCAAAGGAAATATGTTCCGATAACAAAGAGAAAGAAGCTTTCTGAGAAACTTCTTTGTGTTCCGTGAAATCATCTCACAGAGTTACAGCTTTCCCCTCAAGAAGCCTTTCGCTAAGAAAGTTCTTGTGGATTTGGCAAAGTGATATTAGGAAGCCCATAGAGGGCTATGGTGAAAAAGGAAATATCCTCAGATGAAATCTGGAAAGAAGCTTTCTGAGAAACTGCTCTGTGATGTGTGATTTCCACTCACAGAGTTACATCTGTATTTCGTGGATCTCTTTGCTAGCCTTATTTCTGTGGAATCTGAGAACAGATATTTCGGATCCCTTTGAAGACTATAGGGCCAAAGGAAATATCCTCCGATAACAAAGAGAAAGAAGCTTTCTGAGAAACTTCTTTGTGTTCTGTGAAATCACCTCACAGAGTTACAGCTTTCCCCTCAAGAAGCCTTTCGCTAAGACAGTTCTTGTGGAATTGGCAAAGTGATATTTGGAAGCCCATAGAGGGCTGTGGTGAAAAAGGAAATATCCTCAGATGAAATCTGGCAAGAAGCTTTCTGAAAAACTGCTTAGTGTTCTGTTAATTCATCTCACAGAGTTACATCAATATTTCGTGGATCTCTTTGCTAGCCTTATTTCTGTTGGATCTGAGAACAGATATTTAGGATCCCTTTGAAGACTATAGGGCCAAAGCAAATATCCTCCGATAACTAAGAGAAAGAAGCTTTCTGAGAAACTTCTTTGTGTTCTGTGAAATCATCTCACAGAGTTACAGCTTTCCCCTCAAGAAGCCTTTCGCTAAGACAGTTCTTGTGGAATTGGCAAAGTGATATTTGGAAGCCCATAGAGGGCTCTGGTGAAAAAGGAAATATCCTCAGATGAAATCCGGAAAGAAGCTTTCTGAGAAACTGTTCTGTGATGTGTGCTTCCACTCACAGAGTTACATCTGTATTTCGTGGATCTCTTTGCTAGCCTTATTTCTGTGGAATCTGAGAACAGATATTTCGGATCCCTTTGAAGACTATAGGGCCAAAGGAAATATCCCCCGATAACTAAGAGAAAGAAGCTTTCTGAGAAACTTCTTTGTGTTCTGTGAAATCATCTCACAGAGTTACAGCTTTCCCCTCAAGAAGCCTTTCGCTAAGACAGTTCTTGTGGAATTGGCAAAGTGATATTTGGAAGCCCTTAGAGGGCTATGGTGAAAAAGGAAATATCCTCAGATGAAATCTGGAAAGAAGCTTTCTGAGAAACTGCTTAGTGTTCTGTTAATTCATCTCACAGAGTTACATCTATATTTCGTCGACCTCTTTGCTAGCCTTATTTCTGTGGAATCTGAGAACAGATATTTCGGATCCCTTTGAAGACTATAGGGCCAAAGGAAATATCCTCCGATAACTAAGAGAAAGAAGCTTTCTGAGAAACTTCTTTGTGTTCTGTGAAATCATCTCACAGAGTTACAGCTTTCCCCTCAAGTAGCCTTTCGCTAAGACAGTTCTTGTGGAATTGGCAAAGTGATATTTGGAAGCCCATAGAGGGCTCTGGTGAAAAAGGAAATATCTTCAGATGAAATCTGGAAAGAAGCTTTCTGAGAAACTGTTCTGTGATGTGTGACTTCCACTCACAGTGTTACATCCGTATTTCGTGGATCTCTTTGCTAGCCTTATTTCTGTGGAATCTGAGAACAGATATTTAGGATCCCTTTGAAGACTATAGGGCCAAAGGAAATATCCTCCGATAACTAAGAGAAAGAAGGTTTCTAAGAAATTCTTTGTGTTCTGTGAAATCATCTCATAGAGTTACAGCTTCCCCTCAAGAAGCCTTTCGCTAAGACAGTTCTTGTGGAATTGGCAAAGTGATATTTGGAAGCCCATAGAGGGCTATGGTGAAAAAGGAAATATCCTCCGATGAAATCTGGAAAGAAGCTTTCTGAGAAACTGCTTAGTGTTCTGTTAATTCATCTCACAGAGTTACATCTATATTTCGTGGATCTCTTTGCTAGCATTATTTCTGTGGAGTCTGAGAACAGATATTTCGGATCCCTATGAAGACTATGGGGCCAAAGGAAATATCCTCCGATACAAAGAGAAAGAAGGTTTCTGAGAAACTTCTTTGTGTTCTGTGAAATCATCTCCAGAGTTACAGCTTTGCCCTCAAGAAGCCTTTCGCTAAGACAGTTCTTGTGGAATTGGTAAAGTGATATTTGGAAGCCCATAGAGGGCTATGGTGAAAAAGGAAATATCCTCAGATGAAATCTGGAAGGAAGCTTTCTGAGAAATTGCTTAGTGTTCTGTTAATTCATCTCACAGAGTTACATCTGTATTTCGTGGATCTCTTTGCTAGCCTTATTTCTGGGGAATCTGAGAGCAGATATTTCGGATCCCTTTGAAGACTATAGGGCCAAAGGAAATATATTCCGATAACAAAGAGAAAGAAGCTTTCTGAGAAACTTCTTTGTGTTTTGTGAAATCATCTCACAGAGTTACAGCTGTCCCCTCAAGAAGCCTTGCGCTAAGACAGTTGTTGTGGATTTGGCAAAGTGATATTTGGAAGCCCATACAGGGCTGTGGTGAAAAAGGAAATATCCTCAGATGAAATCTGGAAAGAAGCTTTCTGAAAAACTGCTTAGTGTTCTGTTAATTCATCTCACAGAGTTACATCTATATTTCGTGGATCTCTTTGCTAGCCTTATTTCTGTTGGATCTGAGAACAGATATTTAGGATCCCTTTGAAGACTATAGGGCCAAAGGAAATATCCTCCGATAACTAAGAGAAAGAAGCTTTCTGAGAAACTTCTTTGTGTTCTGTGAAATCATCTCACAGAGTTACAGCTTTCCCCTCAAGAAGCCTTTCGCTAAGACAGTTCTTGTGGAATTGGCAAAGTGATATTTGGAAGCCCATAGAGGGCTATGGTGAAAAAGAAAATATCCTCAGATGAAATCCGGAAAGAAGCTTTCTGAGAAACTGTTATGTGATGTGTGCTTCCACTCACAGAGTTACATCTGTATTTCGTGGATCTCTTTGCTAGCCTTATTTCTGTGGAATCTGAGAACAGATATTTCGGATCCCTTTGAAGACTATAGGGCCAAAGGAAATATCCCCCGATAACTAAGAGAAAGAAGCTTTCTGAGAAACTTCTTTGTGTTCTGTGAAATCACCTCACAGAGTTACAGCTTTCCCCTCAAGAAGCCTTTCGCTAAGGCAGTTCTTGTGGAATTGGCAAAGTGATATTTGGAAGCCCATAGAGGGCTATGGTGAAAAAGGAAATATCCTCAGATGAAATCTGGAAAGAAGCTTTCTGAGAAACTGCTTAGTGTTCTGTTAATTCATCTCACAGAGTTACATCTATATTTCGTCGATCTCTTTGCTAGCCTTATTTCTGTGGAATTAAAGAACAGATATTTCGGATCCCTTTGACGACTATAGGGCCAAAGGAAATATCCCCCGATAACTAAGAGAAAGAAGCTTTCTGAGAAACTTCTTTGTGTTCTGTGAAATAATCTCACAGAGTTACAGCTTTCACCTCAAGAAACCTTTCGCTAAGACAGTTCTTTTGGAATTGGCAAAGTGATATTTGGAAGCCCATAGAGGGCTCTGGTGAAAAAGGAAATATCCTCAGATGAAATCTGGAAAGAAGCTTTCTGAGAAACTGCTTAGTGTTCTGTTAATTCATCTCACAGAGTTACATCTGTATTTCGTGGATCTCTTTGATAGCCTTATTTCTGTGGAATCTGAGAACAGATATTTCGGATCCCTTTGAAGACTATAGGGCCAAAGGAAATATCCTCCGATAACTAAGAGAAAGAAGCTTTCTGAGAAACTTCTTTGTGTTCTGTGAAATCATCTCACAGAGTTACAGCTTTCCCCTCAAGAAGCCTTTCGCTAAGACAGTTCTTGTGGAACTGGCAAAGTGATATTTGGAAGCCCATAGAGGGCTATGTTGAAAAAGGAAATATCCTCAGATGAAATCTGGAAAGAAGCTTTCTGAGAAACTGCTTAGTGTTCTGTTAATTCATCTCACAGAGTTACATCTATATTTCGTGGATCTCTTTGCTAGCCTTATTTCTGTGGAATCTGAGAACAGATAATTCGGATCCCTTTGAAGACTACAGGGCCAAAGGAAATATGTTCCGATAACAAAGAGAAAGAAGCTTTCTGAGAAACTTCTTTGTGTTCTGTGAAATCATCTCACAGAGATACAGCTTTCCCCTCAAGAAGCCTTTCGCTAAGACCGTTCTTGTGGAATTGGCAAAGTGATACTTGTAAGCCCATAGAGGGCTATGGTGAAAAAAGAAATATCCTCCGATCAAATCTGGAAAGAAGCTTTCTGAGAAACTGCTTAGTGTTCTGTTAATTCATCTCACAGAGTTACATCTGTATTTCGTGGATCTCTTTGCTAGCCTTATTTCTGGGGAATCTGAGAACAGATATTTCGGAACCCTTTGAAGACTATAGGGCCAAAGGAAATATCTTCCGATAACAAAGAGAAAGAAGCTTTCTGAGAAACTTCTTTGTTTTCTGTGAAATCATCTTACAGAGTTACAGCTTTCCCCTCAAGAAGCCTTTCGCTAAGACAGTTCTTGTGGAACTGGCAAAGTGATATTTGGAAGCCCATAGAGGGCTATGCAGAAAAAGGAAATATCCTCAGATGAAATCTGGACAGAAGCTTTCTGAGAAACTGCTTAGTGTTCTGTTAATTCATCTCACAGAGTTACATCTATATTTCGTGGATCTCTTTGCTAGCATTATTACTGTGGAATCTGAGAGCAGATATTTCGGATCCCTTTGAAGACTATAGGGCCAAAGGAAATATCCTCCGATAACTAAGAGAAAGAAGCTTTCTGAGAAACTTCTTTGTGTTCTGTGAAATCATCTCACGGACTTACAGCTTTCCCCTCAAGAAGCCTTTCGCTAAGACAGTTCTTGTGGAATTGGCAAAGTGATATTTGGAAGCCCATAGAGGGCTGTGGTGAAAAAGGAAATATCCTCAGATGAAATCTGGCAAGAAGCTTTCTGAAAAACTGCTTAGTGTTCTGTTAATTCATCTCACAGAGTTACATCAATATTTCGTGGATCTCTTTGCTAGCCTTATTTCTGTTGGATCTGAGAACAGATATTTAGGATCCCTTTGAAGACTATAGGGCCAAAGCAAATATCCTCCGATAACTAAGAGAAAGAAGCTTTCTGAGAAACTTCTTTGTGTTCTGTGAAATCATCTCACAGAGTTACAGCTTTCCCCTCAAGAAGCCTTTCGCTAAGACAGTTCTTGTGGAATTGGCAAAGTGATATTTGGAAGCCCATAGAGGGCTCTGGTGAAAAAGGAAATATCCTCAGATGAAATCCGGAAAGAAGCTTTCTGAGAAACTGTTCTGTGATGTGTGCTTCCACTCACAGAGTTACATCTGTATTTCGTGGATCTCTTTGCTAGCCTTATTTCTGTGGAATCTGAGAACAGATATTTCGGATCCCTTTGAAGACTATAGGGCCAAAGGAAATATCCCCCGATAACTAAGAGAAAGAAGCTTTCTGAGAAACTTCTTTGTGTTCTGTGAAATCATCTCACAGAGTTACAGCTTTCCCCTCAAGAAGCCTTTCGCTAAGACAGTTCTTGTGGAATTGGCAAAGTGATATTTGGAAGCCCTTAGAGGGCTATGGTGAAAAAGGAAATATCCTCAGATGAAATCTGGAAAGAAGCTTTCTGAGAAACTGTTTAGTGTTCTGTTAATTCATCTCACAGAGTTACATCTATATTTCGTCGATCTCTTTGCTAGCCTTATTTCTGTGGAATCTGAGAACAGATATTTCGGATCCCTTTGAAGACTATAGGGCCAAAGGAAATATCCTCCGATAACTAAGAGAAAGAAGCTTTCTGAGAAACTTCTTTGTGTTCTGTGAAATCATCTCACAGAGTTACAGCTTTCCCCTCAAGTAGCCTTTCGCTAAGACAGTTCTTGTGGAATTGGCAAAGTGATATTTGGAAGCCCATAGAGGGCTCTGGTGAAAAAGGAAATATCTTCAGATGAAATCTGGAAAGAAGCTTTCTGAGAAACTGTTCTGTGATGTGTGACTTCCACTCACAGTGTTACATCCGTATTTCGTGGATCTCTTTGCTAGCCTTATTTCTGTGGAATCTGAGAACAGATATTTAGGATCCCTTTGAAGACTATAGGGCCAAAGGAAATATCCTCCGATAACTAAGAGAAAGAAGGTTTCTAAGAAATTCTTTGTGTTCTGTGAAATCATCTCATAGAGTTACAACTTCCCCTCAAGAAGCCTTTCGCTAAGACAGTTCTTGTGGAATTGGCAAAGTGATATTTGGAAGCCCATAGAGGGCTATGGTGAAAAAGGAAATATCCTCCGATGAAATCTGGAAAGAAGCTTTCTGAGAAACTGCTTAGTGTTCTGTTAATTCATCTCACAGAGTTACATCTATATTTCGTGGATCTCTTTGCTAGCATTATTTCTGTTGGGTCTGAGAGCAGATATTTCGGATCCCTATGAAGACTATGGGGCAAAGGAAATATCCTCCGATACAAAGAGAAAGAAGGTTTCTGAGAAACTTCTTTGTGTTCTGTGAAATCATCTCCAGAGTTACAGCTTTGCCCTCAAGAAGCCTTTCGCTAAGACAGTTCTTGTGGAATTGGCAAAGTGATATTTGGAAGCCCATAGAGGGCTATGGTGAAAAAGGAAATATCCTCAGATGAAATCTGGAAGGAAGCTTTCTGAGAAATTGCTTAGTGTTCTGTTAATTCATCTCACAGAGTTACATCTGTATTTCGTGGATCTCTTTGCTAGCCTTATTTCTGGGGAATCTGAGAGCAGATATTTCGGATCCCTTTGAAGACTATAGGGCCAAAGGAAATATGTTCCGATAACAAAGAGAAAGAAGCTTTCTGAGAAACTTCTTTGTGTTTGGTGAAATCATCTCACTGAGTTACAGCTGTCCCCTCAAGAAGCCTTTCGCTAAGACAGTTGTTGTGGATTTGGCAAAGTGATATTTGGAAGCCCATACAGGGCTGTGGTGAAAAAGGAAATATCCTCAGATGAAATCTGGAAAGAAGCTTTCTGAAAAACTGCTTAGTGTTCTGTTAATTCATCTCACAGAGTTACATCTATACTTCGTGGATCTCTTTGCTAGCCTTATTTCTGTTGGATCTGAGAACAGATATTTAGGATCCCTTTGAAGACTATAGGGCCAAAGGAAACATCCTCCGATAACAAAGAGAAAGAAGCTTTCTGAGAAACTTCTTTGTGTTCTGTGAAATCATCTCACAGAGTTACAGCTTTCTCCTCAAGAAGCCTTTCGCTAAGACAGTTCTTGTGGAATTGGCAAAGTGATATTTGGAAGCCCATAGAGGGCTATGGTGAAAAAGAAAATATCCTCAGATGAAATCCGGAAAGAAGCTTTCTGAGAAACTGTTCTGTGATGTGTGCTTCCACTCACAGAGTTACATCTGTATTTCGTGGATCTCTTTGCTAGCCTTATTTCTGTGGAATCTGAGAACAGATATTTCGGATCCCTTTGAAGACTATAGGGCCAAAGGAAATATCCCCCGATAACTAAGAGAAAGAAGCTTTCTGAGAAACTTCTTTGTGTTCCGTGAAATCATCTCACAGAGTTCAGCTTTCCCCTCAAGAAGCCTATCGCTAAGACAGTTCTTGTGGAATTGGCAAAGTGATATTTGGAAGCCCATAGAGGGCTGTGGTGAAAAAGGAAATATCCTCAGATGAAATCTGGCAAGAAGCTTTCTGAAAAACTGCTTAGTGTTCTGTTAATTCATCTCACAGAGTTACATCAATATTTCGTGGATCTCTTTGCTAGCCTTATTTCTGTTGGATCTGAGAACAGATATTTAGGATCCCTTTGAAGATTATAGGGCCAAAGCAAATATCCTCTGATAACTAAGAGAAAGAAGCTTTCTGAGAAACTTCTTTGTGTTCTGTGAAATCATCTCACAGAGTTACAGCTTCCCCTCAAGAAGCCTTTCGCTAAGACAGTTCTTGTGGAATTGGCAAAGTGATATTTGGAAGCCCATAGAGGGCTATGGTGAAAAAGGAAATATCCTCCGATGAAATCTGGAAAGAAGCTTTCTGAGAAACTGCTTAGTGTTCTGTTAATTCATCTCACAGAGTTACATCTATATTTCGTGGATCTCTTTGCTAGCATTATTTCTGTGGAATCTGAGAGCGGATGTTTCGGATCCCTTTGAAGACTATAGGGCCAAAGGAAATATCCTCCGATAACAAAGAGAAAGAAGCTTTCTGAGAAACTTCTTTGTGTTCTTTGAAATCATCTACAGAGTTACAGCTTTGCCCTCAAGAAGCCTTTCGCTAAGACAGTTCTTGTGGAATTTGCAAAGTGATACTTGGAAGCCCATAGAGGGCTATGGTGAAAAAGGAAATATCCTCAGATGAAATCTGGAAAGAAGCTTTCTGAGAAACTGCTTAGTGTTCTGTTAATTCATCTCACAGAGTTACATCTGTATTTCGTGGATCTCTTTGCTAGCCTTATTTCTGGGGAATCTGAGAACAGATATTTCGGATCCCTTTGAAGACTATAGGGCCAAAGGAAATATGTTCCGATAACAAAGAGAAAGAAGCTTTCTGAGAAAATTCTTTGTGTTCCGTGAAATCATCTCACAGAGTTACAGCTTTCCCCTCAAGAAGCCTTTCGCTAAGAAAGTTCTTGTGGATTTGGCAAAGTGATATTAGGAAGCCCATAGAGGGCTATGGTGAAAAAGGAATTATCCTCAGATGAAATCTGGAAAGAAGCTTTCTGAGAAACTGCTCTGTGATGTGTGATTTCCACTCACAGAGTTACATCTGTATTTCGTGGATCTCTTGGCTAGCCTTATTTCTGTGGAATCTGAGAACAGATATTTCGGATCCCTTTGAAGACTATAGGGCCAAAGGAAATATCCTCCGATAACAAAGAGAAAGAAGCTTTCTGAGAAACTTCTTTGTGTTCTGTGAAATCACCTCACAGAGTTACAGCTTTCCCCTCAAGAAGCCTTTCGCTAAGACAGTTCTTGTGGAATTGGCAAAGTGATATTTGGAAGCCCATAGAGGGCTGTGGTGAAAAAGGAAATATCCTCAGATGAAATCTGGCAAGAAGCTTTCTGAAAAACTGCTTAGTGTTCTGTTAATTCATCTCACAGAGTTACATCAATATTTCGTGGATCTCTTTGCTAGCCTTATTTCTGTTGGATCTGAGAACAGATATTTAGGATCCCTTTGAAGACTATAGGGCCAAAGCAAATATCCTCCGATAACTAAGAGAAAGAAGCTTTCTGAGAAACTTCTTTGTGTTCTGTGAAATCATCTCACAGAGTTACAGCTTTCCCCTCAAGAAGCCTTTCGCTAAGACAGTTCTTGTGGAATTGGCAAAGTGATATTTGGAAGCCCATAGAGGGCTCTGGTGAAAAAGGAAATATCCTCAGATGAAATCCGGAAAGAAGCTTTCTGAGAAACTGTTCTGTGATGTGTGCTTCCACTCACAGAGTTACGACTGTATTTCGTGGATCTCTTTGCTAGCCTTATTTCTGTGGAATCTGAGAACAGATATTTCGGATCCCTTTGAAGACTATAGGGCCAAAGGAAATATCCTCCGATAACTAAGAGAAAGAAGGTTTCTAAGAAATTCTTTGTGTTCTGTGAAATCATCTCATAGAGTTACCGCTTCCCCTCAAGAAGCCTTTCGCTAAGACAGTTCTTGTGGAATTGGCAAAGTGATATTTGGAAGCCCATAGAGGGCTCTGGTGAAAAAGGAAATATCCTCAGATGAAATCTGGAAAGAAGCTTTCTGAGAAACTGCTTAGTGTTCTGTTAATTCATCTCACAGAGTTACATCTGTATTTCGTGGATCTCTTTGATAGCCTTATTTCTGTGGAATCTGAGAACAGATATTTCGGATCCCTTTGAAGACTATAGGGCCAAAGGAAATATCCTCCGATAACTAAGAGAAAGAAGCTTTCTGAGAAACTTCTTTGTGTTCTGTGAAATCATCTCACAGAGTTACAGCTTTCCCCTCAAGAAGCCTTTCGCTAAGACAGTTCTTGTGGAACTGGCAAAGTGATATTTGGAAGCCCATAGAGGGCTATGGTGAAAAAGGAAATATCCTCAGATGAAATCTGGAAAGAAGCTTTCTGAGAAACTGCTTAGTGTTCTGTTAATTCATCTCACAGAGTTACATCTATATTTCGTGGATCTCTTTGCTAGCCTTATTTCTGTGGAATCTGAGAACAGATAATTCGGATCCCTTTGAAGACTACAGGGCCAAAGGAAATATGTTCCGATAACAAAGAGAAAGAAGCTTTCTGAGAAACTTCTTTGTGTTCTGTGAAATCATCTCACAGAGTTACAGCTTTCCCCTCAAGAAGCCTTTCGCTAAGACAGTTCTTGTGGAATTGGCAAAGTGATATTTGGAAGCCCATAGAGGGCTATGGTGAAAAAAGAAATATCCTCCGATGAAATCTGGAAAGAAGCTTTCTGAGAAACTGCTTAGTGTTCTGTTAATTCATCTCGCAGAGTTACATCTATATTTCGTGGATCTCTTTGCTAGCCTTATTTCTGTGGAATCTGAGAACAGATATTTCGGATCCCTTTGAAAACGATAGGGCCAAAGGAAATATCCTCCGATAATAAAGAGAAAGAAGCTTTCTGAGAAACTTCTTTGTGTTCTGTGAAATCATCTCACAGAGTTACAGCTTTCCCCTCAAGAAGCCTTTCGCTAAGACAGTTCTTGTGGAATTGACAAAGTGATATTTGGAAGCCCATAGAGGGCTATGGTGAAAAAGGAAATATCCTCAGATGAAATCTGGAAAGAAGCTTTCTGTGAAACTGCTTACTGTTCTGTTAATTCATCTCACAGAGGTACATCTATATTTCTTGGATCTCTTTGCTAGCCTTATTTCTGTGGAATCTGAAAACAGATATTTAGGATCCCTTTGAAGACTATAGGGCCAAAGGAAATATCCTCCGATAACGAAGAGAAAGAAGCTTTCTGAGAAACTTCTTTGTGTTCTGTGAAATCATCTCACAGAGTTACAGCTTTCCCCTCAAGAAGCCTTTCGCTAAGACCGTTCTTGTGGAATTGGCAAAGTGATATTTGGAAGCCCATAGAGGGCTATGGTGAAAAAGGAAATATCCTCCGATGAAATCTGGAAAGAAGCTTTCTGAGAAACTGCTTAGTGTTCTGTTAATTCATCTCACAGAGTTACATCTATATTTCGTCGATCTCTTTGCTAGCCTTATTTCTGTGGAATCTGAGAACAGATATTTCGGATCCCTTTGAAGACTATAGGGGCAAAGGAAATATCCTCCGATAACAAAGAGAAAGAAGCTTTCTGAGAAACTTCTTTGTGTTCTGTGAAATCATCTCACAGAGTTACAGCTTTCCCCTCAAGAAGCCTTTCGCTAAGACAGTTCTTGTGGAATTGGCAAAGTGATATTTGGAAGCCCATAGAGGGCTATGGTGAAAAAGGAAATATCCTCCGATGAAAGCTGGAAAGAAGCTTTCTGAGAAACTGCTTAGTGTTCTGTTAATTCATCTCACAGAGTTACATCTATATTTCGTGGATCTCTTTGGTAGCCTTATTTCTGTGGAATCTGAGAACAGATATTTCGGATCCCTTTGAAGACTATAGGGCCAAAGGATGTATCCTCCGATAAGAAAGAGAAAGAAACTTTCTGAGAAACTTCTTCGTGTTCTATGAAATCATCTCACAGAGTTACAGCTTTCCCCTCAAGAAGCCTTTCGCTAAGACAGTTCTTGTGGAATTGGCAAAGTGATATTTGGAAGCCCATAGAGGGCTATGGTGAAAAAGGAAATATCCTCCGATGAAAGCTGGAAAGAAGCTTTCTGAGAAACTGCTTAGTGTTCTGTTAATTCATCTCACAGAGTTACATCTATATTTCGTGGATCTCTTTGCTAGCCTTTTTTCTGTGGAATCTGAGAACAGATATTTCGGATCCCTTTGAAGACTATAGGGCCAAAGGAAATATCCTCCGATAACAAAGAGAAAGAAGCTTTCTGAGAAACTTCTTTGTGTTCTGTGAAATCATCAAACAGAGCTACAGCTTTCCCCTCAAGAAGCCTTTCGCTAAGACAGTTCTTGTGGAATTGGCAAAGTGATACTTGTAAGCCCATAGAGGGCTATGGTGAAAAAAGAAATATCCTCCGATCAAATCTGGAAAGAAGCTTTCTGAGAAACTGCTTAGTGTTCTGTTAATTCATCTCACAGAGTTACATCTGTATTTCGTGGATCTCTTTGCTAGCCTTATTTCTGGGGAATCTGAGAACAGATATTTCGGAACCCTTTGAAGACTATAGTGCCAAAGGAAATATCTTCCGATAACAAAGAGAAAGAAGCTTTCTGAGAAACTTCTTTGTTTTCTGTGAAATCATCTTACAGAGTTACAGCTTTCCCCTCAAGAAGCCTTTCGCTAAGACAGTTCTTGTGGAACTGGCAAAGTGATATTTGGAAGCCCATAGAGGGCTATGCAGAAAAAGGAAATATCCTCAGATGAAATCTGGAAAGAAGCTTTCTGAGAAACTGCTTAGTGTTCTGTTAATTCATCTCACAGAGTTACATCTATATTTCGTGGATCTCTTTGCTAGCATTATTACTCTGGAATCTGAGAGCAGATATTTCGGATCCCTTTGAAGACTATAGGGCCAAAGGAAATATCCTCCGATAACTAAGAGAAAGAAGCTTTCTGAGAAACTTCTTTGTGTTCTGTGAAATCATCTCACGGACTTACAGCTTTCCCCTCAAGAAGCCTTTCGCTAAGACAGTTCTTGTGGAATTGGCAAAGTGATATTTGGAAGCCCATAGAGGGCTGTGGTGAAAAAGGAAATATCCTCAGATGAAATCTGGCAAGAAGCTTTCTGAAAAACTGCTTAGTGTTCTGTTAATTCATCTCACAGAGTTACATCAATATTTCGTGGATCTCTTTGCTAGCCTTATTTCTGTTGGATCTGAGAACAGATATTTAGGATCCCTTTGAAGACTATAGGGCCAAAGGAAATATCCCCCGATAACTAAGAGAAAGAAGCTTTCTGAGAAACTTCTTTGTGTTCTGTGAAATCATCTCACAGAGTTACAGCTTTCCCCTCAAGAAGCCTTTCGCTAAGACAGTTCTTGTGGAATTGGCAAAGTGATATTTGGAAGCCCTTAGAGGGCTATGGTGAAAAAGGAAATATCCTCAGATGAAATCTGGAAAGAAGCTTTCTGAGAAACTGCTTAGTGTTCTGTTAATTCATCTCACAGAGTTACATCTATATTTCGTCGATCTCTTTGCTAGCCTTATTTCTGTGGAATCTGAGAACAGATATTTCGGATCCCTTTGAAGACTATAGGGCCAAAGGAAATATCCTCCGATAACTAAGAGAAAGAAGCTTTCTGAGAAACTTCTTTGTGTTCTGTGAAATCATCTCACAGAGTTACAGCTTTCCCCTCAAGTAGCCTTTCGCTAAGACAGTTCTTGTGGAATTGGCAAAGTGATATTTGGAAGCCCATAGAGGGCTCTGGTGAAAAAGGAAATATCTTCAGATGAAATCTGGAAAGAAGCTTTCTGAGAAACTGTTCTGTGATGTGTGACTTCCACTCACAGTGTTACATCCGTATTTCGTGGATCTCTTTGCTAGCCTTATTTCTGTGGAATCTGAGAACAGATATTTAGGATCCCTTTGAAGACTATAGGGCCAAAGGAAATATCCTCCGATAACTAAGAGAAAGAAGGTTTCTAAGAAATTCTTTGTGTTCTGTGAAATCATCTCATAGAGTTACAACTTCCCCTCAAGAAGCCTTTCGCTAAGACAGTTCTTGTGGAATTGGCAAAGTGATATTTGGAAGCCCATAGAGGGCTATGGTGAAAAAGGAAATATCCTCCGATGAAATCTGGAAAGAAGCTTTCTGAGAAACTGCTTAGTGTTCTGTTAATTCATCTCACAGAGTTACATCTATATTTCGTGGATCTCTTTGCTAGCATTATTTCTGTGGAGTCTGAGAGCAGATATTTCGGATCCCTATGAAGACTATGGGGCCAAAGGAAATATCCTCCGATACAAAGAGAAAGAAGGTTTCTGAGAAACTTCTTTGTGTTCTGTGAAATCATCTCCAGAGTTACAGCTTTCCCCTCAAGAAGCCTTTCGCTAAGACAGTTCTTGTGGAATTGGTAAAGTGATATTTGGAAGCCCATAGAGGGCTATGGTGAAAAAGGAAATATCCTCAGATGAAATCTGGAAGGAAGCTTTCTGAGAAATTGCTTAGTGTTCTGTTAATTCATCTCACAGAGTTACATCTGTATTTCGTGGATCTCTTTGCTAGCCTTATTTCTGGGGAATCTGAGAGCAGATATTTCGGATCCCTTTGAAGACTATAGGGCCAAAGGAAATATGTTCCGATAACAAAGAGAAAGAAGCTTTCTGAGAAACTTCTTTGTGTTTTGTGAAATCATCTCACTGAGTTACAGCTGTCCCCTCAAGAAGCCTTTCGCTAAGACAGTTGTTGTGGATTTGGCAAAGTGATATTTGGAAGCCCATACAGGGCTGTGGTGAAAAAGGAAATATCCTCAGATGAAATCTGGAAAGAAGCTTTCTGAAAAACTGCTTAGTGTTCTGTTAATTCATCTCACAGAGTTACATCTATATTTCGTGGATCTCTTTGCTAGCCTTATTTCTGTTGGATCTGAGAACAGATATTTAGGATCCCTTTGAAGACTATAGGGCCAAAGGAAATATCCTCCGATAACTAAGAGAAAGAAGCTTTCTGAGAAACTTCTTTGTGTTCTGTGAAATCATCTCACAGAGTTACAGCTTTCCCCTCAAGAAGCCTTTCGCTAAGACCGTTCTTGTGGAATTGGCAAAGTGATATTTGGAAGCCCATAGAGGGCTATGGTGAAAAAGGAAATATCCTCCGATGAAATCTGGAAAGAAGCTTTCTGAGAAACTGCTTAGTGTTCTGTTAATTCATCTCACAGAGTTACATCTATATTTCGTGGATCTCTTTGCTAGCCTTATTTCTGTGGAATCTGAGAACAGATATTTCGGATCCCTTTGAAGACTATAGGGGCAAAGGAAATATCCTCCGATAACAAAGAGAAAGAAGCTTTCTGAGAAACTTCTTTGTGTTCTGTGAAATCATCTCACAGAGTTACAGCTTTCCCCTCAAGAAGCCTTTCGCTAAGACAGTTCTTGTGGAATTGGCAAAGTGATATTTGGAAGCCCATAGAGGGCTATGGTGAAAAAGGAAATATCCTCCGATGAAAGCTGGAAAGAAGCTTTCTGAGAAACTGCTTAGTGTTCTGTTAATTCATCTCACAGAGTTACATCTATATTTCGTGGATCTCTTTGGTAGCCTTATTTCTGTGGAATCTGAGAACAGATATTTCGGATCCCTTTGAAGACTATAGGGCCAAAGGATGTATCCTCCGATAAGAAAGAGAAAGAAACTTTCTGAGAAACTTCTTCGTGTTCTATGAAATCATCTCACAGAGTTACAGCTTTCCCCTCAAGAAGCCTTTCGCTAAGACAGTTCTTGTGGAATTGGCAAAGTGATATTTGGAAGCCCATAGAGGGCTATGGTGAAAAAGGAAATATCCTCCGATGAAAGCTGGAAAGAAGCTTTCTGAGAAACTGCTTAGTGTTCTGTTAATTCATCTCACAGAGTTACATCTATATTTCGTGGATCTCTTTGCTAGCCTTTTTTCTGTGGAATCTGAGAACAGATATTTCGGATCCCTTTGAAGACTATAGGGCCAAAGGAAATATCCTCCGATAACAAAGAGAAAGAAGCTTTCTGAGAAACTTCTTTGTGTTCTGTGAAATCATCAAACAGAGCTACAGCTTTCCCCTCAAGAAGCCTTTCGCTAAGACAGTTCTTGTGGAATTGGCAAAGTGATACTTGTAAGCCCATAGAGGGCTATGGTGAAAAAAGAAATATCCTCCGATCAAATCTGGAAAGAAGCTTTCTGAGAAACTGCTTAGTGTTCTGTTAATTCATCTCACAGAGTTACATCTGTATTTCGTGGATCTCTTTGCTAGCCTTATTTCTGGGGAATCTGAGAACAGATATTTCGGAACCCTTTGAAGACTATAGGGCCAAAGGAAATATCTTCCGATAACAAAGAGAAAGAAGCTTTCTGAGAAACTTCTTTGTTTTCTGTGAAATCATCTTACAGAGTTACAGCTTTCCCCTCAAGAAGCCTTTCGCTAAGACAGTTCTTGTGGAACTGGCAAAGTGATATTTGGAAGCCCATAGAGGGCTATGCAGAAAAAGGAAATATCCTCAGATGAAATCTGGACAGAAGCTTTCTGAGAAACTGCTTAGTGTTCTGTTAATTCATCTCACAGAGTTACATCTATATTTCGTGGATCTCTTTGCTAGCATTATTACTCTGGAATCTGAGAGCAGATATTTCGGATCCCTTTGAAGACTATAGGGCCAAAGGAAATATCCTCCGATAACTAAGAGAAAGAAGCTTTCTGAGAAACTTCTTTGTGTTCTGTGAAATCATCTCACGGACTTACAGCTTTCCCCTCAAGAAGCCTTTCGCTAAGACAGTTCTTGTGGAATTGGCAAAGTGATATTTGGAAGCCCATAGAGGGCTGTGGTGAAAAAGGAAATATCCTCAGATGAAATCTGGCAAGAAGCTTTCTGAAAAACTGCTTAGTGTTCTGTTAATTCATCTCACAGAGTTACATCAATATTTCGTGGATCTCTTTGCTAGCCTTATTTCTGTTGGATCTGAGAACAGATATTTAGGATCCCTTTGAAGACTATAGGGCCAAAGCAAATATCCTCCGATAACTAAGAGAAAGAAGCTTTCTGAGAAACTTCTTTGTGTTCTGTGAAATCATCTCACAGAGTTACAGCTTTCCCCTCAAGAAGCCTTTCGCTAAGACAGTTCTTGTGGAATTGGCAAAGTGATATTTGGAAGCCCATAGAGGGCTCTGGTGAAAAAGGAAATATCCTCAGATGAAATCCGGAAAGAAGCTTTCTGAGAAACTGTTCTGTGATGTGTGCTTCCACTCACAGAGTTACATCTGTATTTCGTGGATCTCTTTGCTAGCCTTATTTCTGTGGAATCTGAGAACAGATATTTCGGATCCCTTTAAAGACTATAGGGCCAAAGGAAATATCCCCCGATAACTAAGAGAAAGAAGCTTTCTGAGAAACTTCTTTGTGTTCTGTGAAATCATCTCACAGAGTTACAGCTTTCCCCTCAAGAAGCCTTTCGCTAAGACAGTTCTTGTGGAATTGGCAAAGTGATATTTGGAAGCCCTTAGAGGGCTATGGTGAAAAAGGAAATATCCTCAGATGAAATCTGGAAAGAAGCTTTCTGAGAAACTGCTTAGTGTTCTGTTAATTCATCTCACAGAGTTACATCTATATTTCGTCGATCTCTTTGCTAGCCTTATTTCTGTGGAATCTGAGAACAGATATTTCGGATCCCTTTGAAGACTATAGGGCCAAAGGAAATATCCTCCGATAACTAAGAGAAAGAAGCTTTCTGAGAAACTTCTTTGTGTTCTGTGAAATCATCTCACAGAGTTACAGCTTTCCCCTCAAGTAGCCTTTCGCTAAGACAGTTCTTGTGGAATTGGCAAAGTGATATTTGGAAGCCCATAGAGGGCTCTGGTGAAAAAGGAAATATCTTCAGATGAAATCTGGAAAGAAGCTTTCTGAGAAACTGTTCTGTGATGTGTGACTTCCACTCACAGTGTTACATCCGTATTTCGTGGATCTCTTTGCTAGCCTTATTTCTGTGGAATCTGAGAACAGATATTTAGGATCCCTTTGAAGACTATAGGGCCAAAGGAAATATCCTCCGATAACTAAGAGAAAGAAGGTTTCTAAGAAATTCTTTGTGTTCTGTGAAATCATCTCATAGAGTTACAACTTCCCCTCAAGAAGCCTTTCGCTAAGACAGTTCTTGTGGAATTGGCAAAGTGATATTTGGAAGCCCATAGAGGGCTATGGTGAAAAAGGAAATATCCTCCGATGAAATCTGGAAAGAAGCTTTCTGAGAAACTGCTTAGTGTTCTGTTAATTCATCTCACAGAGTTACATCTATATTTCGTGGATCTCTTTGCTAGCATTATTTCTGTGGAGTCTGAGAGCAGATATTTCGGATCCCTATGAAGACTATGGGGCCAAAGGAAATATCCTCCGATACAAAGAGAAAGAAGGTTTCTGAGAAACTTCTTTGTGTTCTGTGAAATCATCTCCAGAGTTACAGCTTTCCCCTCAAGAAGCCTTTCGCTAAGACAGTTCTTGTGGAATTGGTAAATTGATATTTGGAAGCCCATAGAGGGCTATGGTGAAAAAGGAAATATCCTCAGATGAAATCTGGAAGGAAGCTTTCTGAGAAATTGCTTAGTGTTCTGTTAATTCATCTCACAGAGTTACATCTGTATTTCGTGAATCTCTTTGCTAGCCTTATTTCTGGGGAATCTGAGAGCAGATATTTCGGATCCCTTTGAAGACTATAGGGCCAAAGGAAATATGTTCCGATAACAAAGAGAAAGAAGCTTTCTGAGAAACTTCTTTGTGTTTTGTGAAATCATCTCACTGAGTTACAGCTGTCCCCTCAAGAAGCCTTTCGCTAAGACAGTTGTTGTGGATTTGGCAAAGTGATATTTGGAAGCCCATACAGGGCTGTGGTGAAAAAGGAAATATCCTCAGATGAAATCTGGAAAGAAGCTTTCTGAAAAACTGCTTAGTGTTCTGTTAATTCATCTCACAGAGTTACATCTATATTTCGTGGATCTCTTTGCTAGCCTTATTTCTGTTGGATCTGAGAACAGATATTTAGGATCCCTTTGAAGACTATAGGGCCAAAGGAAATATCCTCCGATAACTAAGAGAAAGAAGCTTTCTGAGAAACTTCTTTGTGTTCTGTGAAATCATCTCACAGAGTTACAGCTTTCCCCTCAAGAAGCCTTTCGCTAAGACAGTTCTTGTGGAATTGGCAAAGTGATATTTGGAAGCCCATAGAGGGCTATGGTGAAAAAGAAAATATCCTCAGATGAAATCCGGAAAGAAGCTTTCTGAGAAACTGTTCTGTGTTGTGTGCTTCCACTCACAGAGTTACATCTGTATTTCGTGGATCTCTTTGCTAGCCTTATTTCTGTGGAATCTGAGAACAGATATTTCGGATCCCTTTGAAGACTATAGGGCCAAAGGAAATATCCCCCGATAACTAAGAGAAAGAAGCTTTCTGAGAAACTTCTTTGTGTTCTGTGAAATCATCTCACAGAGTTACAGCTTTCCCCTCAAGAAGCCTTTCGCTAAGGCAGTTCTTGTGGAATTGGCAAAGTGATATTTGGAAGCCCATAGAGGGCTATGGTGAAAAAGGAAATATCCTCAGATGAAATCTGGAAAGAAGCTTTCTGAGAAACTGCTTAGTGTTCTGTTAATTCATCTCACAGAGTTACATCTATATTTCGTCGATCTCTTTGCTAGCCTTATTTCTGTGGAATTAAAGAACAGATATTTCGGATCCCTTTGAAGACTATAAGGCCAAAGGAAATATCCCCCGATAACTAAGAGAAAGAAGCTTTCTGAGAAACTTCTTTGTGTTCTGTGAAATCATCTCACAGAGTTACAGCTTTCACCTCAAGAAACCTTTCGCTAAGACAGTTCTTTTGGAATTGGCAAAGAAATATTTGGAAGCCCATAGAGGGCTCTGGTGAAAAAGGAAATATCCTCAGATGAAATCTGGAAAGAAGCTTTCTGAGAAACTGCTTAGTGTTCTGTTAATTCATCTCACAGAGTTACATCTGTATTTCGTGGATCTCTTTGATAGCCTTATTTCTGTGGAATCTGAGAACAGATATTTCGGATCCCTTTGAAGACTATAGGGCCAAAGGAAATATCCTCCGATAACTAAGAGAAAGAAGCTTTCTGAGAAACTTCTTTGTGTTCTGTGAAATCATCTCACAGAGTTACAGCTTTCCCCTCAAGAACCCTTTCGCTAAGACAGTTCTTGTGGAACTGGCAAAGTGATATTTGGAAGCCCATAGAGGGCTATGGTGAAAAAGGAAATATCCTCAGATGAAATCTGGAAAGAAGCTTTCTGAGAAACTGCTTAGTGTTCTGTTAATTCATCTCACAGAGTTACATCTATATTTCGTGGATCTCTTTGCTAGCCTTATTTCTGTGGAATCTGAGAACAGATAATTCGGATCCCTTTGAAGACTACAGGGCCAAAGGAAATATGTTCCGATAACAAAGAGAAAGAAGGTTTCTGAGAAACTTCTTTGTGTTCTGTGAAATCATCTCACAGAGTTACAGCTTTCCCCTCAAGAAGCCTTTCGCTAAGACAGTTCTTGTGGAATTGGCAAAGTGATATTTGGAAGCCCATAGAGGGCTATGGTGAAAAAAGAAATATCCTCCGATGAAATCTGGAAAGAAGCTTTCTGAGAAACTGCTTAGTGTTCTGTTAATTCATCTCGCAGAGTTACATCTATATTTCGTGGATCTCTTTGCTAGCCTTATTTCTGTGGAATCTGAGAACAGATATTTCGGATCCCTTTGAAGACGATAGGGCCAAAGGAAATATCCTCCGATAATAAAGAGAAAGAAGCTTTCTGAGAAACTTCTTTGTGTTCTGTGAAATCATCTCACAGAGTTACAGCTTTCCCCTCAAGAAGCCTTTCGCTAAGACAGTTCTTGTGGAATTGACAAAGTGATATTTGGAAGCCCATAGAGGGCTATGGTGAAAAAGGAAATATCCTCAGATGAAATCTGGAAAGAAGCTTTCTGTGAAACTGCTTACTGTTCTGTTAATTCATCTCACAGAGTTACATCTATATTTCTTGGATCTCTTTGCTAGCCTTATTTCTGTGGAATCTGAAAACAGATATTTAGGATCCCTTTGAAGACTATAGGGCCAAAGGAAATATCCTCCGATAACTAAGAGAAAGAAGCTTTCTGAGAAACTTCTTTGTGTTCTGTGAAATCATCTCACAGAGTTACAGCTTTCCCCTCAAGAAGCCTTTCGCTAAGACAGTTCTTGTGGAATTGGCAAAGTGATATTTGGAAGCCCATAGAGGGCTATGGTGAAAAAGGAAATATCCTCCGATGAAATCTGGAAAGAAGCTTTCTGAAAAACTGCTTAGTGTTCTGTTAATTCATCTCACAGAGTTACATCTATATTTCGTGGATCTCTTTGCTAGCCTTATTTCTGTGGAATCTGAGAACAGATATTTCGGATCCCTTTGAAGACTATAGGGGCAAAGGAAATATCCTCCGATAACAAAGAGAAAGAAGCTTTCTGAGAAACTTCTTTGTGTTCTGTGAAATCATCACACAGAGTTACAGCTTTCCCCTCAAGAAGCCTTTCGCTAAGACAGTTCTTGTGGAATTGGCAAAGTGATATTTGGAAGCCCATAGAGGGCTATGGTGAAAAAGGAAATATCCTCCGATGAAAGCTGGAAAGAAGCTTTCTGAGAAACTGCTTAGTGTTCTGTTAATTCATCTCACAGAGTTACATCTATATTTCGTGGATCTCTTTGGTAGCCTTATTTCTGTGGAATCTGAGAACAGATATTTCGGATCCCTTTGAAGACTATAGGGCCAAAGGATGTATCCTCCGATAAGAAAGAGAAAGAAACTTTCTGAGAAACTTCTTCGTGTTCTATGAAATCATCTCACAGAGTTACAGCTTTCCCCTCAAGAAGCCTTTCGCTAAGACAGTTCTTGTGGAATTGGCAAAGTGATATTTGGAAGCCCATAGAGGGCTATGGTGAAAAAGGAAATATCCTCCGATGAAAGCTGGAAAGAAGCTTTCTGAGAAACTGCTTAGTGTTCTGTTAATTCATCTCACAGAGTTACATCTATATTTCGTGGATCTCTTTGCTAGCCTTTTTTCTATGGAATCTGAGAACAGATATTTCGGATCCCTTTGAAGACTATAGGGCCAAAGGAAATATCCTCCGATAACAAAGAGAAAGAAGCTTTCTGAGAAACTTCTTTGTGTTCTGTGAAATCATCTCACGGACTTACAGCTTTCCCCTCAAGAAGCCTTTCGCTAAGACAGTTCTTGTGGAATTGGCAAAGTGATATTTGGAAGCCCATAGAGGGCTGTGGTGAAAAAGGAAATATCCTCAGATGAAATCTGGCAAGAAGCTTTCTGAAAAACTGCTTAGTGTTCTGTTAATTCATCTCACAGAGTTACATCAATATTTCGTGGATCTCTTTGCTAGCCTTATTTCTGTTGGATCTGAGAACAGATATTTAGGATCCCTTTGAAGACTATAGGGCCAAAGCAAATATCCTCCGATAACTAAGAGAAAGAAGCTTTCTGAGAAACTTCTTTGTGTTCTGTGAAATCATCTCACAGAGTTACAGCTTTCCCCTCAAGAAGCCTTTCGCTAAGACAGTTCTTGTGGAATTGGCAAAGTGATATTTGGAAGCCCATAGAGGGCTCTGGTGAAAAAGGAAATATCCTCAGATGAAATCCGGAAAGAAGCTTTCTGAGAAACTGTTCTGTGATGTGTGCTTCCACTCACAGAGTTACATCTGTATTTCGTGGATCTCTTTGCTAGCCTTATTTCTGTGGAATCTGAGAACAGATATTTCGGATCCCTTTGAAGACTATAGGGCCAAAGAAAATATCCCCCGATAACTAAGAGAAAGAAGCTTTCTGAGAAACTTCTTTGTGTTCTGTGAAATCATCTCACAGAATTACAGCTTTCCCCTCAAGAAGCCTTTCGCGAAGACAGTTCTTGTGGAATTGGCAAAGTGATATTTGGAAGCCCTTAGAGGGCTATGGTGAAAAAGGAAATATCCTCAGATGAAATCTGGAAAGAAGCTTTCTGAGAAACTGCTTAGTGTTCTGTTAATTCATCTCACATAGTTACATCTATATTTCGTCGATCTCTTTGCTAGCCTTATTTCTGTGGAATCTGAGAACAGATATTTCGGATCCCTTTGAAGACTATAGGGCCAAAGGAAATATCCTCCGATAACTAAGAGAAAGAAGCTTTCTGAGAAACTTCTTTGTGTTCTGTGAAATCATCTCACAGAGTTACAGCTTTCCCCTCAAGTAGCCTTTCGCTAAGACAGTTCTTGTGGAATTGGCAAAGTGATATTTGGAAGCCCATAGAGGGCTCTGGTGAAAAAGGAAATATCTTCAGATGAAATCTGGAAAGAAGCTTTCTGAGAAACTGTTCTGTGATGTGTGACTTCCACTCACAGTGTTACATCCGTATTTCGTGGATCTCTTTGCTAGCCTTATTTCTGTGGAATCTGAGAACAGATATTTAGGATCCCTTTGAAGACTATAGGGCCAAAGGAAATATCCTCCGATAACTAAGAGAAAGAAGGTTTCTAAGAAATTCTTTGTGTTCTGTGAAATCATCTGATAGAGTTACAACTTCCCCTCAAGAAGCCTTTCGCTAAGACAGTTCTTGTGGAATTGGCAAAGTGATATTTGGAAGCCCATAGAGGGCTATGGTGAAAAAGGAAATATCCTCCGATGAAATCTGGAAAGAAGCTTTCTGAGAAACTGCTTAGTGTTCTGTAATTCATCTCACAGAGTTACATCTATATTTCGTGGATCTCTTTGCTAGCATTATTTCTGTGGAGTCTGAGAGCAGATATTTCGGATCCCTATGAAGACTATGGGGCCAAAGGAAATATCCTCCGATACAAAGAGAAAGAAGGTTTCTGAGAAACTTCTTTGTGTTCTGTGAAATCATCTCCAGAGTTACAGCTTTGCCCTCAAGAAGCCTTTCGCTAAGACAGTTCTTGTGGAATTGGTAAAGTGATATTTGGAAGCCCATAGAGGGCTATGGTGAAAAAGGAAATATCCTCAGATGAAATCTGGAAGGAAGCTTTCTGAGAAATTGCTTAGTGTTCTGTTAATTCATCTCACAGAGTTACATCTGTATTTCGTGGATCTCTTTGCTAGCCTTATTTCTGGGGAATCTGAGAGCAGACATTTCGGATCCCTTTGAAGACTATAGGGCAAAGGAAATATGTTCCGATAACAAAGAGAAAGAAGCTTTCTGAGAAATTCTTTGTGTTTTGTGAAATCATCTCACAGAGTTACAGCTGTCCCCTCAAGAAGCCTTTCGCTAAGACAGTTGTTGTGGATTTGGCAAAGTGATATTTGGAAGCCCATACAGGGCTGTGGTGAAAAAGGAAATATCCTCAGATGAAATCTGGAAAGAAGCTTTCTGAAAAACTGCTTAGTGTTCTGTTAATTCATCTCACAGAGTTACATCTATATTTCGTGGATCTCCTTGCTAGCCTTATTTCTGTTGGATCTGAGAACAGATATTTAGGATCCCTTTGAAGACTATAGGGCCAAAGGAAATATCCTCCGATAACAAAGAGAAAGAAGCTTTCTGAGAAACTTCTTTGTGTTCTGTGAAATCATCTCACAGAGTTACAGCTTTCCCCTCAAGAAGCCTTTCGCTAAGACAGTTCTTGTGGAATTGGCAAAGTGATATTTGGAAGCCCATAGAGGGCTATGGTGAAAAAGAAAATATCCTCAGATGAAATCCGGAAAGAAGCTTTCTGAGAAACTGTTCTGTGATGTGTGCTTCCACTCACAGAGTTACATCTGTATTTCGTGGATCTCTTTGCTAGCCTTATTTCTGTGGAATCTGAGAACAGATATTTCGGATCCCTTTGAAGACTATAGGGCCAAAGGAAATATCCCCCGATAACTAAGAGAAAGAAGCTTTCTGAGAAACTTCTTTGTGTTCTGTGAAATCATCTCACAGAGTTACAGCTTTCCCCTCAAGAAGCCTTTCGCTAAGACCGTTCTTGTGGAATTGGCAAAGTGATATTTGGAAGCCCATAGAGGGCTATGGTGAAAAAGGAAATATCCTCCGATGAAATCTGGAAAGAAGCTTTCTGAAAAACTGCTTAGTGTTCTGTTAATTCATCTCACAGAGTTACATCTATATTTCGTGGATCTCTTTGCTAGCCTTATTTCTGTGGAATCTGAGAACAGATATTTCGGATCCCTTTGAAGACTATAGGGGCAAAGGAAATATCCTCCGATAACAAAGAGAAAGAAGCTTTCTGAGAAACTTCTTTGTGTTCTGTGAAATCATCTCACAGAGTTACAGCTTTCCCCTCAAGAAGCCTTTCGCTAAGACAGTTCTTGTGGAATAGGCAAAGTGATATTTGGAAGCCCATAGAGGGCTATGGTGAAAAAGGAAATATCCTCCGATGAAAGCTGGAAAGAAGCTTTCTGAGAAACTGCTTAGTGTTCTGTTAATTCATCTCACAGAGTTACATCTATATTTCGTGGATCTCTTTGGTAGCCTTATTTCTGTGGAATCTGAGAACAGATATTTCGGATCCCTTTGAAGACTATAGGGCCAAAGGATGTATCCTCCGATAAGAAAGAGAAAGAAACTTTCTGAGAAACTTCTTCGTGTTCTATGAAATCATCTCACAGAGTTACAGCTTTCCCCTCAAGAAGCCTTTCGCTAAGACAGTTCTTGTGGAATTGGCAAAGTGATATTTGGAAGCCCATAGAGGGCTATGGTGAAAAAGGAAATATCCTCCGATGAAAGCTGGAAAGAAGCTTTCTGAGAAACTGCTTAGTGTTCTGTTAATTCATCTCACAGAGTTACATCTATATTTCGTGGATCTCTTTGCTAGCCTTTTTTCTATGGAATCTGAGAACAGATATTTCGGATCCCTTTGAAGACTATAGGGCCAAAGGAAATATCCTCCGATAACAAAGAGAAAGAAGCTTTCTGAGAAACTTCTTTGTGTTCTGTGAAATCATCTCACGGACTTACAGCTTTCCCCTCAAGAAGCCTTTCGCTAAGACAGTTCTTGTGGAATTGGCAAAGTGATATTTGGAAGCCCATAGAGGGCTGTGGTGAAAAAGGAAATATCCTCAGATGAAATCTGGCAAGAAGCTTTCTGAAAAACTGCTTAGTGTTCTGTTAATTCATCTCACAGAGTTACATCAATATTTCGTGGATCTCTTTGCTAGCCTTATTTCTGTTGGATCTGAGAACAGATATTTAGGATCCCTTTGAAGACTATAGGGCCAAAGCAAATATCCTCCGATAACTAAGAGAAAGAAGCTTTCTGAGAAACTTCTTTGTGTTCTGTGAAATCATCTCACAGAGTTACAGCTTTCCCCTCAAGAAGCCTTTCGCTAAGACAGTTCTTGTGGAATTGGCAAAGTGATATTTGGAAGCCCATAGAGGGCTCTGGTGAAAAAGGAAATATCCTCAGATGAAATCCGGAAAGAAGCTTTCTGAGAAACTGTTCTGTGATGTGTGCTTCCACTCACAGAGTTACATCTGTATTTCGTGGATCTCTTTGCTAGCCTTATTTCTGTGGAATCTGAGAACAGATATTTCGGATCCCTTTGAAGACTATAGGGCCAAAGAAAATATCCCCCGATAACTAAGAGAAAGAAGCTTTCTGAGAAACTTCTTTGTGTTCTGTGAAATCATCTCACAGAATTACAGCTTTCCCCTCAAGAAGCCTTTCGCGAAGACAGTTCTTGTGGAACTGGCAAAGTGATATTTGGAAGCCCTTAGAGGGCTATGGTGAAAAAGGAAATATCCTCAGATGAAATCTGGAACGAAGCTTTCTGAGAAACTGCTTAGTGTTCTGTTAATTCATCTCACATAGTTACATCTATATTTCGTCGATCTCTTTGCTAGCCTTATTTCTGTGGAATCTGAGAACAGATATTTCGGATCCCTTTGAAGACTATAGGGCCAAAGGAAATATCCTCCGATAACTAAGAGAAAGAAGCTTTCTGAGAAACTTCTTTGTGTTCTGTGAAATCATCTCACAGAGTTACAGCTTTCCCCTCAAGTAGCCTTTCGCTAAGACAGTTCTTGTGGAATTGGCAAAGTGATATTTGGAAGCCCATAGAGGGCTCTGGTGAAAAAGGAAATATCTTCAGATGAAATCTGGAAAGAAGCTTTCTGAGAAACTGTTCTGTGATGTGTGACTTCCACTCACAGTGTTACATTCGTATTTCGTGGATCTCTTTGCTAGCCTTATTTCTGTGGAATCTGAGAACAGATATTTAGGATCCCTTTGAAGACTATAGGGCCAAAGGAAATATCCTCCGATAACTAAGAGAAAGAAGGTTTCTAAGAAATTCTTTGTGTTCTGTGAAATCATCTCATAGAGTTACAACTTCCCCTCAAGAAGCCTTTCGCTAAGACAGTTCTTGTGGAATTGGCAAAGTGATATTTGGAAGCCCATAGAGGGCTATGGTGAAAAAGGAAATATCCTCCGATGAAATCTGGAAAGAAGCTTTCTGAGAAACTGCTTAGTGTTCTGTAATTCATCTCACAGAGTTACATCTATATTTCGTGGATCTCTTTGCTAGCATTATTTCTGTGGAGTCTGAGAGCAGATATTTCGGATCCCTATGAAGACTATGGGGCCAAAGGAAATATCCTCCGATACAAAGAGAAAGAAGGTTTCTGAGAAACTTCTTTGTGTTCTGTGAAATCATCTCCAGAGTTACAGCTTTGCCCTCAAGAAGCCTTTCGCTAAGACAGTTCTTGTGGAATTGGTAAAGTGATATTTGGAAGCCCATAGAGGGCTATGGTGAAAAAGGAAATATCCTCAGATGAAATCTGGAAGGAAGCTTTCTGAGAAATTGCTTAGTGTTCTGTTAATTCATCTCACAGAGTTACATCTGTATTTCGTGGATCTCTTTGCTAGCCTTATTTCTGGGGAATCTGAGAGCAGACATTTCGGATCCCTTTGAAGACTATAGGGCAAAGGAAATATGTTCCGATAACAAAGAGAAAGAAGCTTTCTGAGAAATTCTTTGTGTTTTGTGAAATCATCTCACAGAGTTACAGCTGTCCCCTCAAGAAGCCTTTCGCTAAGACAGTTGTTGTGGATTTGGCAAAGTGATATTTGGAAGCCCATACAGGGCTGTGGTGAAAAAGGAAATATCCTCAGATGAAATCTGGAAAGAAGCTTTCTGAAAAACTGCTTAGTGTTCTGTTAATTCATCTCACAGAGTTACATCTATATTTCGTGGATCTCTTTGCTAGCCTTATTTCTGTTGGATCTGAGAACAGATATTTAGGATCCCTTTGAAGACTATAGGGCCAAAGGAAATATCCTCCGATAACAAAGAGAAAGAAGCTTTCTGAGAAACTTCTTTGTGTTCTGTGAAATCATCTCACAGAGTTACAGCTTTCCCCTCAAGAAGCCTTTCGCTAAGACAGTTCTTGTGGAATTGGCAAAGTGATATTTGGAAGCCCATAGAGGGCTATGGTGAAAAAGAAAATATCCTCAGATGAAATCCGGAAAGAAGCTTTCTGAGAAACTGTTCTGTGATGTGTGCTTCCACTCACAGAGTTACATCTGTATTTCGTGGATCTCTTTGCTAGCCTTATTTCTGTGGAATCTGAGAACAGATATTTCGGATCCCTTTGAAGACTATAGGGCCAAAGGAAATATCCCCCGATAACTAAGAGAAAGAAGCTTTCTGAGAAACTTCTTTGTGTTCTGTGAAATCATCTCACAGAGTTACAGCTTTCCCCTCAAGAAGCCTTTAGCTAAGGCAGTTCTTGTGGAATTGGCAAAGTGATATTTGGAAGCCCATAGAGGGCTATGGTGAAAAAGGAAATATCCTCAGATGAAATCTGGAAAGAAGCTTTCTGAGAAACTGCTTAGTGTTCTGTTAATTCATCTCACAGAGTTACATCTATATTTCGTCGATCTCTTTGCTAGCCTTATTTCTGTGGAATTAAAGAACAGATATTTCGGATCCCTTTGAAGACTATAGGGCCAAAGGAAATATCCCCCGATAACTAAGAGAAAGAAGCTTTCTGAGAAACTTCTTTGTGTTCTGTGAAATCATCTCACAGAGTTACAGCTTTCACCTCAAGAAACCTTTCGCTAAGACAGTTCTTTTGGAATTGGCAAAGTGATATTTGGAAGCCCATAGAGGGCTCTGGTGAAAAAGGAAATATCCTCAGATGAAATCTGGAAAGAAGCTTTCTGAGAAACTGCTTAGTGTTCTGTTAATTCATCTCACAGAGTTACATCTGTATTTCGTGGATCTCTTTGATAGCCTTATTTCTGTGGAATCTGAGAACAGATATTTCGGATCCCTTTGAAGACTATAGGGCCAAAGGAAATATCCTCCGATAACTAAGAGAAAGAAGCTTTCTGAGAAACTTCTTTGTGTTCTGTGAAATCATCTCACAGAGTTACAGCTTTCCCCTCAAGAAGCCTTTCGCTAAGACCGTTCTTGTGGAATTGGCAAAGTGATATTTGGAAGCCCATAGAGGGCTATGGTGAAAAAGGAAATATCCTCAGATGAAATCTGGAAAGAAGCTTTCTGAGAAACTGCTTAGTGTTCTGTTAATTCATCTCACAGAGTTACATCTATATTTCGTGGATCTCTTTGCTAGCCTTATTTCTGTGGAATCTGAGAACAGATATTTCGGATCCCTTTGAAGACTCTAGGGGCAAAGGGAATATCCTCCGATAACAAAGAGAAAGAAGCTTTCTGAGAAACTTCTTTGTGTTCTGTGAAATCATCTCACAGAGTTACAGCTTTCCCCTCAAGAAGCCTTTCGCTAAGACAGTTCTTGTGGAATTGGCAAAGTGATATTTGGAAGCCCATAGAGGGCTATGGTGAAAAAGGAAATATCCTCCGATGAAAGCTGGAAAGAAGCTTTCTGAGAAACTGCTTAGTGTTCTGTTAATTCATCTCACAGAGTTACATCTATATTTCGTGGATCTCTTTGGTAGCCTTATTTCTGTGGAATCTGAGAACAGATATTTCGGATCCCTTTGAAGACTATAGGGCCAAAGGATGTATCCTCCGATAAGAAAGAGAAAGAAACTTTCTGAGAAACTTCTTCGTGTTCTATGAAATCATCTCACAGAGTTACAGCTTTCCCCTCAAGAAGCCTTTCGCTAAGACAGTTCTTGTGGAATTGGCAAAGTGATATTTGGAAGCCCATAGAGGGCTATGGTGAAAAAGGAAATATCCTCCGATGAAAGCTGGAAAGAAGCTTTCTGAGAAACTGCTTAGTGTTCTGTTAATTCATCTCACAGAGTTACATCTATATTTCGTGGATCTCTTTGCTAGCCTTTTTTCTGTGGAATCTGAGAACAGATATTTAGGATCCCTTTGAAGACTATAGGGCCAAAGGAAATATCCTCCGATAACTAAGAAAAAGAAGCTTTCTGAGAAACTTCTTTGTGTTCTGTGAAATAATCTCACAGAGTTACAGCTTTCCCCTCAAGAAGCCTTTCGCTAAGACCGTTCTTGTGGAATTGGCAAAGTGATATTTGGAAGCCCATAGAGGGCTATGGTGAAAAAGGAAATATCCTCCGATGAAATCTGGAAAGAAGCTTTCTGAGAAACTGCTTAGTGTTCTATTAATTCATCTCACAGAGTTACATCTATATTTCGTGGATCTCTTTGCTAGCATTATTTCTGTGGAATCTGAGAACAGATATTTCGGATCCCTTTGAAGACTATAGGGGAAAAGGAAATATCCTCCGATAACAAAGAGAAAGAAGCTTTCTGAGAAACTTCTTTGTGTTCTGTGAAATCATCTCACAGAGTTACAGCTTTCCACTCAAGAAGCCTTTCGCTAAGACAGTTCTTGTGGAATTGGCAAAGTGATATTTGGAAGCCCATAGAGGGCTATGGTGAAAAAGGAAATATCCTCCGATGAAAGCTGGAAAGAATCTTTCTGAGAAACTGCTTAGTGTTCTGTTAATTCATCTCACAGAGTTACATCTATATTTCGTGGATCTCTTTGCTAGACTTATTTCTGTGGAATCTGAGAACAGATATTTCGGATCCCTTTGAAGACTATAGGGCCAAAGGAAATATCCTCCGATAACTAAGACAAAGAAGCTTTCTGAGAAACTTCTTTGTGTTCTGTGAAATCGTCTCACAGAGTTACAGCTTTCCCTTCAAGAAGCCTTTCGCTAAGACCGTTCTTGTGGAATTGGCAAAGTGATATTTGGAAGCCCATAGAGGGCTATGGTGAAAAAGGAAATATCCTCCGATGAAATCTGGAAAGAAGCTTTCTGAGAAACTGCTTAGTGTTCTGTTAATTCATCTCACAGAGTTACATCTATATTTCGTGGATCTCTTTGCTAGCATTATTTCTGTGGAATCTGAGAACAGATATTTCGGATCCCTTTGAAGACTATAGGGGAAAAGGAAATATTCTCCGATAACAAAGAGAAAGAAGCTTTCTGAGAAACTTCTTTGTGTTCTGTGAAATCATCTCACAGAGTTACAGCTTTCCACTCAAGAAGCCTTTCGCTAAGACAGTTCTTGTGGAATTGGCAAAGTGATATTTGGAAGCCCATAGAGGGCTATGGTGAAAAAGGAAATATCCTCCGATGAAAGCTGGAAAGAAGCTTTCTGAGAAACTGCTTAGTGTTCTGTTAATTCATCTCACAGAGTTACATCTATATTTCGTGGATCTCATTGCTAGACTTATTTCTGTGGAATCTGAGAACAGATATTTCGGATCCCTTTGAAGACTATAGGGCCAAAGGAAATATCCTCCGATAACAAAGAGAAAGAAGCTTTCTGAGAAACTTCTTTGTGTTCTGTGAAATCATCTCACAGAGTTACAGCTTTCCCCTCAAGAAGCCTTTCGCTAAGACAGTTCTTGTGGAATTGGCAAAGTGATACTTGTAAGCCCATAGAGGCCTATGGTGAAAAAAGAAATATCCTCCGATCAAATCTCGAAAGAAGCTTTCTGAGAAACTGCTTAGTGTTCTGTTAATTCATCTCACAGAGTTACATCTGTATTTCGTGGATCTCTTTGCTAGCCTTATTTCTGGGGAATCTGAGAACAGATATTTCGGATCCCTTTGAAGACTATAGGGCCAAAGGAAATATCCTCGGATAACTAAGAGAAAGAAGCTTTCTGAGAAACTTCTTTGTGTTCTGTGAAATCATCTCACAGAGTTACAGCTCTCCCCTCAAGAAGCCTTTCGCTAAGACAGTTCTTGTGGAATTGGCAAAGTGATATTTGGAAGCCCATAGAGGTCTATGGTGAAAAAGGAAATATCCTCCGATGAAATCTGGAAAGAAGCTTTCTAAGAAACTGCTTAGTGTTCTGTTAATTCATCTCACAGAGTTACATCTGTGTTTCGTGGATCTCTTTGCTAGCCTTGTTTCTGTGGAATCTGAGAACAGATATTTCGGATCCCTATGAAGACTATAGGGCCAAAGGAAATATCCTCCGATAACAAAGAGAAAGAAGCTTTCTGAGAAACTTCTTTGTGTTCTGTGAAATCATCTCACAGAGTTACAGCTTTCCCCTCAAGAAGCCTTTCGCTAAGACAGTTCTTGTGGAATTGGCAAAGTGATATTTGGAAGCCCATAGAGGGCTATGCTGAAAAAGGAAATATCCTCAGATGAAATCCGGAGAGAAGCTTTCTGAGAAACTGTTCTGTGATGTGTGACTTCCACTCACAGAGTTACATCTGTATTTCGTGGATCTCTTTGCTAGCCTTATTTCTGTGGAATCTGAGAACAGATATTTCGGATCCCTTTGAAGACTATAGGGCCAAAGGAAATATCCTCCGATAACTAAGAGAAAGAAGCTTTCTGAGAAACTTCTTTGTGTTCTGTGAAATCATCTCACAGAGTTACAGCTTTCCCCTCAAGAAGCCTTTCGCTAAGACAGTTCTTGTGGAACTGGCAAAGTGATATTTGGAAGCCCATAGAGGGCTATGGTGAAAAAGGAAATATCCTCCGATGAAATCTGGAAAGAAGCTTTCTGAGAAACTGCTTAGTGTTCTGTTAATTCATCTCACAGAGTTACATCTATATTTTGTGGATCTCTTTGCTAGCCTTATTTCTGTGGAATCTGAGAACAGATAACTCGGATCCCTTTGAAGACTATAGGGCCAAAGGAAATATCCTCCGATAACTAAGAGAAAGAAGCTTTCTGAGAAACTTCTTTGTGTTCTGTGAAATCATCTGACAGAGTTACAGCTTTCCCTTCAAGAAGCCTTTCGCTGAGACAGTTCTTGTGGAATTGGCAAAGTGATATTTGGAAGCCCATAGAGGGCTATGGTGAAAAAGGAAATATCCTCAGATGAAATCTGGAAAGAAGCTTTCTGAGAAACTGCTCTTTGATGTGTGACTTCCACTCCCAGAGTTACATCTGTATTTCGTGGATCTCTTTGCTAGCGTTATTTCTGTGGAATCTGAGAACAGATATTTAGGATCCCTTTGAAGACTATAGGGCCAAAGGAAATATCCTCCGATAACTAAGAAAAAGAAGCTTTCTGAGAAACTTCTTTGTGTTCTGTGAAATAATCTCACAGAGTTACAGCTTTCCCCTCAAGAAGCCTTTCGCTAAGACCGTTCTTGTGGAATTGGCAAAGTGATATTTGGAAGCCCATAGAGGGCTGTGGTGAAAAAGGAAATATCCTCCGATGAAATCTGGAAAGAAGCTTTCTGAGAAACTGCTTAGTGTTCTATTAATTCATCTCACAGAGTTACATCTATATTTCGTGGATCTCTTTGCTAGCATTATTTCTGTGGAATCTGAGAACAGATATTTCGGATCCCTTTGAAGACTATAGGGGAAAAGGAAATATCCTCCGATAACAAAGAGAAAGAAGCTTTCTGAGAAACTTCTTTGTGTTCTGTGAAATCATCTCACAGAGTTACAGCTTTCCACTCAAGAAGCCTTTCGCTAAGACAGTTCTTGTGGAATTGGCAAAGTGATATTTGGAAGCCCATAGAGGGCTATGGTGAAAAAGGAAATATCCTCCGATGAAAGCTGGAAAGAAGCTTTCTGAGAAACTGCTTAGTGTTCTGTTAATTCATCTCACAGAGTTACATCTATATTTCGTGGATCTCTTTGCTAGACTTATTTCTGTGGAATCTGAGAACAGATATTTCGGATCCCTTTGAAGACTATAGGGCCAAAGGAAATATCCTCCGATAACTAAGACAAAGAAGCTTTCTGAGAAACTTCTTTGTGTTCTGTGAAATCGTCTCACAGAGTTACAGCTTTCCCTTCAAGAAGCCTTTCGCTAAGACCGTTCTTGTGGAATTGGCAAAGTGATATTTGGAAGCCCATAGAGGGCTATGGTGAAAAAGGAAATATCCTCCGATGAAATCTGGAAAGAAGCTTTCTGAGAAACTGCTTAGTGTTCTGTTAATTCATCTCACAGAGTTACATCTATATTTCGTGGATCTCTTTGCTAGCATTATTTCTGTGGAATCTGAGAACAGATATTTCGGATCCCTTTGAAGACTATAGGGGAAAAGGAAATATCCTCCGATAACTAAGAGAAAGAAGCTTTCTGAGAAACTTCTTTGTGTTCTGTGAAATCATCTCACAGAGTTACAGCTTTCCACTCAAGAAGCCTTTCGCTAAGACAGTTCTTGTGGAATTGGCAAAGTGATATTTGGAAGCCCATAGAGGGCTATGGTGAAAAAGGAAATATCCTCCGATGAAAGCTGGAAAGAAGCTTTCTGAGAAACTGCTTAGTGTTCTGTTAATTCATCTCACAGAGTTACATCTATATTTCGTGGATCTCTTTGCTAGCCTTATTTCTGTGGAATCTGAGAACAGATATTTCGGATCCCTTTGAAGACTATAGGGCCAAAGGAAATATCCTCCGATAACTAAGACAAAGAAGCTTTCTGAGAAACTTCTTTGTGTTCTGTGAAATCGTCTCACAGAGTTACAGCTTTCCCTTCAAGAAGCCTTTCGCTAAGACCGTTCTTGTGGAATTGGCAAAGTGATATTTGGAAGCCCATAGAGGGCTATGGTGAAAAAGGAAATATCCTCCGATGAAATCTGGAAAGAAGCTTTCTGAGAAACTGCTTAGTGTTCTGTTAATTCATCTCACAGAGTTACATCTATATTTCGTGGATCTCTTTGCTAGCATTATTTCTGTGGAATCTGAGAACAGATATTTCGGATCCCTTTGAAGACTATAGGGGAAAAGGAAATATCCTCCGATAACAAAGAGAAAGAAGCTTTCTGAGAAACTTCTTTGTGTTCTGTGAAATCATCTCACAGAGTTACAGCTTTCCACTCAAGAAGCCTTTCGCTAAGACAGTTCTTGTGGAATTGGCAAAGTGATATTTGGAAGCCCATAGAGGGCTATGGTGAAAAAGGAAATATCCTCCGATGAAAGCTGGAAAGAAGCTTTCTGAGAAACTGCTTAGTGTTCTGTTAATTCATCTCACAGAGTTACATCTATATTTCGTGGATCTCTTTGCTAGACTTATTTCTGTGGAATCTGAGAACAGATATTTCGGATCCCTTTGAAGACTATAGGGCCAAAGGAAATATCCTCCGATAACAAAGAGAAAGAAGCTTTCTGAGAAACTTCTTTGTGTTCTGTGAAATCATCTCCAGAGTTACAGCTTTGCCCTCAAGAAGCCTTTCGCTAAGACAGTTCTTGTGGAATTGGTAAAGTGATATTTGGAAGCCCATAGAGGTCTATGGTGAAAAAGGAAATATCCTCAGATGAAATCTGGAAGGAAGCTTTCTGAGAAATTGCTTAGTGTTCTGTTAATTCATCTCACAGAGTTACATCTGTATTTCGTGGATCTCTTTGCTAGCCTTATTTCTGGGGAATCTGAGAGCAGATATTTCGGATCCCTTTGAAGACTATAGGGCAAAGGAAATATGTTCCGATAACAAAGAGAAAGAAGCTTTATGAGAAATTCTTTGTGTTTTGTGAAATCATCTCACAGAGTTACAGCTGTATCCTCAAGAAGCCTTTCGCTAAGACAGTTGTTGTGGATTTGGCAAAGTGATATTTGGAAGCCCATACAGGGCTGTGGTGAAAAAGGAAATATCCTCAGATGAAATCTGGAAAGAAGCTTTCTGAAAAACTGCTTAGTGTTCTGTTAATTCATCTCACAGAGTTACATCTATATTTCGTGGATCTCTTTGCTAGCCTTATTTCTGTTGGATCTGAGAACAGATATTTAGGATCCCTTTGAAGACTATAGGGCCAAAGGAAATATCCTCCGATAACAAAGAGAAAGAAGCCTTCTGAGAAACTTCTTTGTGTTCTGTGAAATCATCTCACAGAGTTACAGCTTTCCCCTCAAGAAGCCTTTCGCTAAGACAGTTCTTGTGGAATTGGCAAAGTGATATTTGGAAGCCCATAGAGGGCTATGGTGAAAAAGAAAATATCCTCAGATGAAATCCGGAAAGAAGATTTCTGAGAAACTGTTCTGTGATGTGTGCTTCCACTCACAGAGTTACATCTGTATTTCGTGGATCTCTTTGCTAGCCTTATTTCTGTGGAATCTGAGAACAGATATTTCGGATCCCTTTGAAGACTATAGGGCCAAAGGAAATATCCCCCGATAACTAAGAGAAAGAAGCTTTCTGAGAAACTTCTTTGTGTTCTGTGAAATCATCTCACAGAGTTACAGCTTTCCCCTCAAGAAGCCTTTCGCTAAGGCAGTTCTTGTGGAATTGGCAAAGTGATATTTGGAAGCCCATAGAGGGCTATGGTGAAAAAGGAAATATCCTCAGATGAAATCTGGAAAGAAGCTTTCTGAGAAACTGCTTAGTGTTCTGTTAATTCATCTCACAGTGTTACATCTATATTTCGTCGATCTCTTTGCTAGCCTTATTTCTGTGGAATTAAAGAACAGATATTTCGGATCCCTTTGAAGACTATAGGGCCAAAGGAAATATCCCCCGATAACTAAGAGAAAGAAGCTTTCTGAGAAACTTCTTTGTGTTCTGTGAAATCATCTCACAGAGTTACAGCTTTCACCTCAAGAAACCTTTCGCTAAGACAGTTCTTTTGGAATTGGCAAAGTGATATTTGGAAGCCCATAGAGGGCTCTGGTGAAAAAGGAAATATCCTCAGATGAAATCTGGAAAGAAGCTTTCTGAGAAACTGCTTAGTGTTCTGTTAATTCATCTCACAGAGTTACATCTGTATTTCGTGGATCTCTTTGATAGCCTTATTTCTGTTGGATCTGAGAACAGATATTTAGGATCCCTTTGAAGACTATAGGGCCAAAGGAAATATCCTCCGATAACTAAGAGAAAGAAGCTTTCTGAGAAACTTCTTTGTGTTCTGTGAAATCATCTCACAGAGTTACAGCTTTCCCCTCAAGAAGCCTTTCGCTAAGACAGTTCTTGTGGAACTGGCAAAGTGATATTTGGAAGCCCATAGAGGGCTATGGTGAAAAAGGAAATATCCTCAGATGAAATCTGGAAAGAAGCTTTCTGAGAAACTGCTTAGTGTTCTGTTAATTCATCTCACAGAGTTACATCTATATTTCGTGGATCTCTTTGCTAGCCTTATTTCTGTGGAATCTGAGAACAGATAATTCGGATCCCTTTGAAGACTACAGGGCCAAAGGAAATATGTTCCGATAACAAAGAGAAAGAAGCTTTCTGAGAAACTTCTTTGTGTTCTGTGAAATCATCTCACAGAGTTACAGCTTTCCCCTCAAGAAGCCTTTCGCTAAGACAGTTCTTGTGGAATTGGCAAAGTGATATTTGGAAGCCCATAGAGGGCTATGGTGAAAAAAGAAATATCCTCCGATGAAATCTGGAAAGAAGCTTTCTGAGAAACTGCTTAGTGTTCTGTTAATTCATCTCGCAGAGTTACATCTATATTTCGTGGATCTCTTTGCTAGCCTTATTTCTGTGGAATCTGAGAACAGATATTTCGGATCCCTTTGAAGACGATAGGGCCAAAGGAAATATCCTCCGATAATAAAGAGAAAGAAGCTTTCTGAGAAACTTCTTCGTGTTCTATGAAATCATCTCACAGAGTTACAGCTTTCCCCTCTAGAAGCCTTTCGCTAAGACAGTTCTTGTGGAACTGGCAAGTGATATTTGGAAGCCCATAGAGGGCTATGGTGAAAAAGGAAATATCCTCCGATGAAGGCTGGAAAGAAGCTTTCTGAGAAACTGCTTAGTGTTCTGTTAATTCATCTCACAGAGTTACATCTGTATTTCGTGGATCTCTTTGCTAGCCTTATTTCTGGGGAATCTGAGAACAGATATTTCGGATCCCTTTGAAGACTATAGGGCCAAAGGAAATATCTTCCGATAACAAAGAGAAAGAAGCTTTCTGAGAAACTTCTTTGTTTTCTGTGAAATCATCTTACAGAGTTACAGCTTTCCCCTCAAGAAGCCTTTCGCTAAGACAGTTCTTGTGGAACTGGCAAAGTGATATTTGGAAGCCCATAGAGGGCTATGCAGAAAAAGGAAATATCCTCAGATGAAATCTGGACAGAAGCTTTCTGAGAAACTGCTTAGTGTTCTGTTAATTCATCTCACAGAGTTACATCTATATTTCGTGGATCTCTTTGCTAGCATTATTACTGTGGAATCTGAGAGCAGATATTTCGGATCCCTTTGAAGACTATAGGGCCAAAGGAAATATCCTCCGATAACTAAGAGAAAGAAGCTTTCTGAGAAACTTCTTTGTGTTCTGTGAAATCATCTCACGGACTTACAGCTTTCCCCTCAAGAAGCCTTTCGCTAAGACAGTTCTTGTGGAATTGGCAAAGTGATATTTGGAAGCCCATAGAGGGCTGTGGTGAAAAAGGAAATATCCTCAGATGAAATCTGGCAAGAAGCTTTCTGAAAAACTGCTTAGTGTTCTGTTAATTCATCTCACAGAGTTACATCAATATTTCGTGGATCTCTTTGCTAGCCTTATTTCTGTTGGATCTGAGAACAGATATTTAGGATCCCTTTGAAGACTATAGGGCCAAAGCAAACATCCTCCGATAACTAAGAGAAAGAAGCTTTCTGAGAAACTTCTTTGTGTTCTGTGAAATCATCTCACAGAGTTACAGCTTTCTCCTCAAGAAGCCTTTCGCTAAGACAGTTCTTGTGGAATTGGCAAAGTGATATTTGGAAGCCCATAGAGGGCTCTGGTGAAAAAGGAAATATCCTCAGATGAAATCCGGAAAGAAGCTTTCTGAGAAACTGTTCTGTGATGTGTGCTTCCACTCACAGAGTTACATCTGTATTTCGTGGATCTCTTTGCTAGCCTTATTTCTGTGGAATCTGAGAACAGATATTTCGGATCCCTTTGAAGACTATAGGGCCAAAGGAAATATCCCCCGATAACTAAGAGAAAGAAGCTTTCTGAGAAACTTCTTTGTGTTCTGTGAAATCATCTCACAGAGTTACAGCTTTCCCCTCAAGAAGCCTTTCGCTAAGACAGTTCTTGTGGAATTGGCAAAGTGATATTTGGAAGCCCTTAGAGGGCTATGGTGAAAAAGGAAATATCCTCAGATGAATTCTGGAAAGAAGCTTTCTGAGAAACTGCTCTGTGATGTGTGATTTCCACTCACAGAGTTACATCTGTATTTCGTGGATGTCTTTGCTAGCCTTATTTCTGTGGAATCTGAGAACAGATATTTCGGATCCCTTTGAAGACTATAGGGCCAAAGGAAATATCCTCCGATAACAAAGAGAAAGAAGCTTTCTGAGAAACTTCTTTGTGTTCTGTGAAATCACCTCACAGAGTTACAGCTTCCCCTCAAGAAGCCTTTTGCTAAGACAGTTCTTGTGGAATTGGCAAAGTGATATTTGGAAGCCCATAGAGGGCTATGGTGAAAAAGGAAATATCCTCCGATGAAATCTGGAAAGAAGCTTTCTGAGAAACTGCTTAGTGTTCTGTTAATTCATCTCACAGAGTTACATCTGTATTTCGAGGATCTCTTTGCTAGCCTTATTACTGTGGAATCTGAGAACAGATATTTAAGATCCCATTGAAGACTATAGGGCCAAAGGAAATATCCTCCGATAACTAAGAGAAAGAAGCTTTCTGAGAAATTTCTTTGTGTTCAGTGAAATCATCTCACAGAGTTACAGCTTCCCCTCAAGAAGCCTTTCGCTAAGACAGTTCTTGTGGAATTGGCAAAGTGATATTTGGAAGCCCATAGAGGGCTATGGTGAAAAAGGAAATATCCTCCGATGAAATCTGGAAAGAAGCTTTCTGAGAAACTGCTTAGTGTTCTGTTAATTCATCTCACAGAGTTACATCTATATTTCGTGGATCTCTTTGCTAGCATTATTTCTGTGGAATCTGAGAGCGGATGTTTCGGATCCCTTTGAAGACTATAGGGCCAAAGGAAATATCCTCCGATAACAAAGAGAAAGAAGCTTTCTGAGAAACTTCTTTCTGTTCTGTGAAATCATCTACAGAGTTACAGCTTTGCCCTCAAGAAGCCTTTCGCTAAGACAGTTCTTGTGGAATTTGCAAAGTGATACTTGGAAGCCCATAGAGGGCTATGGTGAAAAAGGAAATATCCTCAGATGAAATCTGGAAAGAAGCTTTCTGAGAAACTGCTTAGTATTCTGTTAATTCATCTCACAGAGTTACATCTGTATTTCGTGGATCTCTTTGCTAGCCTTATTTCTGGGGAATCTGAGAACAGATATTTCGGATCCCTTTGAAGACTATAGGGCCAAAGGAAATATGTTCCGATAACAAAGAGAAAGAAGCTTTCTGAGAAACTTCTTTGTGTTCTGTGAAATCATCTCACAGATTTACAGCTTTCCCCTCAAGAAGCCGTTCGCTAAGAAAGTTCTTGTGGATTTGGCAAAGTGATATTAGGAAGCCCATAGAGGGCTATGGTGAAAAAGGAAATATCCTCAGATGAAATCTGGAAAGAAGCTTTCTGAGAAACTGCTCTGTGATGTGTGATTTCCAGTCACAGAGTTACATCTGTATTTCGTGGATCTCTTGGCTAGCCTTATTTCTGTGGAATCTGAGAACAGATATTTCGGATCCCTTTGAAGACTATAGGGCCAAAGGAAATATCCTCCGATAACAAAGAGAAAGAAGCTTTCTGAGAAACTTCTTTATGTTCTGTGAAATCACCTCACAGAGTTACAGCTTGCCCCTCAAGAAGCCTTTCGCTAAGACAGTTCTTGTGGAATTGGCAAAGTGATATTTGGAAGCCCATAGAGGGCTGTGGTGAAAAAGGAAATATCCTCAGATGAAATCTGGCAAGAAGCTTTCTGAAAAACTGCTTAGTGTTCTGTTAATTCATCTCACAGCGTTACATCAATATTTCGTGGATCTCTTTGCTAGCCTTATTTCTGTTGGATCTGAGAACAGATATTTAGGATCCCTTTGAAGACTATAGGGCCAAAGCAAATATCCTCCGATAACTAAGAGAAAGAAGCTTTCTGAGAAACTTCTTTGTGTTCTGTGAAATCATCTCACAGAGTTACAGCTTTCCCCTCAAGAAGCCTTTCGCTAAGACAGTTCTTGTGGAATTGGCAAAGTGATATTTGGAAGCCCATAGAGGGCTCTGGTGAAAAAGGAAATATCCTCAGATGAAATCCGGAAAGAAGCTTTCTGAGAAACTGTTCTGTGATGTGTGCTTCCACTCACAGAGTTACATCTGTATTTCGTGGATCTCTTTGCTAGCCTTATTTCTGTGGAATCTGAGAACAGATATTTCGGATCCCTTTGAAGACTATAGGGCCAAAGGAAATATCCCCCGATAACTAAGAGAAAGAAGCTTTCTGAGAAACTTCTTTGTGTTCTGTGAAATCATCTCACAGAGTTACAGCTTTCCCCTCAAGTAGCCTTTCGCTAAGACAGTTCTTGTGGAATTGGCAAAGTGATATTTGGAAGCCCATAGAGGGCTCTGGTGAAAAAGGAAATATCTTCAGATGAAATCTGGAAAGAAGCTTTCTGAGAAACTGTTCTGTGATGTGTGACTTCCACTCACAGTGTTACATCCGTATTTCGTGGATCTCTTTGCTAGCCTTATTTCTGTGGAATCTGAGAACAGATATTTAGGATCCCTTTGAAAACTATAGGGCCAAAGGAAATATCCTCCGATAACTAAGAGAAAGAAGGTTTCTAAGAAATTCTTTGTGTTCTGTGAAATCATCTCTTAGAGTTACAGCTTCCCCTCAAGAAGCCTTTCGCTAAGACAGTTCTTGTGAAATTGGCAAAGTGATATTTGGAAGCCCATAGAGGGCTATGGTGAAAAAGGAAATATCCTCCCTTGAAATCTGGAAAGAAGCTTTCTGAGAAACTGCTTAGTGTTCTGTTAATTCATCTCACAGAGTTACATCTATATTTCGTGGATCTCTTTGCTAGCATTATTTCTGTGGAGTCTGAGAGCAGATATTTCGGATCCCTATGAAGACTATGGGGCCAAAGGAAATATCCTCCGATACAAAGAGAAAGAAGGTTTCTGAGAAACTTCTTTGTGTTCTGTGAAATCATCTCCAGAGTTACAGCTTTGCCCTCAAGAAGCCTTTCGCTAAGACAGTTCTTGTGGAATTGGTAAAGTGATATTTGGAAGCCCATAGAGGGCTATGGTGAAAAAGGAAATATCCTCAGATGAAATCTGGAAGGAAGCTTTCTGAGAAATTGCTTAGTGTTCTGTTAATTCATCTCACAGAGTTACATCTGTATTTCGTGGATCTCTTTGCTAGCCTTATTTCTGGGGAATCTGAGAGCAGATATTTCGGATCCCTTTGAAGACTATAGGGCCAAAGGAAATATATTCCGATAACAAAGAGAAAGAAGCTTTCTGAGAAACTTCTTTGTGTTTTGTGAAATCATCTCACAGAGTTACAGCTGTCCCCTCAAGAAGCCTTTCGCTAAGACAGTTGTTGTGGATTTGGCAAAGTGATATTTAGAAGCCCATACAGGGCTGTGGTGAAAAAGGAAATATCCTCAGATGAAATCTGGAAAGAAGATTTCTGAAAAACTGCTTAGTGTTCTGTTAATTCATCTCACAGAGTTACATCTATATTTCGTGGATCTCTTTGCTAGCCTTATTTCTGTTGGATCTGAGAACAGATATTTAGGATCCCTTTGAAGACTATAGGGCCAAAGGAAATATCCTCCGATAACTAAGAGAAAGAAGCTTTCTGAGAAACTTCTTTGTGTTCTGTGAAATCATGTCACAGATTTACAGCTTTCCCCTCAAGAAGCCTTTCGCTAAGACAGTTCTTGTGGAATTGGCAAAGTGATATTTGGAAGCCCATAGAGGGCTATGGTGAAAAAGAAAATATCCTCAGATGAAATCCGGAAAGAAGCTTTCTGAGAAACTGTTCTGTGATGTGTGCTTCCACTCACAGAGTTACATCTGTATTTCGTGGATCTCTTTGCTAGCCTTATTTCTGTGGAATCTGAGAACAGATATTTCGGATCCCTTTGAAGACTATAGGGCCAAAGGAAATATCCCCCGATAACTAAGAGAAAGAAGCTTTCTGAGAAACTTCTTTGTGTTCTGTGAAATCATCTCACAGAGTTACAGCTTTCCCCTCAAGAAGCCTTTCGCTAAGGCAGTTCTTGTGGAATTGGCAAAGTGATATTTGGAAGCCCATAGAGGGCTATGGTGAAAAAGGAAATATCCTCAGATGAAATCTGGAAAGAAGCTTTCTGAGAAACTGCTTAGTGTTCTGTTAATTCATCTCACAGAGTTACATCTATATTTCGTCGATCTCTTTGCTAGCCTTATTTCTGTGGAATTAAAGAACAGATATTTCGGATCCCTTTGAAGACTATAGGGCCAAAGGAAATATCCCCCGATAACTAAGAGAAAGAAGCTTTCTGAGAAACTTCTTTGTGTTCTGTGAAATCATCTCACAGAGTTACAGCTTTCACCTCAAGAAACCTTTCGCTAAGACAGTTCTTTTGGAATTGGCAAAGTGATATTTGGAAGCCCATAGAGGGCTCTGGTGAAAAAGGAAATATCCTCAGATGAAATCTGGAAAGAAGCTTTCTGAGAAACTGCTTAGTGTTCTGTTAATTCATCTCACAGAGTTACATCTGTATTTCGTGGATCTCTTTGATAGCCTTATTTCTGTGGAATTTGAGAACAGATATTTCGGATCCCTTTGAAGACTATAGGGCCAAAGGAAATATCCTCCGATAACTAAGAGAAAGAAGCTTTCTGAGAAACTTCTTTGTGTTCTGTGAAATCATCTCACAGAGTTACAGCTTTCCCCTCAAGAAGCCTTTCGCTAAGACAGTTCTTGTGGAACTGGCAAAGTGATATTTGGAAGCCCATAGAGGGCTATGGTGAAAAAGGAAATATCCTCAGATGAAATCTGGAAAGAAGCTTTCTGAGAAACTGCTTAGTGTTCTGTTAATTCATCTCACAGAGTTACATCTATATTTCGTGGATCTCTTTGCTAGCCTTATTTCTGTGGAATCTGAGAACAGATAATTCGGATCCCTTTGAAGACTACAGGGCCAAAGGAAATATGTTCCGATAACAAAGAGAAAGAAGCTTTCTGAGAAACTTCTTTGTGTTCTGTGAAATCATCTCACAGAGTTTCAGCTTTCCCCTCAAGAAGCCTTTCGCTAAGACAGTTCTTGTGGAATTGGCAAAGTGATATTTGGAAGCCCATAGAGGGCTATGGTGAAAAAAGAAATATCCTCCGATGAAATCTGGAAAGAAGCTTTCTGAGAAACTGCTTAGTGTTCTGTTAATTCATCTCGCAGAGTTACATCTATATTTCGTGGATCTCTTTGCTAGCCTTATTTCTGTGGAATCTGAGAACAGATATTTCGGATCCCTTTGAAGACTATAGGGCCAAAGGATGTATCCTCCGATAAGAAAGAGAAAGAAACTTTCTGAGAAACTTCTTCGTGTTCTGTGAAATCATCTCACAGAGTTACAGCTTTCCCCTGAAGAAGCCTTTCGCTAAGACAGTTCTTGTGGAATTGGCAAAGTGATATTTGGAAGCCCATAGAGGGCTCTGGTGAAAAAGGAAATATCCTCCGATGAAAGCTGGAAAGAAGCTTTCTGAGAAACTGCTTAGTGTTCTGTTAATTCATCTCACAGAGTTACATCTATATTTCGTGGATCTCTTTGCTAGCCTTTTTTCTGTGGAATCTGAGAACAGATATTTCGGATCCCTTTGAAGACTATAGGGCCAAAGGAAATATCCTCCGATAACAAAGAGAAAGAAGCTTTCTGAGAAACTTCTTTGTGTTCTGTGAAATCATCTCACAGAGCTACAGCTTTCCCCTCAAGAAGCCTTTCGCTAAGACAGTTCTTGTGGAATTGGCAAAGTGATACTTGTAAGCCCATAGAGGGCTATGGTGAAAAAAGAAATATCCTCCGATCAAATCTGGAAAGAAGCTTTCTGAGAAACTGCTTAGTGTTCTGTTAATTCATCTCACAGAGTTACATCTATATTTCGTGGATCTCTTTGCTAGCCTTATTTCTGTGGAATCTGAGAACAGATAATTCGGATCCCTTTGAAGACTACAGGGCCAAAGGAAATATGTTCCGATAACAAAGAGAAAGAAGCTTTCTGAGAAACTTCTTTGTGTTCTGTGAAATCATCTCACAGAGTTTCAGCTTTCCCCTCAAGAAGCCTTTCGCTAAGACAGTTCTTGTGGAATTGGCAAAGTGATATTTGGAAGCCCATAGAGGGCTATGGTGAAAAAAGAAATATCCTCCGATGAAATCTGGAAAGAAGCTTTCTGAGAAACTGCTTAGTGTTCTGTTAATTCATCTCACAGAGTTACATCTATATTTCGTGGATCTCTTTGCTAGCCTTATTTCTGTGGAATCTGAGAACAGATATTTCGGATCCCTTTGAAGACGATAGGGCCAAAGGAAATATCCTCCGATAATAAAGAGAAAGAAGCTTTCTGAGAAACTTCCTTGTGTTCTGTGAAATCATCTCACAGAGTTACAGCTTTCCCCTCAAGAAGCCTTTCACTAAGACAGTTCTTGTGGAATTGACAAAGTGATATTTGGAAGCCCATAGAGGGCTATGGTGAAAAAGGAAATATCCACAGATGAAATCTGGAAAGAAGCTTTCTGTGAAACTGCTTACTGTTCTGTTAATTCATCTCACAGAGTTACATCTATATTTCTTGGATCTCTTTGCTAGCCTTATTTCTGTGGAATCTGAAAACAGATATTTAGGATCCCTTTGAAGACTATAGGGCCAAAGGAAATATCCTCCGATAACTAAGAGAAAGAAGCTTTCTGAGAAACTTCTTTGTGTTCTGTGAAATCATCTCACAGAGTTACAGCTTTCCCCTCAAGAAGCCTTTCGCTAAGACCGTTCTTGTGGAATTGGCAAAGTGATATTTGGAAGCCCATAGAGGGCTATGGTGAAAAAGGAAATATCCTCCGATGAAATCTGGAAAGAAGCTTTCTGAGAAACTGCTTAGTGTTCTGTTAATTCATCTCACAGAGTTACATCTATATTTCGTGGATCTCTTTGCTAGCCTTATTTCTGTGGAATCTGAGAACAGATATTTCGGATCCCTTTGAAGACTATAGGGGCAAAGGAAATATCCTCCGATAACAAAGAGAAAGAAGCTTTCTGAGAAACTTCTTTGTGTTCTGTGAAATCATCTCACAGAGTTACAGCTTTCCCCTCAAGAAGCCTTTCGCTAAGACAGTTCTTGTGGAATTGGCAAAGTGATATTTGGAAGCCCATAGAGGGCTATGGTGAAAAAGGAAATATCCTCCGATGAAAGCTGGAAAGAAGCTTTCTGAGAAACTGCTTAGTGTTCTGTTAATTCATCTCACAGAGTTACATCTATATTTCGTGGATCTCTTTGGTAGCCTTATTTCTGTGGAATCTGAGAACAGATATTTCGGATCCCTTTGAAGACTATAGGGCCAAAGGATGTATCCTCCGATAAGAAAGAGAAAGAAACTTTCTGAGAAACTTCTTCGTGTTCTGTGAAATCATCTCACAGAGTTACAGCTTTCCCCTCAAGAAGCCTTTCGCTAAGACAGTTCTTGTGGAATTGGCAAAGTGATATTTGGAAGCCCATAGAGGGCTCTGGTGAAAAAGGAAATATCCTCCGATGAAAGCTGGAAAGAAGCTTTCTGAGAAACTGCTTAGTGTTCTGTTAATTCGTCTCACAGAGTTACATCTATATTTCGTGGATCTCTTTGCTAGCCTTTTTTCTGTGGAATCTGAGAACAGATATTTCGGATCCCTTTGAAGACTATAGGGCCAAAGGAAATATCCTCCGATAACAAAGAGAAAGAAGCTTTCTGAGAAACTTCTTTGTGTTCTGTGAAATCATCTCACAGAGCTACAGCTTTCCCCTCAAGAAGCCTTTCGCTAAGACAGTTCTTGTGGAATTGGCAAAGTGATACTTGTAAGCCCATAGAGGGCTATGGTGAAAAAAGAAATATCCTCCGATCAAATCTGGAAAGAAGCTTTCTGAGAAACTGCTTAGTGTTCTGTTAATTCATCTCACAGAGTTACATCTGTATTTCGTGGATCTCTTTGCTAGCCTTATTTCTGGGGAATCTGAGAACAGATATTTCGGATCCCTTTGAAGACTATAGGGCCAAAGGAAATATCTTCCGATAACAAAGAGAAAGAAGCTTTCTGAGAAACTTCTTTGTTTTCTGTGAAATCATCTTACAGAGTTACAGCTTTCCCCTCAAGAAGCCTTTCGCTAAGACAGTTCTTGTGGAACTGGCAAAGTGATATTTGGAAGCCCATAGAGGGCTATGCAGAAAAAGGAAATATCCTCAGATGAAATCTGGACAGAAGCTTTCTGAGAAACTGCTTAGTGTTCTGTTAATTCATCTCACAGAGTTACATCTATATTTCGTGGATCTCTTTGCTAGCATTATTACTCTGGAATCTGAGAGCAGATATTTCGGATCCCTTTGAAGACTATAGGGCCAAAGGAAATATCCTCCGATAACTAAGAGAAAGAAGCTTTCTGAGAAACTTCTTTGTGTTCTGTGAAATCATCTCACGGACTTACAGCTTTCCCCTCAAGAAGCCTTTCGCTAAGACAGTTCTTGTGGAATTGGCAAAGTGATATTTGGAAGCCCATAGAGGGCTGTGGTGAAAAAGGAAATATCCTCAGATGAAATCTGGCAAGAAGCTTTCTGAAAAACTGCTTAGTGTTCTGTTAATTCATCTCACAGAGTTACATCAATATTTCGTGGATCTCTTTGCTAGCCTTATTTCTGTTGGATCTGAGAACAGATATTTAGGATCCCTTTGAAGACTATAGGGCCAAAGCAAATATCCTCCGATAACTAAGAGAAAGAAGCTTTCTGAGAAACTTCTTTGTGTTCTGTGAAATCATCTCACAGAGTTACAGCTTTCCCCTCAAGAAGCCTTTCGCTAAGACAGTTCTTGTGGAATTGGCAAAGTGATATTTGGAAGCCCATAGAGGGCTCTGGTGAAAAAGGAAATATCCTCAGATGAAATCCGGAAAGAAGCTTTCTGAGAAACTGTTCTGTGATGTGTGCTTCCACTCACAGAGTTACATCTGTATTTCGTGGATCTCTTTGCTAGCCTTATTTCTGGGGAATCTGAGAACAGATATTTCGGATCCCTTTAAAGACTATAGGGCCAAAGGAAATATCCCCCGATAACTAAGAGAAAGAAGCTTTCTGAGAAACTTCTTTGTGTTCTGTGAAATCATCTCACAGAGTTACAGCTTTCCCCTCAAGAAGCCTTTCGCTAAGACAGTTCTTGTGGAATTGGCAAAGTGATATTTGGAAGCCCTTAGAGGGCTATGGTGAAAAAGGAAATATCCTCAGATGAAATCTGGAAAGAAGCTTTCTGAGAAACTGCTTAGTGTTCTGTTAATTCATCTCACAGAGTTACATCTATATTTCGTCGATCTCTTTGCTAGCCTTATTTCTGTGGAATCTGAGAACAGATATTTCGGATCCCTTTGAAGACTATAGGGCCAAAGGAAATATCCTCCGATAACTAAGAGAAAGAAGCTTTCTGAGAAACTTCTTTGTGTTCTGTGAAATCATCTCACAGAGTTACAGCTTTCCCCTCAAGTAGCCTTTCGCTAAGACAGTTCTTGTGGAATTGGCAAAGTGATATTTGGAAGCCCATAGAGGGCTCTGGTGAAAAAGGAAATATCTTCAGATGAAATCTGGAAAGAAGCTTTCTGAGAAACTGTTCTGTGATGTGTGACTTCCACTCACAGTGTTACATCCGTATTTCGTGGATCTCTTTGCTAGCCTTATTTCTGTGGAATCTGAGAACAGATATTTAGGATCCCTTTGAAGACTATAGGGCCAAAGGAAATATCCTCCGATAACTAAGAGAAAGAAGGTTTCTAAGAAATTCTTTGTGTTCTGTGAAATCATCTCATAGAGTTACAACTTCCCCTCAAGAAGCCTTTCGCTAAGACAGTTCTTGTGGAATTGGCAAAGTGATATTTGGAAGCCCATAGAGGGCTATGGTGAAAAAGGAAATATCCTCCGATTAAATCTGGAAAGAAGCTTTCTGAGAAACTGCTTAGTGTTCTGTTAATTCATCTCACAGAGTTACATCTATATTTCGTGGATCTCTTTGCTAGCATTATTTCTGTGGAGTCTGAGAGCAGATATTTCGGATCCCTATGAAGACTATGGGGCCAAAGGAAATATCCTCCGATACAAAGAGAAAGAAGGTTTCTGAGAAACTTCTTTGTGTTCTGTGAAATCATCTCCAGAGTTACAGCTTTCCCCTCAAGAAGCCTTTCGCTAAGACAGTTCTTGTGGAATTGGTAAAGTGATATTTGGAAGCCCATAGAGGGCTATGGTGAAAAAGGAAATATCCTCAGATGAAATCTGGAAGGAAGCTTTCTGAGAAATTGCTTAGTGTTCTGTTAATTCATCTCACAGAGTTACATCTGTATTTCGTGGATCTCTTTGCTAGCCTTATTTCTGGGGAATCTGAGAGCAGATATTTCGGATCCCTTTGAAGACTATAGGGCCAAAGGAAATATGTTCCGATAACAAAGAGAAAGAAGCTTTCTGAGAAACTTCTTTGTGTTTTGTGAAATCATCTCACTGAGTTACAGCTGTCCCCTCAAGAAGCCTTTCGCTAAGACAGTTGTTGTGGATTTGGCAAAGTGATATTTGGAAGCCCATACAGGGCTGTGGTGAAAAAGGAAATATCCTCAGATGAAATCTGGAAAGAAGCTTTCTGAAAAACTGCTTAGTGTTCTGTTAATTCATCTCACAGAGTTACATCTATATTTCGTGGATCTCTTTGCTAGCCTTATTTCTGTTGGATCTGAGAACAGATATTTAGGATCCCTTTGAAGACTATAGGGCCAAAGGAAATATCCTCCGATAACAAAGAGAAAGAAGCTTTCTGAGAAACTTCTTTGTGTTCTGTGAAATCATCTCACAGATTTACAGCTTTCCCCTCAAGAAGCCTTTCGCTAAGACAGTTCTTGTGGAATTGGCAAAGTGATATTTGGAAGCCCATAGAGGGCTATGGTGAAAAAGAAAATATCCTCAGATGAAATCCGGAAAGAAGCTTTCTGAGAAACTGTTCTGTGATGTGTGCTTCCACTCACAGAGTTACATCTGTATTTCGTGGATCTCTTTGCTAGCCTTATTTCTGTGGAATCTGAGAACAGATATTTCGGATCCCTTTGAAGACTATAGGGCCAAAGGAAATATCCCCCGATAACTAAGAGAAAGAAGCTTTCTGAGAAACTTCTTTGTGTTCTGTGAAATCATCTCACAGAGTTACAGCTTTCCCCTCAAGAAGCCTTTCGCTAAGGCAGTTCTTGTGGAATTGGCAAAGTGATATTTGGAAGCCCATAGAGGGCTATGGTGAAAAAGGAAATATCCTCAGATGAAATCTGGAAAGAAGCTTTCTGAGAAACTGCTTAGTGTTCTGTTAATTCATCTCACAGAGTTACATCTATATTTCGTCGATCTCTTTGCTAGCCTTATTTCTGTGGAATTAAAGAACAGATATTTCGGATCCCTTTGAAGACTATAGGGCCAAAGGAAATATCCCCCGATAACTAAGAGAAAGAAGCTTTCTGAGAAACTTCTTTGTGTTCTGTGAAATCATCTCACAGAGTTACAGCTTTCACCTCAAGAAACCTTTCGCTAAGACAGTTCTTTTGGAATTGGCAAAGTGATATTTGGAAGCCCATAGAGGGCTCTGGTGAAAAAGGAAATATCCTCAGATGAAATCTGGAAAGAAGCTTTCTGAGAAACTGCTTAGTGTTCTGTTAATTCATCTCACAGAGTTACATCTGTATTTCGTGGATCTCTTTGATAGCCTTATTTCTGTGGAATCTGAGAACAGATATTTCGGATCCCTTTGAAGACTATAGGGCCAAAGGAAATATCCTCCGATAACTAAGAGAAAGAAGCTTTCTGAGAAACTTCTTTGTGTTCTGTGAAATCATCTCACAGAGTTACAGCTTTCCCCTCAAGAAGCCTTTCGCTAAGACAGTTCTTGTGGAACTGGCAAAGTGATATTTGGAAGCCCATAGAGGGCTATGGTGAAAAAGGAAATATCCTCAGATGAAATCTGGAAAGAAGCTTTCTGAGAAACTGCTTAGTGTTCTGTTAATTCATCTCACAGAGTTACATCTATATTTCGTGGATCTCTTTGCTAGCCTTATTTCTGTGGAATCTGAGAACAGATAATTCGGATCCCTTTGAAGACTACAGGGCCAAAGGAAATATGTTCCGATAACAAAGAGAAAGAAGCTTTCTGAGAAACTTCTTTGTGTTCTGTGAAATCATCTCACAGAGTTACAGCTTTCCCCTCAAGAAGCCTTTCGCTAAGACAGTTCTTGTGGAATTGACATAGTGATATTTGGAAGCCCATAGAGGGCTATGGTGAAAAAGGAAATATCCTCAGATGAAATCTGGAAAGAAGCTTTCTGTGAAACTGCTTACTGTTCTGTTAATTCATCTCACAGAGTTACATCTATATTTCTTGGATCTCTTTGCTAGCCTTATTTCTGTGGAATCTGAAAACAGATATTTAGGATCCCTTTGAAGACTATAGGGCCAAAGGAAATATCCTCCGATAACTAAGAGAAAGAAGCTTTCTGAGAAACTTCTTTGTGTTCTGTGAAATCATCTCACAGAGTTACAGCTTTCCCCTCAAGAAGCCTTTTGCTAAGACCGTTCTTGTGGAATTGGCAAAGTGATATTTGGAAGCCCATAGAGGGCTATGGTGAAAAAGGAAATATCCTCCGATGAAATCTGGAAAGAAGCTTTCTGAAAACCTGCTTAGTGTTCTGTTAATTCATCTCACAGAGTTACATCTATATTTCGTGGATCTCTTTGCTAGCCTTATTTCTGTGGAATCTGAGAACAGATATTTCGGATCCCTTTGAAGACTATAGGGGCAAAGGAAATATCCTCCGATAACAAAGAGAAAGAAGCTTTCTGAGAAACTTCTTTGTGTTCTGTGAAATCATCTCACAGAGTTACAGCTTTCCCCTCAAGAAGCCTTTCGCTAAGACAGTTCTTGTGGAATTGGCAAAGTGATATTTGGAAGCCCATAGAGGGCTATGGTGAAAAAGGAAATATCCTCTGATGAAATCTGGAAAGAAGCTTTCTGAGAAACTGCTTAGTGTTCTGTTAATTCATCTCACAGAGTTACATCTGTATTTCGTGGATCTCTTTGCTAGCCTTATTTCTGGGGATTCTGAGAACAGATATTTCGGATCCCTTTGAAGACTATAGGGCCAAAGGAAATATCTTCCGATAACAAAGAGAAAGAAGCTTTCTGAGAAACTTCTTTGTTTTCTGTGAAATCATCTTACAGAGTTACAGCTTTCCCCTCAAGAAGCCTTTCGCTAAGACAGTTCTTGTGGAACTGGCAAAGTGATATTTGGAAGCCCATAGAGGGCTATGCAGAAAAAGGAAATATCCTCAGATGAAATCTGGACAGAAGCTTTCTGAGAAACTGCTTAGTGTTCTGTTAATTCATCTCACAGAGTTACATCAATATTTCGTGGATCTCTTTGCTAGCCTTATTTCTGTTGGATCTGAGAACAGATATTTAGGATCCCTTTGAAGACTATAGGGCCAAAGCAAATATCCTCCGATAACTAAGAGAAAGAAGCTTTCTGAGAAACTTCTTTGTGTTCTGTGAAATCATCTCACAGAGTTACAGCTTTCCCCTCAAGAAGCCTTTCGCTAAGACAGTTCTTGTGGAATTGGCAAAGTGATATTTGGAAGCCCATAGAGGGCTCTGGTGAAAAAGGAAATATCCTCAGATGAAATCCGGAAAGAAGCTTTCTGAGAAACTGTTCTGTGATGTGTGCTTCCACTCACAGAGTTACATCTGTATTTCGTGGATCTCTTTGCTAGCCTTGTTTCTGTGGAATCTGAGAACAGATATTTCGGATCCCTTTGAAGACTATAGGGCCAAAGGAAATATCCCCCGATAACTAAGAGAAAGAAGCTTTCTGAGAAACTTCTTTGTGTTCTGTGAAATCATCTCACAGAGTTACAGCTTTCCCCTCAAGAAGCCTTTCGCTAAGACAGTTCTTGTGGAATTGGCAAAGTGATATTTGGAAGCCCTTAGAGGGCTATGGTGAAAAAGGAAATATCCTCAGATGAAATCTGGAAAGAAGCTTTCTGAGAAACTGCTTAGTGTTCTGTTAATTCATCTCACAGAGTTACATCTATATTTCGTCGATGTCTTTGCTAGCCTTATTTCTGTGGAATCTGAGAACAGATATTTCGGATCCCTTTGAAGACTATAGGGCCAAAGGAAATATCCTCCGATAACTAAGAGAAAGAAGCTTTCTGAGAAACTTCTTTGTGTTCTGTGAAATCATCTCACAGAGTTACAGCTTTCCCCTCAAGTAGCCTTTCGCTAAGACAGTTCTTGTGGAATTGGCAAAGTGATATTTGGAAGCCCATAGAGGGCTCTGGTGAAAAAGGAAATATCTTCAGATGAAATCTGGAAAGAAGCTTTCTGAGAAACTGTTCTGTGATGTGTGACTTCCACTCACAGTGTTACATCCGTATTTCGTGGATCTCTTTGCTAGCCTTATTTCTGTGGAATCTGAGAACAGATATTTAGGATCCCTTTGAAGACTATAGGGCCAAAGGAAATATCCTCCGATAACTAAGAGAAAGAAGGTTTCTAAGAAATTCTTTGTGTTCTGTGAAATCATCTCATAGATTTACAACTTCCCCTCAAGAAGCCTTTCGCTAAGACAGTTCTTGTGGAATTGGCAAAGTGATATTTGGAAGCCCATAGAGGGCTATGGTGAAAAAGGAAATATCCTCCGATGAAATCTGGAAAGAAGCTTTCTGAGAAACTGCTTAGTGTTCTGTTAATTCATCTCACAGAGTTACATCTATATTTCGTGGATCTCTTTGCTAGCATTATTTCTGTGGAGTCTGAGAGCAGATATTTCGGATCCCTATGAAGACTATGGGGCCAAAGGAAATATCCTCCGATACAAAGAGAAAGAAGGTTTCTGAGAAACTTCTTTGTGTTCTGTGAAATCATCTCCAGAGTTACAGCTTTGCCCTCAAGAAGCCTTTCGCTAAGACAGTTCTTGTGGAATTGGTAAAGTGATATTTGGAAGCCCATAGAGGGCTATGGTGAAAAAGGAAATATCCTCAGATGAAATCTGGAAGGAAGCTTTCTGAGAAATTGCTTAGTGTTCTGTTAATTCATCTCACAGAGTTACATCTGTATTTCGTGGATCTCTTTGCTAGCCTTATTTCTGGGGAATCTGAGAGCAGACATTTCGGATCCCTTTGAAGACTATAGGGCAAAGGAAATATGTTCCGATAACAAAGAGAAAGAAGCTTTCTGAGAAATTCTTTGTGTTTTGTGAAATCATCTCACAGAGTTACAGCTGTCCCCTCAAGAAGCCTTTCGCTAAGACAGTTGTTGTGGATTTGGCAAAGTGATATTTGGAAGCCCATACAGGGCTGTGGTGAAAAAGGAAATATCCTCAGATGAAATCTGGAAATAAGCTTTCTGAAAAACTGCTTAGTGTTCTGTTAATTCATCTCACAGAGTTACATCTGTATTTCGTGGATCTCTTTGCTAGCCTTATTTCTGTTGGATCTGAGAACAGATATTTAGGATCCCTTTGAAGACTATAGGGCCAAAGGAAATATCCTCCGATAACAAAGAGAAAGAAGCTTTCTGAGAAACTTCTTTGTGTTCTGTGAAATCATCTCACAGAGTTACAGCTTTCCCCTCAAGAAGCCTTTCGCTAAGACAGTTCTTGTGGAATTGGCAAAGTGATATTTGGAAGCCCATAGAGGGCTATGGTGAAAAAGAAAATATCCTCAGATGAAATCCGGAAAGAAGCTTTCTGAGAAACTGTTCTGTGATGTGTGCTTCCACTCACAGAGTTACATCTGTATTTCGTGGATCTCTTTGCTAGCCTTATTTCTGTGGAATCTGAGAACAGATATTTCGGATCCCTTTGAAGACTATAGGGCCAAAGGAAATATCCCCCGATAATTAAGAGAAAGAAGCTTTCTGAGAAACTTCTTTGTGTTCTGTGAAATCATCTCACAGAGTTACAGCTTTCCCCTCAAGAAGCCTTTAGCTAAGGCAGTTCTTGTGGAATTGGCAAAGTGATATTTGGAAGCCCATAGAGGGCTATGGTGAAAAAGGAAATATCCTCAGATGAAATCTGGAAAGAAGCTTTCTGAGAAACTGCTTAGTGTTCTGTTAATTCATCTCACAGAGTTACATCTATATTTCGTCGATCTCTTTGCTAGCCTTATTTCTGTGGAATTAAAGAACAGATATTTCGGATCCCTTTGAAGACTATAGGGCCAAGGAAATATCCCCCGATAACTAAGAGAAAGAAGCTTTCTGAGAAACTTCTTTGTGTTCTGTGAAATCATCTCACAGAGTTACAGCTTTCACCTCAAGAAACCTTTCGCTAAGACAGTTCTTTTGGAATTGGCAAAGTGATATTTGGAAGCCCATAGAGGGCTCTGGTGAAAAAGGAAATATCCTCAGATGAAATCTGGAAAGAAGCTTTCTGAGAAACTGCTTAGTGTTCTGTTAATTCATCTCACAGAGTTACATCTGTATTTCGTGGATCTCTTTGATAGCCTTATTTTTGTGGAATCTGAGAACAGATATTTCGGATCCCTTTGAAGACTATAGGGCCAAAGGAAATATCCTCCGATAACTAAGAGAAAGAAGCTTTCTGAGAAACTTCTTTGTGTTCTGTGAAATCATCTCACAGAGTTACAGCTTTCCCCTCAAGAAGCCTTTCGCTAAGACCGTTCTTGTGGAATTGGCAAAGTGATATTTGGAAGCCCATAGAGGGCTATGGTGAAAAAGGAAATATCCTCCGATGAAATCTGGAAAGAAGCTTTCTGAGAAACTGCTTAGTGTTCTGTTAATTCATCTCACAGAGTTACATCTATATTTCGTGGATCTCTTTGCTAGCCTTATTTCTGTGGAATCTGAGAACAGATATTTCGGATCCCTTTGAAGACTCTAGGGGCAAAGGAAATATCCTCCGATAACAAAGAGAAAGAAGCTTTCTGAGAAACTTCTTTGTGTTCTGTGAAATCATCTCACAGAGTTACAGCTTTCCCCTCAAGAAGCCTTTCGCTAAGACAGTTCTTGTGGAATTGGCAAAGTGATATTTGGAAGCCCATAGAGGGCTATGGTGAAAAAGGAAATATCCTCCGATGAAAGCTGGAAAGAAGCTTTCTGAGAAACTGCTTAGTGTTCTGTTAATTCATCTCACAGAGTTACATCTATATTTCGTGGATCTCTTTGGTAGCCTTATTTCTGTGGAATCTGAGAACAGATATTTCGGATCCCTTTGAAGACTATAGGGCCAAAGGATGTATCCTCCGATAAGAAAGAGAAAGAAACTTTCTGAGAAACTTCTTCGTGTTCTATGAAATCATCTCACAGAGTTACAGCTTTCCCCTCAAGAAGCCTTTCGCTAAGACAGTTCTTGTGGAATTGGCAAAGTGATATTTGGAAGCCCATAGAGGGCTATGGTGAAAAAGGAAATATCCTCCGATGAAAGCTGGAAAGAAGCTTTCTGAGAAACTGCTTAGTGTTCTGTTAATTCATCTCACAGAGTTACATCTATATTTCGTGGATCTCTTTGCTAGCCTTTTTTCTGTGGAATCTGAGAACAGATATTTAGGATCCCTTTGAAGACTATAGGGCCAAAGGAAATATCCTCCGATAACAAAGAGAAAGAAGCTTTCTGAGAAACTTCTTTGTGTTCTGTGAAATCATCTCACAGAGTTACAGCTTTCCCCTCAAGAAGCCTTTCGCTAAGACAGTTCTTGTGGAATTGGCAAAGTGATACTTGTAAGCCCATAGAGGGCTATGGTGAAAAAAGAAATATCCTCCGATCAAATCTCGAAAGAAGCTTTCTGAGAAACTGCTTAGTGTTCTGTTAATTCATCTCACAGAGTTACATCTGTATTTCGTGGATCTCTTTGCTAGCCTTATTTCTGGGGAATCTGAGAACAGATATTTCGGATCCCTTTGAAGACTATAGGGCCAAAGGAAATATCCTCGGATAACTAAGAGAAAGAAGCTTTCTGAGAAACTTCTTTGTGTTCTGTGAAATCATCTCACAGAGTTACAGCTCTCCCCTCAAGAAGCCTTTCGCTAAGACAGTTCTTGTGGAATTGGCAAAGTGATATTTGGAAGCCCATAGAGGTCTATGGTGAAAAAGGAAATATCCTCCGATGAAATCTGGAAAGAAGCTTTCTAAGAAACTGCTTAGTGTTTTGTTAATTCATCTCACAGAGTTACATCTGTGTTTCGTGGATCTCTTTGCTAGCCTTATTTCTGTGGAATCTGAGAACAGATATTTCGGATCCCTATGAAGACTATAGGGCCAAAGGAAATATCCTCCGATAACAAAGAGAAAGAAGCTTTCTGAGAAACTTCTTTGTGTTCTGTGAAATCATCTCACAGAGTTACAGCTTTCCCCTCAAGAAGCCTTTCGCTAAGACAGTTCTTGTGGAATTGGCAAAGTGATATTTGGAAGCCCATAGAGGGCTATGCTGAAAAAGGAAATATCCTCAGATGAAATCTGGAAAGAAGCTTTCTGAGAAACTGCTCTTTGATGTGTGACTTCCACTCCCAGAGTTACATCTGTATTTCGTGGATCTCTTTGCTAGCGTTATTTCTGTGGAATCTGAGAACAGATATTTAGGATCCCTTTGAAGACTATAGGGCCAAAGGAAATATCCTCCGATAACTAAGAGAAAGAAGCTTTCTGAGAAACTTCTTTGTGTTTTGTGAAATAATCTCACAGAGTTACAGCTTTCCCCTCAAGAAGCCTTTCGCTAAGACCGTTCTTGTGGAATTGGCAAAGTGATATTTGGAAGCCCATAGAGGGCTATGGTGAAAAAGGAAATATCCTCCGATGAAATCTGGAAAGAAGCTTTCTGAGAAACTGCTTAGTGTTCTGTTAATTCATCTCACAGAGTTACATCTATATTTCGTGGATCTCTTTGCTAGCATTATTTCTGTGGAATCTGAGAACAGATATTTCGGATCCCTTTGAAGACTATAGGGGAAAAGGAAATATCCTCCGATAACAAAGAGAAAGAAGCTTTCTGAGAAACTTCTTTGTGTTCTGTGAAATCATCTCACAGAGTTACAGCTTTCCACTCAAGAAGCCTTTCGCTAAGACAGTTCTTGTGGAATTGGCAAAGTGATATTTGGAAGCCCATAGAGGGCTATGGTGAAAAAGGAAATATCCTCCGATGAAAGCTGGAAAGAAGCTTTCTGAGAAACTGCTTAGTGTTCTGTTAATTCATCTCACAGAGTTACATCTATATTTCGTGGATCTCTTTGCTAGACTTATTTCTGTGGAATCTGAGAACAGATATTTCGGATCCCTTTGAAGACTATAGGGCCAAAGGAAATATCCTCCGATAACTAAGACAAAGAAGCTTTCTGAGAAACTTCTTTGTGTTCTGTGAAATCATCTCACAGAGTTACAGCTTTCCCCTCAAGAAGCCTTTCGCTAAGAGAGTTCTTGTGGAATTGGCAAAGTGATATTTGGAAGCCCATAGAGGGCTATGGTGAAAAAGAAAATATCCTCAGATGAAATCCGGAAAGAAGATTTCTGAGAAACTGTTCTGTGATGTGTGCTTCCACTCACAGAGTTACATGTGTATTTCGTGGATCTCTTTGCTAGCCTTATTTCTGTGGAATCTGAGAACAGATATTTCGGATCCCTTTGAAGACTATAGGGCCAAAGGAAATATCCCCCGATAACTAAGAGAAAGAAGCTTTCTGAGAAACTTCTTTGTGTTCTGTGAAATCATCTCACAGAGTTACAGCTTTCCCCTCAAGAAGCCTTTCGCTAAGGCAGTTCTTGTGGAATTGGCAAAGTGATATTTGGAAGCCCATAGAGGGCTATGGTGAAAAAGGAAATATCCTCAGATGAAATCTGGAAAGAAGCTTTCTGAGAAACTGCTTAGTGTTCTGTTAATTCATCTCACAGAGTTACATCTATATTTCGTCGATCTCTTTGCTAGCCTTATTTCTGTGGAATTAAAGAACAGATATTTCGGATCCCTTTGAAGACTATAGGGCCAAAGGAAATATCCCCCGATAACTAAGAGAAAGAAGCTTTCTGAGAAACTTCTTTGTGTTCTGTGAAATCATCTCACAGAGTTACAGCTTTCACCTCAAGAAACCTTTCGCTAAGACAGTTCTTTTGGAATTGGCAAAGTGATATTTGGAAGCCCATAGAGGGCTCTGGTGAAAAAGGAAATATCCTCAGATGAAATCTGGAAAGAAGCTTTCTGAGAAACTGCTTAGTGTTCTGTTAATTCATCTCACAGAGTTACATCTGTATTTCGTGGATCTCTTTGATAGCCTTATTTCTGTGGAATCTGAGAACAGATATTTCGGATCCCTTTGAAGACTATAGGGCCAAAGGAAATATCCTCCGATAACTAAGAGAAAGAAGCTTTCTGAGAAACTTCTTTGTGTTCTGTGAAATCATCTCACAGAGTTACAGCTTTCCCCTCAAGAAGCCTTTCGCTAAGACAGTTCTTGTGGAACTGGCAAAGTGATATTTGGAAGCCCATAGAGGGCTATGGTGAAAAAGGAAATATCCTCAGATGAAATCTGGAAAGAAGCTTTCTGAGAAACTGCTTAGTGTTCTGTTAATTCATCTCACAGAGTTACATCTATATTTCGTGGATCTCTTTGCTAGCCTTATTTCTGTGGAATCTGAGAACAGATAATTCGGATCCCTTTGAAGACTACAGGGCCAAAGGAAATATGTTCCGATAACAAAGAGAAAGAAGCTTTCTGAGAAACTTCTTTGTGTTCTGTGAAATCATCTCACAGAGTTACAGCTTTCCCCTCAAGAAGCCTTTCGCTAAGACAGTTCTTGTGGAATTGGCAAAGTGATATTTGGAAGCCCATAGAGGGCTATGGTGAAAAAGGAAATATCCTCCGATGAAAGCTGGAAAGAAGCTTTCTGAGAAACTGCTTAGTGTTCTGTTAATTCATCTCACAGAGTTACATCTATATTTCGTGGATCTCTTTGGTAGCCTTATTTCTGTGGAATCTGAGAACAGATATTTCGGATCCCTTTGAAGACTATAGGGCCAAAGGATGTATCCTCCGATAAGAAAGAGAAAGAAACTTTCTGAGAAACTTCTTCGTGTTCTATGAAATCATCTCACAGAGTTACAGCTTTCCCCTCAAGAAGCCTTTCGCTAAGACAGTTCTTGTGGAATTGGCAAAGTGATATTTGGAAGCCCATAGAGGGCTATGGTGAAAAAGGAAATATCCTCCGATGAAAGCTGGAAAGAAGCTTTCTGAGAAACTGCTTAGTGTTCTGTTAATTCATCTCACAGAGTTACATCTATATTTCGTGGATCTCTTTGCTAGCCTTTTTTCTGTGGAATCTGAGAACAGATATTTCGGATCCCTTTGAAGACTATAGGGCCAAAGGAAATATCCTCCGATAACAAAGAGAAAGAAGCTTTCTGAGAAACTTCTTTGTGTTCTGTGAAATCATCTCACAGAGTTACAGCTTTCCCCTCAAGAAGCCTTTCGCTAAGACAGTTCTTGTGGAATTGGCAAAGTGATACTTGTAAGCCCATAGAGGGCTATGGTGAAAAAAGAAATATCCTCCGATCAAATCTGGAAAGAAGCTTTCTGAGAAACTGCTTAGTGTTCTGTTAATTCATCTCACAGAGTTACATCTGTATTTCGTGGATCTCTTTGCTAGCCTTATTTCTGTGGAATCTGAGAACAGATATTTCGGATCCCTTTGAAGACTATAGGGCCAAAGGAAATATCCCCCGATAACTAAGAGAAAGAAGCTTTCTGAGAAACTTCTTTGTGTTCTGTGAAATCATCTCACAGAGTTACAGCTTTCCCCTCAAGAAGCCTTTCGCTAAGGCAGTTCTTGTGGAATTGGCAAAGTGATATTTGGAAGCCCATAGAGGGCTATGGTGAAAAAGGAAATATCCTCAGATGAAATCTGGAAAGAAGGTTTCTGAGAAACTGCTTAGTGTTCTGTTAATTCATCTCACAGAGTTACATCTATATTTCGTCGATCTCTTTGCTAGCCTTATTTCTGTGGAATTAAAGAACAGATATTTCGGATCCCTTTGAAGACTATAGGGCCAAAGGAAATATCCCCCGATAACTAAGAGAAAGAAGCTTTCTGAGAAACTTCTTTGTGTTCTGTGAAATCATCTAACAGAGTTACAGCTTTCACCTCAAGAAACCTTTCGCTAAGACAGTTCTTTTGGAATTGGCAAAGTGATATTTGGAAGCCCATAAAGGGCTATGGTGAAAAAGGAAATATCCTCAGATGAAATCTGGAAAGAAGCTTTCTGAGAAACTGCTCTTTGATGTGTGACTTCCACTCCCAGAGTTACATCTGTATTTCGTGGATCTCTTTGCTAGCTTTATTTCTGTGGAATCTGAGAACAGATATTTAGGATCCCTTTGAAGACTATAGGGCCAAAGGAAATATCCTCCGATAACTAAGAAAAAGAAGCTTTCTGAGAAACTTCTTTGTGTTCTGTGAAATAATCTCACAGAGTTACACCATTCCCCTCAAGAAGCCTTTCGCTAAGACCGTTCTTGTGGAATTGGCAAAGTGATATTTGGAAGCCCATAGAGGGCTATGGTGAAAAAGGAAATATCCTCCGATGAAATCTGGAAAGAAGCTTTCTGAGAAACTGCTTAGTGTTCTGTTAATTCATCTCACAGAGTTACATCTATATTTCGTGGATCTCTTTGCTAGCATTATTTCTGTGGAATCTGAGAACAGATATTTCGGATCCCTTTGAAGACTATAGGGGAAATGGAAATATCCTCCGATAACAAAGAGAAAGAAGCTTTCTGAGAAACTTCTTTGTGTTCTGTGAAATCATCTCACAGAGTTACAGCTTTCCACTCAAGAAGCCTTTCGCTAAGACAGTTCTTGTGGAATTGGCAAAGTGATATTTGGAAGCCCATAGAGGGCTATGGTGAAAAAGGAAATATCCTCCGATGAAAGCTGGAAAGAAGCTTTCTGAGAAACTGCTTAGTGTTCTGTTAATTCATCTCACAGAGTTACATCTATATTTCGTGGATCTCTTTGCTAGACTTATTTCTGTGGAATCTGAGAACAGATATTTCGGATCCCTTTGAAGACTATAGGGCCAAAGGAAATATCCTCCGATAACTAAGACAAAGAAGCTTTCTGAGAAACTTCTTTGTGTTCTGTGAAATCGTCTCACAGAGTTACAGCTTTCCCTTCAAGAAGCCTTTCGCTAAGACCGTTCTTGTGGAATTGGCAAAGTGATATTTGGAAGCCCATAGAGGGCTATGGTGAAAAAGGAAATATCCTCCGATGAAATCTGGAAAGAAGCTTTCTGAGAAACTGCTTAGTGTTCTGTTAATTCATCTCACAGAGTTACATCTATATTTCGTGGATCTCTTTGCTAGCATTATTTCTGTGGAATCTGAGAACAGATATTTCGGATCCCTTTGAAGACTATAGGGGAAAAGGAAATATCCTCCGATAACAAAGAGAAAGAAGCTTTCTGAGAAACTTCTTTGTGTTCTGTGAAATCATCTCACAGAGTTACAGCTTTCCACTCAAGAAGCCTTTCGCTAAGACAGTTCTTGTGGAATTGGCAAAGTGATATTTGGAAGCCCATAGAGGGCTATGGTGAAAAAGGAAATATCCTCCGATGAAAGCTGGAAAGAAGCTTTCTGAGAAACTGCTTAGTGTTCTGTTAATTCATCTCACAGAGTTACATCTATATTTCGTGGATCTCTTTGCTAGACTTATTTCTGTGGAATCTGAGAACAGATATTTCGGATCCCTTTGAAGACTATAGGGCCAAAGGAAATATCCTCCGATAACAAAGAGAAAGAAGCTTTCTGAGAAATTTCTTTGTGTTCTGTGAAATCATCTCACAGAGTTACAGCTTTCCCCTCAAGAAGCCTTTCGCTAAGACAGTTCTTGTGGAATTGGCAAAGTGATACTTGGAAGCCCATAGAGGGCTATGGTGAAATAAGAAATATCCTCCGATCAAATCTGGAAAGAAGCTTTCTGAGAAACTGCTTAGTGTTCTGTTAATTCATCTCACAGAGTTACATCTGTATTTCGTGGATCTCTTTGCTAGTCTTATTTCTGTGGAATCTGAGAACAGATATTTCGGATCCCTTTGAAGACTATAGGGCCAAAGGAAATATCTTCCGATAACAAAGAGAAAGAAGCTTTCTGAGAAACTTCTTTGTTTTCTGTGAAATCATCTCACAGAGTTACAGCTTTCCCCTCAAGAAGCCGTTCGCTAAGACAGTTCTTGTGGAATTGGCAAAGTGATATTTGGAAGCACATCGAGGGCTATGGTGAAAAAGGAAATATCCACAGATGAAATCTGGAAAGAAGCTTTCTGAGAAACTGCTGTGTGATGTGTGACTTCCACTCACAGAGTTACATCGGTATTTCGTGGATCTCTTTGCTAGCCTTATTTCTGTGGAATCTGAGAACAGATATTTAGGATCCCTTAGAAGACTATAGGGCCAAAGGAAATATCCTCCGATAACTAAGAGAAAGAAGGTTTCTAAGAAATTCTTTGTGTTCTGTGAAATCATCTTACAGAGTTACAGCTTTCCCCTCAAGAAGCCTTTCGCTAAGACAGTTCTTGTGGAACTGGCAAAGTGATATTTGGAACCCCTTTGAGGGCTATGGAGAAAAAGGAAATATCCTCAGATGAAATCTGGAAAGAAGCTTTCTGAGAAACTGCTTAGTGTTCTGTTAATTCATCTCACAGAGTTACATCTATATTTCGTGGATCTCTTTGCGAGCCTTATTTCTGTGGAATCTGAGAGCAGATATTTCGGATCCCTTTGAAGACTATAGGGCCAAAGGAAATATCATCCGATAATAAAGAGAAAGAAGGTTTCTGAGAAACTTCTTTGTGTTCTGTGAAATCATCTCCAGAGTTACAGCTTTGCCCTCAAGAAGCCTTTCGCTAAGACAGTTCTTGTGGAATTTGCAAAGTGATATTTGGAAGCCCATAGAGGGCTATGGTGAAAAAGGAAATATCCTCAGATGAAATCTGGAGAGAAGCTTTCTCAGAAACTGCTTAGTGTTCTGTTAATTCATTTCACAGAATTACATCTGTATTTCGTGGATCTCTTTGCTAGCTTTATTTCTGGGGAATCTGAGAACAGATATTTCGGATCCCTTTGAAGACTATAGGGCCAAAGGAAATATGTTCCGATAACAAAGAGAAAGAAGCTTTCTGAGAAACTTCTTTGTGTTCTGTGAAATCATCTCACAGAGTTACAGCTTTCCCCTCAAGAAGCCTTTCGCTAAGACAGTTCTTGTGGATTTGGCAAAGTGATACTAGGAAGCCCATAGAGGGCTATGGTGAAAAAGGAAATATCCTCAGATGAAATCTGGAAAGAAGCTTTCTGAGAAACTGCTCTGTGATGTGTGATTTCCACTCACAGAGTTACATCTGTATTTCGTGGATCTCTTGGCTAGCCTTATTTCTGTGGAATCTGAGAACAGATATTTCGGATCCCTTTGAAGACTATAGGGCCAAAGGAAATATCCTCCGATAACAAAGAGAACGAAGCTTTCTGAGAAACTTCTTTGTGTTCTGTGAAATCACCTCACAGAGTTACAGCTTTCCTCTCAACAAGCCGTTCGCTAAGACAGTTCTTGTGGAATTGGCAAAGTGATATTTGGAAGCCCATAGAGGGCTGGGGTGAAAAAGGAAATATCCTGAGATGAAATCTGGAATGAAGCTTTCTGAAAAACTGCTTAGTGTTCTGTTAATTCATCTCACAGAGTTACATCTATATTTCGTGGATCTCTTTGCTAGCCTTATTTCTGTTGGATCTGAGAACAGATATTTCGGATCCCTTTGAAGACTATAGGGCCAAAGGAAATATCCTCCGATAACAAAGAGAAAGAAGCTTTCTGAGAAACTTCTTTGTGTTCTGTGAAATCATCTCACAGAGTTACAGCTTTCCCCTCAAGAAGCCTTTCGCTAAGACAGTTCTTGTGGAATTGGCAAAGTGATATTTGGAAGCCCATAGAGGGCTATGGTGAAAAAGGAAATATCCTCAGATGAAATCTGGAAAGAAGCTTTCTGAGAAACTGCTTAGTGTTCTGTTAATTCATCTCACAGAGTTACATCTGTATTTCGTGCATCTCTTTGATAACCTTATTTCTGTGGAATATGAGAACAGATATTTCGGATCCCTTTGAAGAGTATAGGGCCAAAGGAAATATCTTCCGATAACAAAGAGAAAGAAGCTTTCTGAGAAACTTCTTTGTGTTCTGTGAAATCATCTCACAGAGTTTCAGCTTTCCCCTCAAGAAGCCTTTCGCTAAGACAGTTCTTGTGGAATTGGCAAAGTGATATTTGGAAGCCCATAGAGGATTCTGGTGAAAAAGGAAATATCCTCAGATGAAATCTGGAAAGAAGCTTTCTGAGAAACTGTTCTGTGATGTGTGACTTCCACTCACAGAGTTACATCTATATTTCGTGGATCTCTTTGCTAGCCCTATTTCGGTGGAATCTGAGAACAGATATTTCGGATCCCTTTGAAGACTATAGGGCCAAAGGAAATATCCTCCGATAACTAAGAGAAAGAAGCTTTCTGAGAAACTTCTTAGTGTTCTGTGAAATCATCTCACAGAGTTACAGCTTCCCCTCAAGAAGCCTTTCGCTAAGACAGTTCTTGTGGAATTGGCAAAGTGATATTTGGAAGCCCATAGAGGGCTATGGTGAAAAAGGAAATATCCTCCGATGGAAGCTGGAAAGAAGCTTTCTGAGAAACTGCTTAGTGTTCTGTTAATTCATCTCACAGAGTTACATCTATATGTCGTGGATCTCTTTGCTAGCATTATTTCTGTGGAATCTGAGAGCAGATATTTCGGATCCCTTTGAAGACTCTAGGGCCAAAGGAAATATCCTCCGATAACAAAGAGAAAGAAGGTTTCTGAGAAACTTCTTTGTGTTCTGTGAAATCATCTCACAGCGTTACAGCTTTCCACTCAAGAAGCCTTTCGCTAAGACAGTTCTTGTGGAATTGGCAAAGTGATATTTGGAAGCCCATAGAGGGCTCTGGGGATAAAGGAAATATCCTCAGATGAAATCTGGAAAGAAGCTTTCTGAGAAACTGCTTAGTGTTCTGTTAATTCATCTCACAGAGTTACATCTATATTTCGTGGATCTCTTTGCTAGCCTTATTTCTGTGGAATCTGAGAACAGATAATTCGGATCCCTTTGAAGACTATAGGGCAAAAGGAAATATCCTCCGATAACTAAGAGAAAGAAGCTTTCTGGGAAACTTCTTTGTGTTCTGTGAAATCATCTCACAGAGTTACAGCTTTCCCCTCAAGAAGCCTTTCGCTAAGACAGTTCTTGTGGAACTGGCAAAGTGATATTTGGAAGCCCATAGAGGGCTATGGTGAAAAAGGAAATATCCTCCGATGAAATCTGGAAAGAAGTTTTCTGTGAAACTGCTCTGTGATGTGTGACTTCCACTCACAGAGTTACATCTGTATTTCGTGGATCTCTTTGCTAGCCTTATTTCTGTGGAATCTGAAAACATATATTTCGGATCCCTTTGAAGACTATAGGGCCAAAGGAAATATCCTCCGATAATAAAGAGAAAGAAGCTTTCTGAGAAACTTCTTTGTGTTCTGTGATATCATCTCACAGAGTTACAGCTTTCCCCTCTATAAGCCTTTCGCGAAGACAGTTCTTGTGGAATTGACAAAGTGATATTTGGAAGCCCATAGAGGGCTATGGTGAAAAAGGAAATATCCTCAGATGAAATCTGGAAAGAAGCTTTCTGTGAAACTGCTTACTGTTCTGTTAATTCATCTCACAGAGTTACATCGGTATTTCGTGGATCTCTTTGCTAGCCTTATTTCTGTGGAATCTGAGAACAGATATTTAGGATCCCTTTGAAGACTATAGGGCCAAAGGAAATATCCTCCGATAACTAAGAGAAAGAAGCTTTCTGAGAAACTTCTTTGTGTTCTGTGAAATCATCTCACAGAGTTACAGCTTTCCCCTCAAGAAGCCGTTCGCTAAGACAGTTCTTGTGGAATTGGCAAAGTGATATTTGGAAGCCCATCGAGGGCTATGGTGAAAAAGGAAATATCCACAGATGAAATCTGGAAAGAAGCTTTCTGAGAAACTGCTGTGTGATGTGTGACTTCCACTCACAGAGTTACATCGTTATTTCGTGGATCTCTTTGCTAGCCTTATTTCTGTGGAATCTGAGAAGAGATATTTAGGATCCCTTAGAAGACTATAGGGCCAAAGGAAATATCCTCCGATAACTAAGAGAAAGAAGGTTTCTAAGAAATTCTTTGTGTTCTGTGAAATCATCTTACAGAGTTACAGCTTTCCCCTCAAGAAGACGGTAAGACAGTTCTTGTGGAACTGGCAAAGTGATATTTGGAAGCCCATAGAGGGCTATGGAGAAAAAGGAAATATCCTCAGATGAAATCTGGAAAGAAGCTTTCTGAGAAACTGCTTAGTGTTCTGTTAATTCATCTCACAGAGTTACTTCTATATTTCGTGGATCTCTTTGCTAGCCTTATTTCTGGGGAATCTGAGAACAGATATTTCGGATCCCTTTGAAGACTATAGGGCCAAAGGATATATCTTCCGATAACAAAGAGAAAGAAGCTTTCTGAGAAACTTCTTTGTATTCTGTGAAATCATTTCACAGAGTTACAGCTTTCCCCTCAAGAAGCCTTTCGCTAAAACAGTTCTTGTGGAATTAGCAACTTGATATTTGGAAGCCCATAGAGGGCTATGGTGAAAAACGAAATATCCTCAGATGAAATCTGGAAAGAAGCTTTCTGAGAAACTGCTCTGTGATGTGTGACTTCCACTCACAGAGTTACATCTGTATTTCGTGGATCTCTTTGCTAGCGTTATTTCCGTGGAATCTGAGAACAGATATTTCGGTTCCCTTTGAAGACTATAGGGCCAAAGGAAATATCCTCCGATAACTAAGAGAAAGAAGCTTTCTGAGAAACTACTTTGTGTTCTGTGAAATCATCTCACAGAGTTACAGCTTTCCCCTCAAGAAGCCTTTCGCTAACACAGTTCTTGTGGAATTGGCAAAGTGATATTTGGAAGCCCATAGTGGGCTATTTTGAAAAAGGAAATATCCTCCGATGAAATCTGGAAAGAAGCTTTCTGAGAAACTGCTTAGTGTTGTGTTAATTCATCTCACAGAGTTACATATGTATTTCGTGGATCTCTTGGCTAGCCTTATTTCTGTGGAATCTGAGAACAGATATTTCGGATCCCTTTGAAGAATATATGGCCAAAGGAAATATCTTCCGATAACAAAGAGAAAGAAGCTTAGTGATAAACTTCTTTGTGTTCTATGAAATCGTCTCACAGAGTTACAGCTTTCCCTTCAAGAAGCCTTTCGCTAAGACAGTTCTTGTGGAATTGGCAAAGTGATATTTGGAAGCCCTTAGAGGGCTATGGTGAAAAAGGAAATATCCTCAGATGAAATCTGGAAAGAAGCTTTCTGAGAAACTGCTTAGTGTTCTGTTAATTCATCTCACAGAGTTACATCTGTATTTCGTGGATCTCTTGGCTAGCCTTATTTCTGTGGAATCTGGGATGAGATATTTAGGATCCCTTTGAAGACTATAGGGCCAAAGGAAATATCCTCCGATAACTAAGAGAAAGAAGCTTTCTGAGAAACTTCTTTGTGTTCTGTGAAATCATCTCACAGAGTTACAGCTTTCCCTTCAAGAAGCCTTTCGCTAAGACAGTTCTTGTGGAATTGGCAAAGTGATATTTGGAAGCCCATAGAGGGCTATGGTGAAAAAGGAAATATCCTCAGATGAAATCTGGAAAGAAGCTTTCTGAGAAACTGCTTAGTGTTCTGTTAATTCATCTCACAGAGTTACATCTGTATTTCGTGGATCTGTTTGCTAGCCTTATTTCTGGGGAATCTGAGAACAGATATTTCGGATCCCTTTTAAGACTATAGGGACAAAGGAAATATCTTCCGATAACAAAGAGAAAGAATCTTTCAGGAAACTTCTTTGTATTCTGTGAAATCATCTCACAGAGTTACAGCTTTTCCCTCAAGAAGTCTTTCGCTAAAACAGTTCTTGTGGAATTGGCAAAATGATAGTTGGAAGCCCATAGAGGGCTCTGGTTAAAAAGGAAATATCCTCATATGAAATCTGGAAAGAAGCTTTCTGAGAAACTGCTCTGTGATGTGTGACTTCCACTCACAGAATTACATCTGTATTTCGTGGATCTCTTTGCTAGCGTTATTTCTGTGGAATCTGAGAACAGATATTTAGGATCCCTTTGAAGACTATAGGGCCAAAGGAAATATCCTCCGATAACTAAGAGAAAGAATCTTTCTGAGAAACTTCTTTGTGTTCTGTGATATCATCTCACAGAGTTACAGCTTTCCCCTCAAGAAGCCTTTCGCTAAGACAGTTCTTGTGGAATTGGCAAAGTGATATTTGGAAGCCCATAGAGGGCTATGGTGAAAAAGGAAATATCCTCAGATGAAATCTGGAAAGAAGCTTTCTGTGAAACTGCTTACTGTTCTGTTAATTCATCTCACAGAGTTACATCGGTATTTCGTGGATCTCTTTGCTAGCCTTATTTCTGTGGAATCTGAGAACAGATATTTCGGATCCCTTTGAAGACTATAGGGCCAAAGGAAATATCCTCCGATAACTAAGAGAAAGAAGCTTTCTGAGAAACTTCTTTGTGTTCTGTGAAATCATCTCACAGAGTTACAGCTTTCCCCTCAAGAAGCCGTTCGCTAAGACAGTTCTTGTGGAATTGGCAAAGTGATATTTGGAAGCCCATCGAGGGCTATGGTGAAAAAGGAAATATCCACAGATGAAATCTGGAAAGAAGCTTTCTGAGAAACAGCTGTGTGATGTGTGACTTCCACTCACAGAGTTACATCGGTATTTCGTGGATCTCTTTGCTAGCCTTATTTCTGTGGAATCTGAGAAGAGATATTTAGGATCCCTTAGAAGACTATAGGGCCAAAGGAAATATCCTCCGATAACTAAGAGAAAGAAGGTTTCAAAGAAATTCTTTGTGTTCTGTGAAATCATCTTACAGAGTTACAGCTTTCCCCTCAAGAAGACGGTAAGACAGTTCTTGTGGAACTGGCAAAGTGATATTTGGAAGCCCATAGAGGGCTATGGAGAAAAAGGAAATATCCTCAGATGAAATCTGGAAAGAAGCTTTCTGAGAAACTGCTTAGTGTTCTGTTAATTCATCTCACAGAGTTACTTCTATATTTCGTGGATCTCTTTGCTAGCCTTATTTCTGGGGAATCTGAGAACAGATATTTCGGATCCCTTTGAAGACTATAGGGCCAAGGGATATATCTTCCGATAACAAAGAGAAAGAAGCTTTCTGAGAAACTTCTTTGTATTCTGTGAAATCATCTCACAGAGTTACAGCTTTCCCCTCAAGAAGCCTTTCGCTAAAACAGTTCTTGTGGAATTAGCAAATTGATATTTGGAAGCCCATAGAGGGCTCTGGGGATAAAGGAAATATCCTCAGATGAAATCTGGAAAGAAGCTTTCTGAGAAACTGCTCTGTGATGTGTGACTTCCACTCACAGAGTTACATCTGTATTTCGTGGATCTCTTTGCTTGCGTTATTTCTGTGGAATCTGAGAACAGATATTTCGGATCCCTTTGAAGACTATAGGGCCAAAGGAAATATCCTCCGATAACTAAGAGAAAGAAGCTTTCTGAGAAACTTCTTTGTGTTCTGTGAAATCATCTCACAGAGTTACAGCTTTCCCCTCAAGAAGCCTTTCGCTAAGACAGTTCTTGTGGAATTGGCAAAGTGATATTTGGAAGCCCATAGAGGGCTATGGAGAAAAAGGAAATATCCACCGATGAAATCTGGAAAGAAACTTTCTGAGAAACTGCTTAGTGTTCTGTTAATTCATCTCACAGAGTGACATCTGCATTTCGTGGATCTCTTTACTAGCCTTCTTTCTGGGGAATCTGAGAACAGATTTTCGGATCCCTTTGAAGACTATAGGGCCAAAGAAAATATCTTCCGATAACAAAGAGAAAGAAGCTTTCTGAGAAACTTCTTTTTATTCTGTGAAATCATCTCACAGAGTTAAAGCTTTCCCCTCAAGAAGCCATTCGCTAAAACAGTTCTTGTGGAATTGGCACATTGATATTTGGAAGCCCATAGAGGGCTCTGGTGAAAAAGGAAATATCCTCAGATGAAATCTGTAAAGAAGCTTTCTGAGAAACTGCTCTGTGATGTGTGACTTCCACTCACAGAGTTACATCTGTATTTCGTGGATCTCTTTGCTAGCCTTTTTTCTGTGGAATCTGAGAACAGATATTTCGGATCCGTTTGAAGACTATAGGGCCAAAGGAAGTATCCTCCGATAACTAAGAGAAAGAAGCTTTCTGAGAAACTACTTTGTGTTCTGTGAAATCATCTCACAGAGTTACAGCTTTCCCCTCAAGAAGCCTTTCGCTAACACAGTTCTTGTGGAATTGGCAAAGTGATATTTGGAAGCCCATAGTGGGCTATTTTGAAAAAGGAAATATCCTCCGATGAAATCTGGAAAGAAGCTTTCTGAGAAACTGCTTAGTGTTGTGTTAATTCATCTCACAGAGTTACATCTGTATTTCGTGGATCTCTTGGCTAGCCTTATTTCTGTGGAATCTGAGAACAGATATTTCGGATCCCTTTGAAGAATATATGGCCAAAGGAAATATCTTCCGATAACAAAGAGAAAGAAGCTTAGTGATAAACTTCTTTGTGTTCTATGAAATCGTCTCACAGAGTTACAGCTTTCCCTTCAAGAAGCCTTTCGCTAAGACAGTTCTTGTGGAATTGGCAAAGTGATATTAGGAAGCCCTTAGAGGGCTATGGTGAAAAAGGAAATATCCTCAGATGAAATCTGGAAAGAAGCTTTCTGAGAAACTGCTTAGTGTTCTGTTAATTCATCTCACAGAGTTACATCTGTATTTCGTGGATCTCTTGGCTAGCCTTATGTCTGTGGAATCTGGGATGAGATATTTAGGATCCCTTTGAAGTCTATAGGGCCAAAGGAAATATCCTCCGATAACTAAGAGAAAGAAGCTTTCTGAGAAACTTCTTTGTGTTCTGTGAAATCATCTCACAGAGTTACAGCTTTCCCTTCAAGAAGCCTTTCGCTAAGACAGTTCTTGTGGAATTGGCAAAGTGATATTTGGAAGCCCATAGAGGGCTATGGTGAAAAAGGAAATATCCTCAGATGAAATCTGGAAAGAAGCTTTCTGAGAAACTGCTTAGTGTTCTGTTAATTCATCTCACAGAGTTACATCTGTATTTCGTGGATCTGTTTGCTAGCCTTATTTCTGGGGAATCTGAGAACAGATATTTCGGATCCCTTTTAAGACTATAGGGACAAAGGAAATATCTTCCGATAACAAAGAGAAAGAATCTTTCAGGAAACTACTATGTATTCTGTGAAATCATCTCACAGAGTTACAGCTTTTCCCTCAAGAAGTCTTTCGCTAAAACAGTTCTTGTGGAATTGGCAAAATGATAGTTGGAAGCCCATAGAGGGCTATGGTGAAAAAGGAAATATCCTCATATGAAATCTGGAAAGAAGCTTTCTGAGAAACTGCTCTGTGATGTGTGACTTCCACTCACAGAATTACATCTGTATTTCGTGGATCTCTTTGCTAGCGTTATTTCTGTGGAATCTGAGAACAGATATTTAGGATCCCTTTGAAGACTATAGGGCCAAAGGAAATATCCTCCGATAACTAAGAGAAAGAATCTTTCTGAGAAACTTCTTTGTGTTCTGTGATATCATCTCACAGAGTTACAGCTTTCCCCTCAAGAAGCCTTTCGCTAAGACAGTTCTTGTCGAATTGGCAAAGTGATATTTGGAAGCCCATAGAGGGCTGTGGTGAAAAAGGAAATATCCTCCGATGAAATCTGGAAAGAAGCTTTCTGAGAAACTGCTTAGTGTTCTGTTAATTCATCTCACAGAGTTACATCTATATTTCGTGGATCTCTTTGCTAGCCTTATTTCTGTGGAATCTGAGAACAGATATTTCGGATCCCTTTGAAGACTATAGGGCCAAAGGAAATATGTTCCGATAACAAAGAGAAAGAAGCTTTCTGAGAAACTTCTTTGTGTTCTGTTAAATCATCTCACAGAGTTACAGCTTTCCCCTCAGGAAGCCTTTCGCTAAGACAGTTCTTGTGGAATTGGCAAAGTGATATTTGGAAGCCCATAGAGGGCTATGGTGAAAAAGGAAATATCCTCAGATGAAATCTGGAAAGAAGCTTTCTGAGAAACTGCTCTGTGATGTGTGACTTCCACTCACAGAGTTACATCTATATTTCGTGGATCTCTTTGCTAGCCTTATTTCTGTGGAATCTGAGAACAGATATTTCGGATCCCTTTGAAGACTATAGGGCCAAAGGAAATATCTTCCGATAACTAAGAGAAAGAAGCTTTCTGAGAAACTTCTTTGTGTTCTGTGAAATCATCTCACAGAGTTATAGCTTCCCCTCAAGAAGCTTTTCGCTAAGACAGTTCTTGTGGAATTGGCAAAGTGATATTTGGAAGCCCAAAGAGGGCTATGGTGAAAAAGGAAATATCCTCAGATGAAATCTGGAAAGAAGCTTTCTGAGAAACTGCTTAGTGTTCTGTTAATTCATCTCACAGAGTTACATCTATATTTCGTGGATCTCTTTGCTAGCATTATTTCTGTGGAATCTGAGAGCAGATATTTCGGATCCCTTTGAAGACTATAGGCCCAAAGGAAATATACTCCGATAACTAAGAGAAAGAAGCTTTCTGAGAAACTTCTTTGTGTTCTGTGAAATCATCTCACAGAGTTACAGCTTTCCCCTCAAGAAGCCTTTCGCTCAGACAGTTCTTGTGGAATTGACAAAGTGATATTTGGAAGCCCATAGAGGGCTATGGTGAAAAAGGAAATATCCTCCGATGAAATCTGGAAAGAAGCTTTCTGAGAAACTGCTGTGTGATGTGTGACTTCCACTCACAGAGTTACATCGGTATTTCGTGGATCTCTTTGCTAGCCTTATTTCTGTGGAATCTGAGAACAGATATTTCGGATCCCTTAGAAGACTATAGGGCCAAAGGAAATATCCTCCGATAACTAAGAGAAAGAAGGTTTCTAAGAAATTCTTTGTGTTCTGTGAAATCATCTTACAGAGTTACAGCTTTCCCCTCAAGAAGCCTTTCGCTAAGACAGTTCTTGTGGAACTGGCAAAGTGATATTTGGAAGCCCATAGAGGGCTATGGAGAAAAAGGAAATATCCTCAGATGAAATCTCGAAAGAAATTTTCTGAGAAACTGCTCTGTGATGTGTGACTTCCACTCACAGAGTTACATCTGTATGTCGTGGATCTCTTTGCTAGCCATATTTGTGTGGAATCTGAGAACAGATATTTAGGATCCCTTTGAAGACTATAGGGCCAAAGGAAATATCCTCCGATAACTAAGAGAAAGAAGCTTTCTGAGAAACTTCTTTGTGTTCTGTGAAATCATCTCACAAAGTTACAGCTCTCCTCTCAAGAAGCCTTTCGCTAAGACAGTTCTTGTGGAATTGGCAAAGTGATATTTGGAAGCCCATAGAGGTCTATGGTGAAGAAGGAAATATACTCCGCTGAAATCTGGAAAGAAGCTTTCTAAGAAACTGCTTAGTGTTCTGTTAATTCATCTCACCGAGTTACATCTATATTTCGTGGATCTCTTTGCTAGCCTTATTTCTGTGGAATCTGAGAACAGATATTTCGGATCCCTATGAAGACTATAGGGCCAAAGGAAATATCCTCCGATAACAAAGAGAAAGAAGCTTTCTGAGAAACTTCTTTGTGTTCTGTGAAATCATCTCACAGAGTTACAGCTTTCCCCTCAAGAAGCCTTTCGCTAAGACAGTTCTTGTGGAATTGGCAAAGTGATATTTGGAAGCCCATAGAGGGCTATGGTGAAAAAGGAAATATCCTCAGATGAAATCCGGAGAGAAGCTTTCTGAGAAACTGTTCTGTGATATGTGACTTGCACTCACAGAGGTACATCTGTATTTCGTGGATCTCTTTACTAGCCTTCTTTCTGGGGAATCTCAGAACAGATATTTCGGATCCCTTTGAAGACTATAGGGCCAAAGAAAATATCTTCCGATAACAAAGAGAAAGAAGCTTTCTGAGAAACTTCTTTGTATTCTGTGAAATCATCTCACAGAGTTAAAGCTTTCCCCTCAAGAAGCCTTTCGCTAAAACAGTTCTTGTGGAATTGGCACATTGATATTTGGAAGCCCATAGAGGGCTCTGGTGAAAAAGGAAATATCCTCAGATGAAATCTGGAAAGAAGCTTTCTGAGAAACTGCTCTGTGATGTGTGACTTCCACTCACAGAGTTACATCTGTATTTCGTGGATCTCTTTGCTAGCCTTTTTTCTGTGGAATATGAGAACAGATATTTCGGATCCGTTTGAAGACTATAGGGCCAAAGGAAGTATCCTCCGATAACTAAGAGAAAGAAGCTTTCTGAGAAACTTCTTTGTGTTCTGTGAAATCATCTCACAGAGTTACAGCTTTCCCCTCAAGAAGCCTTTCGCTCAGACAGTTCTTGTGGAATTGGCAAAGTGATATTTGGAAGCCCATAGTGGGCTATTTTGAAAAAGGAAATATCCTCCGATGAAATCTGGAAAGAAGCTTTCTGAGAAACTGCTTAGTGTTGTGTTAATTCATCTCACAGAGTTACATATGTATTTCGTGGATCTCTTGGCTAGCCTTATTTCTGTGGAATCTGAGAACAGATATTTCGGATGCCTTTGAAGAATATATGGCCAAAGGAAATATCCTCCGATAACAAAGAGAAAGAAGCTTTGTGATAAACTTCTTTGTGTTCTATGAAATCATCTCACAGAGTTACAGCTTTCCCTTCAAGAAGCCTTTCGCTAAGACAGTTCTTGTGGAATTGGCAAAGTGATATTTGGAAGCCCATAAAGGGCTATGGTGAAAAAGGAAATATCCTCAGATGAAATCTGGAAAGAAGCTTTCTGAGAAACTGCTTAGTGTTCTGTTAATTCATCTCACAGAGTTACATCTGTATTTCGTGGATCTGTTTGCTAGCCTTATTTCTGGGGAATCTGAGAACAGATATTTCGGATCCCTATGAAGACTATAGGGACAAAGGAAATATCTTCCGATAACAAAGAGAAAGAAGCTTTCTGGAAACTTCTTTGTATTCTGTGAAATCATCTCACAGAGTTACAGCTTTTCCCTCAAGAAGTCTTTCGCTAAAACAGTTCTTGTGGAATTGGCAAATTGATAGTTGGAAGCCCATAGAGGGCTCTGGTGAAAAAGGAAATATCCTCAGATGAAATCTGGAAAGAAGCTTTCTGAGAAACTGCTCTTTGATGTGTGACTTCCACTCACAGAATTACATCTGTATTTCGTGGATCTCTTTGCTAGCGTTATTTCTGTGGAATCTGAGAACAGATATTTAGGATCCCTTTGAAGACTATAGGGCCAAAGGAAATATCCTCCGATAACTAAGAGAAAGAATCTTTCTGAGAAACTTCTTTGTGTTCTGTGATATCATCTCACAGAGTTACAGCTTTCCCCTCAAGAAGCCTTTCGCTAAGACAGTTCTTGTGGAATTGGCAAAGTGATATTTGGAAGCCCATAGAGGGCTGTGGTGAAAAAGGAAATATCCTCCGATGAAATCTGGAAAGAACCTTTCTGAGAAACTGCTTAGTGTTCTGTTAATTCATCTCACAGAGTTACATCTATATTTCGTGGATCTCTTTGCTAGCCTTATTTCTGTGGAATCTGAGAACAGATATTTCGGATCCCTTTGAAGACTATAGGGCCAAAGGAAATATCCTCCGATAACTAAGAGAAAGAAGCTTGCTGAGAAACTTCTTTGTGTTCTGTGAAATCATCTCACAGAGTTACAGCTTTCCCCTCAAGAAGCCTTTCGCTAAGACAGTTCTTGTGGAATTGGCAAAGTGATAGTTGGAAGCCCATAGAGGGCTATGGTGAAAAAGGAAATATCCTCAGATGAAATATGGAAAGAAGCTTTCTGAGAAACTGCTCTGTGATGTGTGACTTCCACTCACAGAGTTACATCTGTATTTCGTGGATCTCTTGGCTAGCCTTATTTCTGTGGAATCTGAGAACAGATATTTCGGATCCCTTAGAAGACTATAGGGCCAAAGGAAATATCATACGATAACTATGAGAAAGAAGGTTTCTAAGAAATTCTTTGTGTTCTGTGAAATCATCTCACAGAGTTACAGCTTTCCCCTCAAGAAGCCTTTCGCTAAGACAGTTCTTGTGGAATTGGCAAAGTGATATTTGGAAGCCCATAGAGGTCTATGGTGAAAAAGGAAATATCCACCGATGAAATCTGGAAAGAAGCTTTCTGAGAAACTGCTTAGTGTTCTGTTAATTCATCTCACAGAGTTACATCTGTATTTCGTGGATCTCTTTGGTAGCCTTATTTCTGGGGAATCTGAGAACAGATATTTCGGATCCCTTTGAAGACTATAGGACCAAAGGAAATATGTTCCGATAACAAAGAGTAAGAAGCTTTCTGAGAAACTTCTTGGTGTTCTGTGAAATCATCTCACAGAGTTACAGCTTTCCCCTCAAGAAGCCTTTCGCTAAGACAGTTCTTGTGGAATTGGCAAAGTGATATTAGGAAGCCCATAGAGGGCTATGGTGAAAAAGGAAATATCCTCAGATGAAATCTGGAAAGAAGCTTTCTGAGAAACTGCTCTGTGATGTGTGATTTCCATTCACAGAGTTACATCTGTATTTCGTGGATCTCTTGGCTAGCCTTATTTCTGTGGAATCGGAGAACAGATATTTCGGATCCCTTTGAAGGCTCTAGGGCCAAAGGAAATATCCTCCGATAACAAAGAGAACGAAGCTTTCTGAGAAACTTCTTTGTGTTCTGTGAAATCACCTCACACAGTTAAAGCTTTCCCCTCAAGAAGCCTTTCGCTAAGACAGTTCTTGTGGAATTGGCAAAGTGATATTTGGAAGCCCATAGAGGGCTGGGGTGAAAAAGGAAATATCCTCAGATGAAATCTGGAAAGAAGCTTTCTGAAAAATTGCTTAGTGTTCTGTTCATTCATCTCACAGATTTACATCTACATTTCGAGGATCTCTTTGCTAGCCTTTTTTCTGTTGGATCTGAGAACAGATATTTAGGATCCCTTTGAAGACTATAGGGCCAAAGGAAATATCCTCCGATAACAAAGAGAAAGAAGCTTTCTGAGAAACTACTTTGTGTTCTGTGAAATCATCTCACAGAGTTACAGCTTTCCCCTCAAGAAGCCTTTCGCTAACACAGTTCTTGTGGAATTGGCAAAGTGATATTTGGAAGCCCATAGTGGGCTATTTTGAAAAAGGAAATATCCTCCGATGAAATCTGGAAAGAAGCTTTCTGAGAAACTGCTTAGTGTTGTGTTAATTCATCTCACAGAGTTACATATGTATTTCGTGGATCTCTTGGCTAGCCTTATTTCTGTGGAATCTGAGAACAGATATTTCGGATCCCTTTGAAGAATATATGGCCAAAGGAAATATCTTCCGATAACAAAGAGAAAGAAGCTTAGTGATAAACTTCTTTGTGTTCTATGAAATCGTCTCACAGAGTTACAGCTTTCCCTTCAAGAAGCCTTTCGCTAAGACAGTTCTTGTGGAATTGGCAAAGTGATATTAGGAAGCCCTTAGAGGGCTATGGTGAAAAAGGAAATATCCTCAGATGAAATCTGGAAAGAAGCTTTCTGAGAAACTGCTTAGTGTTCTGTTAATTCATCTCACAGAGTTACATCTGTATTTCGTGGATCTCTTGGCTAGCCTTATGTCTGTGGAATCTGGGATGAGATATTTAGGATCCCTTTGAAGTCTATAGGGCCAAAGGAAATATCCTCCGATAACTAAGAGAAAGAAGCTTTCTGAGAAACTTCTTTGTGTTCTGTGAAATCATCTCACAGAGTTACAGCTTTCCCTTCAAGAAGCCTTTCGCTAAGACAGTTCTTGTGGAATTGGCAAAGTGATATTTGGAAGCCCATAGAGGGCTATGGTGAAAAAGGAAATATCCTCAGATGAAATCTGGAAAGAAGCTTTCTGAGAAACTGCTTAGTGTTCTGTTAATTCATCTCACAGAGTTACATCTGTATTTCGTGGATCTGTTTGCTAGCCTTATTTCTGGGGAATCTGAGAACAGATATTTCGGATCCCTTTTAAGACTATAGGGACAAAGGAAATATCTTCCGATAACAAAGAGAAAGAATCTTTCAGGAAACTACTATGTATTCTTTGAAATCATCTCACAGAGTTACAGCTTTTCCCTCAAGAAGTCTTTCGCTAAAACAGTTCTTGTGGAATTGGCAAAATGATAGTTGGAAGCCCATAGAGGGCTCTGGTGAAAAAGGAAATATCCTCATATGAAATCTGGAAAGAAGCTTTCTGAGAAACTGCTCTGTGATGTGTGACTTCCACTCACAGAATTACATCTGTATTTCGTGGATCTCTTTGCTAGCGTTATTTCTGTGGAATCTGAGAACAGATATTTAGGATCCCTTTGAAGACTATAGGGCCAAAGGAAATATCCTCCGATAACTAAGAGAAAGAATCTTTCTGAGAAACTTCTTTGTGTTCTGTGATATCATCTCACAGAGTTACAGCTTTCCCCTCAAGAAGCCTTTCGCTAAGACAGTTCTTGTCGAATTGGCAAAGTGATATTTGGAAGCCCATAGAGGGCTGTGGTGAAAAAGGAAATATCCTCCGATGAAATCTGGAAAGAAGCTTTCTGAGAAACTGCTTAGTGTTCTGTTAATTCATCTCACAGAGTTACATCTATATTTCGTGGATCTCTTTGCTAGCCTTATTTCTGTGGAATCTGAGAACAGATATTTCGGATCCCTTTGAAGACTATAGGGCCAAAGGAAATATGTTCCGATAACAAAGAGAAAGAAGCTTTCTGAGAAACTTCTTTGTGTTCTGTTAAATCATCTCACAGAGTTACAGCTTTCCCCTCAGGAAGCCTTTCGCTAAGACAGTTCTTGTGGAATTGGCAAAGTGATATTTGGAAGCCCATAGAGGGCTATGGTGAAAAAGGAAATATCCTCAGATGAAATCTGGAAAGAAGCTTTCTGAGAAACTGCTCTGTGATGTGTGACTTCCACTCACAGAGTTACATCTATATTTCGTGGATCTCTTTGCTAGCCTTATTTCTGTGGAATCTGAGAACAGATATTTCGGATCCCTTTGAAGACTATAGGGCCAAAGGAAATATCTTCCGATAACTAAGAGAAAGAAGCTTTCTGAGAAACTTCTTTGTGTTCTGTGAAATCATCTCACAGAGTTATAGCTTCCCCTCAAGAAGCTTTTCGCTAAGACAGTTCTTGTGGAATTGGCAAAGTGATATTTGGAAGCCCATAGAGGGCTATGGTGAAAAAGGAAATATCCTCAGATGAAATCTGGAAAGAAGCTTTCTGAGAAACTGCTTAGTGTTCTGTTAATTCATCTCACAGAGTTACATCTATATTTCGTGGATCTCTTTGCTAGCATTATTTCTGTGGAATCTGAGAGCAGATATTTCGGATCCCTTTGAAGACTATAGGCCCAAAGGAAATATACTCCGATAACTAAGAGAAAGTAGCTTTCTGAGAAACTTCTTTGTGTTCTGTGAAATCATCTCACAGAGTTACAGCTTTCCCCTCAAGAAGCCTTTCGCTCAGACAGTTCTTGTGGAATTGACAAAGTGATATTTGGAAGCCCATAGAGGGCTATGGTGAAAAAGGAAATATCCTCCGATGAAATCTGGAAAGAAGCTTTCTGAGAAACTGCTGTGTGATGTGTGACTTCCACTCACAGAGTTACATCGGTATTTCGTGGATCTCTTTGCTAGCCTTATTTCTGTGGAATCTGAGAACAGATATTTAGGATCCCTTAGAAGACTATAGGGCCAAAGGAAATATCCTCCGATAACTAAGAGAAAGAAGGTTTCTAAGAAATTCTTTGTGTTCTGTGAAATCATCTTACAGAGTTACAGCTTTCCCCTCAAGAAGCCTTTCGCTAAGACAGTTCTTGTGGAACTGGCAAAGTGATATTTGGAAGCCCATAGAGGGCTATGGAGAAAAAGGAAATATCCTCAGATGAAATCTCGAAAGAAGCTTTCTGAGAAACTGCTCTGTGATGTGTGATTTCCATTCACAGAGTTACATCTGTATTTCGTGGATCTCTTGGCTAGCCTTATTTCTGTGGAATCGGAGAACAGATATTTCGGATCCCTTTGAAGGCTCTAGGGCCAAAGGAAATATCCTCCGATAACAAAGAGAACGAAGCTTTCTGAGAAACTTCTTTGTGTTCTGTGAAATCACCTCACACAGTTACAGCTTTCCCCTCAAGAAGCCTTTCGCTAAGACAGTTCTTGTGGAATTGGCAAAGTGATATTTGGAAGCCCATAGAGGGCTGGGGTGAAAAAGGAAATATCCTCAGATGAAATCTGGAAAGAAGCTTTCTGAAAAATTGCTTAGTGTTCTGTTCATTCATCTCACAGAGTTACATCTACATTTCGAGGATCTCTTTGCTAGCCTTTTTTCTGTTGGATCTGAGAACAGATATTTAGGATCCCTTTGAAGACTATAGGGCCAAAGGAAATATCCTCCGATAACAAAGAGAAAGAAGCTTTCTGAGAAACTTCTTTGTGTTCTGTGAAATCATCTCACAGAGTTACAGCTTTCCCCTCAAGAAGCCTTTCGCTAAGACAGTTCTTGTGGAATTGGCAAAGTGATATTTGGAAGCCCATAGAGGGCTATGGTGAAAAAGGAAATATCCTCAGATGAAATCTGGAAAGAAGCTTTCTGAGAAACTGCTTAGTGTTCTCTTAATTCATCTCACAGAGTTACATCTGTATTTCGTGGATCTCTTGGCTAGCCTTATTTCTGTGGAATCTGAGATGAGATATTTAGGATCCCTTTGAAGACTATAGGGCCAAAGGAAATATCCTCCGATAACTAAGAGAAAGAAGCTTTCTGAGAAACTTCTTTGTGTTCTGTGAAATCATCTCACAGAGTTACAGCTTTCCCCTCAAGAAGCCTTTCGCTAAGACAGTTCTTGTGGAATTGGCAAAGTGATATTTGGAAGCCCATAGAGGGCTATGGTGAAAAAGGAAATATCCTCAGATGAAATCTGGAAAGAAGCTTTCTGAGAAACTGCTTAGTGTTCTGTTAATTCATCTCACAGAGTTACATCTGTATTTCGTGGATCTGTTTGCTAGCCTTATTTCTGGGGAATCTGAGAACAGATATTTCGGATCCCTTTTAAGACTATAGGGACAAAGGAAATATCTTCCGATAACAAAGAGAAAGAATCTTTCAGGAAACTTCTTTGTATTCTGTGAAATCATCTCACAGAGTTACAGCTTTTCCCTCAAGAAGTCTTTCGCTAAAACAGTTCTTGTGGAATTGGCAAAATGATAGTTGGAAGCCCATAGAGGGCTCTGGTGAAAAAGGAAATATCCTCATATGAAATCTGGAAAGAAGCTTTCTGAGAAACTGCTCTGTGATGTGTGATTTCCACTCACAGAATTACATCTGTATTTCGTGGATCTCTTTGCTAGCGTTATTTCTGTGGAATCTGAGAACAGATATTTAGGATCCCTTTGAAGACTATAGGGCCAAAGGAAATATCCTCCGATAACTAAGAGAAAGAATCTTTCTGAGAAACTTCTTTGTGTTCTGTGATATCATCTCACAGAGTTACAGCTTTCCCCTCAAGAAGCCTTTCGCTAAGACAGTTCTTGTGGAATTGGTAAAGTGATATTTGGAAGCCCATAGAGGGCTGTGGTGAAAAAGGAAATATCCTCCGATGAAATCTGGAAAGAAGCTTTCTGAGAAACTGCTTAGTGTTCTGTTAATTCATCTCACAGAGTTACATCTATATTTCGTGGATCTCTTTGCTAGCATTATTTCTGTGGAATCTGAGAGCAGATATTTCGGATCCCTTTGAAGACTATAGGCCCAAAGGAAATATACTCCGATAACTAAGAGAAAGAAGCTTTCTGAGAAACTTCTTTGTGTTCTGTGAAATCATCTCACAGAGTTACAGCTTTCCCCTCAAGAAGCCTTTCGCTCAGACAGTTCTTGTGGAATTGACAAAGTGATATTTGGAAGCCCATAGAGGGCTATGGTGAAAAAGGAAATATCCTCCGATGAAATCTGGAAAGAAGCTTTCTGAGAAACTGCTGTGTGATGTGTGACTTCCACTCACAGAGTTACATCGGTATTTCGTGGATCTCTTTGCTAGCCTTATTTCTGTGGAATCTGAGAACAGATATTTAGGATCCCTTAGAAGACTATAGGGCCAAAGGAAATATCCTCCGATAACTAAGAGAAAGAAGGTTTCTAAGAAATTCTTTGTGTTCTGTGAAATCATCTTACAGAGTTACAGCTTTCCCCTCAAGAAGCCTTTCGCTAAGACAGTTCTTGTGGAACTGGCAAAGTGATATTTGGAATCCCATAGAGGGCCATGGAGAAAAAGGAAATATCCTCAGATGAAATCTCGAAAGAAATTTTCTGAGAAACTGCTCTGTGATGTGTGACTTCCACTCACAGAGTTACATCTGTATTTCGTGGATCTCTTTGCTAGCCTTATTTGTGTGGAATCTGAGAACAGATATTTAGGATCCCTTTGAAGACTATAGGGCCAAAGGAAATATCCTCCGATAACTAAGAGAAAGAAGCTTTCTGAGAAACTTCTTTGTGTTCTGTGAAATCATCTCACAAAGTTACAGCTCTCCTCTCAAGAAGCCTTTCGCTAAGACAGTTCTTGTGGAATTGGCAAAGTGATATTTGGAAGCCCATAGAGGTCTATGGTGAAGAAGGAAATATCCTCCGCTGAAATCTGGAAAGAAGCTTTCTAAGAAACTGCTTAGTGTTCTGTTAATTCATCTCACCGAGTTACATCTATATTTCGTGGATCTCTTTGCTAGCCTTATTTCTGTGGAATCTGAGAACAGATATTTCGGATCCCTATGAAGACTATAGGGCCAAAGGAAATATCCTCCGATAACTAAGAGAAAGAAGCTTTCTGAGAAACTTCTTTGTGTTCTGTGAAATCATCTCACAGAGTTACAGCTTTCCCCTCAAGAAGCCTTTCGCTAAGACAGTTCTTGTGGAATTGGCAAAGTGATATTTGGAAGCCCATAGAGGGCTATTGTGGAAAAGGAAATATCCTCAGATGAAATCCGGAGAGAAGCTTTCTGAGAAACTGTTCTGTGATGTGTGACTTGCACTCACAGAGTTACATCTGTATTTCGTGGATCTCTTTACTAGCCTTCTTTCTGGGGAATCTGAGAACAGATATTTCGGATCCCTTTGAAGACTATTGGGCCAAAGAAAATATCTTCCGATAACAAAGAGAAAGAAGCTTTCTGAGAAACTTCTTTGTATTCTGTGAAATCATCTCACAGAGTTAAAGCTTTCCCCTCAAGAAGCCTTTCGCTAAAACAGTTCTTGTGGAATTGGCACATTGATATTTGGAAGCCCATAGAGGGCTCTGGTGAAAAAGGAAATATCCTCAGATGAAATCTGGAAAGAAGCTTTCTGAGAAACTGCTCTGTGATGTGTGACTTCCACTCACAGAGTTACATCTGTATTTCGTGGATCTCTTTGCTAGCCTTTTTTCTGTGGAATATGAGAACAGATATTTCGGATCCGTTTGAAGACTATAGGGCCAAAGGAAGTATCCTCCGATAACTAAGAGAAAGAAGCTTTCTGAGAAACTCCTTTGTGTTCTGTGAAATCATCTCACAGAGTTACAGCTTTCCCCTCAAGAAGCCTTTCGCTCAGACAGTTCTTGTGGAATTGGCAAAGTGATATTTGGAAGCCCATAGTGGGCTATTTTGAAAAAGGAAATATCCTCCGATGAAATCTGGAAAGAAGCTTTCTGAGAAACTGCTTAGTGTTGTGTTAATTCATCTCACAGAGTTACATATGTATTTCGTGGATCTCTTGGCTAGCCTTATTTCTGTGGAATCTGAGAACAGATATTTCGGATCCCTTTGAAGAATATATGGCCAAAGGAAATATCCTCCGATAACAAAGAGAAAGAAGCTGTGTGATAAACTTCTTTGTGTTCTATGAAATCATCTCACAGAGTTACAGCTTTCCCTTCAAGAAGCCTTTCGCTAAGACAGTTCTTGTGGAATTGGCAAAGTGATATTTGGAAGCACATAGAGGGCTATGGTGAAAAAGGAAATATCCTCAGATGAAATCTGGAAAGAAGCTTTCTGAGAAACTGCTTAGTGTTCTGTTAATTCATCTCACAGAGTTACATCTGTATTTCGTGGATCTGTTTGCTAGCCTTATTTCTGGGGAATCTGAGAACAGATATTTCGGATCCCTTTGAAGACTATAGGGACAAAGGAAATATCTTCCGATAACAAAGAGAAAGAAGCTTTCTGGAAACTTCTTTGTATTCTGTGAAATCATCTCACAGAGTTACAGCTTTTCCCTCAAGAAGTCTTTCGCTAAAACAGTTCTTGTGGAATTGGCAAATTGATAGTTGGAAGCCCATAGAGGGCTCTGGTGAAAAAGGAAATATCCTCAGATGAAATCTGGAAAGAAGCTTTCTGAGAAACTGCTCTTTGATGTGTGACTTCCACTCACAGAATTACATCTGTATTTCGTGGATATCTTTGCTAGCGTTATTTCTGTGGAATCTGAGAACAGATATTTAGGATCCCTTTGAAGACTATAGGGCCAAAGGAAATATCCTCCGATAACTAAGAGAAAGAATCTTTCTGAGAAACTTCTTTGTGTTCTGTGATATCATCTCACAGAGTTACAGCTTTCCCCTCAAGAAGCCTTTCGCTAAGACAGTTCTTGTGGAATTGGCAAAGTGATATTTGGAAGCCCATAGAGGGCTGTGGTGAAAAAGGAAATATCCTCCGATGAAATCTGGAAAGAACCTTTCTGAGCAACTGCTTAGTGTTCTGTTAATTCATCTCACAGAGTTACATCTATATTTCGTGGATCTCTTTTCTAGCCTTATTTCTGTGGAATCTGAGAACAGATATTTCGGATCCCTTTGAAGACTATAGGGCCAAAGGAAATATCCTCCGATAACTAAGAGAAAGAAGCTTGCTGAGAAACTTCTTTGTGTTCTGTGAAATCATCTCACAGAGTTACAGCTTTCCCCTCAAGAGGCCTTTCGCTAAGACAGTTCTTGTGGAATTGGCAAAGTGATATTTGGAAGCCCATAGAGGGCTATGGTGAAAAAGGAAATATCCTCAGATGAAATCTGGAAAGAAGCTTTCTGAGAAACTGCTCTGTGATGTGTGACTTCCACTCACAGATTTACATCTGTATTTCGTGGATCTCTTGGCTAGCCTTATTTCTGTGGAATCTGAGAACAGATATTTCGGATCCCTTAGAAGACTATAGGGCCAAAGGAAATATCATACGATAACTATGAGAAAGAAGGTTTCTAAGAAATTCTTTGTGTTCTGTGAAATCATCTCACAGAGTTACAGCTTTCCCCTCAAGAAGCCTTTCGCTAAGACAGTTCTTGTGGAATTGGCAAAGTGATATTTGGAAGCCCATAGAGGTCTATGGTGAAAAAGGAAATATCCACCGATGAAATCTGGAAAGAAGCTTTCTGAGAAACTGCTTAGTGTTCTGTTAATTCATCTCACAGAGTTACATCTATATTTCGCGGATCTCTTTGCTAGCCTTATTTCTGTGGAATCTGAGACAGATATTTAGGATCCCTTTGAAGACTATAGGGCCAAAGGAAATATCCTCCGATAACAAAGAGAAAGAAGCTTTCCGAGAAACTTCTTTGTGTTCTGTGAAATCATCTCACAGAGTTACAGCTTTCCCCTTAAGAAGCCTTTCGCTAAGACAGTTCTTGTGGAATTGGCAAAGTGATATTTGGAAGCCCATAGAGGGCCATGGTGAAAAAGGAAATATCCTCCGAGAAATCTGGAAAGAAGCTTTCTGAGAAACTGCTTAGTGTTCTGTTAATTCATCTCACAGAGTTACATCTGTATTTCGTGGATCTCTTTGCTAGCCTTATTTCTGTGGAATCTGGGAACAGATATTTCGGATCCCTTTGAAGACTATAGGGCCAAAGGAAATATCCTCCGATAACTAAGAGAAAGAATCTTTCTGAGAAACTTCTTTGTGTTCTGTGAAATAATCTCACAGAGTTATAGCTTTCCCCTCAAGAAGCCTTTCGCTAAGACAGTTCTTGTGGAGTTGGCAAAGTGATATTTGGAAGCCCAAAGAGGGCTATGGTAAAAAAGGAAATATCCTCAGATGAAATCTGGAAAGAAGCTTTCTGAGAAACTGTTCTGTGATGTGTGACTTCCACTCACAGAGTTACATCTGTATTTCGTGGATCACTTTGCTAGCCTTATTTCTGTGGAATCTGAGAACAGATATTTCGGATCCCTTTGAAGACTATAGGGCCAAAGGAAATATCTTCCGATAACAAAGAGAAAGAAGCTTTCTGAGAAACTTCTTTGTGTTCTATGAAATCATCTCACAGAGTTACAGCTTTCCCCTCAAGAAGCCTTTCGCTAAGACAGTTCTTGTGGAATTGGCAAAGTGATATTTGGAAGCCCATAGAGGGCTATGGTGAAAAAGGAAATATCCTCAGATGAAATCTGGAAAGAAGCTTTCTGAGAAACTGCTCTGTGATGTGTGACTTCCACTCACAGATTTACATCTGTATTTCGTGGATCTCTTGGCTAGCCTTATTTCTGTGGAATCTGAGAACAGATATTTCGGATCCCTTAGAAGACTATAGGGCCAAAGGAAATATCCTCCGATAACTAAGAGAAAGTAGCTTTCTGAGAAACTTCTTTCTGTTCTGTGAAAACATCTCACAGAGATACAGCTTTCCCCTCAAGAAGCCTTTCGCTAAGACAGTTCTTGTGGAATTGGCAAAGTGATATTTGGAAGCCCATAGAGGTCTATGGTGAAAAAGGAAATATCCTCCGATGAAATCTGGAAAGAAGCTTTCTGAGAAACTGCTTAGTGTTCTGTTAATTCATCTCACAGAGTTACATCTGTATTTCGTGGATCTCTTTGGTAGCCTTATTTCTGGGGAATCTGAGAACAGATATTTCGGATCCCTTTGAAGACTATAGGACCAAAGGAAATATGTTCCGATAACAAAGAGTAAGAAGCTTTCTGAGAAACTTCTTTGTGTTCTGTGAAATCATCTCACAGAGTTACAGCTTTCGCCTCAAGAAGCCTTTCGCTAAGACAGTTCTTGTGGAATTGGCAAAGTGATATTAGGAAGCCCATAGAGGGCTATGGTGAAAAAGGAAATATCCTCAGATGAAATCTGGAAAGAAGCTTTCTGAGAAACTGCTCTGTGATGTGTGATTTCCATTCACAGAGTTACATCTGTATTTCGTGGATCTCTTGGCTAGCCTTATTTCTGTGGAATCGGAGAGCAGATATTTCGGATCCCTTTGAAGACTCTAGGGCCAAAGGAAATATCCTCCGATAACAAAGAGAACGAAGCTTTCTGAGAAACTTCTTTGTGTTCTGTGAAATCACCTCACACAGTTACAGCTTTCCCCTCAAGAAGCCTTTCGCTAAGACAGTTCTTGTGGAATTGGCAAAGTGATATTTGGAAGCCCATAGAGGGCTGGGGTGAAAAACGAAATATCCTCAGATGAAATCTGGAAAGAAGCTTTCTGAAAAATTGCTTAGTGTTCTGTTCATTCATCTCACAGAGTTACATCTATATTTCGAGGATCTCTTTGCTAGCCTTTTTTCTGTTGGATCTGAGAACAGATATTTAGGATTCCTTTGAAGACTATAGGGCCAAAGGAAATATCCTCCGATAACAAAGAGAAAGAAGCTTTCTGAGAAACTTCTTTGTGTTCTGTGAAATCATCTCACAGAGTTACAGCTTTCCCCTCAAGAAGCCTTTCGCGTAGACAGTTCTTGTGGAATTGGCAAAGTGATATTTGGAAGCCCATAGAGGGCTATGGTGAAAAAGGAAATATCCTCAGATGAAATCTGGAAAGAAGTTTTCTGAGAAACTGCTTAGTGTTCTGTTAATACGTCTCACAGAGTTACATATGTATTTCGTGGATCTCTTGGCTAGCCTGATTTCTGTGGAATCTGAGAACAGATATTTCGGATCCCTTTGAAGACTATAGGGCCAAAGGAAATATCCTCCGATAAGAAAGAGAAAGAAGCCTTCTGAGAAACTTCTTTGTGTTCTATGAAATCACCTCACAGAGTTCCAGCTTTCCCCTCAAGAAGCCTTTCACCAAGACAGTTCTTGTGTAATTGGCAAAGTGATATTTGGAAGCCCATAGAGGGCTAAGGTGAAAAAGGAAATATCCTCAGATGAAATCTGGAAAGACGTTTTCTGAGAAACTGCTATGTGATGTGTGTCTTCCACTCACAGAGTTACATCTGTATTTCGTGGATCTCTTTGCTAGCCTTATTTCTGTGGAATCTGAGAACAGATATTTCGGATCCCTTTGAAGACTATAGGGCCAAAGGAAATATCCTCCGATAATAAAGAGAAAGAAGCTTTCTGAGAAACTTCTTTGTGTTCTGTGAAATCATCTCACATAGTTACAGCTTTCCCCTCAAGAAGCCTTTCGCTAAGACAGTTCTTGTGGAAATGGCAAAGTGATATTTGGAAGCACATAGAGGGCTATGGTGAAAAAGGAAATATCCTCAGATGAAATCTGGAAAGAAGCTTTCTGAGAAACTGCTTAGTGTTCTGTTAATTCATCTCACAGAGTTACATCTATATTTTGTGGATCTCTTTGCTAGCCTTATTTCTGTGGAATCTGAGAACAGATATTTCGGATCCCTTTGAAGACTATAGGGCCAAAGGAAATATTCTCCGATAAGAAAGAGAAAGAAGCTTTCTGAGAAACTTCTTTGTGTTCTGTGAAATCATCTCACAGAGTTACAGCTTTCCCCTCAAGAAGCCTTTCGCTAAGACAGTTCTTGTGGAACTAGCAAAGTGATATTTGGAAGCCCATAGAGGGCTATGGTGAAAAAGGAAATATCCTCTCACGAAATCTGGAAAGAAGCTTTCTGAGAAACTGCCTAGTGTTCTGTTAATTCATCTCACAGAGTTACATCTATATTTCGTGGATCTCTTTGCTAGCCTTATTTCTGTGGAATCTGAGAACAGATATTTCGGTTCCCTTTGAAGACTATAGGCCCAAAGGAAATATCCTCCGATAACTAATAGAAAGAAGCTTTCTGAGAAACTTCTTTGTGTTCTGTGAAATCATCTCACAGAGTTACAGCTTTCCCATCAAGAAGCCTTTCGCTAAGACAGTTCTTGTGGAATTGGCAAAGTGATATTTGGAAGCCCATAGAGGGCTATGGTGAAAAAGGAAATATCCTCAGATGAAAGCTGGAAAGAAGCTTTCTGAGAAACTGCTTAGTGTTCTGTTAATTCATCTCACAGAGTTACATCTATATTTCGTGGATCTCTTTGCTAGCCTTATTTCTGTGGAATCTGAGAATAGATATTTCGGATCCCTTTGAAGACTATAGGGCCAAAGGAAATATCCTCCGATAACAAAGAGAAAGAAGCTTTCTGAGAAACTTCTTTGTGTTCTGTGAAATCATCTCACAGAGTTACAGCTTTCCCCTCAAGAAGCCTTTCGCTAAGACAGTTCTTGTGGAATTGGCAAAGTGATACTTGGAAGCCCATAGAGGGCTATGGTGAAAAAGGAAATATCCTCAGATGAAATCTGGAAAGAAGCTTTCTGAGAAACTGCTCTGTGATGTGTGACTTCCACTCACAGAGTTACATCTGTATTTCGTGGATCTCCTTGCTAGCCTTATTTCTGTGGAATCTGAGAACAGATATTTCGGATCCCTTTGAAGACTATAGGGCCAAAGGAAATATCCTCCGATAACAAAGAGAAAGAAGCTTTGTGAGAAACTTCTTTGTGTTCTATGAAATCATCTCACAGAGTTACAGCTTTCCCCTCAAGAAGCCTTTCGCTAAGACAGTTCTTGTGGAATTGGCAAAGTGATATTTGGAAGCCCATAGAGGGCTATGTTGAAAAAGGAAATATCCTCAGATGAAATCTGGAAAGAAGCTTTCTGAAAAACTGCTTTGTGTTCTGTTAATTCATCTCACAGGGTTACATCTATATTTCGTGGATGTCTTTGCTAGCCTTATTTCTGTGGAATCTGAGAACAGATATTTCGGATCCGTTTGAAGACTATAGGGCCACAGGAAATATCCTCCGATAACAAAGAGAAAGAAGCTTTCTGAGAAACTTCATTGTGTCTGTGTAATCATCTCACAGAGTTACAGCTTTCACCTCAAGAAACCTTTCGCTAAGACAGTTCTTTTGGAATTGGCAAAGTGATATTTGGAAGCCCATAGAGATCTATGGTGAAAAAGGAACTATCCTCAGATGAAATCTGGAAAGAAGCTTTCTGAGAAACTGCTTAGTGTTCTGTTAATTCATCTCACAGAGTTACACCTGTATTTCGTGGATCTCTTTGGTAGCCTCATTTCTGGGGAATCTGAGAACAGATATTTCGGATCCCTTTGAAGACTATAGGGCCAAAGGAAATATCTTCCGATAACAAAGAGAAAGAAGCTTTCTGAGAAACTTCTTTGTGTTCTGTGAAATCATCTCACAGAGTTACAACTTTCCCCTCAAGAAGCCTTTCGCTAAGACAGTTCTTGTGGAATTGGCAAGGTGATATTTGGAAGCCCATAGAGGGCTATGGTGAAAAAGGAAATATCCTCCGATGAAATCTGGAAAGAAGCTTTCTGAGAAACTGCTTAGTGTTCTGTTAATTCATCTCACAGAGTTACATCTGTATTTCGGGGATCTCTTTGCTAGCCTTATTTGTGGGGAATCTGAGAACAGATATTTCGGATCCCTTTGAAGACTATAGGGCCAAAGGAAATATCCTCCGATAAGAAAGAGAAAGAAGCCTTCTGAGAAACTTCTTTGTGTTCTATGAAATCACCTCACAGAGTTCCAGCTTTCCCCTCAAGAAGCCTTTCACCAAGACAGTTCTTGTGTAATTGGCAAAGTGATATTTGGAAGCCCATAGAGGGCTAAGGTGAAAAAGGAAATATCCTCAGATGAAATCTGGAAAGACGTTTTCTGAGAAACTGCTATGTGATGTGTGTCTTCCACTCACAGAGTTACATCTGTATTTCGTGGATCTCTTTGCTAGCCTTATTTCTGTGGAATCTGAGAACAGATATTTCGGATCCCTTTGAAGACTATAGGGCCAAAGGAAATATCCTCCGATAATAAAGAGAAAGAAGCTTTCTGAGAAACTTCTTTGTGTTCTGTGAAATCATCTCACATAGTTACAGCTTTCCCCTCAAGAAGCCTTTCGCTAAGACAGTTCTTGTGGAAATGGCAAAGTGATATTTGGAAGCACATAGAGGGCTATGGTGAAAAAGGAAATATCCTCAGATGAAATCTGGAAAGAAGCTTTCTGAGAAACTGCTTAGTGTTCTGTTAATTCATCTCACAGAGTTACATCTATATTTTGTGGATCTCTTTGCTAGCCTTATTTCTGTGGAATCTGAGAACAGATATTTCGGATCCCTTTGAAGACTATAGGGCCAAAGGAAATATTCTCCGATAAGAAAGAGAAAGAAGCTTTCTGAGAAACTTCTTTGTGTTCTGTGAAATCATCTCACAGAGTTACAGCTTTCCCCTCAAGAAGCCTTTCGCTAAGACAGTTCTTGTGGAACTAGCAAAGTGATATTTGGAAGCCCATAGAGGGCTATGGTGAAAAAGGAAATATCCTCTCACGAAATCTGGAAAGAAGCTTTCTGAGAAACTGCCTAGTGTTCTGTTAATTCATCTCACAGAGTTACATCTATATTTCGTGGATCTCTTTGCTAGCCTTATTTCTGTGGAATCTGAGAACAGATATTTCGGTTCCCTTTGAAGACTATAGGCCCAAAGGAAATATCCTCCGATAACTAATAGAAAGAAGCTTTCTGAGAAACTTCTTTGTGTTCTGTGAAATCATCTCACAGAGTTACAGCTTTCCCATCAAGAAGCCTTTCGCTAAGACAGTTCTTGTGGAATTGGCAAAGTGATATTTGGAAGCCCATAGAGGGCTATGGTGAAAAAGGAAATATCCTCAGATGAAAGCTGGAAAGAAGCTTTCTGAGAAACTGCTTAGTGTTCTGTTAATTCATCTCACAGAGTTACATCTATATTTCGTGGATCTCTTTGCTAGCCTTATTTCTGTGGAATCTGAGAATAGATATTTCGGATCCCTTTGAAGACTATAGGGCCAAAGGAAATATCCTCCGATAACAAAGAGAAAGAAGCTTTCTGAGAAACTTCTTTGTGTTCTGTGAAATCATCTCACAGAGTTACAGCTTTCCCCTCAAGAAGCCTTTCGCTAAGACAGTTCTTGTGGAATTGGCAAAGTGATACTTGGAAGCCCATAGAGGGCTATGGTGAAAAAGGAAATATCCTCAGATGAAATCTGGAAAGAAGCTTTCTGAGAAACTGCTCTGTGATGTGTGACTTCCACTCACAGAGTTACATCTGTATTTCGTGGATCTCCTTGCTAGCCTTATTTCTGTGGAATCTGAGAACAGATATTTCGGATCCCTTTGAAGACTATAGGGCCAAAGGAAATATCCTCCGATAACAAAGAGAAAGAAGCTTTGTGAGAAACTTCTTTGTGTTCTATGAAATCATCTCACAGAGTTACAGCTTTCCCCTCAAGAAGCCTTTCGCTAAGACAGTTCTTGTGGAATTGGCAAAGTGATATTTGGAAGCCCATAGAGGGCTATGTTGAAAAAGGAAATATCCTCAGATGAAATCTGGAAAGAAGCTTTCTGAAAAACTGCTTTGTGTTCTGTTAATTCATCTCACAGGGTTACATCTATATTTCGTGGATGTCTTTGCTAGCCTTATTTCTGTGGAATCTGAGAACAGATATTTCGGATCCGTTTGAAGACTATAGGGCCACAGGAAATATCCTCCGATAACAAAGAGAAAGAAGCTTTCTGAGAAACTTCATTGTGTCTGTGTAATCATCTCACAGAGTTACAGCTTTCACCTCAAGAAACCTTTCGCTAAGACAGTTCTTTTGGAATTGGCAAAGTGATATTTGGAAGCCCATAGAGATCTATGGTGAAAAAGGAACTATCCTCAGATGAAATCTGGAAAGAAGCTTTCTGAGAAACTGCTTAGTGTTCTGTTAATTCATCTCACAGAGTTACACCTGTATTTCGTGGATCTCTTTGGTAGCCTCATTTCTGGGGAATCTGAGAACAGATATTTCGGATCCCTTTGAAGACTATAGGGCCAAAGGAAATATCTTCCGATAACAAAGAGAAAGAAGCTTTCTGAGAAACTTCTTTGTGTTCTGTGAAATCATCTCACAGAGTTACAACTTTCCCCTCAAGAAGCCTTTCGCTAAGACAGTTCTTGTGGAATTGGCAAGGTGATATTTGGAAGCCCATAGAGGGCTATGGTGAAAAAGGAAATATCCTCCGATGAAATCTGGAAAGAAGCTTTCTGAGAAACTGCTTAGTGTTCTGTTAATTCATCTCACAGAGTTACATCTGTATTTCGGGGATCTCTTTGCTAGCCTTATTTGTGGGGAATCTGAGAACAGATATTTCGGATCCCTTTGAAGACTATAGGGCCAAAGGAAATATCCTCCGATAAGAAAGAGAAAGAAGCCTTCTGAGAAACTTCTTTGTGTTCTATGAAATCACCTCACAGAGTTCCAGCTTTCCCCTCAAGAAGCCTTTCACCAAGACAGTTCTTGTGTAATTGGCAAAGTGATATTTGGAAGCCCATAGAGGGCTAAGGTGAAAAAGGAAATATCCTCAGATGAAATCTGGAAAGACGTTTTCTGAGAAACTGCTATGTGATGTGTGTCTTCCACTCACAGAGTTACATCTGTATTTCGTGGATCTCTTTGCTAGCCTTATTTCTGTGGAATCTGAGAACAGATATTTCGGATCCCTTTGAAGACTATAGGGCCAAAGGAAATATCCTCCGATAATAAAGAGAAAGAAGCTTTCTGAGAAACTTCTTTGTGTTCTGTGAAATCATCTCACATAGTTACAGCTTTCCCCTCAAGAAGCCTTTCGCTAAGACAGTTCTTGTGGAAATGGCAAAGTGATATTTGGAAGCACATAGAGGGCTATGGTGAAAAAGGAAATATCCTCAGATGAAATCTGGAAAGAAGCTTTCTGAGAAACTGCTTAGTGTTCTGTTAATTCATCTCACAGAGTTACATCTATATTTTGTGGATCTCTTTGCTAGCCTTATTTCTGTGGAATCTGAGAACAGATATTTCGGATCCCTTTGAAGACTATAGGGCCAAAGGAAATATTCTCCGATAAGAAAGAGAAAGAAGCTTTCTGAGAAACTTCTTTGTGTTCTGTGAAATCATCTCACAGAGTTACAGCTTTCCCCTCAAGAAGCCTTTCGCTAAGACAGTTCTTGTGGAACTAGCAAAGTGATATTTGGAAGCCCATAGAGGGCTATGGTGAAAAAGGAAATATCCTCTCACGAAATCTGGAAAGAAGCTTTCTGAGAAACTGCCTAGTGTTCTGTTAATTCATCTCACAGAGTTACATCTATATTTCGTGGATCTCTTTGCTAGCCTTATTTCTGTGGAATCTGAGAACAGATATTTCGGATCCCTTTGAAGACTATAGGCCCAAAGGAAATATCCTCCGATAACTAATAGAAAGAAGCTTTCTGAGAAACTTCTTTGTGTTCTGTGAAATCATCTCACAGAGTTACAGCTTTCCCATCAAGAAGCCTTTCGCTAAGACAGTTCTTGTGGAATTGGCAAAGTGATATTTGGAAGCCCATAGAGGGCTATGGTGAAAAAGGAAATATCCTCAGATGAAAGCTGGAAAGAAGCTTTCTGAGAAACTGCTTAGTGTTCTGTTAATTCATCTCACAGAGTTACATCTATATTTCGTGGATCTCTTTGCTAGCCTTATTTCTGTGGAATCTGAGAATAGATATTTCGGATCCCTTTGAAGACTATAGGGCCAAAGGAAATATCCTCCGATAACAAAGAGAAAGAAGCTTTCTGAGAAACTTCTTTGTGTTCTGTGAAATCATCTCACAGAGTTACAGCTTTCCCCTCAAGAAGCCTTTCGCTAAGACAGTTCTTGTGGAATTGGCAAAGTGATACTTGGAAGCCCATAGAGGGCTATGGTGAAAAAGGAAATATCCTCAGATGAAATCTGGAAAGAAGCTTTCTGAGAAACTGCTCTGTGATGTGTGACTTCCACTCACAGAGTTACATCTGTATTTCGTGGATCTCCTTGCTAGCCTTATTTCTGTGGAATCTGAGAACAGATATTTCGGATCCCTTTGAAGACTATAGGGCCAAAGGAAATATCCTCCGATAACAAAGAGAAAGAAGCTTTGTGAGAAACTTCTTTGTGTTCTATGAAATCATCTCACAGAGTTACAGCTTTCCCCTCAAGAAGCCTTTCGCTAAGACAGTTCTTGTGGAATTGGCAAAGTGATATTTGGAAGCCCATAGAGGGCTATGTTGAAAAAGGAAATATCCTCAGATGAAATCTGGAAAGAAGCTTTCTGAAAAACTGCTTTGTGTTCTGTTAATTCATCTCACAGGGTTACATCTATATTTCGTGGATGTCTTTGCTAGCCTTATTTCTGTGGAATCTGAGAACAGATATTTCGGATCCGTTTGAAGACTATAGGGCCACAGGAAATATCCTCCGATAACAAAGAGAAAGAAGCTTTCTGAGAAACTTCATTGTGTCTGTGTAATCATCTCACAGAGTTACAGCTTTCACCTCAAGAAACCTTTCGCTAAGACAGTTCTTTTGGAATTGGCAAAGTGATATTTGGAAGCCCATAGAGATCTATGGTGAAAAAGGAACTATCCTCAGATGAAATCTGGAAAGAAGCTTTCTGAGAAACTGCTTAGTGTTCTGTTAATTCATCTCACAGAGTTACACCTGTATTTCGTGGATCTCTTTGGTAGCCTCATTTCTGGGGAATCTGAGAACAGATATTTCGGATCCCTTTGAAGACTATAGGGCCAAAGGAAATATCTTCCGATAACAAAGAGAAAGAAGCTTTCTGAGAAACTTCTTTGTGTTCTGTGAAATCATCTCACAGAGTTACAACTTTCCCCTCAAGAAGCCTTTCGCTAAGACAGTTCTTGTGGAATTGGCAAGGTGATATTTGGAAGCCCATAGAGGGCTATGGTGAAAAAGGAAATATCCTCCGATGAAATCTGGAAAGAAGCTTTCTGAGAAACTGCTTAGTGTTCTGTTAATTCATCTCACAGAGTTACATCTGTATTTCGGCGATCTCTTTGCTAGCCTTATTTGTGGGGAATCTGAGAACAGATATTTCGGATCCCTTTGAAGACTATAGGGCCAAAGGAAATATCCTCCGATAACTAAGAGAAAGAAGCTTTCTGAGAAATTTCTTTGTGTTCTGTGAAATCATCTCACAGAGTTACAGCTTTCCCCTCAAGAAGCCTTTCGCTAAGACAGTTCTTGTGGAATTGGCAAAGTGATATTTGGAAGCCCATAGAGGGCTATGGTGAAAAAGGAAATATCCTCAGATGAAATCGGGAAAGAAGCTTTCTGAGAAACTGCTTAGTGTTCTGTTCATTCATCTCACAGAGTTACATCTATATTTCGTGGATCTCTTTGCTAGCCATATTTCTGGGGAATCTGAGAACAGATATTTCGGATCCCTTTGAAGACTATAGGGCCAAAGGAAATATCCTCCGATAACAAAGAGAAAGAAGCTTTCTGAGAAACTTCTTTGTGTTCTGTGAAATCATCTCACAGAGTTACAGCTTTCCCCTCAAGAAGCCTTTCGCTAAGACAGTTCTTGTGGAATTGGCAAAGTGATATTTGGAAGCCCATAGAGGGCTATGGTGAAAAAGGAAATATCCTCAGATAAAATCTGGAAAGAAGTTTTCTGAGAAACTGCTTTGTGATGTGTGACTTCCACTCACAGAGTTACATCGGTATTTCGTGGATCTCTTTGCTAGCCTTATTTCTGTGGAATCTGAGAAGAGATATTTCGGATCCCTTTGAAGACTATAGGGCCAAAGGAAATCTCCTCCGATAACAAAGAGAAAGAAGCTTTGTGAGAAACTTCTTTGTGTTCTATGAAATCATCTCACAGAGTTACAGCTTTCCCCTCAAGAAGCCTTTCTCTAAGACAGTTCTTGTGGAATTGGCAAAGTGATATTTGGAAGCCCATAGCGGGCTATGTTGAAAAAGGAAATATCCTCAGATGAAATCTGGAAAGAAGCTTTCTGAGAAACTGTTCTGTGATGTGTGTCTTCCACTCACAGTGTTACATCTGTATTTCGTGGATCTCTTTGCTAGCCTTATTTCTGTGGAATCTGAGAACAGATATTTCGGATCCCTTTGAAGACTATAGGGCCAAAGGAAATATCCTCCGATAACTAAGAGAAAGAAGCTTTCTGAGAAACTTCTTTGTGTTCTGTGAAATCATCTCACAGAGTTACAGCTTTCCCCTCAAGAAGCCTTTCGCTAAGACAGTTCTTGTGGAATTGGCAAAGTGATATTTGGAAGCCCATAGGGGGCTATGGTGAAAAAGGAAATATCCTCCGATGAAATCTGGAAAGAAGCTTTCTGAAAAACTGCTTAGTGTTCTGTTAATTCATCTCACAGGGTTACATCTATATTTCGTGGATGTCTTTGCTAGCCTTATTTCTGTGGAATCTGAGAACAGATATTTTGGAGCCGTTTGAAGACTATAGGGCCACAGGAAATATCCTCCGATAACAAAGAGAAAGAAGCTTTCTGAGAAACTTCATTGTGTTCTGTGAAATCATCTCACAGAGTTACAGCTTTCCCCTCAAGAAGCCTTTCGCTAAGACAGTTCTTGTGGAATTGGCAAAGTGATATTTGGAAGCCCATAGAGGGCTATGGTGAAAAAGGAAATATCCTCAGATGAAATCTGGAAAGAAGCTTTCTGATACACTGCTTAGTGTTCTGTTAATTCATCTCACAGAGTTACATGTGTATTTCGTGGATCTCTTTGCTAGCCTTATTTCTGTGGAATCTGAGAAAAGATATTTCGGATCCCTTTGAAGACTATAGGGCCAAAGGAAATATCTTCCGATAACAAAGAGAAAGAAGCTTTCTGAGAAACTTCTTTGTGTTCTGTGAAATCATCTCACAGAGTTACAGCTTTCCCCTCAGGAAGCCTTTAGCTAACACAGTTCTTGTGGAATTGGCAAAGTGATATTTGGAAGCCATAGAGGGCTATGGTGAAAAAGGAAATATCCTCAGATGAAATCTGGAAAGAAGCTTTCTGAGAAACTGCTCTGTGATGTGTGACTTCCACTCACAGAGTTACATCTGTATTTCGTGGATCTCGTTGCTAGCCTTATTTCTGTGGAATCTGAGAACAGATATTTAGGATCCCTTTGAAGACTATAGGGCCAAAGGAAATATCCTCCGATAACTAAGAGAAAGAAGCTTTCTGAGAAACTTCTTTGTGTTCTGTGAAATCATCTCACAGAGTTACAGCTTTCCCCTCAAGAAGCCTTTAGCTAACACAGTTCTTGTGGAATTGGCAAAGTGATATTTGGAAGCCCATAGAGGGCTATGGTGAAAAAGGAAATATCCTCCGATAAAATCTGGAAAGAAGCTTTCTGAGAAACTGCTTAGTGTTCTGTTAATTCATCTAACAGAGTTACATCTGTATTTCGTAGATCTCTTTGCTAGCCTTATTTCTGTGGAATCTGAGAACAGATATTTCGGATCCCTTTGAAGACTATAGGGCCAATGGAAATATCCTCCGATAACAAAGAGAAAGTAGCTTTGTGAGAAACTTCTTTGTGTTCTATGAAATCATCTCACAGAGTTACAGCTTTCCCCTCAAGAAGCCTTTTGCTAAGACAGTTCTTGTGGAATTGGCAAAGTGATATTTGGAAGCCCAAAGAGGGCTATGGTGAAAAAGGAAATATCCTCAGATGAAATCTGGAAAGAAGTTTTCTGAGAAACTCTTCTGTGATGTGTAACTTCCACTCACAGAGTTACATCTGTATTCCATGGATCTCTTTGCTAGCCTTATTTCTGTGGAATCTGAGAACAGATATTTCGGATCCCTTTGAAGACTATAGGGCCAAAGGAAATATCCTCCGATAACTAAGAGAAAGAAGCTTTCTGAGAAACTTCTTTGTGTTCTGTGAAATCATCTCACAGAGTTACAGCTTTCCCCTCAAGAAGCCTTTCGCTAAGAAAGTTCTTGTGGAATTGGCAAAGTGATATTTGGAAGCCCATAGGGGGCTATGGTGAAAAAGGAAATATCCTCCCATGAAATCTGGAAAGAAGCTTTCTGAAAAACTGCTTAGTGTTCTGTTAATTCATCTCACAGGGTTACATCTATATTTCGTGGATGTCTTTGCTAGCCTTATTTCTGTGGAATCTGAGAACAGATATTTTGGATCCGTTTGAAGACTATAGGGCCACAGGAAATATCCTCCGATAACAAAGAGAAAGAAGCTTTCTGAGAAACTTCATTGTGTTCTGTGAAATCATCTCACAGAGTTACAGCTTTCCCCTCAAGAAGCCTTTCGCTAAGACAGTTCTTGTGGAATTGGCAAAGTGATATTTGGAAGCCCTTTGAGGGCTATGGTGAAAAAGGAATATCCTCCGATGAAATCTGGAAAGAAGCTTTCTGAGAAACTGCTTAGTGTTCTGTTAATTCATCTCACAGAGTTACATCTATATTTCGTGGATCTCTTTGCTAGCCTTATTTCTGTGGAATCTGGGAACAGATATTTCGGAACCCTTTGAAGACTATAGGGCCAAAGGAAATATCCTCCGATAACAAAGAGAAAGAAGCTTTCTGAGAAACTTCTTTGTGTTCTGTGAAATCATCTCACAGAGTTACAGCTTTCCCCTCAAGAAGCCTTTCGCTAAGACAGTTCTTGTGGAATTGGCAAAGTGATATTTGGAAGCCCATAGAGGGCTATGGTGAAAAAGGAAATATCCTCAGATGAAATCTGGAAAGAAGCTTTCTGAGAAACTGCTTACTGTTCTGTTAATTCATCTCACAGAGTTACATCTATATTTCTTGGATCTCTTTGCTAGCCTTATTTCTGTGGAATCTGAGAACAGATATTTCGGATCCCTTTGAAGACTATAGGGCCAAAGGAAATATCCTCCGATAACTAATAGAAAGAAGCTTTCTGAGAAACTTCTTTGTGTTCTGTGAAATCATCTCACAGAGTTACAGCTTTCCCCTCAAGAAGCCTTTCGCTAAGACAGTTCTTGTGGAATTGGCAAAGTGATATTTGGAAGCCCATAGAGGGCTCTGGTGAAAAAGGAAATATCCTCAGATGAAATCTGAAAAGAAGCTTTCTGAGAAACTGTTCTGTGATGTGTGACTTCCACTCACAGAGTTACATCTGTATTTCGTGGATCTCTTTGCTAGCCTTATTTCTGTGGAATCTGAGAACAGATATTTCGGATCCCTTTGAAGAGTATAGGGCCAAAGGAAATATCCTCCGATAACTAAGAGAAAGAAGCATTCTGAGAAACTTCTTTGTGTTCTGTGAAATCATCTCACAGAGTTACAGCTTCCCCTCAAGAAGCCTTTCGCTAAGACAGTTCTTGTGGTATTGGCAAAGTGATATTTGGAAGCCCATAGAGGGATATGGTGAAAAAGGAAATATCCTCAGATGAAATCTGGAAAGAAGCTTTCTGAGAAACTGCTCTGTGATGTGTGACTTCCACTCACAGAGTTACATCTGTTTTTCGTGGATCTCTTTGCTAGCCTTATTTCTGTGGAATCTGAGAACAGATATTTCGGATCCCTTTGTAGACTATAGGGCCGAAGGAAATATCTTCCGATAACAAAGAGAAAGAAGCTTTCTGAGAAACTTCTTTGTGTTCTATGAAATCATCTCACAGAGTGACAGCTTTCCCCTCAAGAATCCTTTCGCTAAGACAGTTCTTGTGGAATTGGCAAAGTGATCTTTGGAAGCCCATACAGGGCTATGTTGAAAAAGGAAATATCCTCAGATGAAATCTGGAAAGAAGCTTTCTGAGAAACTGCTCTGTGATGTGTGACTTCCACTCACAGAGTTACATCTGTATTTCGTGGATCTCGTTGCTAGCCTTATTTCTGTGGAATCTGAGAACAGATATTTCGGATCCCTTTGAAGACTATAGGGCCAAAGGAAATATCCTCCGATAACTAAGAGAAAGAAGCTTTCTGAGAAACTTCTTTGTGTTCTGTGAAATCATCTCACAGAGTTACAGCTTTCCCCTCAAGAAGCCTTTCGCTAAGAAAGTTCTTGTGGAATTGGCAAAGTGATATTTGGAAGCCCATAGGGGGCTATGGTGAAAAAGGAAATATCCTCCCATGAAATCTGGAAAGAAGCTTTCTGAAAAACTGCTTAGTGTTCTGTTAATTCATCTCACAGGGTTACATCTATATTTCGTGGATGTCTTTGCTAGCCTTATTTCTGTGGAATCTGAGAACAGATATTTTGGATCCGTTTGAAGACTATAGGGCCACAGGAAATATCCTCCGATAACAAAGAGAAAGAAGCTTTCTGAGAAACTTCATTGTGTTCTGTGAAATCATCTCACAGAGTTACAGCTTTCCCCTCAAGAAGCCTTTCGCTAAGAGAGTTCTTGTGGAATTGGCAAAGTGATATTTGGAAGCCCTTTGAGGGCTATGGTGAAAAAGGAATATCCTCCGATGAAATCTGGAAAGAAGCTTTCTGAGAAACTGCTTAGTGTTCTGTTAATTCATCTCACAGAGTTACATCTATATTTCGTGGATCTCTTTGCTAGCCTTATTTCTGTGGAATCTGGGAACAGATATTTCGGAACCCTTTGAAGACTATAGGGCCAAAGGAAATATCCTCCGATAACAAAGAGAAAGAAGCTTTCTGAGAAACTTCTTTGTGTTCTGTGAAATCATCTCACAGAGTTACAGCTTTCCCCTCAAGAAGCCTTTCGCTAAGACAGTTCTTGTGGAATTGGCAAAGTGATATTTGGAAGCCCATAGAGGGCTATGGTGAAAAAGGAAATATCCTCAGATGAAATCTGGAAAGAAGCTTTCTGAGAAACTGCTTACTGTTCTGTTAATTCATCTCACAGAGTTACATCTATATTTCTTGGATCTCTTTGCTAGCCTTATTTCTGTGGAATCTGAGAACAGATATTTCGGATCCCTTTGAAGACTATAGGGCCAAAGGAAATATCCTCCGATAACTAATAGAAAGAAGCTTTCTGAGAAACTTCTTTGTGTTCTGTGAAATCATCTCACAGAGTTACAGCTTTCCCCTCAAGAAGCCTTTCGCTAAGACAGTTCTTGTGGAATTGGCAAAGTGATATTTGGAAGCCCATAGAGGGCTCTGGTGAAAAAGGAAATATCCTCAGATGAAATCTGGAAAGAAGCTTTCTGAGAAACTGTTCTGTGATGTGTGACTTCCACTCACAGAGTTACATCTGTATTTCGTGGATCTCTTTGCTAGCCTTATTTCTGTGGAATCTGAGAACAGATATTTCGGATCCCTTTGAAGAGTATAGGGCCAAAGGAAATATCCTCCGATAACTAAGAGAAAGAAGCATTCTGAGAAACTTCTTTGTGTTCTGTGAAATCATCTCACAGAGTTACAGCTTCCCCTCAAGAAGCCTTTCGCTAAGACAGTTCTTGTGGTATTGGCAAAGTGATATTTGGAAGCCCATAGAGGGATATGGTGAAAAAGGAAATATCCTCAGATGAAATCTGGAAAGAAGCTTTCTGAGAAACTGCTCTGTGATGTGTGACTTCCACTCACAGAGTTACATCTGTTTTTCGTGGATCTCTTTGCTAGCCTTATTTCTGTGGAATCTGAGAACAGATATTTCGAATCCCTTTGTAGACTATAGGGCCGAAGGAAATATCTTCCGATAACAAAGAGAAAGAAGCTTTCTGAGAAACTTCTTTGTGTTCTATGAAATCATCTCACAGAGTGACAGCTTTCCCCTCAAGAATCCTTTCGCTAAGACAGTTCTTGTGGAATTGGCAAAGTGATCTTTGGAAGCCCATACAGGGCTATGTTGAAAAAGGAAATATCCTCAGATGAAATCTGGAAAGAAGCTTTCTGAGAAACTGCTCTGTGATGTGTGACTTCCACTCACAGAGTTACATCTGTATTTCGTGGATCTCGTTGCTAGCCTTATTTCTGTGGAATCTGAGAACAGATATTTCGGATCCCTTTGAAGACTATAGGGCCAAAGGAAATATCCTCCGATAACTAAGAGAAAGAAGCTTTCTGAGAAACTTCTTTGTGTTCTGTGAAATCATCTCACAGAGTGACAGCTTTCCCCTCAAGAAGCCTTTGGCTAAGACAGTTCTTGTGGAATTGGCAAAGTGATATTTGGAAGCCCATAGAGGGCTCTGGTGAAAAAGGAAATATCCTCAGATGAAATCTGGAAAGAAGCTTTCTGAGAAACTGCTTAGTGTTCTGTTAATTCATCTCACAGAGTTACATCTATATTTCGTGGATCTCTTTGCTAGCCATATTTCTGGGGAATCTGAGAACAGATCATTCGCATCCCTTTGAAGACTATAGGGCCAAACGAAATATCCTCCGATAACAAAGAGAAAGAAGCTTTCTGAGAAACTTCTTTGTGTTCTATGAAATCATCTCACAGAGTTACAGCTTTCCCTTCAAGAAGCCTTTCGCTAACACAGTTCTTGTGGAATTGGCAAAGTGATATTTGGAAGCCCATAGAGGGCTATGGTGAAAAAGGAAATATGCTCAGATGAAATCTGGAAAGAAGCTTTCTGAGAAACTGCTTAGTGTTCTGTTAATTCATCTCACAGAGTTACACCTGTATTTCGTGGATCTCTTTACTAGCCTCATTTCTGGGGAATCTGAGAACAGATATTTCGGATCCCTTTGAAGACTATAGGGCCAAAGGAAATATCTTCCGATAACAAAGAGAAAGAAGCTTTCTGAGAAACTTCTTTGTGTTCTGTGAAATCATCTCACAGAGTTACAACTTTCCCCTCAAGAAGCCTTTCGCTAAGACAGTTCTTGTGGAATTGGCAAGGTGATATTTGGAAGCCCATATAGGGCTATGGTGAAAAAGGAAATATCCTCCGATGAAATCTGGAAAGAAGCTTTCTGAGAAACTGCTTAGTGTTCTCTTAATTCATCTCACCGAGTTACATCTGTATTTCGTGGATCTCTTTGCTAGCCTTATTTGTGGGGAATCTGAGAACAGATATTTCGGATCCCTTTGAAGACTATAGGGCCAAAGGAAATATCCTCCGATAACTAAGAGAAAGAAGCTTTCTGAGAAATTTCTTTGTGTTCTGTGAAATCATCTCACAGAGTTACAGCTTTCCCCTCAAGAAGCCTTTCGCTAAGACAGTTCTTGTGGAATTGGCAAAGTGATATTTGGAAGCCCATAGAGGGATCTGGTGAAAAAGGAAATATCCTCAGATAAAATCGGGAAAGAAGCTTTCAGAGAAACTGCTTAGTGTTCTGTTCATTCATCTCACAGAGTTACATCTATATTTCGTGGATCTCTTTGCTAGCCATATTTCTGGGGAATCTGAGAACAGATATTTCGGATCCCTTTGAAGACTATAGGGCCAAACGAAATATCCTCCGATAACAAAGAGAAAGAAGCTTTCTGAGAAACTTCTTTGTGTTCTGTGAAATCATCTCACAGAGTTACAGCTTTCCCCTCAAGAAGCCTTTCGCTAAGACAGTTCTTGTGGAATTGGCAAAGTGATATTTGGAAGCCCATAGAGGGCTATGGTGAAAAAGGAAATATCCTCAGATAAAATCTGGAAAGAAGTTTTCTGAGAAACTGCTCTGTGATGTGTGACTTCCACTCACAGCGTTACATCGGTATTTCGTGGATCTCTTTGCTAGCCTTATTTCTGTGGAATCTGAGAACAGATATTTCGGATCCCTTTGAAGACTATAGGGCCAAAGGAAATCTCCTCCGATAACAAAGAGAAAGAAGCTTTGTGAGAAACTTCTTTGTGTTCTATGAAATCATCTCACAGAGTTACAGCTTTCCCCTCAAGAAGCCTTTCGCTAAGACAGTTCTTGAGGAATTGGCAAAGTGATATTTGGAAGCCCATAGCGGGCTATGTTGAAAAAGGAAATATCCTCAGATGAAATCTGGAAAGAAGCTTTGTGAGAAACTGTTCTGTGATGTGTGTCTTCCACTCACAGTGTTACATCTGTATTTCGTGGATCTCTTTGCTAGCCTTATTTCTGTGGAATCTGAGAACAGATATTTCGGATCCCTTTGAAGACTATAGGGCCAAAGGAAATATCCTCCGATAACTAAGAGAAAGAAGCTTTCTGAGAAACTTCTTTGTGTTCTGTGAAATCATCTCACAGAGTTACAGCTTTCCCCTCAAGAAGCCTTTCACTAAGACAGTTCTTGTGGAATTAGCAAAGTGATATTTGGAAGCCCATAGAGGGCTAAGGTGAAAAAGGAAATATCCTCAGATGAAATCTGGAAAGACGTTTTCTGAGAAACTGCTATGTGATGTGTGACTTCCACTCACAGAGTTACATCTGTATTTCGTGGATCTCTTTGCTAGCCTTATTTCTGTGGAATCTGAGAACAGATATTTCGGATCCCTTTGAAGACAATAGGGCCAAAGGAAATATCTTCCGATAACTAAGAGAAAGAAGCTTTCTGAGAAACTTCTTTGTGTTCTGTGAAATCATCTCACAGAGTTACAGCTTTCCCCTCAAGAAGCCTTTCGCTAAGACAGTTCTTGTGGAATTGGCAAAGTGATATTTGGAAGCCCATAGAGGGCTATGGTGAAAAAGGAAATATCCTCCGATGAAATCTGGAAAGAAGCTTTCTGAGAAACTGCTTAGTGTTCTGTTAATTCATCTCACAGAGATACATCTATATTTCGTGGATCTCTTTGCTAGCCTTATTTCTGTGGAATCTGAGAACAGATATTTCGGATCCCTTTGAAGACTATAGGGCCAAAGGAAATATCCTCCGATAACTAAGAGAAAGAAGCTTTCTGAGAAACTTCTTTGTGTTCTGTGAAATCATCTCACAGAGTTACAGCTTTCCCCTCAAGAAGCCTTTCGCTAAGACAGTTCTTGTGGAATTGGCAACGTGATACTTGGAAGCCCTTAGAGGGCTATGGTGAAAAAGGAAATATCCTCATATGAAATCTGGAAAGAAGTTTTCTGAGAAACTGCTCTGTGATGTGTGACTTCCACTCAAAGAGTTACATCTGTATTTCGTGGATCTCTTTGCTAGCCTTATTTCTGTGGAATCTGAGAATAGATATTTCGGATCCCTTTGAAGACTATAGGGCCAAAGGAAATATCCTCCGATAACTAAGAGAAAGAAGCTTTCTGAGAATCTTCTTTGTGTTCTGTGAAATCATCTCAAAGAGTTACAGCTTTCCCCTCAAGAAGCCTTTCGCTAAGACAGTTCTTGTGGAATTGGCAAAGTTATATTTGGAAGCCCATAGAGGGCTATGGTGAAAAAGGAAATATCCTCCGATGAAATCTGGAAAGAAGCTTTCTGAGAAACTGCTTAGTGTTCTGTAAATTCATCTCACAGAGTTACATCTATATTTCGTGGATCTCTTTGCTAGCCTTATTTCTGTGGAATCTGAGAACAGATATTTCGGATCCCTTTGAAGACTATAGGGCCAAAGGAAATATCCTCCGATAATAAAGAGAAAGAAGCTTTCTGAGAAACTTCTTTGTGTTCTGTGAAATCATCTCACATAGTTACAGCTTTCCCCTCAAGAAGCCTTTCGCTAAGACAGTTCTTGTGGAAATGGCAAAGTGATATTTGGAAGCACATAGAGGGCTATGGTGAAAAAGGAAATATCCTCAGATGAAATCTGGAAAGAAGCTTTCTGAGAAACTGCTTAGTGTTCTGTTAATTCATCTCACAGAGTTACATCTATATTTTGTGGATCTCTTTGCTAGCCTTATTTCTGTGGAATCTGAGAACAGATATTTCGGATCCCTTTGAAGACTATAGGGCCAAAGGAAATATTCTCCGATAAGAAAGAGAAAGAAGCTTTCTGAGAAACTTCTTTGTGTTCTGTGAAATCATCTCACAGAGTTACAGCTTTCCCCTCAAGAAGCCTTTCGCTAAGACAGTTCTTGTGGAACTAGCAAAGTGATATTTGGAAGCCCATAGAGGGCTATGGTGAAAAAGGAAATATCCTCTCACGAAATCTGGAAAGAAGCTTTCTGAGAAACTGCCTAGTGTTCTGTTAATTCATCTCACAGAGTTACATCTATATTTCGTGGATCTCTTTGCTAGCCTTATTTCTGTGGAATCTGAGAACAGATATTTCGGATCCCTTTGAAGACTATAGGCCCAAAGGAAATATCCTCCGATAACTAATAGAAAGAAGCTTTCTGAGAAACTTCTTTGTGTTCTGTGAAATCATCTCACAGAGTTACAGCTTTCCCATCAAGAAGCCTTTCGCTAAGACAGTTCTTGTGGAATTGGCAAAGTGATATTTGGAAGCCCATAGAGGGCTATGGTGAAAAAGGAAATATCCTCAGATGAAAGCTGGAAAGAAGCTTTCTGAGAAACTGCTTAGTGTTCTGTTAATTCATCTCACAGAGTTACATCTATATTTCGTGGATCTCTTTGCTAGCCTTATTTCTGTGGAATCTGAGAATAGATATTTCGGATCCCTTTGAAGACTATAGGGACAAAGGAAATATCCTCCGATAACAAAGAGAAAGAAGCTTTCTGAGAAACTTCTTTGTGTTCTGTGAAATCATCTCACAGAGTTACAGCTTTCCCCTCAAGAAGCCTTTCGCTAAGACAGTTCTTGTGGAATTGGCAAAGTGATACTTGGAAGCCCATAGAGGGCTATGGTGAAAAAGGAAATATCCTCAGATGAAATCTGGAAAGAAGCTTTCTGAGAAACTGCTCTGTGATGTGTGACTTCCACTCACAGAGTTACATCTGTATTTCGTGGATCTCCTTGCTAGCCTTATTTCTGTGGAATCTGAGAACAGATATTTCGGATCCCTTTGAAGACTATAGGGCCAAAGGAAATATCCTCCGATAACAAAGAGAAAGAAGCTTTGTGAGAAACTTCTTTGTGTTCTATGAAATCATCTCACAGAGTTACAGCTTTCCCCTCAAGAAGCCTTTCGCTAAGACAGTTCTTGTGGAATTGGCAAAGTGATATTTGGAAGCCCATAGAGGGCTATGTTGAAAAAGGAAATATCCTCAGATGAAATCTGGAAAGAAGCTTTCTGAAAAACTGCTTTGTGTTCTGTTAATTCATCTCACAGGGTTACATCTATATTTCGTGGATGTCTTTGCTAGCCTTATTTCTGTGGAATCTGAGAACAGATATTTCGGATCCGTTTGAAGACTATAGGGCCACAGGAAATATCCTCCGATAACAAAGAGAAAGAAGCTTTCTGAGAAACTTCATTGTGTCTGTGTAATCATCTCACAGAGTTACAGCTTTCACCTCAAGAAACCTTTCGCTAAGACAGTTCTTTTGGAATTGGCAAAGTGATATTTGGAAGCCCATAGAGATCTATGGTGAAAAAGGAACTATCCTCAGATGAAATCTGGAAAGAAGCTTTCTGAGAAACTGCTTAGTGTTCTGTTAATTCATCTCACAGAGTTACACCTGTATTTCGTGGATCTCTTTGGTAGCCTCATTTCTGGGGAATCTGAGAACAGATATTTCGGATCCCTTTGAAGACTATAGGGCCAAAGGAAATATCTTCCGATAACAAAGAGAAAGAAGCTTTCTGAGAAACTTCTTTGTGTTCTGTGAAATCATCTCACAGAGTTACAACTTTCCCCTCAAGAAGCCTTTCGCTAAGACAGTTCTTGTGGAATTGGCAAGGTGATATTTGGAAGCCCATAGAGGGCTATGGTGAAAAAGGAAATATCCTCCGATGAAATCTGGAAAGAAGCTTTCTGAGAAACTGCTTAGTGTTCTGTTAATTCATCTCACAGAGTTACATCTGTATTTCGGGGATCTCTTTGCTAGCCTTATTTGTGGGGAATCTGAGAACAGATATTTCGGATCCCTTTGAAGACTATAGGGCCAAAGGAAATATCCTCCGATAACTAAGAGAAAGAAGCTTTCTGAGAAATTTCTTTGTGTTCTGTGAAATCATCTCACAGAGTTACAGCTTTCCCCTCAAGAAGCCTTTCGCTAAGACAGTTCTTGTGGAATTGGCAAAGTGATATTTGGAAGCCCATAGAGGGCTATGGTGAAAAAGGAAATATCCTCAGATGAAATCGGGAAAGAAGCTTTCTGAGAAACTGCTTAGTGTTCTGTTCATTCATCTCACAGAGTTACATCTATATTTCGTGGATCTCTTTGCTAGCCATATTTCTGGGGAATCTGAGAACAGATATTTCGGATCCCTTTGAAGACTATAGGGCCAAAGGAAATATCCTCCGATAACAAAGAGAAAGAAGCTTTCTGAGAAACTTCTTTGTGTTCTGTGAAATCATCTCACAGAGTTACAGCTTTCCCCTCAAGAAGCCTTTCGCTAAGACAGTTCTTGTGGAATTGGCAAAGTGATATTTGGAAGCCCATAGAGGGCTATGGTGAAAAAGGAAATATCCTCAGATAAAATCTGGAAAGAAGTTTTCTGAGAAACTGCTTTGTGATGTGTGACTTCCACTCACAGAGTTACATCGGTATTTCGTGGATCTCTTTGCTAGCCTTATTTCTGTGGAATCTGAGAACAGATATTTCGGATCCCTTTGAAGACTATAGGGCCAAAGGAAATCTCCTCCGATAACAAAGAGAAAGAAGCTTTGTGAGAAACTTCTTTGTGTTCTATGAAATCATCTCACAGAGTTACAGCTTTCCCCTCAAGAAGCCTTTCTCTAAGACAGTTCTTGTGGAATTGGCAAAGTGATATTTGGAAGCCCATAGCGGGCTATGTTGAAAAAGGAAATATCCTCAGATGAAATCTGGAAAGAAGCTTTCTGAGAAACTGTTCTGTGATGTGTGTCTTCCACTCACAGTGTTACATCTGTATTTCGTGGATCTCTTTGCTAGCCTTATTTCTGTGGAATCTGAGAACAGATATTTCGGATCCCTTTGAAGACTATAGGGCCAAAGGAAATATCCTCCGATAACTAAGAGAAAGAAGCTTTCTGAGAAACTTCTTTGTGTTCTGTGAAATCATCTCACAGAGTTACAGCTTTCCCCTCAAGAAGCCTTTCGCTAAGACAGTTCTTGTGGAATTGGCAAAGTGATATTTGGAAGCCCATAGGGGGCTATGGTGAAAAAGGAAATATCCTCCGATGAAATCTGGAAAGAAGCTTTCTGAAAAACTGCTTAGTGTTCTGTTAATTCATCTCACAGGGTTACATCTATATTTCGTGGATGTCTTTGCTAGCCTTATTTCTGTGGAATCTGAGAACAGATATTTTGGAGCCGTTTGAAGACTATAGGGCCACAGGAAATATCCTCCGATAACAAAGAGAAAGAAGCTTTCTGAGAAACTTCATTGTGTTCTGTGAAATCATCTCACAGAGTTACAGCTTTCCCCTCAAGAAGCCTTTCGCTAAGACAGTTCTTGTGGAATTGGCAAAGTGATATTTGGAAGCCCATAGAGGGCTATGGTGAAAAAGGAAATATCCTCAGATGAAATCTGGAAAGAAGCTTTCTGATACACTGCTTAGTGTTCTGTTAATTCATCTCACAGAGTTACATGTGTATTTCGTGGATCTCTTTGCTAGCCTTATTTCTGTGGAATCTGAGAACAGATATTTCGGATCCCTTTGAAGACTATAGGGCCAAAGGAAATATCTTCCGATAACAAAGAGAAAGAAGCTTTCTGAGAAACTTCTTTGTGTTCTGTGAAATCATCTCACAGAGTTACAGCTTTCCCCTCAGGAAGCCTTTAGCTAACACAGTTCTTGTGGAATTGGCAAAGTGATATTTGGAAGCCATAGAGGGCTATGGTGAAAAAGGAAATATCCTCAGATGAAATCTGGAAAGAAGCTTTCTGAGAAACTGCTCTGTGATGTGTGACTTCCACTCACAGAGTTACATCTGTATTTCGTGGATCTCGTTGCTAGCCTTATTTCTGTGGAATCTGAGAACAGATATTTAGGATCCCTTTGAAGACTATAGGGCCAAAGGAAATATCCTCCGATAACTAAGAGAAAGAAGCTTTCTGAGAAACTTCTTTGTGTTCTGTGAAATCATCTCACAGAGTTACAGCTTTCCCCTCAAGAAGCCTTTAGCTAACACAGTTCTTGTGGAATTGGCAAAGTGATATTTGGAAGCCCATAGAGGGCTATGGTGAAAAAGGAAATATCCTCCGATAAAATCTGGAAAGAAGCTTTCTGAGAAACTGCTTAGTGTTCTGTTAATTCATCTAACAGAGTTACATCTGTATTTCGTAGATCTCTTTGCTAGCCTTATTTCTGTGGAATCTGAGAACAGATATTTCGGATCCCTTTGAAGACTATAGGGCCACAGGAAATATCCTCCGATAACAAAGAGAAAGAAGCTTTCTGAGAAACTTCATTGTGTTCTGTGAAATCATCTCACAGAGTTACAGCTTTCCCCTCAAGAAGCCTTTCGCTAAGAGAGTTCTTGTGGAATTGGCAAAGTGATATTTGGAAGCCCTTTGAGGGCTATGGTGAAAAAGGAATATCCTCCGATGAAATCTGGAAAGAAGCTTTCTGAGAAACTGCTTAGTGTTCTGTTAATTCATCTCACAGAGTTACATCTATATTTCGTGGATCTCTTTGCTAGCCTTATTTCTGTGGAATCTGGGAACAGATATTTCGGAACCCTTTGAAGACTATAGGGCCAAAGGAAATATCCTCCGATAACAAAGAGAAAGAAGCTTTCTGAGAAACTTCTTTGTGTTCTGTGAAATCATCTCACAGAGTTACAGCTTTCCCCTCAAGAAGCCTTTCGCTAAGACAGTTCTTGTGGAATTGGCAAAGTGATATTTGGAAGCCCATAGAGGGCTATGGTGAAAAAGGAAATATCCTCAGATGAAATCTGGAAAGAAGCTTTCTGAGAAACTGCTTACTGTTCTGTTAATTCATCTCACAGAGTTACATCTATATTTCTTGGATCTCTTTGCTAGCCTTATTTCTGTGGAATCTGAGAACAGATATTTCGGATCCCTTTGAAGACTATAGGGCCAAAGGAAATATCCTCCGATAACTAATAGAAAGAAGCTTTCTGAGAAACTTCTTTGTGTTCTGTGAAATCATCTCACAGAGTTACAGCTTTCCCCTCAAGAAGCCTTTCGCTAAGACAGTTCTTGTGGAATTGGCAAAGTGATATTTGGAAGCCCATAGAGGGCTCTGGTGAAAAAGGAAATATCCTCAGATGAAATCTGGAAAGAAGCTTTCTGAGAAACTGTTCTGTGATGTGTGACTTCCACTCACAGAGTTACATCTGTATTTCGTGGATCTCTTTGCTAGCCTTATTTCTGTGGAATCTGAGAACAGATATTTCGGATCCCTTTGAAGAGTATAGGGCCAAAGGAAATATCCTCCGATAACTAAGAGAAAGAAGCATTCTGAGAAACTTCTTTGTGTTCTGTGAAATCATCTCACAGAGTTACAGCTTCCCCTCAAGAAGCCTTTCGCTAAGACAGTTCTTGTGGTATTGGCAAAGTGATATTTGGAAGCCCATAGAGGGATATGGTGAAAAAGGAAATATCCTCAGATGAAATCTGGAAAGAAGCTTTCTGAGAAACTGCTCTGTGATGTGTGACTTCCACTCACAGAGTTACATCTGTTTTTCGTGGATCTCTTTGCTAGCCTTATTTCTGTGGAATCTGAGAACAGATATTTCGGATCCCTTTGTAGACTATAGGGCCGAAGGAAATATCTTCCGATAACAAAGAGAAAGAAGCTTTCTGAGAAACTTCTTTGTGTTCTATGAAATCATCTCACAGAGTGACAGCTTTCCCCTCAAGAATCCTTTCGCTAAGACAGTTCTTGTGGAATTGGCAAAGTGATCTTTGGAAGCCCATACAGGGCTATGTTGAAAAAGGAAATATCCTCAGATGAAATCTGGAAAGAAGCTTTCTGAGAAACTGCTCTGTGATGTGTGACTTCCACTCACAGAGTTACATCTGTATTTCGTGGATCTCGTTGCTAGCCTTATTTCTGTGGAATCTGAGAACAGATATTTCGGATCCCTTTGAAGACTATAGGGCCAAAGGAAATATCCTCCGATAACTAAGAGAAAGAAGCTTTCTGAGAAACTTCTTTGTGTTCTGTGAAATCATCTCACAGAGTTACAGCTTTCCCCTCAAGAAGCCTTTCGCTAGGACAGTTCTTGTGGAATTGGCAAAGTGATATTTGGAAGCCCATAGAGGGCTCTGGTGAAAAAGGAAATATCCTCAGATGAAATCTGGAAAGAAGCTTTCTGTGAAACTGCTTAGTGTTCTGTTAATTCATCTCACAGAGTTACATCTGTATTTCGTAGATCTCTTTGCTAGCCTTATTTCTGTGGAATCTGAGAACAGATATTTCGGATCCCTTTGAAGACTATAGGGCCAATGGAAATATCCTCCGATAACAAAGAGAAAGTAGCTTTGTGAGAAACTTCTTTGTGTTCTATGAAATCATCTCACAGAGTTACAGCTGTCCCCTCAAGAAGCCTTTTGCTAAGACAGTTCTTGTGGAATTGGCAAAGAGATATTTGGAAGCCCAAAGAGGGCTATGGTGAAAAAGGAAATATCCTCAGATGAAATCTGGAAAGAAGCTTTCTGAGAAACTGTTCTGTGATGTGTGACTTCCACTCACAGAGTTACATCTGTATTCCATGGATCTCTTTGCTAGCCTTATTTCTGGGGAATCTGAGAACAGATATTTCGGATCCCTTTGAAGACTATAGGGCCAAAGGAAATATCCTCCGATAACTAATAGAAAGAAGCTTTCTGAGAAACTTCTTTGTGTTCTGTGAAATCATCTCACAGAGTTACAGCTTTCCCCTCAAGAAGCCTTTCGCTAAGACAGTTCTTCTGGAATTGACAAAGTGATATTTGGAAGCCCATAGGGGGCTATGGTGAAAAAGGAAATATCCTCCCACGAAATCTGGAAAGAAGCTTTCTGAAAAACTGCTTAGTGTTCTGTTAATTCATCTCACAGGGTTACATCTATATTTCGTGGATGTCTTTGCTAGCCTTACTTCTGTGGAATCTGAGAACAGATATTTTGGATCCGTTTGAAGACTATTGGGCCACAGGAAATATCCTCCGATAACAAAGAGAAAGAAGCTTTCTGAGAAACTTCATTGTGTTCTGTGAAATCATCTCACAGAGTTACAGCTTTCCCCTCAAGAAGCCTTTCGCTAAGAGAGTTCTTGTGGAATTGGCAAAGTGATATTTGGAAGCCCTTTGAGGGCTATGGTGAAAAAGGAATATCCCCCGATGAAATCTGGAAAGAAGCTTTCTGAGAAACTGCTTAGTGTTCTTTTAATTCATCTCACAGAGTTACATCTATATTTCGTGGATCTCTTTGCTAGCCTTATTTCTGTGGAATCTGGGAACAGATATTTCGGATCCCTTTGAAGACTATAGGGCCAAAGGAAATATCCTCCGATAACAAAGAGAAAGAAGCTTTCTGAGAAACTTCTTTGTGTTCTGTGAAATCATCTCACAGAGTTACAGCTTTCCCCTCAAGAAGCCTTTCGCTAAGACAGTTCTTGTGGAATTGGCAAAGTGATATTTGGAAGCCCATAGAGGGCTATGGTGAAAAAGGAAATATCCTCAGATGAAATCTGGAAGGAAGCTTTCTGAGAAACTGCTTAGTGTTCTGTTAATTCATCTCACAGAGTTACATCTGTATTTCGTGGATCTCTTTGCTAGCCTTATTTCTGTGGAATCTGAGAACAGATATTTCGGATCCCTTTGAAGACTATAGGGCCAAAGGAAATATCTTCCGATAACAAAGAGAAAGAAGCTTTCTGAGAAACTTCTTTGTGTTCTGTGAAATCATCTCACAGAGTTACAGCTTTCCCCTCAAGAAGCCTTTCGCTAAGACAGTTCTTGTGGAATTGGCAAAGTGATATTTGGAAGCCCATAGAGGGCTCTGGTGAAAAAGGAAATATCCTCAGATGAAATCTGGAAAGAAGCTTTCTGAGAAACTGTTCTGTGATGTGTGACTTCCACTCACAGAGTTACATCTGTATTTCGTGGATCTCTTTGCTAGCCTTATTTCTGTGGAATCTGAGAACAGATATTTCGGATCCCTTTGAAGAGTATAGGGCCAAAGGAAATATCCTCCGATAACTAAGAGAAAGAAGCTTTCTGAGAAACTTCTTTGTGTTCTGTGAAATCATCTCACAGAGTTACAGCTTCCCCTCAAGAAGCCTTTCGCTAAGACAGTTCTTGTGGAATTGGCAAAGTGATATTTGGAAGCCCATAGAGGGCTATGGTGAAAAAGGAAATATCCTCCGATGAAATCTGGAAAGAAGCTTTCTGAGAAACTGCTCTGTGATGTGTGACTTCCACTCACAGAGTTACATCTGTATTTCGTGGATCTCGTTGCTAGCCTTATTTCTGTGGAATCTGAGAACAGGTATTTCGGATGCCTTTGAAGACTATAGGGCCAAAGGAAATATCCTCCGATAATTAAGAGAAAGAAGCTTTCTGAGAAACTTCTTTCTGTTCTGTGAAAACATCTCACAGAGTTACAGCTTTCCCCGCAAGAAGCCTCTCGCTAAGACAGTTTTTGTGGAATTGGCAAAGTGATATTTGGAAGCCCATAAAGGGCTATGGTGAAAAAGGAAATATCCTCCAATGAAATCTGGAAAGAAGCTTTCTGAGAAACTGCTTAGTGTTCTGTTAATTCATCTCACAGAGTTACATCTATATTTCGTGGATCTCTTTGCTAGCCTTATTTCTGTGGAATCTGAGAACAGATATTTCGGATCCCTTTGAAGACTATAGGGCCAAAGGAAATATCCTCCGATAACTAAGAGAAAGAAGCTTTCTGAGAAACTTCTTTGTGTTCTGCGAAATCATCTCACAGAGTTACAGCTTTCCCCTCAAGAAGCCTTTAGCTAAGACAGTTCTTGTGGAATTGGCAAAGTGATATTTGGAAGCCCATAGAGGGCTATGGTGAAAAAGGAAATATCCTCCGATAAAATCTGGAAAGAAGCTTTCTGAGAAACTGCTCTGTGATGTGTGACTTCCACTCACAGAGTTACATCTGTATTTCGTGGATCTCTTTGCTAGCCTTATTTCTGTGGAATCTGAGAACAGATATTTAGGATCCCTTTGTAGACTATAGGGCCGAAGGAAATATCTTCCCATAACAAAGAGAAAGAAGCTTTCTGAGAGACTTCTTTGTGTTCTATGAAATCATCTCACAGGGTTGCAGCTTTCCCCTCAAGAATCCTTTCGCTAAGACAGTTCTTGTGGAATTGGCAAAGTGATCTTTGGAAGCCCGTACAGGGCTATGTTGAAAAAGGAAATATCCTCAGATGAAATCTGGAAAGAAGCTTTCTGAGAAACTGCTCTGTGATGTGTGACTTCCACTCACAGAGTTACATCTGTATTTCGTGGATCTCGTTGCTAGCCTTATTTCTGTGGAATCTGAGAACAGATATTTCGGATCCCTTTGAAGACTATAGGGCCAAAGGAAATATCCTCCGATAACTAAGAGAAAGAAGCTTTCTGAGAAACTTCTTTGTGTTCTGTGAAATCATCTCACAGAGTTACAGCTTTCCCCTCAAGAAGCCTTTCGCTAAGACAGTTCTTGTGGAATTGGCAAAGTGATATTTGGAAGCCCATAGAGGGCTCTGGTGAAAAAGGAAATATCCTCAGATGAAATCTGGAAAGAAGCTTTCTGAGAAACTGCTTAGTGTTCTGTTAATTCATCTCACAGAGTTACATCTATATTTCGTGGATCTCTTTGCTAGCCATATTTCTGGGGAATCTGAGAACAGATATTTCGCATCCCTTTGAAGACTATAGGGCCAAAGGAAATATCCTCCGATAACTAAGACAAAGAAGCTTTCTGAGAAACTTCTTTGTGTTCTGTGAAATCATCTCACAGAGTTACAGCTTTCCCCTCAAGAAGCCTTTCGCTAAGACAGTTCTTGTGGAGTTGGCTCAGTGATATTTGGAAGCCCATAGAGGGCTATGGTGAAAAAGGAAATATCCTCAGATGAAATCTGGAAAGAAGTTTTCTGAGAAACTGCTCTGTGATGTGTGACTTCCACTCACAGAGTTACATATGTATTTCATGGATCTCTTTGCTAGCCTTATTTTTGTGGAATCTGAGAACAGATATTTCGGATCCCTTAGAAGACTATAGGGGCAAAGGAAATATCCTCCGATAACTAAGAGAAAGAAGGTTTCTAAGAAATTCTTTGTGTTCCGTGAAATCATCTCACAGAGTTACAGCTTTCCCCTCAAGAAGGCTTTCCCTAAGACAGTTCTTGTGGAATTGGCAAAGTGATATTTGGAAGCCCATAGAGGGCTATGGTGAAAAAGGAAATATCCTCAGATGAAATCTGGAAAGAAGCTTTCTGAGAAACTGCTCAGTGTTCTGTTAATTCATCTCACAGAGTTACATCTGTATTTCGTGGATGTCTTTGCTAGCCTTATTTCTGGGGAATCTGAGAACAGATATTTCGGATCCCTTTGAAGACTATAGGGACAAAGGAAATATCTTCCGATAACAAAGAGAAAGAAGCTTTCTGAGAAACTTCTTTGTATTCTGTGAAATCATCTCACAGAGTTACAGCTTTCCCCTCAAGAAGTCTTTCGCTAAAACAGTTCTTATGGAATTGGCAAATTGATATTTGGAAGCCCATAGAGGGCTCTGGTGAAAAAGGAAATATCCTCAGATGAAATCTGGAAAGAAGCTTTCTGAGAAACTGCTCTTTGATGTGTGACTTCCACTCACAGAGTTACATCTGTATTTCGTGGAACTCTTTGCTAGCGTTATTTCTGTGGTATCTGACAACAGATATTTAGGATCCCTTTGAAGACTACAGGGCCAAAGGAAATATCCTCCGATAACTAAGAGAAAGAAGCTTTCTGAGAAACTTCTTTGTGTTCTGTGAAATCATCTCACAGAGTTACAGCTTTCCCCTCAAGAAGCCTTTCGCTAAGACAGTTCTTGTGGAATTGGCAAAGTGATATTTGGAAGCCCATAGAGGGCTATGGTGAAAAAGGAAATATCCTCCCATGAAATTTGGAAAGAAGCTTTCTGAGAAACTGCTTACTGTTCTGTTACATCATCTCACAGAGTTACATCTGTATTTCGTGGATCTCTTTGCTAGCCTTATTTCTGTGGAATCTGAGAACAGATGTTTCGGATCCCTTTGAAGACTATAGGGCCAAAGGAAATATCCTCCGATAACAAAGAGAAAGAAGCTTTCTGAGAAACTTCTTTGTGTTCTGTGAAATCATCTCAGAGAGTTACAGCTTTCCCCTCAAGAAGCCTTTCGCTAAGACAGTTCTTGTGGAATTGGCAAAGTGATATTTGGAAGCCCATAGAGGGCTATGGTGAAAAAGGAAATATCCTCAGATGAAATCTGGAAAGAAGCTTTCTGAGAAACTGCTTAGTGTTCTGTTAATTCATCTCACAGAGTTACATCTGTATTTCGTGGATCTCTTTGCTAGCCTTATTTCTGTGGAATCTGAGAACAGATATTTCGGATCCCTTTGAAGACTCTAGGGCCAAAGGAAATATCCTCCGATAACAAAGACAAAGAAGCTTTCTGAGAAACTACTTTGTGTTCTGTGAAATCATCTCACAGAGTTCAGCTTTCCCCTCAAGAAGTCTATTGCTAAGACAGTTCTTTTGGAATTGGCAAAGTGATATTTGGAAGCCCTTAGAGGGCTATGGTGAAAAAGGAAATATCCTCAGATGAAATCTGGAAAGAAGCTTTCTGAGAAACTGCTCTGTGATGTGTGACTTCCACTCACAGAGTTACATCTGTATTTCGTGGATCTCTTTGCTAGCCTTATTTCTGTGGAATCTGAGAACAGATATTTTGGATCCCTTAGAAGACTATAGGGCCAAAGGAAATATCCTCCGATAACTAAGAGAAAGAAGGTTTCTAAGAAATTCTTTGTGTTCTGTGAAATCATCTCACAGAGTTACAGCTTTCCCCTCAAGAAGTCTTTCCCTAAGTCAGTTCTTGTGGAATTGGCAAAGTGATATTTGGAAGCCCATAGAGGGCTATGGTGAAAAAGGAAATATCCTCAGATGAAATCTGGAAAGAAGCTTTCTGAGAAACTGCTTAGTGTTCTGTTAATTCATCTCAGAGAGTTACATCTGTATTTCGTGGATGTCTTTGCTAGCCTTATTTCTGGGGAATCTGAGAACAGATATTTCGGATCCCATTGAAGACTATAGGGACAAAGGAAATATCTTCCGATAACAAAGAGAAAGAAGCTTTCTGAGAAACTTCTTTGTATTCTGTGAAATCATCTCACCGAGTTACAGCTTTCCCCTCAAGAAGTCTTTCGCTAAAACAGTTCTTGTGGAATTGGCAAATTGATATTTGGAAGCCCATAGAGGGCTCTGGTGAAAAAGGAAATATCCTCAGATGAAATCTGGAAAGAAGCTTTCTGAGAAACTGCTCTTTGATGTGTGACTTCCACTCACAGAGTTACATCTGTATTTCGTGGATCTCTTTGCTAGCGTTATTTCTGTGGTATCTGACAACAGATATTTAGGATCCCTTTGAAGACTATAGGGCCAAAGGAAATATCCTCCGATAACTAAGAGAAAGAAGCTTTCTGAGAAACTTCTTTGTGTTCTGTGAAATCATCTCACAGAGTTACAGCTTTCCCCTCAAGAAGCCTTTCGCTAAGACAGTTCTTGTGGAATTGGCAAAGTGATATTTGGAAGCCCATAGAGGGCTATGGTGAAAAAGGAAATATCCTCCGATGAAATATGGAAAGAAGCTTTCTGAGAAACTGCTTAGTGTTCTGTTAATTCATCTCACATAGTTACATCTATATTTCTTGGATCTCTTTGCTAGCCTTATTTCTGTGGAATCTGAGAACAGATATTTCGGATCCCTTTGAAGACTATAGGCCAAAGGAAATATTCTCCGATAACAAAGAGAAAGAAGCTTTCTGAGAAACTTCTTTGTGTTCTGTGAAATCATCTCACAGAGTTCAGCTTTACCCTCAAGAAGCCTTTCGCTAAGACAGTTCTTGTGGAATTGGCAAAGTGATATTTGGAAGGCCATAGAGGGCTATGGTGAAAAAGGAAATATCCTCCCATGAAATCTGGAAAGAGCTTTCTGAGAAACTGCTCTGTGATGTGTGACTTCCACTCAAAGAGTTACATCTGTATTTCGTGGATCTCTTGGCTAGCCTTATTTCTGTGGAATCTGAGAACACATATTTCGGATCCCTTTGAAGACTATAGGGCCAAAGGAAATATCCTCCGATTACAAAGAGAAAGAAGCTTTGTGAGAAACTTCTTTGTGTTCTATGAAATCATCTCACAGAGTTACAGCTTTCCCTTCAAGAAGCCTTTCGCTAAGACAGTTCTTGTGAAATTGGCAAAGTGATATTTGGAAGCCCATAGAGGGCTATGGTGAAAAAGGAAATATCCTCCGATGAAAGCTGGAAAGAAGCTTTCTGAGAAACTGCTCTGTGATGTGTGACTTCCACTCACAGAGTTACATCTGTATTTCGTGGATCTCTTTGCTAGCCTTATTTCTGTGGAATCTGAGAACAGATATTTCGGATCCCTTAGAAGACTATAGGGCCAAAGGAAATATCCTCCGATAACTAAGAGAAAGAAGGTTTCTAAGAAATTCTTTGTGTTCTGTGAAATCATCTCACAGAGTTACAGCTTTCCCCTCAAGAAGTCTTTCCCTAAGACAGTTCTTGTGGAATTGGCAAAGTGATATTTGGAAGCCCATAGAGGGCTATGGTGAAAAAGGAAATATCCTCAGATGAAATCTGGAAAGAAGCTTTCTGAGAAACTGCTTAGTGTTCTGTTAATTCATCTCACAGAGTTACATCTGTATTTCGTGGATGTCTTTGCTAGCCTTATTTCTGGGGAATCTGAGAACAGATATTTCGGATCCCTTTGAAGACTATAGGGACAAAGGAAATATCTTCCGATAACAAAGAGAAAGAAGCTTTCTGAGAAACTTCTTTGTATTCTGTGAAATCATCTCACAGAGTTACAGCTTTCCCCTCAAGAAGTCTTTCGCTAAAACAGTTCTTGTGGAATTGGCAAATTGATATTTGGAAGCCCATAGAGGGCTCTGGTGAAAAAGGAAATATCCTCAGATGAAATCTGGAAAGAAGCTTTCTGAGAAACTGCTCTTTGATGTGTGACTTCCACTCACAGAGTTACATCTGTATTTCGTGGATCTCTTTGCTAGCGTTATTTCTGTGGTATCTGACACCAGATATTTAGGATCCCTTTGAAGACTATAGGGCCAAAGGAAATATCCTCCGATAACTAAGAGAAAGAAGCTTTCTTGGAAACTTCTTTGTGTTCTGTGAAATCATCTCCCAGAGTTACAGCTTTCCCCTCAAGAAGCCTTTCGCTAAGACAGTTCTTGTGGAATTGGCAAAGTGATATTTGGAAGCCCATAGAGGGCTATGGTGAAAAAGGAAATATCCTCCGATGAAATATGGAAAGAAGCTTTCTGAGAAACTGCTTAGTGTTCTGTTAATTCATCTCACATAGTTACATCTATATTTCTTGGATCTCTTTGCTAGCCTTATTTCTGTGGAATCTGAGAACAGATATTTCGGATCCCTTTGAAGACTATAGGCCAAAGGAAATATCCTCCGATAACAAAGAGAAAGAAGCTTTCTGAGAAACTTCTTTGTGTTCTGTGAAATCATCTCACAGAGTTCAGCTTTACCCTCAAGAAGCCTTTCGCTAAGACAGTTCTTTTGGAATTGGCAAAGTGATATTTGGAAGCCCATAGAGGGCTATGGTGAAAAAGGAAATATCCTCCCATGAAATCTGGAAAGATGCTTTCTGAGAAACTGCTCTGTGACGTGTGACTTCCACTCAAAGAGTTACATCTGTATTTCGTGGATCTCTTGGCTAGCCTTATTTCTGTGGAATCTGAGAACACATATTTCGGATCCCTTTGAAGACTATAGGGCCAAAGGAAATATCCTCCGATTACAAAGAGAAAGAAGCTTTGTGAGAAACTTCTTTGTGTTCTATGAAATAATCTCACAGAGTTACAGCTTTCCCTTCAAGAAGACTTTCGCTAAGACAGTTCTTGTGGAATTGGCAAAGTGATATTTGGAAGCCCATAGAGGGCTATGGTGAAAAAGGAAATATCCTCCGATGAAAGCTGGAAAGAAGCTTTCTGAGAAACTGCTCTGTGATGTGTGACTTCCACTCACAGAGTTACATCCGTATTTCGTGGATCTCTTTGCTAGCCTTATTTCTGTGGAATCTGAGAACAGATATTTCGGATCCCTTTGAAGACTATAGGGCCAAAGGAAATATCCTCCGATAACTAAGAGAAAGAAGCTTTCTGATAAACTTCTTTGTGTTCTGTGAAATCATCTCACAGAGTTACAGCTTTCCCCTCAAGAAGCCTTTCGCTAAGACAGTTCTTATGGAATTGGCAAAGTGATATTTGGAAGCCCATAGAGGGCTATGGTGAAAAAGGAAATATCCTCCGATGAAATCTGGAAAGAAGCTTTCTGAGAAACAGCTTAGTGTTGTGTTAATTCATCTCACAGTGTTACATCTATATTTCGTGGAACTCTTTGCTAGCCTTATTTCTGTGGAATCTGAGAACAGATATTTCGGATCCCTTTGAAGACTATAGGGCCAAAGGAAATATCCTCCGATAACTAAGAGAAAGAAGCTTTCTGAGAAACTTCTTTGTGTTCTGTGAAATCATCTCACAGAGTTACAGCTTTCCCCTCAAGAAGCCTTTCACTAAGACAGTTCTTGTGGAATTGGCAAAGTGATATTTGGAAGCCCATAGAGGGCTATGGTGAAAAAGGAAATATCCTCAGATGAAATCTGGAAAGAAGCTTTCTGAGAAACTGCTCTGTGCTGTGTGACTTCCACTCACAGAGTTACATCTGTATTTCGTGGATCTCTTTGCTAGCCTTATTTCTGTGGAATCTGAGAACAGATATTTCGTATCCCTTAGAAGACTATAGGGCCAAAGGAAATATCCTCCGATAACTAAGAGAAAGAAGGTTTCTAAGAAATTCTTTGTGTTCTGTGAAATCATCTCACAGAGTTACAGCTTTCCCCTCAGGAAGCCTTTCGATAAGACAGTTCTTTTGGAGGTGGCAAAGTGATATTAGGAAGCCCACAGAGGGCTGTGGTGAAAAAGGAAATATCCTCCGATGAAATCTGGAAAGAAGCTTTCTGAGAAACTGCTTAGTGTTCTGTTAACTCATCTCATAGAGTTACATCTGTATTTCTTGGATCTCTTTGCGAGCCTTATTTCTGTGGAATCTGAGAACAGATATTTCGGATCCCTTTGAAGACTATAGGGCCAAAGGAAATATCCTCCGATAACTAAGAGTAAGAAGCTTTCTGAGAAACTTCGTTCTGTTTTGTGAAATCATCTCACAGAGTTACAGCTTTCCCCTCAAGAGGCCTTTGGGTAAGACAGTTCTTGTGGAATTGGCAAAGTGATATTTGGAAGCCCATTGAGGGCTATGGTGAAAAAGGAAATATCCTCCGATGAAATCTGGAAAGAAGCTTTCTGAGAAACTGCTTAGTGTTCTGTTAATTCATCTCACAGAGTTACTACTGTATTTCGTACATCTCTTTGCGAGCCTTATTTCTGTGGAATCTGAGAACAGATATTTCGGATCCCTTTGAAGACTATAGGGCCAAAGGAAATATCCTCCGATCACAAAGAGAAAGAAGCTTTCTGAGAAACTTCTTTGTGTTCTGTGAAATCATCTCACAGAGTTACAGCTTTCCCCTCAAGAAGCCTTTCGCTAAGACAGTTCTTGTGGAATTGGCCAAGTTGTATTTGGAAGCCCATAGCGGGCTATGGCGAAAAAGGTAATATCCTCAGATGAAATCTGGAAAGAAGCTTTCTGAGAAACTGCTCTGTGATGTGTGACTTCCACTCACAGAGTTACATCTGTATTTCGTGGATCTCTTTGCTAGCGTTATTTCTGTGGTATCTGACAACAGATATTTAGGATCCCTTTGAAGACTATAGGGCCAAAGGAAATATCCTCCGATAACTAAGAGAAAGAAGCTTTCTGAGAAACTTCTTTGTGTTCTGTGAAATCATCTCACAGAGTTACAGCTTTCCCCTCAAGAAGCCTTTCGCTAAGACAGTTCTTGTGGAATTGGCAAAGTGATATTTGGAAGCCCATAGAGGGCTATGGTGAAAAAGGAAATATCCTCCGATGAAATCTGGAAAGAAGCTTTCTGAGAAACTGCTTAGTGTTCTGTTAATTCATCTCACATAGTTACATCTATATTTCTTGGATCTCTTTGCTAGCCTTATTTCTGTGGAATCTGAGAACAGATATTACGGATCCCTTTGAAGACTATAGGGCCAAAGGAAATATCCTCCGATAACAAAGAGAAAGAAGCTTTCTGAGAAACTTCTTTGTGTTCTGCGAAATCATCTCACAGAGTTACAGCTTTCCCCTCAAGAAGCCTTTCGCAAAGACAGTTCTTGTGGAATTGGCAAAGTGATATTTGGAAGCCCATAGAGGGCTATGGTGAAAAAGGAAATATCCTCAGATGAAATCTGGAAAGAAGCTTTCTGAGAAACTGCTTAGTGTTCTGTTAATTCATCTCACAGAGTTACATCTGTATTTCGTGGATCTCTTTGCTAGCCTTATTTCTGTGGAATCTGAGAACAGATATTTCGGATCCCTTTGAAGACTATAGGGCCAAAGGAAATATCCTCCGATAACAAAGAGAAAGAAGCTTTCTGAGAAACTTCTTGGTGTTCTGTGAAATCATCTCACAGAGTTACAGCTTTCCCCTCCAGAAGCCTTTCGCTAAGACAGTTCTTGTGGAATTGGCAAAGTGATATTTCGAAGCCCTTAGAGGGCTATGGTGAAAAAGGAAATATCCTCAGATGAAATCTGGAAAGAAGCTTTCTGAGAAACTGCTTAGTGTTCTGTTAATTCATCTCACAGAGTTACATCTGTATTTCGTGGATCTCTTGGCTAGCCTTATTTCTGTGGAATCTGAGAACAGATATTTCGGATCCCTTAGAAGACTATAGGGCCAAAGGAAATATCCTCCGATAACTAAGAGAAAGAAGGTTTCTAAGAAATTCTTTGTGTTCTGTGAAATCATCTCACAGAGTTACAGCTTTCCCCTCAAGAAGTCTTTCCCTAAGACAGTTCTTGTGGAATTGGCAAAGTGATATTTGGAAGCCCATAGAGGGCTATGGTGAAAAAGGAAATATCCTCAGATGAAATCTGGAAAGAAGCTTTCTGAGAAACTGCTTAGTGTTCTGTTAATTCATCTCACAGAGTTACATCTGTATTTCGTGGATGTCTTTGCTAGCCTTATTTCTGGGGAATCTGAGAACAGATATTTCGGATCCCTTTGAAGACTATAGGGACAAAGGAAATATCTTCCGATAACAAGGAGAAAGAAGCTTTCTGAGAAACTTCTTTGTATTCTGTGAAATCATCTCACAGAGTTACAGCTTTCCCCTCAAGAAGTCTTTCGCTAAAACAGTTCTTATGGAATTGGCAAATTGATATTTGGAAGCCCATAGAGGGCTCTGGTGAAAAAGGAAATATCCTCAGATGAAATCTGGAAAGAAGCTTTCTGAGAAACTGCTCTTTGATGTGTGACTTCCACTCACAGAGTTACATCTGTATTTCGTGGATCTCTTTGCTAGCGTTATTTCTGTGGTATCTGACAACAGATATTTAGGATCCCTTTGAAGACTACAGGGCCAAAGGAAATATCCTCCGATAACTAAGAGAAAGAAGCTTTCTGAGAAACTTCTTTGTGTTCTGTGAAATCATCTCACAGAGTTACAGCTTTCCCCTCAAGAAGCCTTTCGCTAAGACAGTTCTTGTGGAATTGGCAAAGTGATATTTGGAAGCCCATAGAGGGCTATGGTGAAAAAGGAAATATCCTCCCATGAAATCTGGAAAGAAGCTTTCTGAGAAACTGCTTACTGTTCTGTTACATCATCTCACAGAGTTACATCTGTATTTCGTGGATCTCTTTGCTAGCCTTATTTCTGTGGAATCTGAGAACAGATGTTTCGGATCCCTTTGAAGACTATAGGGCCAAAGGAAATATCCTCCGATAACAAAGAGAAAGAAGCTTTCTGAGAAACTTCTTTGTGTTCTGTGAAATCATCTCAGAGAGTTACAGCTTTCCCCTCAAGAAGCCTTTCGCTAAGACAGTTCTTGTGGAATTGGCAAAGTGATATTTGGAAGCCCATAGAGGGCTATGGTGAAAAAGGAAATATCCTCAGATGAAATCTGGAAAGAAGCTTTCTGAGAAACTGCTTAGTGTTCTGTTAATTCATCTCACAGAGTTACATCTGTATTTCGTGGATCTCTTTGCTAGCCTTATTTCTGTGGAATCTGAGAACAGATATTTCGGATCCCTTTGAAGACTCTAGGGCCAAAGGAAATATCCTCCGATAACAAAGACAAAGAAGCTTTCTGAGAAACTACTTTGTGTTCTGTGAAATCATCTCACAGAGTTCAGCTTTCCCCTCAAGAAGTCTATTGCTAAGACAGTTCTTTTGGAATTGGCAAAGTGATATTTGGAAGCCCTTAGAGGGCTATGGTGAAAAAGGAAATATCCTCAGATGAAATCTGGAAAGAAGCTTTCTGAGAAACTGCTCTGTGATGTGTGACTTCCACTCACAGAGTTACATCTGTATTTCGTGGATCTCTTTGCTAGCCTTATTTCTGTGGAATCTGAGAACAGATATTTTGGATCCCTTAGAAGACTATAGGGCCAAAGGAAATATCCTCCGATAACTAAGAGAAAGAAGGTTTCTAAGAAATTCTTTGTGTTCTGTGAAATCATCTCACAGAGTTACAGCTTTCCCCTCAAGAAGCCTTTCGCTAAGACAGTTCTTGTGGAATTGGCAAAGTGATATTTGGAAGCCCATAGAGGGCTATGGTGAAAAAGGAAATATCCTCAGATGAAATCCGGAAAGAAGCTTTCTGAGAAACTGCTTAGTGTTCTGTTAATTCATCTCACAGAGTTACATCTGTATTTCGTGGATGTCTTTGCTAGCCTTATTTCTGGGGAATCTGAGAACAGATATTTCGGATCCCATTGAAGACTATAGGGACAAAGGAAATATCTTCCGATAACAAAGAGAAAGAAGCTTTCTGAGAAACTTCTTTGTATTCTGTGAAATCATCTCACCGAGTTACAGCTTTCCCCTCAAGAAGTCTTTCGCTAAAACAGTTCTTGTGGAATTGGCAAATTGATATTTGGAAGCCCATAGAGGGCTCTGGTGAAAAAGGAAATATCCTCAGATGAAATCTGGAAAGAAGCTTTCTGAGAAACTGCTCTTTGATGTGTGACTTCCACTCACAGAGTTACATCTGTATTTCGTGGATCTCTTTGCTAGCGTTATTTCTGTGGTATCTGACAACAGATATTTAGGATCCCTTTGAAGACTATAGGGCCAAAGGAAATATCCTCCGATAACTAAGAGAAAGAAGCTTTCTGAGAAACTTCTTTGTGTTCTGTGAAATCATCTCACAGAGTTACAGCTTTCCCCTCAAGAAGCCTTTCGCTAAGACAGTTCTTGTGGAATTGGCAAAGTGATATTTGGAAGCCCATAGAGGGCTATGGTGAAAAAGGAAATATCCTCCGATGAAATATGGAAAGAAGCTTTCTGAGAAACTGCTTAGTGTTCTGTTAATTCATCTCACATAGTTACATCTATATTTCTTGGATCTCTCTGCTAGCCTTATTTCTGTGGAATCTGAGAACAGATATTTCGGATCCCTTAGAAGACTATAGGGCCAAAGGAAATATCCTCCGATAACTAAGAGAAAGAAGGTTTCTAAGAAATTCTTTGTGTTCTGTGAAATCATCTCACAGAGTTACAGCTTTCCCCTCAAGAAGTCTTTCCCTAAGACAGTTCTTGTGGAATTGGCAAAGTGATATTTGGAAGCCCATAGAGGGCTATGGTGAAAAAGGAAATATGCTCAGATGAAATCTGGAAAGAAGCTTTCTGAGAAACTGCTTAGTGTTCTGTTAATTCATCTCACAGAGTTACATCTGTATTTCGTGGATGTCTTTGCTAGCCTTATTTCTGGGGAATCTGAGAACAGATATTTCGGATCCCTTTGAAGACTATAGGGACAAAGGAAATATCTTCCGATAACAAAGAGAAAGAAGCTTTCTGAGAAACTTCTTTGTATTCTGTGAAATCATCTCACAGAGTTACAGCTTTCCCCTCAAGAAGTCTTTCGCTAAAACAGTTCTTGTGGAATTGGCAAATTGATATTTGGAAGCCCAAAGAGGGCTCTGGTGAAAAAGGAAATATCCTCAGATGAAATCTGGAAAGAAGCTTTCTGAGAAACTGCTCTTTGATGTGTGACTTCCACTCACAGAGTTACATCTGTATTTCGTGGATCTCTTTGCTAGCGTTATTTCTGTGGTATCTGACACCAGATAATTAGGCTCCCTTTGAAGACTATAGGGCCAAAGGAAATATCCTCCGATAACTAAGAGAAAGAAGCTTTCTTGGAAACTTCTTTGTGTTCTGTGAAATCATCTCCCAGAGTTACAGCTTTCCCCTCAAGAAGCCTTTCGCTAAGACAGTTCTTGTGGAATTGGCAAAGTGATATTTGGAAGCCCATAGAGGGCTATGGTGAAAAAGGAAATATCCTCCGATGAAATATGGAAAGAAGCTTTCTGAGAAACTGCTTAGTGTTCTGTTAATTCATCTCACATAGTTACATCTATATTTCTTGGATCTCTTTGCTAGCCTTATTTCTGTGGAATCTGAGAACAGATATTTCGGATCCCTTTGAAGACTATAGGCCAAAGGAAATATCCTCCGATAACAAAGAGAAAGAAGCTTTCTGAGAAACTTCTTTGTGTTCTGTGAAATCATCTCACAGAGTTCAGCTTTACCCTCAAGAAGCCTTTCGCTAAGACAGTTCTTTTGGAATTGGCAAAGTGATATTTGGAAGCCCATAGAGGGCTATGGTGAAAAAGGAAATATCCTCCCATGAAATCTGGAAAGAAGCTTTCTGAGAAACTGCTCTGTGATGTGTGACTTCCACTCAAAGAGTTACATCTGTATTTCGTGGATCTCTTGGCTAGCCTTATTTCTGTGGAATCTGAGAACACATATTTCGGATCCCTTTGAAGACTATAGGGCCAAAGGAAATATCCTCCGATTACAAAGAGAAAGAAGCTTTGTGAGAAACTTCTTTGTGTTCTATGAAATAATCTCACAGAGTTACAGCTTTCCCTTCAAGAAGCCTTTCGCTAAGACAGTTCTTGTGGAATTGGCAAAGTGATATTTGGAAGCCCATAGAGGGCTATGGTGAAAAAGGAAATATCCTCCGATGAAAGCTGGAAAGAAGCTTTCTGAGAAACTGCTCTGTGATGTGTGACTTCCACTCACAGAGTTACATCCGTATTTCGTGGATCTCTTTGCTAGCCTTATTTCTGTGGAATCTGAGAACAGATATTTCGGATCCCTTTGAAGACTATAGGGCCAAAGGAAATATCCTCCGATAACTAAGAGAAAGAAGCTTTCTGATAAACTTCTTTGTGTTCTGTGAAATCATCTCACAGAGTTACAGCTTTCCCCTCAAGAAGCCTTTCGCTAAGACAGTTCTTATGGAATTGGCAAAGTGATATTTGGAAGCCCATAGAGGGCTATGGTGAAAAAGGAAATATCCTCCGATGAAATCTGGAAAGAAGCTTTCTGAGAAACTGCTTAGTGTTGTGTTAATTCATCTCACAGTGTTACATCTATATTTCGTGGAACTCTTTGCTAGCCTTATTTCTGTGGAATCTGAGAACAGATATTTCGGATCCCTTTGAAGACTATAGGGCCAAAGGAAATATCCTCCGATAACTAAGAGAAAGAAGCTTTCTGAGAAACTTCTTTGTGTTCTGTGAAATCATCTCACAGAGTTACAGCTTTCCCCTCAAGAAGCCTTTCACTAAGACAGTTCTTGTGGAATTGGCAAAGTGATATTTGGAAGCCCATAGAGGGCTATGGTGAAAAAGGAAATATCCTCAGATGAAATCTGGAAAGAAGCTTTCTGAGAAACTGCTCTGTGCTGTGTGACTTCCACTCACAGAGTTACATCTGTATTTCGTGGATCTCTTTGCTAGCCTTATTTCTGTGGAATCTGAGAACAGATATTTCGTATCCCTTAGAAGACTATAGGGCCAAAGGAAATATCCTCCGATAACTAAGAGAAAGAAGGTTTCTAAGAAATTCTTTGTGTTCTGTGAAATCATCTCACAGAGTTACAGCTTTCCCCTCAGGAAGCCTTTCGATAAGACAGTTCTTTTGGAGTTGGCAAAGTGATATTAGGAAGCCCACAGAGGGCTGTGGTGAAAAAGGAAATATCCTCCGATGAAATCTGGAAAGAAGCTTTCTGAGAAACTGCTTAGTGTTCTGTTAACTCATCTCATAGAGTTACATCTGTATTTCTTGGATCTCTTTGCGAGCCTTATTTCTGTGGAATCTGAGAACAGATATTTCGGATCCCTTTGAAGACTATAGGGCCAAAGGAAATATCCTCCGATAACTAAGAGTAAGAAGCTTTCTGAGAAACTTCGTTCTGTTTTGTGAAATCATCTCACAGAGTTACAGCTTTCCCCTCAAGAGGCCTTTGGGTAAGACAGTTCTTGTGGAATTGGCAAAGTGATATTTGGAAGCCCATTGAGGGCTATGGTGAAAAAGGAAATATCCTCCGATGAAATCTGGAAAGAAGCTTTCTGAGAAACTGCTTAGTGTTCTGTTAATTCATCTCACAGAGTTACTACTGTATTTCGTACATCTCTTTGCGAGCCTTATTTCTGTGGAATCTGAGAACAGATATTTCGGATCCCTTTGAAGACTATAGGGCCAAAGGAAATATCCTCCGATCACAAAGAGAAAGAAGCTTTCTGAGAAACTTCTTTGTGTTCTGTGAAATCATCTCACAGAGTTACAGCTTTCCCCTCAAGAAGCCTTTCGCTAAGACAGTTCTTGTGGAATTGGCCAAGTTGTATTTGGAAGCCCATAGCGGGCTATGGCGAAAAAGGTAATATCCTCAGATGAAATCTGGAAAGAAGCTTTCTGAGAAACTGCTCTGTGATGTGTGACTTCCACTCACAGAGTTACATCTGTATTTCGTGGATCTCTTTGCTAGCGTTATTTCTGTGGTATCTGACAACAGATATTTAGGATCCCTTTGAAGACTATAGGGCCAAAGGAAATATCCTCCGATAACTAAGAGAAAGAAGCTTTCTGAGAAACTTCTTTGTGTTCTGTGAAATCATCTCACAGAGTTACAGCTTTCCCCTCAAGAAGCCTTTCGCTAAGACAGTTCTTGTGGAATTGGCAAAGTGATATTTGGAAGCCCATAGAGGGCTATGGTGAAAAAGGAAATATCCTCCGATGAAATCTGGAAAGAAGCTTTCTGAGAAACTGCTTAGTGTTCTGTTAATTCATCTCACATAGTTACATCTATATTTCTTGGATCTCTTTGCTAGCCTTATTTCTGTGGAATCTGAGAACAGATATTACGGATCCCTTTGAAGACTATAGGGCCAAAGGAAATATCCTCCGATAACAAAGAGAAAGAAGCTTTCTGAGAAACTTCTTTGTGTTCTGCGAAATCATCTCACAGAGTTACAGCTTTCCCCTCAAGAAGCCTTTCGCAAAGACAGTTCTTGTGGAATTGGCAAAGTGATATTTGGAAGCCCATAGAGGGCTATGGTGAAAAAGGAAATATCCTCAGATGAAATCTGGAAAGAAGCTTTCTGAGAAACTGCTTAGTGTTCTGTTAATTCATCTCACAGAGTTACATCTGTATTTCGTGGATCTCTTTGCTAGCCTTATTTCTGTGGAATCTGAGAACAGATATTTCGGATCCCTTTGAAGACTATAGGGCCAAAGGAAATATCCTCCGATAACAAAGAGAAAGAAGCTTTCTGAGAAACTTCTTGGTGTTCTGTGAAATCATCTCACAGAGTTACAGCTTTCCCCTCCAGAAGCCTTTCGCTAAGACAGTTCTTGTGGAATTGGCAAAGTGATATTTCGAAGCCCATAGAGGGCTATGGTGAAAAAGGAAATATCCTCAGATGAAATCTGGAAAGAAGCTTTCTGAGAAACTGCTTAGTGTTCTGTTAATTCATCTCACAGAGTTACATCTGTATTTCGTGGATGTCTTTGCTAGCCTTATTTCTGGGGAATCTGAGAACAGATATTTCGGATCCCTTTGAAGACTATAGGGACAAAGGAAATATCTTCCGATAACAAAGAGAAAGAAGCTTTCTGAGAAACTTCTTTGTATTCTGTGAAATCATCTCACAGAGTTACAGCTTTCCCCTCAAGAAGTCTTTCGCTAAAACAGTTCTTGTGGAATTGGCAAATTGATATTTGGAAGCCCAAAGAGGGCTCTGGTGAAAAAGGAAATATCCTCAGATGAAATCTGGAAAGAAGCTTTCTGAGAAACTGCTCTTTGATGTGTGACTTCCACTCACAGAGTTACATCTGTATTTCGTGGATCTCTTTGCTAGCGTTATTTCTGTGGTATCTGACACCAGATATTTAGGATCCCTTTGAAGACTATAGGGCCAAAGGAAATATCCTCCGATAACTAAGAGAAAGAAGCTTTCTTGGAAACTTCTTTGTGTTCTGTGAAATCATCTCCCAGAGTTACAGCTTTCCCCTCAAGAAGCCTTTCGCTAAGACAGTTCTTGTGGAATTGGCAAAGTGATATTTGGAAGCCCATAGAGGGCTATGGTGAAAAAGGAAATATCCTCCGATGAAATATGGAAAGAAGCTTTCTGAGAAACTGCTTAGTGTTCTGTTAATTCATCTCACATAGTTACATCTATATTTCTTGGATCTCTTTGCTAGCCTTATTTCTGTGGAATCTGAGAACAGATATTTCGGATCCCTTTGAAGACTATAGGCCAAAGGAAATATCCTCCGATAACAAAGAGAAAGAAGCTTTCTGAGAAACTTCTTTGTGTTCTGTGAAATCATCTCACAGAGTTCAGCTTTACCCTCAAGAAGCCTTTCGCTAAGACAGTTCTTTTGGAATTGGCAAAGTGATATTTGGAAGCCCATAGAGGGCTATGGTGAAAAAGGAAATATCCTCCCATGAAATCTGGAAAGAAGCTTTCTGAGAAACTGCTCTGTGATGTGTGACTTCCACTCAAAGAGTTACATCTGTATTTCGTGGATCTCTTGGCTAGCCTTATTTCTGTGGAATCTGAGAACACATATTTCGGATCCCTTTGAAGACTATAGGGCCAAAGGAAATATCCTCCGATTACAAAGAGAAAGAAGCTTTGTGAGAAACTTCTTTGTGTTCTATGAAATAATCTCACAGAGTTACAGCTTTCCCTTCAAGAAGCCTTTCGCTAAGACAGTTCTTGTGGAATTGGCAAAGTGATATTTGGAAGCCCATAGAGGGCTATGGTGAAAAAGGAAATATCCTCCGATGAAAGCTGGAAAGAAGCTTTCTGAGAAACTGCTCTGTGATGTGTGACTTCCACTCACAGAGTTACATCCGTATTTCGTGGATCTCTTTGCTAGCCTTATTTCTGTGGAATCTGAGAACAGATATTTCGGATCCCTTTGAAGACTATAGGGCCAAAGGAAATATCCTCCGATAACTAAGAGAAAGAAGCTTTCTGATAAACTTCTTTGTGTTCTGTGAAATCATCTCACAGAGTTACAGCTTTCCCCTCAAGAAGCCTTTCGCTAAGACAGTTCTTATGGAATTGGCAAAGTGATATTTGGAAGCCCATAGAGGGCTATGGTGAAAAAGGAAATATCCTCCGATGAAATCTGGAAAGAAGCTTTCTGAGAAACTGCTTAGTGTTGTGTTAATTCATCTCACAGTGTTACATCTATATTTCGTGGAACTCTTTGCTAGCCTTATTTCTGTGGAATCTGAGAACAGATATTTCGGATCCCTTTGAAGAGTATAGGGCCAAAGGAAATATCCTCCGATAACTAAGAGAAAGAAGCTTTCTGAGAAACTTCTTTGTGTTCTGTGAAATCATCTCACAGAGTTACAGCTTTCCCCTCAAGAAGCCTTTCACTAAGACAGTTCTTGTGGAATTGGCAAAGTGATATTTGGAAGCCCATAGAGGGCTATGGTGAAAAAGGAAATATCCTCAGATGAAATCTGGAAAGAAGCTTTCTGAGAAACTGCTCTGTGCTGTGTGACTTCCACTCACAGAGTTACATCTGTATTTCGTGGATCTCTTTGCTAGCCTTATTTCTGTGGAATCTGAGAACAGATATTTCGTATCCCTTAGAAGACTATAGGGCCAAAGGAAATATCCTCCGATAACTAAGAGAAAGAAGGTTTCTAAGAAATTCTTTGTGTTCTGTGAAATCATCTCACAGAGTTACAGCTTTCCCCTCAGGAAGCCTTTCGATAAGACAGTTCTTTTGGAGTTGGCAAAGTGATATTAGGAAGCCCACAGAGGGCTGTGGTGAAAAAGGAAATATCCTCCGATGAAATCTGGAAAGAAGCTTTCTGAGAAACTGCTTAGTGTTCTGTTAACTCATCTCATAGAGTTACATCTGTATTTCTTGGATCTCTTTGCGAGCCTTATTTCTGTGGAATCTGAGAACAGATATTTCGGATCCCTTTGAAGACTATAGGGCCAAAGGAAATATCCTCCGATAACTAAGAGTAAGAAGCTTTCTGAGAAACTTCGTTCTGTTTTGTGAAATCATCTCACAGAGTTACAGCTTTCCCCTCAAGAGGCCTTTGGGTAAGACAGTTCTTGTGGAATTGGCAAAGTGATATTTGGAAGCCCATTGAGGGCTATGGTGAAAAAGGAAATATCCTCCGATGAAATCTGGAAAGAAGCTTTCTGAGAAACTGCTTAGTGTTCTGTTAATTCATCTCACAGAGTTACTACTGTATTTCGTACATCTCTTTGCGAGCCTTATTTCTGTGGAATCTGAGAACAGATATTTCGGATCCCTTTGAAGACTATAGGGCCAAAGGAAATATCCTCCGATCACAAAGAGAAAGAAGCTTTCTGAGAAACTTCTTTGTGTTCTGTGAAATCATCTCACAGAGTTACAGCTTTCCCCTCAAGAAGCCTTTCGCTAAGACAGTTCTTGTGGAATTGGCCAAGTTGTATTTGGAAGCCCATAGCGGGCTATGGCGAAAAAGGTAATATCCTCAGATGAAATCTGGAAAGAAGCTTTCTGAGAAACTGCTCTGTGATGTGTGACTTCCACTCACAGAGTTACATCTGTATTTCGTGGATCTCTTTGCTAGCGTTATTTCTGTGGTATCTGACAACAGATATTTAGGATCCCTTTGAAGACTATAGGGCCAAAGGAAATATCCTCCGATAACTAAGAGAAAGAAGCTTTCTGAGAAACTTCTTTGTGTTCTGTGAAATCATCTCACAGAGTTACAGCTTTCCCCTCAAGAAACCTTTCGCTAAGACAGTTCTTGTGGAATTGGCAAAGTGATATTTGGAAGCCCATAGAGGGCTATGGTGAAAAAGGAAATATCCTCCGATGAAATCTGGAAAGAAGCTTTCTGAGAAACTGCTTAGTGTTCTGTTAATTCATCTCACATAGTTACATCTATATTTCTTGGATCTCTTTGCTAGCCTTATTTCTGTGGAATCTGAGAACAGATATTACGGATCCCTTTGAAGACTATAGGGCCAAAGGAAATATCCTCCGATAACAAAGAGAAAGAAGCTTTCTGAGAAACTTCTTTGTGTTCTGCGAAATCATCTCACAGAGTTACAGCTTTCCCCTCCAGAAGCCTTTCGCTAAGACAGTTCTTGTGGAATTGGCAAAGTGATATTTCGAAGCCCATAGAGGGCTATGGTGAAAAAGGAAATATCCTCAGATGAAATCTGGAAAGAAGCTTTCTGAGAAACTGCTTAGTGTTCTGTTAATTCATCTCACAGAGTTACATCTGTATTTCGTGGATCTCTTGGCTAGCCTTATTTCTGTGGAATCTGAGAACAGATATTTCGGATCCCTTTGAAGACTCTAGGGCCAAAGGAAATATCCTCCGATAACAAAGAGAAAGAAGCTTTCTGAGAATCTTCTTTGTGTTCTGTGAAATCATCTCACAGAATTACAGCTTTCCCCTCAAGAAGCCTTTCGCTAAGACAGTTCTTGTGGAATTGGCAAAGTGATATTTGGAAGCCCATAGAGGGCTATGGTGAAAAAGGAAATATCCTCAGATGAAATCTGGAAAGAAGCTTTCTGAGAAACTGCTCTTTGATGTGTGACTTCCACTCACAGAGTTACATCTGTATTTCGTGGATCTCTTCGCTAGCGTTATTTCTGTGGAATCTGAGAACAGATATTTAGGATCCCTTTGAAGACTATAGGGCCAAAGGAAATATCCTCCGATAACTAAGAGAAAGAAGCTTTCTGAGAAACTTCTTTGTGTTCTCTGAAATCATCTCACAGAGTTACAGCTTTCCCCTCAAGAAGCCTTTCGCTAAGACAGTTGTTGTGGAATTGGCAAAGTGATATTTGGAAGCCCATAGAGGGCTATGGTGAAAAAGGAAATATCCTCAGATGAAATCTGGAAAGAAGCTTTCTGAGAAACAGCTTAGTGTTCTGCTAATTCATCTCACAGAGTTACATCTGTATTTCGTGGATCTCTTGGCTAGCCTTATTTCTGTGGAATCTGAGAACAGATATTTCGGATCCCTTTGAAGACTCTAGGGCCAAAGGAAATATCCTCCGATAACAAAGAGAAAGAAGCTTTCTGAGAAACTTCTTTGTGTTCTGTGAAATCATCTCACAGTGTTACAGCTTCCCCCTCAAGAAGCCTTTCGCTAAGACAGTTCTTGTGGAATTGGCAAAGTGATATTTGGAAGCCCATAGAGGGCTATGGTGAAAAAGGAAATATCCTCAGATGAAATCTGGAAAGAAGCTTTCTGAGAAACTGCTTACTGTTCTGTTACTTCATCTCACAGAGTTACATCTCTATTTCGTGGATCTCTTTGCTAGCCTTATTTCTGTGGAATCTGAGAACAGATGTTTCGGATTCCTTTGAAAACTATAGGGCCAAAGGAAATATCCTCCGATAACAAAGAGAAAGAAGCTTTCTGAGAAACTTTTTTGTGTTCTGTGAAATCATCTCACAGAGTTACAGCTTTCCCCTCAAGAAGCCTTTCACTAAGACAGTTCTTGTGGAATTGGCAAAGTGATATTTGGAAGCCCATAGAGGGCTCTGGTGAAAAAGGAAATATTCTCAGATGAAATCTGGAAAGAAGCTTTCTGAGAAACTGCTCTGTGATGTGTGTCTTCCACTCACAGAGTTACATCTGTATTTCGTGGAACTCTTTGCTAGCCTTATTTCTGTGGAATCTGAGAACAGATATTTCGGATCCCTTTGAAGACTATAGGGCCAAAGGAAATATCCTCCGATAACTAAGAGAAAGAAGCCTTCTGAGAAACTTCTTTGTGTTCTGTGAAATCATCTCACAGAGTTACAGCTTTCCCCTCAGGAAGCCTTTCGCTAAGACAGTTCTTTTGGAGTTGGCAAAGTGATATTAGGAAGCCCATAGAGGGCTGTGGTGAAAAAGGAAATATCCTCCGATGAAATCTGGAAAGAAGCTTTCTGAGAAACTGCTTAGTGTTCTGTTAACTCATCTCATAGAGTTACATCTGTATTTCTTGGATCTCTTTGCTAGCCTTATTTCTGTGGAATCTGAGAACAGATATTTCGGATCCCTTTGAAGACTATAGGGCCAAAGGAAATATCCTCCGATAACTAAGAGTAAGAAGCTTTCTGAGAAACTTCGTTCTGTTTTGTGAAATCATCTCACAGAGTTACAGCTTTCCCCTCAAGAGGCCTTTGGGTAAGACAGTTCTTGTGGAATTGGCAAAGTGATATTTGGAAGCCCATTGAGGGCTATGGTGAAAAAGGAAATATCCTCCGATGAAATCTGGAAAGAAGCTTTCTGAGAAACTGCTTAGTGTTCTGTTAATTCATCTCACAGAGTTACATCTGTATTTCGTACATCTCTTTGCGAGCCTTATTTCTGTGGAATCTGAGAACAGATATTTCGGATCCCTTTGAAGACTATAGGGCCAAAGGAAATATCCTCCGATCACAAAGAGAAAGAAGCTTTCTGAGAAACTTCTTTGTGTTCTGTGAAATCATCTCACAGAGTTACAGCTTTCCCCTCAAGAAGCCTTTCGCTAAGACAGTTCTTGTGGAATTGGCCAAGTTGTATTTGGAAGCCCATAGCGGGCTATGGTGAAAAAGGTAATATCCTCAGATGAAATCTGGAAAGAAGCTTTCTGAGAAACTGCTCTGTGATGTGTGACTTCCACTCACAGAGTTACATCTGTATTTCGTGGATCTCTTTGCTAGCCTTATTTCTGTGGAATCTGAGAACAGATATTTCGGATCCCTTAGAAGACTATAGGGCCAAAGGAAATATCCTCGGATAACTAAGAGAAAGAAGGTTTCTAAGAAATTCTTTGTGTTCTGTGAAATCATCTCACAGAGTTCCAGCTTTCCCCTCAAGAATCCTTTCGGTAAGACAGTTCTTGTGGAATTGGCAAATTGATATTTGGAAGCCCATAGAGGGCTCTGGTGAAAAAGGAAATAACCTCTGATGAAATCTGGAAAGAAGCTTTCTGAGAAACTGCTTAGTGTTCTGTTAATTCATCTCACAGATTTACATCTGTATTTCGTGGATCTCTTGGCTAGCCTGATTTCTGTGGAATCTGAGAACAGATATTTCGGATCCCTTTGAAGACTCTAGGGCCAAAGGAAATATCCTCCGATAACAAAGAGAAAGAAGCTTTCTGAGAAACTTCTTTGTGTTCTGTGAAATCATCTCACAGAGTTACAGCTTTCCCCTCCAGAAGCCTTTCGCTAAGACAGTTCTTGTGGAATTGGCAAAGTGATATTTGGAAGCCCATAGAGGGCTATGGTGAAAAAGGAAATATCCTCAGATGAAATCTGGAAAGAAGCTTTCTGAGAAACTGCTTACTGTTCTGTTAATTCATCTCACATAGTTACATCTATATTTCTTGGATCTCTTTGCTAGCCTTATTTCTGTGGAATCTGAGAACAGATATTTCAGATCCCTTTGAAGACTACAGGCCAAAGGAAATATCCTCCGATAACAAAGAGAAAGAAGCTTTCTGAGAAACTTCTTTGTGTTCTGTGAAATCATCTCACAGAGTTCAGCTTTACCCTCAAGAAGCCTTTCGCTAAGACAGTTCTTTTGGAATTGGCAAAGTGATATTTGGAAGCCCATAGAGGGCTATGGTGAAAAAGGAAATATCCTCAGATGAAATCTGGAAAGAAGTTTTCTGAGAAACTGCTCTGTGATGTGTGACTTCCACTCAAAGAGTTACATCTGTATTTCGTGGATCTCTTGGCTAGCCTTATTTCTGTGGAATCTGAGAACACATATTTCGGATCCCTTTGAAGACTATAGGGCCAAAGGAAATATCCTCCGATTACAAAGAGAAAGAAGCTTTGTGAGAAACTTCTTTGTGTTCTATGAAATCATCTCACAGAGTTACAGCTTTCCCTTCAAGAAGTCTTTCGCTAAGTCAGTTCTTGTGGAATTGGCAAAGTGATATTTGGAAGCCCATAGAGGGCTATGGTGAAAAAGGAAATATCCTCCGATGAAATCTGGAAAGAAGCTTTCTGAGAAACTGCTCTGTGATGTGTTAATTCATCTCACAGTGTTACATCTATATTTCGTGGAACTCTTTGCTAGCCTTATTTCTGTGGAATCTGAGAACAGATATTTCGGATCCCTTTGAAGACTATAGGGCCAAAGCAAATATCCTCCGATAACTAAGAGAAAGAAGCTTTCTGATAAACTTCTTTGTGTTCTGTGAAATCATCTCACAGAGTTACAGCTTTCCCCTCAAGAAGCCTTTCACTAAGACAGTTCTTGTGGAATTGGCAAAGTGATATTTGGAAGCCCATAGAGGGCTATGGTGAAAAAGGAAATATCCTCAGATGAAATCTGGAAAGAAGCTTTCTGAGAAACTGCTCTGTGATGTGTGACTTCCACTCACAGAGTTACATCTGTATTTCGTGGATCTCTTTGCTAGCCTTATTTCTGTGGAATCTGAGAACAGATATTTAGGATCCCTTAGAAGACTATAGGGCCAAAGGAAATATCCTCCGATAACTAAGAGAAAGAAGGTTTCTAAGAAATTCTTTGTGTTCTGTGAAATCATCTCACAGAGTTACAGCTTTCCCCTCAAGAAGTCTTTCCCTAAGACAGTTCTTGTGGAATTGGCAAAGTGATATTTGGAAGCCCATAGAGGGCTATGGTGAAAAAGGAAATATCCTCCGATGAAATCTGGAAAGAAGCTTTCTGAGAAACTGCTTAGTGTTCTGTTAATTCATCTCACAGAGTTACATCTGTATTTCGTGGATGTCTTTGCTAGCCTTATTTCTGGGGAATCTGAGAACAGATATTTCGGATCCCTTTGAAGACTATAGGGATAAAGGAAATATCTTCCGATAACAAGGAGAAAGAAGCTTTCTGAGAAACTTCTTTGTATTCTGTGAAATCATCTCACAGAGTTACAGCTTTCCCCTCAAGAAGTCTTTCGCTAAAACAGTTCTTATGGAATTGGCAAATTGATATTTGGAAGCCCATAGAGGTCTCTGGTGAAAAAGGAATTATCCTCAGATGAAATCTGGAAAGAAGCATTCTGAGAAACTGCTCTTTGATGTGTGACTTCCACTCACAGAGTTACATCTGTATTTCGTGGATCTCTTTGCTAGCGTTATTTCTGTGGTATCTGACAACAGATATTTAGGATCCCTTTGAAGACTATAGGGCCAAAGGAAATATCCTCCGATAACTAAGAGAAAGAAGCTTTCTGAGAAACTTCTTTGTGTTCTGTGAAATCATCTCACAGAGTTACAGCTTTCCCCTCAAGAAGCCTTTCGCTAAGACAGTTCTTGTGGAATTGGCAAAGTGATATTTGGAAGCCCATAGAGGGCTATGGTGAAAAAGGAAATATCCTCCCATGAAATCTGGAAAGAAGCTTTCTGAGAAACTGCTTACTGTTCTGTTACATCATCTCACTGAGTTACATCTGTATTTCGTGGATCTCTTTGCTAGCCTTATTTCTGTGGAATCTGAGAACAGATGTTTCGGATCCCTTTGAAGACTATAGGGCCAAAGGAAATATCCTCCGATAACAAAGAGAAAGAAGCTTTCTGAGAAACTTCTTTGTGTTCTGTGAAATCATCTCAGAGAGTTACAGCTTTCCCCTCAAGAAGCCTTTCGCTAACACAGTTCTTGTGGAATTGGCAAAGTGATATTTGGAAGCCCATAGAGGGCTATGGTGAAAAAGGAAATATCCTCAGATGAAATCTGGAAAGAAGTTTTCTGAGAAACTGCTTAGTGTTCTGTTAATTCATCTCACAGAGTTACATCTGTATTTCGTGGATCTCTTTGCTAGCCTTATTTCTGTGGAATCTGAGAACAGATATTTCGGATCCCTTTGAAGACTCTAGGGCCAAAGGAAATATCCTCCGATAACAAAGACAAAGAAGCTTTCTGAGAAACTACTTTGTGTTCTGTGAAATCATCTCACAGAGTTCAGCTTTCCCCTCAAGAAGTCTATTGCTAAGACAGTTCTTTTGGACTTGGCAAAGTGATATTTGGAAGCCCTTAGTGGGATAGGGTGAAAAAGGAAATATCCTCAGATGAAATCTGGAAAGAAGCTTTCTGAGAAACTGCTCTGTGATGTGTGACTTCCACTCACAGAGTTACATCTGTATTTCGTGGATCTCTTTGCTAGCCTTATTTCTGTGGAATCTGAGAACAGATATTTCGGATCCCTTAGAAGACTATAGGGCCAAAGGAAATATCCTCCGATAACTAAGAGAAAGAAGGTTTCTAAGAAATTCTTTGTGTTCTGTGAAATCATCTCACAGAGTTACAGCTTTCCCCTCAAGAAGTCTTTCCCTAAGACAGTTCTTGTGGAATTGGCAAAGTGATATTTGGAAGCCCATAGAGGGCTATGGTGAAAAAGGAAATATCCTCAGATGAAATCTGGAAAGAAGCTTTCTGAGAAACTGCTTAGTGTTCTGTTAATTCATCTCACAGAGTTACATCTGTATTTCGTGGATGTCTTTGCTAGCCTTATTTCTGGGGAATCTGAGAACAGATATTTCGGATCCCATTGAAGACTATAGGGACAAAGGAAATATCTTCCGATAACAAAGAGAAAGAAGCTTTCTGAGAAACTTCTTTGTATTCTGTGAAATCATCTCACAGAGTTACAGCTTTCCCCTCAAGAAGTCTTTCGCTAAAACAGTTCTTGTGGAATTGGCAAATTGATATTTGGAAGCCCATAGAGGGCTCTGGTGAAAAAGGAAATATCCTCAGATGAAATCTGGAAAGAAGCTTTCTGAGAAACTGCTCTTTGATGTGTGACTTCCACTCACAGAGTTACATCTGTATTTCGTGGATCTCTTTGCTAGCGTTATTTCTGTGGTATCTGACACCAGATATTTAGGATCCCTTTGAAGACTATAGGGCCAAAGGAAATATCCTCCGATAACTAAGAGAAAGAAGCTTTCTGAGAAACTTCTTTGTGTTCTGTGAAATCATCTCACAGAGTTACAGCTTTCCCCTCAAGAAGCCTTTCGCTAAGACAGTTCTTGTGGAATTGGCAAAGTGATATTTGGAAGCCCGTAGAGGGCTATGGTGAAAAAGGAAATATCCTCCGATGAAATATGGAAAGAAGCTTTCTGAGAAACTGCTTAGTGTTCTGTTAATTCATCTCACAGAGTTACATCTGTATTTCGTGGATCTCTTTGCTAGCCTTATTTCTGTGGAATCTGAGAACAGATATTTCGGATCCCTTTGAAGACTCTAGGGCCAAAGGAAATATCCTCCGATAACAAAGACAAAGAAGCTTTCTGAGAAACTACTTTGTGTTCTGTGAAATCATCTCACAGAGTTCAGCTTTCCCCTCAAGAAGTCTATTGCTAAGACAGTTCTTTTGGACTTGGCAAAGTGATATTTGGAAGCCCTTAGAGGGCTATGGTGAAAAAGGAAATATCCTCAGATGAAATCTGGAAAGAAGCTTTCTGAGAAACTGCTCTGTGATGTGTGACTTCCACTCACAGAGTTACATCTGTATTTCGTGGATCTCTTTGCTAGCCTTATTTCTGTGGAATCTGAGAACAGATATTTCGGATCCCTTAGAAGACTATAGGGCCAAAGGAAATATCCTCCGATAACTAAGAGAAAGAAGGTTTCTAAGAAATTCTTTGTGTTCTGTGAAATCATCTCACAGAGTTACAGCTTTCCCCTCAAGAAGTCTTTCCCTAAGACAGTTCTTGTGGAATTGGCAAAGTGATATTTGGAAGCCCATAGAGGGCTATGGTGAAAAAGGAAATATCCTCAGATGAAATCTGGAAAGAAGCTTTCTGAGAAACTGCTTAGTGTTCTGTTAATTCATCTCACAGAGTTACATCTGTATTTCGTGGATGTCTTTGCTAGCCTTATTTCTGGGGAATCTGAGAACAGATATTTCGGATCCCTTTGAAGACTATAGGGACAAAGGAAATATCTTCCGATAACAAAGAGAAAGAAGCTTTCTGAGAAACTTCTTTGTATTCTGTGAAATCATCTCACAGAGTTACAGCTTTCCCCTCAAGAAGTCTTTCGCTAAAACAGTTCTTGTGGAATTGGCAAATTGATATTTGGAAGCCCATAGAGGGCTCTGGTGAAAAAGGAAATATCCTCAGATGAAATCTGGAAAGAAGCTTTCTGAGAAACTGCTCTTTGATGTGTGACTTCCACTCACAGAGTTACATCTGTATTTCGTGGATCTCTTTGCTAGCGTTATTTCTGTGGTATCTGACACCAGATATTTAGGATCCCTTTGAAGACTATAGGGCCAAAGGAAATATCCTCTGATAACTAAGAGAAAGAAGCTTTCTGAGAAACTTCTTTGTGTTCTGTGAAATCATCTCACAGAGTTACAGCTTTCCCCTCAAGAAGCCTTTCGCTAAGACAGTTCTTGTGGAATTGGCAAAGTGATATTTGGAAGCCCATAGAGGGCTATGGTGAAAAAGGAAATATCCTCCGATGAAATATGGAAAGAAGCTTTCTGAGAAACTGCTTAGTGTTCTGTTAATTCATCTCACATAGTTACATCTATATTTCTTGGATCTATTGCTAGCCTTATTTCTGTGGAATCTGAGAACAGATATTTCGGATCCCTTTGAAGACTATAGGCCAAAGGAGATATCCTCCGATAACAAAGAGAAAGAAGCTTTCTGAGAAACTTCTTTGTGTTCTGTGAAATCATCTCACAGAGTTCAGCTTTACCCTCAAGAAGCCTTTCGCTAAGACAGTTCTTGTGGAATTGGCAAAGTGATATTTGGAAGCCCATAGAGGGCTATGGTGAAAAAGGAAATATCCTCCCATGAAATCTGGAAAGAAGCTTTCTGAGAAACTGCTCTGTGATGTGTGACTTCCACTCAAAGACTTACATCTGTATTTCGTGGATCTCTTGGCTAGCCTTATTTCTGTGGAATCTGAGAACACATATTTCGGATCCCTTTGAAGACTATAGGGCCAAAGGAAATATCCTCCGATTACAAAGAGAAAGAAGCTTTGTGAGAAACTTCTTTGTGTTCTATGAAATCATCTCACAGAGTTACAGCTTTCCCCTCAAGAAGCCTTTCGCTAAGACAGTTCTTGTGGAATTGGCAAAGTGATATTTGGAAGCCCATAGAGGGCTATGGTGAAAAAGGAAATATCCTCCGATGAAATCTGGAAAGAAGCTTTCTGAGAAACTGCTCTGTGATGTGTGACTTCCACTCACAGAGTTACATCTGTATTTCGTGGATCTCTTTGCTAGCCTTATTTCTGTGGAATCTGAGAACAGATATTTCGGATCCCTTAGAAGACTATAGGGCCAAAGGAAATATCCTCCGATAACTAAGAGAAAGAAGGTTTCTAAGAAATTCTTTGTGTTCTGCGAAATCATCTCACAGAGTTACAGCTTTCCCCTCAAGAAGCCTTTCCCTAAGACAGTTCTTGTGGAATTGGCAAAGTGATATTTGGAAGCCCATAGAGGGCTATGGTGAAAAAGGAAATATCCTCAGATGAAATCTGGAAAGAAGCTTTCTGAGAAACTGCTTAGTGTTCTGTTAATTCATCTCACAGAGTTACATCTGTATTTCGTGGATCTCTTTGCTAGCCTTATTTCTGTGGAATCTGAGAACAGATATTTCGGATCCCTTTGAAGACTATAGGGCCAAAGGAAATATCCTCCGATAACAAAGAGAAAGAAGCTTTCTGAGAAACTTCTTGGTGTTCTGTGAAATCATCTCACAGAGTTACAGCTTTCCCCTCCAGAAGCCTTTCGCTAAGACAGTTCTTGTGGAATTGGCAAAGTGATATTTCGAAGCCCATAGAGGGCTATGGTGAAAAAGGAAATATCCTCAGATGAAATCTGGAAAGAAGCTTTCTGAGAAACTGCTTAGTGTTCTGTTAATTCATCTCACAGAGTTACATCTGTATTTCGTGGATCTCTTGGCTAGCCTTATTTCTGTGGAATCTGAGAACAGATATTTCGGATCCCTTTGAAGACTCTAGGGCCAAAGGAAATATCCTCCGATAACAAAGAGAAAGAAGCTTTCTGAGAATCTTCTTTGTGTTCTGTGAAATCATCTCACAGAATTACAGCTTTCCCCTCAAGAAGCCTTTCGCTAAGACAGTTCTTGTGGAATTGGCAAAGTGATATTTGGAAGCCCATAGAGGGCTATGGTGAAAAAGGAAATATCCTCAGATGAAATCTGGAAAGAAGCTTTCTGAGAAACTGCTCTTTGACGTGTGACTTCCACGCACAGAGTAACATCTGTATTTCGTGGATCTCTTCGCTAGCGTTATTTCTGTGGAATCTGAGAACAGATATTTAGGATCCCTTTGAAGACTATAGGGCCAAAGGAAATATCCTCCGATAACTAAGAGAAAGAAGCTTTCTGAGAAACTTCTTTGTGTTCTCTGAAATCATCTCACAGAGTTACAGCTTTCCCCTCAAGAAGCCTTTCGCTAAGACAGTTGTTGTGGAATTGGCAAAGTGATATTTGGAAGCCCATAGAGGGCTATGGTGAAAAAGGAAATATCCTCAGATGAAATCTGGAAAGAAGCTTTCTGAGAAACTGCTTAGTGTTCTGCTAATTCATCTCACAGAGTTACATCTGTATTTCGTGGATCTCTTGGCTAGCCTTATTTCTGTGGAATCTGAGAACAGATATTTCGGATCCCTTTGAAGACTCTAGGGACAAAGGAAATATCCTCCGATAACAAAGAGAAAGAAGCTTTCTGAGAAACTTCTTTGTGTTCTGTGAAATCATCTCACAGAGTTACAGCTTTCCCCTCAAGAAGCCTTTCGCTAAGACAGTTCTTGTGGAATTGGCAAAGTGATATTTGGAAGCCCATAGAGGGCTATGGTGAAAAAGGAAATATCCTCAGATGAAATCTGGAAAGAAGCTTTCTGAGAAACTGCTTACTGTTCTGTTACTTCATCTCACAGAGTTACATCTGTATTTCGTGGATCTCTTTGCTAGCCTTATTTCTGTGGAATCTGAGAACAGATGTTTCGGATTCCTTTGAAAACTATAGGGCCAAAGGAAATATCCTCCGATAACAAAGAGAAAGAAGCTTTCTGAGAAACTTTTTTGTGTTCTGTGAAATCATCTCACAGAGTTACAGCTTTCCCCTCAAGAAGTCTTTCACTAAGACAGTTCTTGTGGAATTGGCAAAGTGATATTTGGAAGCCCATAGAGGGCTCTGGTGAAAAAGGAAATATCCTCAGATGAAATCTGGAAAGAAGCTTTCTGAGAAACTGCTCTGTGATGTGTGTCTTCCACTCACAGAGTTACATCTGTATTTCGTGGAACTCTTTGCTAGCCTTATTTCTGTGGAATCTGAGAACAGATATTTCGGATCCCTTTGAAGACTATAGGGCCAAAGGAAATATCCTCCGATAACTAAGAGAAAGAAGCCTTCTGAGAAACTTCTTTGTGTTCTGTGAAATCATCTCACAGAGTTACAGCTTTCCCCTCAGGAAGCCTTTCGCTAAGACAGTTCTTTTGGAGTTGGCAAAGTGATATTAGGAAGCCCATAGAGGGCTGTGGTGAAAAAGGAAATATCCTCCGATGAAATCTGGAAAGAAGCTTTCTGAGAAACTGCTTAGTGTTCTGTTAACTCATCTCATAGAGTTACATCTGTATTTCTTGGATCTCTTTGCGAGCCTTATTTCTGTGGAATCTGAGAACAGATATTTCGGATCCCTTTGAAGACTATAGGGCCAAAGGAAATATCCTCCGATAACTAAGAGTAAGAAGCTTTCTGAGAAACTTCGTTCTGTTTTGTGAAATCATCTCACAGAGTTACAGCTTTCCCCTCAAGAGGCCTTTGGGTAAGACAGTTCTTGTGGAATTGGCAAAGTGATATTTGGAAGCCCATTGAGGGCTATGGTGAAAAAGGAAATATCCTCCGATGAAATCTGGAAAGAAGCTTTCTGAGAAACTGCTTAGTGTTCTGTTAATTCATCTCACAGAGTTACATCTGTATTTCGTACATCTCTTTGCGAGCCTTATTTCTGTGGAATCTGAGAACAGATATTTCGGATCCCTTTGAAGACTATAGGGCCAAAGGAAATATCCTCCGATCACAAAGAGAAAGAAGCTTTCTGAGAAACTTCTTTGTGTTCTGTGAAATCATCTCACAGAGTTACAGCTTTCCCATCAAGAAGCCTTTCGCTTACACAGTTCTTGTGGAATTGGCAAAGTGATATTTGGAAGCCCATAGAGGGCTCTGGTGAAAAAGGAAATATCCTCCGATGAAATCTGGAAAGAAGCTTTCTGAGAAACTGCTCTGTGATGTGTGACTTCCACTCACAGAGTTACATCTGTATTTCGTGGATCTCTTTGCGAGCCTTATTTCTGTGGAATCTGAGAACAGATATTTCGGATCCCTTAGAAGACTATAGGGCCAAAGGAAATATCCTCGGATAACTAAGAGAAAGAAGGTTTCTAAGAAATTCTTTGTGTTCTGTGAAATCATCTCACAGAGTTCCAGCTTTCCCCTCAAGAATCCTTTCGGTAAGACAGTTCTTGTGGAATTGGCAAATTGATATTTGGAAGCCCATAGAGGGCTCTGGTGAAAAAGGAAATAACCTCTGATGAAATCTGGAAAGAAGCTTTCTGAGAAACTGCTTAGTGTTCTGTTAATTCATCTCACAGAGTTACATCTGTATTTCGTGGATCTCTTGGCTAGCCTGATTTCTGTGGAATCTGAGAACAGATATTTCGGATCCCTTTGAAGACTCTAGGGCCAAAGGAAATATCCTCCGATAACAAAGAGAAAGAAGCTTTCTGAGAAACTTCTTTGTGTTCTGTGAAATCATCTCACAGAGTTACAGCTTTCCCCTCCAGAAGCCTTTCGCTAAGACAGTTCTTGTGGAATTGGCAAAGTGATATTTGGAAGCCCATAGAGGGCTATGGTGAAAAAGGAAATATCCTCAGATGAAATCTGGAAAGAAGCTTTCTGAGAAACTGCTTACTGTTCTGTTACTTCATCTCACAGAGTTACATCTGTATTTCGTGGATCTCTTTGCTAGCCTTATTTCTGGGGAATCTGAGAACAGATGTTTCGGATCCCTTTGAAGACTATAGGGCCAAAGGAAATATCCTCCGATAACAAAGAGAAAGAAGCCTTCTGAGAAACTTCTTTGTGTTCTATGAAATCATCTCACAGAGTTACAGCTTTCCCCTCAAGGAGCCTTTCGCTAAGACAGTTCTTGTGGAATTGGCAAAGTGATATGTGGAAGCCCATAGAGGGCTCTGGTGAAAAAGGAAATATCCTCAGATGACATCTGGAAAGCAGCGTTCTGAGAAACTGCTCTGTGATGTGTGTCTTCCACTCACACAGTTACATCTGTATTTCGTGGAACTCTTTGCTAGCCTTATTTCTGTGGAATCTGAGAACATATATTTCGGATCCCTTTGAAGACTATAGGGCCAAAGGAAATATCCTCCGATAACTAACAGAAAGAAGCTTTCTGAGAAACTTCTTTCTGTTCTGTGAAATCATTTCACAGAGTTACAGCTTTCCCTTCAGGAAGCCTTTCGCTAAGACAGTTCTTTTTGAGTTGGCAAAGTGATATTTGGAAGCCCATAGAGGGCTCTGGTGAAAGAGGAAATATCCTCAGATGAAATCTGGAAAGAAGCTTTCTGAGAAACTGCTCTTTGATGTGTGACTTCCACTCACAGAGTTACATCTGTATTTCGTGGATCTCTTTGCTAGCGTTATTTCTGTGGTATCTGACAACAGATATTTAGGATCCCTTTGAAGGCTATAGGGCCAAAGGAAATATCCTCCGATAACAAAGAGAAAGAAGCTTTCTGAGAAACTTCTTTGTGTTCTGTGAAATCATCTCACAGAGTTACAGCTTTCCCCTTAAGAAGCCTTTCGCTAAGACAGTTCTTGTGTAATTGGCAAAGTGATATTTGGAAGCCCTTCGAGGGCTATGGTGAAAAAGGAAATATCCTCCGACGAAATCTGGAAAGAAGCTCTCTGAGAAACTGCTTAGTGTTCTGTTAATTCATCTCACAGAGTTACAACTGTATTTCGTGGATCTCTTGGCTACCCTTATTTCTGTGGAATCTGAGAACAGATATTTCGGATCCCTTTGAAGACTATAGGGCCAAAGGAAATATCCTCCGATAACAAAGAGAAAGAAGCTTTCTGAGAAACTTCTGTGTGTTCTATGAAATCATCTCACAGAGATACAGCTTTCCCTTCAAGAAGCCTTTCGCTAAGACAGTTCTTGTGGAATTGGCAAAGTGATATTTGGAAGCCCATAGAGGGCTATGGTGAAAAAGGAAATATCCTCCGATGAAATCTGGAAAGAAGCTTTCTGAGAAACTGCTTAGTGTTCTGTTAATTCATCTCACAGTGTTACATCTATATTTCGTGGATCTCTTTGCTAGCCTTATTTCTGTGGAATCTGAGAACAGATGTTTCGGATCCCTTTGAAGACTATAGGGCCAAAGGAAATATCCTCCGATAACAAAGAGAAAGAAGCCTTCTGAGAAACTTCTTTGTTTTCTATGAAATCATCTCACAGAGTTACAGCTTTCCCCTCAAGGAGCCTTTCGCTAAGACAGTTCTTGTGGAATTGGCAAAGTGATATGTGGAAGCCTATAGAGGGATCTGGTGAAAAAGGAAATATCCTCAGATGACATCTGGAAAGCAGCTTTCTGAGAAACTGCTCTGTGATGTGTGTCTTCCACTCACAGAGTTACATCTGTATTTCGTGGAACTCTTTGCTAGCCTTATTTCTGTGGAATCTGAGAACAGATATTTCGGATCCCTTTGAAGACTATAGGCCAAAGGAGATATCCTCCGATAACAAAGAGAAAGAAGCTTTCTGAGAAACTTCTTTGTGTTCTGTGAAATCATCTCACAGAGTTCAGCTTTACCCTCAAGAAGCCTTTCGCTAAGACAGTTCTTGTGGAATTGGCAAAGTGATATTTGGAAGCCCATAGAGGGCTATGGTGAAAAAGGAAATATCCTCCCATGAAATCTGGAAAGAAGCTTTCTGAGAAACTGCTCTGTGATGTGTGACTTCCACTCAAAGAGTTACATCTGTATTTCGTGGATCTCTTGGCTAGCCTTATTTCTGTGGAATCTGAGAACACATATTTCGGATCCCTTTGAAGACTATAGGGCCAAAGGAAATATCCTCCGATTACAAAGAGAAAGAAGCTTTGTGAGAAACTTCTTTGTGTTCTATGAAATCATCTCACAGAGTTACAGCTTTCCCCTCAAGAAGCCTTTCGCTAAGACAGTTCTTGTGGAATTGGCAAAGTGATATTTGGAAGCCCATAGAGGGCTATGGTGAAAAAGGAAATATCCTCCGATGAAATCTGGAAAGAAGCTTTCTGAGAAACTGCTCTGTGATGTGTGACTTCCACTCACAGAGTTACATCTGTATTTCGTGGATCTCTTTGCTAGCCTTATTTCTGTGGAATCTGAGAACAGATATTTCGGATCCCTTAGAAGACTATAGGGCCAAAGGAAATATCCTCCGATAACTAAGAGAAAGAAGGTTTCTAAGAAATTCTTTGTGTTCTGCGAAATCATCTCACAGAGTTACAGCTTTCCCCTCAAGAAGCCTTTCCCTAAGACAGTTCTTGTGGAATTGGCAAAGTGATATTTGGAAGCCCATAGAGGGCTATGGTGAAAAAGGAAATATCCTCAGATGAAATCTGGAAAGAAGCTTTCTGAGAAACTGCTTAGTGTTCTGTTAATTCATCTCACAGAGTTACATCTGTATTTCGTGGATCTCTTTGCTAGCCTTATTTCTGTGGAATCTGAGAACAGATATTTCGGATCCCTTTGAAGACTATAGGGCCAAAGGAAATATCCTCCGATAACAAAGAGAAAGAAGCTTTCTGAGAAACTTCTTGGTGTTCTGTGAAATCATCTCACAGAGTTACAGCTTTCCCCTCCAGAAGCCTTTCGCTAAGACAGTTCTTGTGGAATTGGCAAAGTGATATTTCGAAGCCCATAGAGGGCTATGGTGAAAAAGGAAATATCCTCAGATGAAATCTGGAAAGAAGCTTTCTGAGAAACTGCTTAGTGTTCTGTTAATTCATCTCACAGAGTTACATCTGTATTTCGTGGATCTCTTGGCTAGCCTTATTTCTGTGGAATCTGAGAACAGATATTTCGGATCCCTTTGAAGACTCTAGGGCCAAAGGAAATATCCTCCGATAACAAAGAGAAAGAAGCTTTCTGAGAATCTTCTTTGTGTTCTGTGAAATCATCTCACAGAATTACAGCTTTCCCCTCAAGAAGCCTTTCGCTAAGACAGTTCTTGTGGAATTGGCAAAGTGATATTTGGAAGCCCATAGAGGGCTATGGTGAAAAAGGAAATATCCTCAGATGAAATCTGGAAAGAAGCTTTCTGAGAAACTGCTCTTTGACGTGTGACTTCCACGCACAGAGTAACATCTGTATTTCGTGGATCTCTTCGCTAGCGTTATTTCTGTGGAATCTGAGAACAGATATTTAGGATCCCTTTGAAGACTATAGGGCCAAAGGAAATATCCTCCGATAACTAAGAGAAAGAAGCTTTCTGAGAAACTTCTTTGTGTTCTCTGAAATCATCTCACAGAGTTACAGCTTTCCCCTCAAGAAGCCTTTCGCTAAGACAGTTGTTGTGGAATTGGCAAAGTGATATTTGGAAGCCCATAGAGGGCTATGGTGAAAAAGGAAATATCCTCAGATGAAATCTGGAAAGAAGCTTTCTGAGAAACTGCTTAGTGTTCTGCTAATTCATCTCACAGAGTTACATCTGTATTTCGTGGATCTCTTGGCTAGCCTTATTTCTGTGGAATCTGAGAACAGATATTTCGGATCCCTTTGAAGACTCTAGGGACAAAGGAAATATCCTCCGATAACAAAGAGAAAGAAGCTTTCTGAGAAACTTCTTTGTGTTCTGTGAAATCATCTCACAGAGTTACAGCTTTCCCCTCAAGAAGCCTTTCGCTAAGACAGTTCTTGTGGAATTGGCAAAGTGATATTTGGAAGCCCATAGAGGGCTATGGTGAAAAAGGAAATATCCTCAGATGAAATCTGGAAAGAAGCTTTCTGAGAAACTGCTTACTGTTCTGTTACTTCATCTCACAGAGTTACATCTGTATTTCGTGGATCTCTTTGCTAGCCTTATTTCTGTGGAATCTGAGAACAGATGTTTCGGATTCCTTTGAAAACTATAGGGCCAAAGGAAATATCCTCCGATAACAAAGAGAAAGAAGCTTTCTGAGAAACTTTTTTGTGTTCTGTGAAATCATCTCACAGAGTTACAGCTTTCCCCTCAAGAAGTCTTTCACTAAGACAGTTCTTGTGGAATTGGCAAAGTGATATTTGGAAGCCCATAGAGGGCTCTGGTGAAAAAGGAAATATCCTCAGATGAAATCTGGAAAGAAGCTTTCTGAGAAACTGCTCTGTGATGTGTGTCTTCCACTCACAGAGTTACATCTGTATTTCGTGGAACTCTTTGCTAGCCTTATTTCTGTGGAATCTGAGAACAGATATTTCGGATCCCTTTGAAGACTATAGGGCCAAAGGAAATATCCTCCGATAACTAAGAGAAAGAAGCCTTCCGAGAAACTTCTTTGTGTTCTGTGAAATCATCTCACAGAGTTACAGCTTTCCCCTCAGGAAGCCTTTCGCTAAGACAGTTCTTTTGGAGTTGGCAAAGTGATATTAGGAAGCCCATAGAGGGCTGTGGTGAAAAAGGAAATATCCTCCGATGAAATCTGGAAAGAAGCTTTCTGAGAAACTGCTTAGTGTTCTGTTAACTCATCTCATAGAGTTACATCTGTATTTCTTGGATCTCTTTGCGAGCCTTATTTCTGTGGAATCTGAGAACAGATATTTCGGATCCCTTTGAAGACTATAGGGCCAAAGGAAATATCCTCCGATAACTAAGAGTAAGAAGCTTTCTGAGAAACTTCGTTCTGTTTTGTGAAATCATCTCACAGAGTTACAGCTTTCCCCTCAAGAGGCCTTTGGGTAAGACAGTTCTTGTGGAATTGGCAAAGTGATATTTGGAAGCCCATTGAGGGCTATGGTGAAAAAGGAAATATCCTCCGATGAAATCTGGAAAGAAGCTTTCTGAGAAACTGCTTAGTGTTCTGTTAATTCATCTCACAGAGTTACATCTGTATTTCGTACATCTCTTTGCGAGCCTTATTTCTATGAAATCTGAGAACAGATATTTCAGATCCCTTTGAAGACTATAGGGCCAAAGGAAATATCCTCCGATCACAAAGAGAAAGAAGCTTTCTGAGAAACTTCTTTGTGTTCTGTGAAATCATCTCACAGAGTTACAGCTTTCCCCTCAAGAAGCCTTTCGCTAAGACAGTTCTTGTGGAATTGGCCAAGTTGTATTTGGAAGCCCATAGCGGGCTATGGTGAAAAAGGTAATATCCTCAGATGAAATCTGGAAAGAAGCTTTCTGAGAAACTGCTCTGTGATGTGTGACTTCCACTCACAGAGTTACATCTGTATTTCGTGGATCTCTTTGCTAGCCTTATTTCTGTGGAATCTGAGAACAGATATTTCGGATCCCTTAGAAGACTATAGGGCCAAAGGAAATATCCTCGGATAACTAAGAGAAAGAAGGTTTCTAAGAAATTCTTTGTGTTCTGTGAAATCATCTCACAGAGTTCCAGCTTTCCCCTCAAGAATCCTTTCGGTAAGACAGTTCTTGTGGAATTGGCAAATTGATATTTGGAAGCCCATAGAGGGCTCTGGTGAAAAAGGAAATAACCTCTGATGAAATCTGGAAAGAAGCTTTCTGAGAAACTGCTTAGTGTTCTGTTAATTCATCTCACAGAGTTACATCTGTATTTCGTGGATCTCTTGGCTAGCCTGATTTCTGTGGAATCTGAGAACAGATATTTCGGATCCCTTTGAAGACTCTAGGGCCAAAGGAAATATCCTCCGATAACAAAGAGAAAGAAGCTTTCTGAGAAACTTCTTTGTGTTCTGTGAAATCATCTCACAGAGTTACAGCTTTCCCCTCCAGAAGCCTTTCGCTAAGACAGTTCTTGTGGAATTGGCAAAGTGATATTTGGAAGCCCATAGAGGGCTATGGTGAAAAAGGAAATATCCTCAGATGAAATCTGGAAAGAAGCTTTCTGAGAAACTGCTTACTGTTCTGTTACTTCATCTCACAGAGTTACATCTGTATTTCGTGGATCTCTTTGCTAGCCTTATTTCTGGGGAATCTGAGAACAGATGTTTCGGATCCCTTTGAAGACTATAGGGCCAAAGGAAATATCCTCCGATAACAAAGAGAAAGAAGCCTTCTGAGAAACTTCTTTGTGTTCTATGAAATCATCTCACAGAGTTACAGCTTTCCCCTCAAGGAGCCTTTCGCTAAGACAGTTCTTGTGGAATTGGCAAAGTGATATGTGGAAGCCCATAGAGGGCTCTGGTGAAAAAGGAAATATCCTCAGATGACATCTGGAAAGCAGCGTTCTGAGAAACTGCTCTGTGATGTGTGTCTTCCACTCACACAGTTACATCTGTATTTCGTGGAACTCTTTGCTAGCCTTATTTCTGTGGAATCTGAGAACATATATTTCGGATCCCTTTGAAGACTATAGGGCCAAAGGAAATATCCTCCGATAACTAACAGAAAGAAGCTTTCTGAGAAACTTCTTTCTGTTCTGTGAAATCATTTCACAGAGTTACAGCTTTCCCTTCAGGAAGCCTTTCGCTAAGACAGTTCTTTTTGAGTTGGCAAAGTGATATTTGGAAGCCCATAGAGGGCTCTGGTGAAAGAGGAAATATCCTCAGATGAAATCTGGAAAGAAGCTTTCTGAGAAACTGCTCTTTGATGTGTGACTTCCACTCACAGAGTTACATCTGTATTTCGTGGATCTCTTTGCTAGCGTTATTTCTGTGGTATCTGACAACAGATATTTAGGATCCCTTTGAAGGCTATAGGGCCAAAGGAAATATCCTCCGATAACAAAGAGAAAGAAGCTTTCTGAGAAACTTCTTTGTGTTCTGTGAAATCATCTCACAGAGTTACAGCTTTCCCCTTAAGAAGCCTTTCGCTAAGACAGTTCTTGTGTAATTGGCAAAGTGATATTTGGAAGCCCTTCGAGGGCTATGGTGAAAAAGGAAATATCCTCCGACGAAATCTGGAAAGAAGCTCTCTGAGAAACTGCTTAGTGTTCTGTTAATTCATCTCACAGAGTTACAACTGTATTTCGTGGATCTCTTGGCTACCCTTATTTCTGTGGAATCTGAGAACAGATATTTCGGATCCCTTTGAAGACTATAGGGCCAAAGGAAATATCCTCCGATAACAAAGAGAAAGAAGCTTTCTGAGAAACTTCTGTGTGTTCTATGAAATCATCTCACAGAGATACAGCTTTCCCTTCAAGAAGCCTTTCGCTAAGACAGTTCTTGTGGAATTGGCAAAGTGATATTTGGAAGCCCATAGAGGGCTATGGTGAAAAAGGAAATATCCTCCGATGAAATCTGGAAAGAAGCTTTCTGAGAAACTGCTTAGTGTTCTGTTAATTCATCTCACAGAGTTACATCTGTATTTCGTGGATCTCTTGGCTAGCCTTATTTCTGTGGAATCTGAGAACAGATATTACGGATCCCTTTGAAGACTAGAGGGCCAAAGGAAATATCCTCTGATTACAAAGAGAAAGAAGCTTTGTGAGAAACTTCTTTGTGTTCTATGAAATCATCTCACAGAGTTACAGCTCTCCCTTCAAGAAGCCTTTCGCTAAGACAGTTCTTGTGGAATTGGCAAAGTGATATTTGGAAGCCCATAGAGGGCTATGGTGAAAAAGGAAATATCCTCAGATGAAATCTGGAAAGAAGCTTTCTGAGAAACTGCTCTGTGATGTGTGACTTCCACTCACAGAGTTACATCTGTATTTCGTGGATCTCTTTGCTAGCCTTATTTCTGTGGAATCTGAGAACAGATATTTCTGATCCCTTTGAAGACTATAGGGCCAAAGGAAATATCCTCCGATAACTAAGAGAAAGAAGCTTTCTGAGAAACTTCTTTGTGTTCTGTGAAATCATCTCACAGAGTTACAGCGTTCCCCTCAAGAAGCCTTTCACTAAGACAGTTCTTGTGGAATTGGCAAAGTGATATTTGGAAGCCCCTAGAGGGCTATGGTGAAAAAGGAAATATCCTCCGATGAAATCTGGAAAGAGGCTTTCTGAGAATCTGCTTAGTGTTCTGTTAATTCATCTCACAGAGTTACATCTATATTTCGTGGATCTCTTTGCTAGCCTTATTTCTGTGGAATCTGAGAACAGATATTTCGGATCCCTTTGAAGACTATAGGGCCAAAGGAAATATCCTCCGATAACAAAGAGAAAGAAGCTTTCTGAGAAACTTCTTTGTGTTCTGTGAAATCATCTCACAGAGTTCAGCTTTCCCCTCAAGAAGCCTATCGCTAAGACAGTTCTTTGGGAATTGGCAAAGTGATATTTGGAAGCCCATAGAGGGCTATGGTGAAAAAGGAAATATCCTCAGATGAAATCTGGAAAGAAGCTTTCTGAGAAACTGCTCTGTGATGTGTGACTTCCACTCACAGAGTTACATCTGTATTTCGTGGATCTCTTTGCTAGCCTTATTTCTGTGGAATCTGAGAACAGATATTTCGGATCCCTTAGAAGACTATAGGGCCAAAGGAAATATCCTCCGATAACTAAGAGAAAGAAGGTTCCTAAGAAATTCTTTGTGTTCTGTGAAATCATCTCACAGAGTTACAGCTTTCCCCTCAAGAAGCCTTTCCCTAAGACAGTTCTTGTGGAATTGGCAAAGTGATATTTGGAAGCCCATAGAGGGCTATGGTGAAAATGGAAATATCCTCAGATGAAATCTGGAAAGAAGCTTTCTGAGAAACTGCTTAGTGTTCTGTTAATTCATCTCACAGAGTTACATCTGTATTTCGTGGATGTCTTTGCTAGCCTTATTTCTGGGAAATCTGAGAACAGATATTTCGGATCCCTTTGAAGACTATAGGGACAAAGGAAATATCTTCTGATAACAAAGAGAAAGAAGCTTTCTGAGAAACTTCTTTGTATTCTGTGAAATCATCTCACAGAGTTACAGCTTTCCCCTCAAGAAGTCTTTCGCTAAAACAGTTCTTGTGGAATTGGCAAATTGATATTTGGAAGCCCATAGAGGGCTCTGGTGAAAAAGGAAATATCCTCAGATGAAATCTGGAAAGAAGCTTTCTGAGAAACTGCTCTTTGATGTGTGACTTCCACTCACAGTGTTACATCTGTATTTCGTGGATCTCTTTGCTAGCGTTATTTCTGTGGTATCTGACACCAGATATTTAGGATCCCTTTGAAGACTATAGGGCCAAAGGAAATATCCTCCGATAACTAAGAGAAAGAAGCTTTCTGAGAAACTTCTTTGTGTTCTGTGAAATCATCTCACAGAGTTACAGCTTTCCCCTCAAGAAGCCTTTCGCTAAGACAGTTCTTGTGGAATTGGCAAAGTGATATTTGGAAGCCCATAGAGGGCTATGGTGAAAAAGGAAATATCCTCCGATGAAATATGGAAAGAAGCTTTCTGAGAAACTGCTTAGTGTTCTGTTAATTCATCTCACATAGTTACATCTATATTTCTTGGATCTATTGCTAGCCTTATTTCTGTGGAATCTGAGAACAGATATTTCGGATCCCTTTGAAGACTATAGGCCAAAGGAAATATCCTCCGATAACAAAGAGAAAGAAGCTTTCTGAGAAACTTCTTTGTGTTCTGTGAAATCATCTCACAGAGTTCAGCTTTACCCTCAAGAAGCCTTTCGCTAAGACAGTTCTTGTGGAATTGGCAAAGTGATATTTGGAAGCCCATAGAGGGCTATGGTGAAAAAGGAAATATCCTCCCATGAAATCTGGAAAGAAGCTTTCTGAGAAACTGCTCTGTGATGTGTGACTTCCACTCAAAGAGTTACATCTGTATTTCGTGGATCTCTTGGCTAGCCTTATTTCTGTGGAATCTGAGAACACATATTTCGGATCCCTTTGAAGACTATAGGGCCAAAGGAAATATCCTCCGATTACAAAGAGAAAGAAGCTTTGTGAGAAACTTCTTTGTGTTCTATGAAATCATCTCACAGAGTTACAGCTTTCCCTTCAAGAAGCCTTTCGCTAAGACAGTTCTTGTGGAATTGGCAAAGTGATATTTGGAAGCCCATAGAGGGCTATGGTGAAAAAGGAAATATCCTCCGATGAAAGATGGAAAGAAGCTTTCTGAGAAACTGCTCTGTGATGTGTGACTTCCACTCACAGAGTTACATCTGTATTTCGTGGATCTCTTTGCTAGCCTTTTTTCTGTGGAATCTGAGAACAGATATTTCGGATCCCTTAGAAGACTATAGGGCCAAAGGAAATATCCTCGGATAACTAAGAGAAAGAAGGTTTCTAAGAAATTCTTTGTGTTCTGTGAAATCATCTCACAGAGTTACAGCTTTCCCCTCAAGAAGTCTTTCCCTAAGACAGTTCTTGTGGAATTGGCAAAGTGATATTTGGAAGCCCATAGAGGGCTATGGTGAAAAAGGAAATATCCTCAGATGAAATCTGGAAAGAAGCTTTCTGAGAAACTGCTTAGTGTTCTGTTAATTCATCTCACAGAGTTACATCTGTATTTCGTGGATGTCTTTGCTAGCCTTATTTCTGGGGAATCTGAGAACAGATGTTTCGGATCCCTTTGAAGACTATAGGGACAAAGGAAATATCTTCCGATAACAAAGAGAAAGAAGCTTTCTGAGAAACTTCTTTGTATTCTGTGAAATCATCTCACAGAGTTACAGCTTTCCCCTCAAGAAGTCTTTCGCTAAAACAGTTCTTGTGGAATTGGCAAATTGATATTTGGAAGCCCATAGAGGGCTCTGGTGAAAAAGGAAATATCCTCAGATGAAATCTGGAAAGAAGCTTTCTGAGAAACTGCTCTTTGATGTGTGACTTCCACTCACAGAGTTACATCTGTATTTCGTGGATCTCTTTGCTAGCGTTATTTCTGTGGTATCTGACACCAGATATTTAGGATCCCTTTGAAGACTATAGGGCCAAAGGAAATATCCTCCGATAACTAAGAGAAAGAAGCTTTCTTGGAAACTTCTTTGTGTTCTGTGAAATCATCTCCCAGAGTTACAGCTTTCCCCTAAAGAAGCCTTTCGCTAAGACAGTTCTTGTGTAATTGGCAAAGTGATATTTGGAAGCCCATAGAGGGCTATGGTGAAAAAGGAAATATCCTCAGATGAAATCTGGAAAGAAGCTTTCTGAGAAACTGCTTAGTGTTCTGCTAATTCATCTCACAGAGTTACATCTGTATTTCGTGGATCTCTTGGCTAGCCTTATTTCTGTGGAATCTGAGAACAGATATTTCGGATCCCTTTGAAGACTCTAGGGCCAAAGGAAATATCCTCCGATAACAAAGAGAAAGAAGCTTTCTGAGAAACTTCTTTGTGTTCTGTGAAATCATCTCACAGAGTTACAGCTTTCCCCTCAAGAAGCCTTTCGCTAAGACAGTTCTTGTGGAATTGGCAAAGTGATATTTGGAAGCCCATAGAGGGCTATGTTGAAAAAGGAAATATCCTCCGATGAAATCTGGAAAGAAGCTTTCTGAGAAACTGCTTACTGTTCTGTTACTTCATCTCACAGAGTTACATCTGTATTTCGTGGATCTCTTTGCTAGCCTTATTTCTGTGGAATCTGAGAACAGATGTTTCGGATTCCTTTGAAAACTATAGGGCCAAAGGAAATATCCTCCGATAACAAAGAGAAAGAAGCTTTCTGAGAAACTTTTTTGTGTTCTGTGAAATCATCTCACAGAGTTACAGCTTTCCCCTCAAGAAGCCTTTCACTAAGACAGTTCTTGTGGAATTGGCAAAGTGATATTTGGAAGCCCATAGAGGGCTCTGGTGAAAAAGGAAATATCCTCAGATGAAATCTGGAAAGAAGCTTTCTGAGAAACTGCTCTGTGATGTGTGTCTTCCACTCACAGAGTTACATCTGTATTTCGTGGAACTCTTTGCTAGCCTTATTTCTGTGGAATCTGAGAACAGATATTTCGGATCCCTTTGAAGACTATAGGGCCAAAGGAAATATCCTCCGATAACTAAGAGAAAGAAGCCTTCTGAGAAACTTCTTTGTGTTCTGTGAAATCATCTCACAGAGTTACAGCTTTCCCCTCAGGAAGCCTTTCGCTAAGACAGTTCTTTTGGAGTTGGCAAAGTGATATTAGGAAGCCCATAGAGGGCTGTGGTGAAAAAGGAAATATCCTCCGATGAAATCTGGAAAGAAGCTTTCTGAGAAACTGCTTAGTGTTCTGTTACCTCATCTCATAGAGTTACATCTGTATTTCTTGGATCTCTTTGCGAGCCTTATTTCTGTGGAATCTGAGAACAGATATTTCGGATCCCTTTGAAGACTATAGGGCCAAAGGAAATATCCTCCGATAACAAAGAGTAAGAAGCTTTCTGAGAAACTTCGTTCTGTTTCGTGAAATCATCTCACAGAGTTACAGCTTTCCCCTCAAGAGGCCTTTGGGTAAGACAGTTCTTGTGGAATTGGCAAAGTGATATTTGGAAGCCCATTGAGGGCTATGGTGAAAAAGGAAATATCCTCCCATGAAATCTGGAAAGAAGCTTTCTGAGAAACTGCTTAGTGTTCTGTTAATTCATCTCACAGAGTTACATCTGTATTTCGTACATCTCTTTGCGAGCCTTATTTCTGTGGAATCTGAGAACAGATATTTCGGATCCCTTTGAAGACTATAGGGCCAAAGGAAATATCCTCCGATCACAAAGAGAAAGAAGCTTTCTGAGAAACTTCTTTGTGTTCTGTGAAATCATCTCACAGAGTTACAGCTTTCCCCTCAAGAAGCCTTTCGCTAAGACAGTTCTTGTGGAGTTGGCCAAGTTGTATTTGGAAGCCCATAGCGGGCTATGGTGAAAAAGGTAATATCCTCAGATGAAATCTGGAAAGAAGCTTTCTGAGAAACTGCTCTGTGATGTGTGACTTCCACTCACAGAGTTACATCTGTATTTCGTGGATCTCTTTGCTAGCCTTATTTCTGTGGAATCTGAGAACAGATATTTCGGATCCCTTAGAAGACTATAGGGCCAAAGGAAATATCCTCGGATAACTAAGAGAAAGAAGGTTTCTAAGAAATTCTTTGTGTTCTGTGAAATCATCTCACAGAGTTCCAGCTTTCCCCTCAAGAATCCTTTCGGTAAGACAGTTCTTGTGGAATTGGCAAATTGATATTTGGAAGCCCATAGAGGGCTCTGGTGAAAAAGGAAATAACCTCTGATGAAATCTGGAAAGAAGCTTTCTGAGAAACTGCTTAGTGTTCTGTTAATTCATCTCACAGAGTTACATCTGTATTTCGTGGATCTCTTGGCTAGCCTGATTTCTGTGGAATCTGAGAACAGATATTTCGGATCCCTTTGAAGACTCTAGGGCCAAAGGAAATATCCTCCGATAACAAAGAGAAAGAAGCTTTCTGAGAAACTTCTTTGTGTTCTGTGAAATCATCTCACAGAGTTACAGCTTTCCCCTCCAGAAGCCTTTCGCTAAGACAGTTCTTGTGGAATTGGCAAAGTGATATTTGGAAGCCCATAGAGGGCTATGGTGAAAAAGGAAATATCCTCAGATGAAATCTGGAAAGAAGCTTTCTGAGAAACTGCTTACTGTTCTGTTACTTCATCTCACAGAGTTACATCTGTATTTCGTGGATCTCTTTGCTAGCCTTATTTCTGGGGAATCTGAGAACAGATGTTTCGGATCCCTTTGAAGACTATAGGGCCAAAGGAAATATCCTCCGATAACAAAGAGAAAGAAGCCTTCTGAGAAACTTCTTTGTGTTCTATGAAATCATCTCACAGAGTTACAGCTTTCCCCTCAAGGAGCCTTTCGCTAAGACAGTTCTTGTGGAATTGGCAAAGTGATATGTGGAAGCCCATAGAGGGCTCTGGTGAAAAAGGAAATATCCTCAGATGACATCTGGAAAGCAGCGTTCTGAGAAACTGCTCTGTGATGTGTGTCTTCCACTCACACAGTTACATCTGTATTTCGTGGAACTCTTTGCTAGCCTTATTTCTGTGGAATCTGAGAACATATATTTCGGATCCCTTTGAAGACTATAGGGCCAAAGGAAATATCCTCCGATAACTAAGAGAAAGAAGCTTTCTGAGAAACTTCTTTCTGTTCTGTGAAATCATCTCACAGAGTTACAGCTTTCCCTTCAGGAAGCCTTTCGCTAAGACAGTTCTTTTTGAGTTGGCAAAGTGATATTTGGAAGCCCATAGAGGGCTCTGGTGAAAGAGGAAATATCCTCAGATGAAATCTGGAAAGAAGCTTTCTGAGAAACTGCTCTTTGATGTGTGACTTCCACTCACAGAGTTACATCTGTATTTCGTGGATCTCTTTGCTAGCGTTATTTCTGTGGTATCTGACAACAGATATTTAGGATCCCTTTGAAGGCTATAGGGCCAAAGGAAATATCCTCCGATAACAAAGAGAAAGAAGTTTTCTGAGAAACTTCTTTGTGTTCTGTGAAATCATCTCACAGAGTTACAGCTTTCCCCTTAAGAAGCCTTTCGCTAAGACAGTTCTTGTGTAATTGGCAAAGTGATATTTGGAAGCCCTTCGAGGGCTATGGTGAAAAAGGAAATATCCTCCGACGAAATCTGGAAAGAAGCTCTCTGAGAAACTGCTTAGTGTTCTGTTAATTCATCTCACAGAGTTACAACTGTATTTCGTGGATCTCTTGGCTACCCTTATTTCTGTGGAATCTGAGAACAGATATTTCGGATCCCTTTGAAGACTATAGGGCCAAAGGAAATATCCTCCGATAACAAAGAGAAAGAAGCTTTCTGAGAAACTTCTGTGTGTTCTATGAAATCATCTCACAGAGATACAGCTTTCCCTTCAAGAAGCCTTTCGCTAAGACAGTTCTTGTGGAATTGGCAAAGTGATATTTGGAAGCCCATAGAGGGCTATGGTGAAAAAGGAAATCTCCTCCGATGAAATCTGGAAAGAAGCTTTCTGAGAAACTGCTTAGTGTTCTGTTAATTCATCTCACAGTGTTACATCTATATTTCGTGGATCTCTTTGCTAGCCTTATTTCTGTGGAATCTGAGAACAGATGTTTCGGATCCCTTTGAAGACTATAGGGCCAAAGGAAATATCCTCCGATAACAAAGAGAAAGAAGCCTTCTGAGAAACTTCTTTGTTTTCTATGAAATCATCTCACAGAGTTACAGCTTTCCCCTCAAGGAGCCTTTCGCTAAGACAGTTCTTGTGGAATTGGCAAAGTGATATGTGGAAGCCTATAGAGGGATCTGGTGAAAAAGGAAATATCCTCAGATGACATCTGGAAAGCAGCTTTCTGAGAAACTGCTCTGTGATGTGTGTCTTCCACTCACAGAGTTACATCTGTATTTCGTGGAACTCTTTGCTAGCCTTATTTCTGTGGAATCTGAGAACAGATATTTCGGATCCCTTTGAAGACTATAGGGCCAAAGGAAATATCCTCCGATAACTAAGAGAAAGAAGCTTTCTGAGAAACTTCTTTCTGTTCTGTGAAATCATCTCACAGAGTTACAGCTTTCCCTTCAGGAAGCCTTTCGCTAAGACAGTTCTTTTTGAGTTGGCAAAGTGATATTTGGAAGCCCATAGAGGGCTCTGGTGAAAGAGGAAATATCCTCAGATGAAATCTGGAAAGAAGCTTTCTGAGAAACTGCTCTTTGATGTGTGACTTCCACTCACAGAGTTACATCTGTATTTCGTGGATCTCTTTGCTAGCGTTATTTCTGTGGTATCTGACAACAGATATTTAGGATCCCTTTGAAGGCTATAGGGCCAAAGGAAATATCCTCCGATAACAAAGAGAAAGAAGTTTTCTGAGAAACTTCTTTGTGTTCTGTGAAATCATCTCACAGAGTTACAGCTTTCCCCTTAAGAAGCCTTTCGCTAAGACAGTTCTTGTGTAATTGGCAAAGTGATATTTGGAAGCCCTTCGAGGGCTATGGTGAAAAAGGAAATATCCTCCGACGAAATCTGGAAAGAAGCTCTCTGAGAAACTGCTTAGTGTTCTGTTAATTCATCTCACAGAGTTACAACTGTATTTCGTGGATCTCTTGGCTACCCTTATTTCTGTGGAATCTGAGAACAGATATTTCGGATCCCTTTGAAGACTATAGGGCCAAAGGAAATATCCTCCGATAACAAAGAGAAAGAAGCTTTCTGAGAAACTTCTGTGTGTTCTATGAAATCATCTCACAGAGATACAGCTTTCCCTTCAAGAAGCCTTTCGCTAAGACAGTTCTTGTGGAATTGGCAAAGTGATATTTGGAAGCCCATAGAGGGCTATGGTGAAAAAGGAAATCTCCTCCGATGAAATCTGGAAAGAAGCTTTCTGAGAAACTGCTTAGTGTTCTGTTAATTCATCTCACAGTGTTACATCTATATTTCGTGGATCTCTTTGCTAGCCTTATTTCTGTGGAATCTGAGAACAGATGTTTCGGATCCCTTTGAAGACTATAGGGCCAAAGGAAATATCCTCCGATAACAAAGAGAAAGAAGCCTTCTGAGAAACTTCTTTGTTTTCTATGAAATCATCTCACAGAGTTACAGCTTTCCCCTCAAGGAGCCTTTCGCTAAGACAGTTCTTGTGGAATTGGCAAAGTGATATGTGGAAGCCTATAGAGGGATCTGGTGAAAAAGGAAATATCCTCAGATGACATCTGGAAAGCAGCTTTCTGAGAAACTGCTCTGTGATGTGTGTCTTCCACTCACAGAGTTACATCTGTATTTCGTGGAACTCTTTGCTAGCCTTATTTCTGTGGAATCTGAGAACAGATATTTCGGATCCCTTTGAAGACTATAGGGCCAAAGGAAATATCCTCCGATAACTAAGAGAAAGAAGCTTTCTGAGAAACTTCTTTCTGTTCTGTGAAATCATCTCACAGAGTTACAGCTTTCCCTTCAGGAAGACTTTCGCTAAGACAGTTCTTTTGGAGTTGGCAAAGTGATATTTGGAAGCCCATAGAGGGCTATGGTGAAAAAGGAAATATCCTCAGATGAAATCTGGAAAGAAGCTTTCTGAGAAACTGCTTAGTGTTCTGTTAATTCATCTCATAGAGTTACATCTACATTTCTTGGATCTCTTTGCTAGCCTTATTTCTATGAAATCTGAGAACAGATATTTCAGATCCCTTTGAAGACTATTGGGCCAAAGCAAATATCCTCCGATAACAAAGAGAAAGAAGCTTTCTGAGAAACTTCTTTGTTTTCTGTGAAATCATCTCACAGAGTTACAGCTTTCCCCTCAAGAAGCCTTTCGCTAAGACAGTTCTTGTGGAATTGGCAAAGTGATATTTGGAAGCATATAGAGGGCTACGGTGAAAAAGGAAATATCCTCAGATGAAATCTGGAAAGAAGCTTTCTGAGAAACTGCTCTGTGATGTGTGACTTCCACTCACAGAGTTACATCTGTATTTCGTGGATCTCTTTGCTAGCCTTATTTCTGTGGAATCTGAGAACAGATATTTAGTGTCCCTTTGAAGACTATAGGGCCAAAGGAAATATCCTCCGATAACTAAGAGAAAGAAGCTTTCTGAGAAACTTCTCTGTGTTCTGTGAAATCATCTCACAGAGTTACAGCTTTCCCCTCAAGAAGCCTTTCGCTAAGACAGATCTTGTGGAATTGGCAAAGTTATATTTGGAAGCCCATAGAGGGCTACGGTGAAAAAGGAAATATCCTCAGATGAAATCTGGAAAGAAGCTTTCTGAGAAACTGCTTAGTGTTCTGTTAATTCATCTCACAGAGTTACAACTGTATTTCGTGGATCTCGTGGCTAGCCTTATTTCTGTGGAATCTGAGAAGAGATATTTCGGATCCCTTTGAAGACTATAGGGCCAAAGGAAATATCCTCCGATTACAAAGAGAAAGAAGGTTTGTGAGAAACTTCTTTGTGTTCTATGAAATCATCTCACAGAGTTACAGCTTTCCCTTCAAGAAGCCTTTCGCTAAGACAGTTCTTGTGGAATTGGCAAAGTGATATTTGGAAGCCCATAGAGGGCTATGGTGAAAAAGGAAATATCCTCAGATGAAATCTGGAAAGAAGCTTTCTGAGAAACTGCTCTATGATGTGTGACTTCCAATCACAGAGTTACATCTGTATTTCGTGGATCTCTTTGCTAGCCTTATTTCTGTGGAATCTGAGAACAGATATTTCGGATCCCTTAGAAGACTATAGGGCCAAAGGAAATATCCCCTGATAACTAAGAGAAAGAAGGTTTCTAAGAAATTTTTTGTGTTCTGTGAAATCATCTCACAGAGTTACAGCTTTCCCCTCAAGAAGCCTTTCCCTAAGACAGTTCTTGTGGAATTGGCAAAGTGATATTTGGAAGCCCATAGAGGGCTCTGGTGAAAAAGGAAATATCCTCAGATGAAATCTGGAAAGAAGCTTTCTGAGAAACTGCTTAGTGTTCTGTTAATTCATCTCACAGAGTTACATCTGTATTTCGTGGATGTCTTTGCTAGCCTTATTTCTGGGGAATCTGGGAACAGATATTTCGGATCCCTTTGAAGACTACAGGGCCAAAGGAAATATCCTCCGATAACTAAGAGAAAGAAGCTTTCTGAGAAACTTCTTTGTGTTCTGTGAAATCATCTCACAGAGTTACAGCTTTCCCCTCAAGAAGCCTTTCGCTAAGACAGTTCTTGTGGAATTGGCAAAGTGATATTTGGAAGCCCATAGAGGGCTATGGTGAAATAGGAAATATCCTCAGATGAAATCTGGAAAGAAGCTTTCTGAGAAACTGCTTAGTGTTCTGTTAATTCATCTCACAGAGTTACATCTGTATTTCGTGGATCTCTTGGCTAGCCTTATTTCTGTGGAATCTGAGAACAGATATTACGGATCCCTTTGAAGACTAGAGGGCCAAAGGAAATATCCTCTGATTACAAAGAGAAAGAAGCTTTGTGAGAAACTTCTTTGTGTTCTATGAAATCATCTCACAGAGTTACAGCTCTCCCTTCAAGAAGCCTTTCGCTAAGACAGTTCTTGTGGAATTGGCAAAGTGATATTTGGAAGCCCATAGAGGGCTATGGTGAAAAAGGAAATATCCTCAGATGAAATCTGGAAAGAAGCTTTCTGAGAAACTGCTCTGTGATGTGTGACTTCCACTCACAGAGTTACATCTGTATTTCGTGGATCTCTTTGCTAGCCTTATTTCTGTGGAATCTGAGAACAGATATTTCTGATCCCTTTGAAGACTATAGGGCCAAAGGAAATATCCTCCGATAACTAAGAGAAAGAAGCTTTCTGAGAAACTTCTTTGTGTTCTGTGAAATCATCTCACAGAGTTACAGCGTTCCCCTCAAGAAGCCTTTCACTAAGACAGTTCTTGTGGAATTGGCAAAGTGATATTTGGAAGCCCCTAGAGGGCTATGGTGAAAAAGGAAATATCCTCCGATGAAATCTGGAAAGAGGCTTTCTGAGAATCTGCTTAGTGTTCTGTTAATTCATCTCACAGAGTTACATCTATATTTCGTGGATCTCTTTGCTAGCCTTATTTCTGTGGAATCTGAGAACAGATATTTCGGATCCCTTTGAAGACTATAGGGCCAAAGGAAATATCCTCCGATAACAAAGAGAAAGAAGCTTTCTGAGAAACTTCTTTGTGTTCTGTGAAATCATCTCACAGAGTTCAGCTTTCCCCTCAAGAAGCCTATCGCTAAGACAGTTCTTTGGGAATTGGCAAAGTGATATTTGGAAGCCCATAGAGGGCTATGGTGAAAAAGGAAATATCCTCAGATGAAATCTGGAAAGAAGCTTTCTGAGAAACTGCTCTGTGATGTGTGACTTCCACTCACAGAGTTACATCTGTATTTCGTGGATCTCTTTGCTAGCCTTATTTCTGTGGAATCTGAGAACAGATATTTCGGATCCCTTAGAAGACTATAGGGCCAAAGGAAATATCCTCCGATAACTAAGAGAAAGAAGGTTCCTAAGAAATTCTTTGTGTTCTGTGAAATCATCTCACAGAGTTACAGCTTTCCCCTCAAGAAGCCTTTCCCTAAGACAGTTCTTGTGGAATTGGCAAAGTGATATTTGGAAGCCCATAGAGGGCTATGGTGAAAATGGAAATATCCTCAGATGAAATCTGGAAAGAAGCTTTCTGAGAAACTGCTTAGTGTTCTGTTAATTCATCTCACAGAGTTACATCTGTATTTCGTGGATGTCTTTGCTAGCCTTATTTCTGGGGAATCTGAGAACAGATATTTCGGATCCCTTTGAAGACTATAGGGACAAAGGAAATATCTTCTGATAACAAAGAGAAAGAAGCTTTCTGAGAAACTTCTTTGTATTCTGTGAAATCATCTCACAGAGTTACAGCTTTCCCCTCAAGAAGTCTTTCGCTAAAACAGTTCTTGTGGAATTGGCAAATTGATATTTGGAAGCCCATAGAGGGCTCTGGTGAAAGAGGAAATATCCTCAGATGAAATCTGGAAAGAAGCTTTCTGAGAAACTGCTCTTTGATGTGTGACTTCCACTCACAGAGTTACATCTGTATTTCGTGGATCTCTTTGCTAGCGTTATTTCTGTGGTATCTGACAACAGATATTTAGGATCCCTTTGAAGGCTATAGGGCCAAAGGAAATATCCTCCGATAACAAAGAGAAAGAAGCTTTCTGAGAAACTTCTTTGTGTTCTGTGAAATCATCTCACAGAGTTACAGCTTTCCCCTTAAGAAGCCTTTCGCTAAGACAGTTCTTGTGTAATTGGCAAAGTGATATTTGGAAGACCTTCGAGGGCTATGGTGAAAAAGGAAATATCCTCCGACGAAATCTGGAAAGAAGCTTTCTGAGAAACTGCTTAGTGTTCTGTTAATTCATCTCACAGAGTTACAACTGTATTTCGTGGATCTCTTGGCTACCCTTATTTCTGTGGAATCTGAGAACAGATATTTCGGATCCCTTTGAAGACTATAGGGCCAAAGGAAATATCCTCCGATAACAAAGAGAAAGAAGCTTTCTGAGAAACTTCTGTGTGTTCTATGAAATCATCTCACAGAGATACAGCTTTCCCTTCAAGAAGCCTTTCGCTAAGACAGTTCTTGTGGAATTGGCAAAGTGATATTTGGAAGCCCATAGAGGGCTATGGTGAAAAAGGAAATATCCTCCGATGAAATCTGGAAAGAAGCTTTCTGAGAAACTGCTTAGTGTTCTGTTAATTCATCTCACAGTGTTACATCTATATTTCGTGGATCTCTTTGCTAGCCTTATTTCTGTGGAATCTGAGAACAGATGTTTCGGATCCCTTTGAAGACTATAGGGCCAAAGGAAATATACTCCGATAACAAAGAGAAAGAAGCCTTCTGAGAAACTTCTTTGTTTTCTATGAAATCATCTCACAGAGTTACAGCTTTCCCCTCAAGGAGCCTTTCGCTAAGACAGTTCTTGTGGAATTGGCAAAGTGATATGTGGAAGCCTATAGAGGGATCTGGTGAAAAAGGAAATATCCTCAGATGACATCTGGAAAGCAGCTTTCTGAGAAACTGCTCTGTGATGTGTGTCTTCCACTCACAGAGTTACATCTGTATTTCGTGGAACTCTTTGCTAGCCTTATTTCTGTGGAATCTGAGAACAGATATTTCGGATCCCTTTGAAGACTATAGGGCCAAAGGAAATATCCTCCGATAACTAAGAGAAAGAAGCTTTCTGAGAAACTTCTTTCTGTTCTGTGAAATCATCTCACAGAGTTACAGCTTTCCCTTCAGGAAGACTTTCGCTAAGACAGTTCTTTTGGAGTTGGCAAAGTGATATTTGGAAGCCCATAGAGGGCTATGGTGAAAAAGGAAATATCCTCCGATGAAATCTGGAAAGAAGCTTTCTGAGAAGCTGCTTAGTGTTCTGTTAATTCATCTCATAGAGTTACATCTACATTTCTTGGATCTCTTTGCTAGCCTTATTTCTATGAAATCTGAGAACAGATATTTCAGATCCCTTTGAAGACTATAGGGCCAAAGGAAATATCCTCCGATAACTAAGAGAAAGAAGCTTTCTGAGAAACTTCTTTGTGTTCTGTGAAATCATCTCACAGAGTTACAGCTTTCCCCTTAAGAAGCCTTTCGCTAAGACAGTTCTTGTGTAATTGGCAAAGTGATATTTGGAAGCCCTTCGAGGGCTATGGTGAAAAAGGAAATATCCTCCGACGAAATCTGGAAAGAAGCTTTCTGAGAAACTGCTTAGTGTTCTGTTAATTCATCTCACAGAGTTACAACTGTATTTCGTGGATCTCTTGGCTACCCTTATTTCTGTGGAATCTGAGAACAGATATTTCGGATCCCTTTGAAGACTATAGGGCCAAAGGAAATATCCTCTGATAACAAAGAGAAAGAAGCTTTCTGAGAAACTTCTGTGTGTTCTATGAAATCATCTCACAGAGATACAGCTTTCCCTTCAAGAAGCCTTTCGCTAAGACAGTTCTTGTGGAATTGGCAAAGTGATATTTGGAAGCCCATAGAGGGCTATGGTGAAAAAGGAAATATCCTCCGATGAAATCTGGAAAGAAGCTTTCTGAGAAACTGCTTAGTGTTCTGTTAATTCATCTCACAGTGTTACATCTATATTTCGTGGATCTCTTTGCTAGCCTTATTTCTGTGGAATCTGAGAACAGATGTTTCGGATCCCTTTGAAGACTATAGGGCCAAAGGAAATATACTCCGATAACAAAGAGAAAGAAGCCTTCTGAGAAACTTCTTTGTTTTCTATGAAATCATCTCACAGAGTTACAGCTTTCCCCTCAAGGAGCCTTTCGCTAAGACAGTTCTTGTGGAATTGGCAAAGTGATATGTGGAAGCCTATAGAGGGATCTGGTGAAAAAGGAAATATCCTCAGATGACATCTGGAAAGCAGCTTTCTGAGAAACTGCTCTGTGATGTGTGTCTTCCACTCACAGAGTTACATCTGTATTTCGTGGAACTCTTTGCTAGCCTTATTTCTGTGGAATCTGAGAACAGATATTTCGGATCCCTTTGAAGACTATAGGGCCAAAGGAAATATCCTCCGATAACTAAGAGAAAGAAGCTTTCTGAGAAACTTCTTTCTGTTCTGTGAAATCATCTCACAGAGTTACAGCTTTCCCTTCAGGAAGACTTTCGCTAAGACAGTTCTTTTGGAGTTGGCAAAGTGATATTTGGAAGCCCATAGAGGGCTCTGGTGAAAGAGGAAATATCCTCCGATGAAATCTGGAAAGAAGCTTTCTGAGAAACTGCTTAGTGTTCTGTTAATTCATCTCATAGAGTTACATCTACATTTCTTGGATCTCTTTGCTAGCCTTATTTCTATGAAATCTGAGAACAGATATTTCAGATCCCTTTGAAGACTATAGGGCCAAAGGAAATATCCTCCGATAACTAAGAGAAAGAAGCTTTCTGAGAAACTTCTTTGTGTTCTGTGAAATCATCTCACAGAGTTACAGCTTTCCCCTCAAGAAGCCTTTCGCTAAGACAGTTCTTGTGGAATTGGCAAAGTGATATTTGGAAGCATATAGAGGGCTACGGTGAAAAAGGAAATATCCTCAGATGAAATCTGGAAAGAAGCTTTCTGAGAAACTGCTCTGTGATGTGTGACTTCCACTCACAGAGTTACATCTGTATTTCGTGGATCTCTTTGCTAGCCTTATTTCTGTGGAATCTGAGAACAGATATTTAGTGTCCCTTTGAAGACTATAGGGCCAAAGGAAATATCCTCCGATAACTAAGAGAAAGAAGCTTTCTGAGAAACTTCTCTGTGTTCTGTGAAATCATCTCACAGAGTTACAGCTTTCCCCTCAAGAAGCCTTTCGCTAAGACAGATCTTGTGGAATTGGCAAAGTTATATTTGGAAGCCCATAGAGGGCTACGGTGAAAAAGGAAATATCCTCAGATGAAATCTGGAAAGAAGCTTTCTGAGAAACTGCTTAGTGTTCTGTTAATTCATCTCACAGAGTTACAACTGTATTTCGTGGATCTCGTGGCTAGCCTTATTTCTGTGGAATCTGAGAAGAGATATTTCGGATCCCTTTGAAGACTATAGGGCCAAAGGAAATATCCTCCGATTACAAAGAGAAAGAAGGTTTGTGAGAAACTTCTTTGTGTTCTATGAAATCATCTCACAGAGTTACAGCTTTCCCTTCAAGAAGCCTTTCGCTAAGACAGTTCTTGTGGAATTGGCAAAGTGATATTTGGAAGCCCATAGAGGGCTATGATGAAAAAGGAAATATCCTCAGATGAAATCTGGAAAGAAGCTTTCTGAGAAAGTGCTCTATGATGTGTGACTTCCAATCACAGAGTTATATCTGTATTTCGTGGATCTCTTTGCTAGCCTTATTTCTGTGGAATCTGAGAACAGATATTTCGGATCCCTTAGAAGACTATAGGGCCAAAGGAAATATCCCCTGATAACTAAGAGAAAGAAGGTTTCTAAGAAATTTTTTGTGTTCTGTGAAATCATCTCACAGAGTTACAGCTTTCCCCTCAAGAAGCCTTTCCCTAAGACAGTTCTTGTGGAATTGGCAAAGTGATATTTGGAAGCCAATAGAGGGCTATGGTGAAAAAGGAAATATCCTCAGATGAAATCTGGAAAGAAGCTTTCTGAGAAACTGCTTAGTGTTCTGTTAATTCATCTCACAGAGTTACATCTGTATTTCGTGGATGTCTTTGCTAGCCTTATTTCTGGGGAATCTGAGAACAGATATTTCGGATCCCTTTGAAGACTATAGGGCCAAAGGAAATATCCTCCGATAACTAAGAGAAAGAAGCTTTCTGAGAAACTGCTTTGTGTTCTGTGAAATCATCTCACAGAGTTACAGCTTTCCCCTCAAGAAGCCTTTCGCTAAGACAGTTCTTGTGGAATTGGCAAAGTGATATTTGGAAGCCCATAGAGGGCTATGGTGAAATAGGAAATATCCTCAGATGAAATCTAGAAAGAAGCTTTCTGAGAAACTGCTTGGTGTTCTGTTAATTCATCTCACAGAGTTACATCTGTATTTCGTGGATCTCTTGGCTAGCCTTATTTCTGTGGAATCTGAGAACAGATATTACGGATCCCTTTGAAGACTAGAGGGCCAAAGGAAATATCCTCTGATTACAAAGAGAAAGAAGCTTTGTGAGAAACTTCTTTGTGTTCTATGAAATCATCTCACAGAGTTACAGCTCTCCCTTCAAGAAGCCTTTCGCTAAGACAGTTCTTGTGGAATTGGCAAAGTGATATTTGGAAGCCCATAGAGGGCTATGGTGAAAAAGGAAATATCCTCAGATGAAATCTGGAAAGAAGCTTTCTGAGAAACTGCTCTGTGATGTGTGACTTCCACTCACAGAGTTACATCTGTATTTCGTGGATCTCTTTGCTAGCCTTATTTCTGTGGAATCTGAGAACAGATATTTCTGATCCCTTTGAAGACTATAGGGCCAAAGGAAATATCCTCCGATAACTAAGAGAAAGAAGCTTTCTGAGAAACTTCTTTGTGTTCTGTGAAATCATCTCACAGAGTTACAGCGTTCCCCTCAAGAATCCTTTCACTAAGACAGTTCTTGTGGAATTGGCAAAGTGATATTTGGAAGCCCATAGAGGGCTATGGTGAAAAAGGAAATATCCTCCGATGAAATCTGGAAAGAGGCTTTCTGAGAATCTGCTTAGTGTTCTGTTAATTCATCTCACAGAGTTACATCTATATTTCGTGGATCTCTTTGCTAGCCTTATTTCTGTGGAATCTGAGAAGAGATATTTCGGATCCCTTTGAAGACTCTAGGGCCAAAGGAAATATCCTCCGATAACAAAGAGAAAGAAGCTTTCTGAGAAACTTCTTTGTGTTCTGTGAAATCATCTCACAGAGTTCAGCTTTCCCCTCAAGAAGCCTATCGCTAAGACAGTTCTTGTGGAATTGGCAAAGTGATATGTGGAAGCCTATAGAGGGATCTGGTGAAAAAGGAAATATCCTCAGATGACATCTGGAAAGCAGCTTTCTGAGAAACTGCTCTGTGATGTGTGTCTTCCACTCACAGAGTTACATCTGTATTTCGTGGAACTCTTTGCTAGCCTTATTTCTGTGGAATCTGAGAACAGATATTTCGGATCCCTTTGAAGACTATAGGGCCAAAGGAAATATCCTCCGATAACTAAGAGAAAGAAGCTTTCTGAGAAACTTCTTTCTGTTCTGTGAAATCATCTCACAGAGTTACAGCTTTCCCTTCAGGAAGACTTTCGCTAAGACAGTTCTTTTGGAGTTGGCAAAGTGATATTTGGAAGCCCATAGAGGGCTCTGGTGAAAGAGGAAATATCCTCCGATGAAATCTGGAAAGAAGCTTTCTGAGAAACTGCTTAGTGTTCTGTTAATTCATCTCATAGAGTTACATCTACATTTCTTGGATCTCTTTGCTAGCCTTATTTCTATGAAATCTGAGAACAGATATTTCAGATCCCTTTGAAGACTATAGGGCCAAAGGAAATATCCTCCGATAACTAAGAGAAAGAAGCTTTCTGAGAAACTTCTTTGTGTTCTGTGAAATCATCTCACAGAGTTACAGCTTTCCCCTCAAGAAGCCTTTCGCTAAGACAGTTCTTGTGGAATTGGCAAAGTGATATTTGGAAGCATATAGAGGGCTACGGTGAAAAAGGAAATATCCTCAGATGAAATCTGGAAAGAAGCTTTCTGAGAAACTGCTCTGTGATGTGTGACTTCCACTCACAGAGTTACATCTGTATTTCGTGGATCTCTTTGCTAGCCTTATTTCTGTGGAATCTGAGAACAGATATTTAGTGTCCCTTTGAAGACTATAGGGCCAAAGGAAATATCCTCCGATAACTAAGAGAAAGAAGCTTTCTGAGAAACTTCTCTGTGTTCTGTGAAATCATCTCACAGAGTTACAGCTTTCCCCTCAAGAAGCCTTTCGCTAAGACAGATCTTGTGGAATTGGCAAAGTTATATTTGGAAGCCCATAGAGGGCTACGGTGAAAAAGGAAATATCCTCAGATGAAATCTGGAAAGAAGCTTTCTGAGAAACTGCTTAGTGTTCTGTTAATTCATCTCACAGAGTTACAACTGTATTTCGTGGATCTCGTGGCTAGCCTTATTTCTGTGGAATCTGAGAAGAGATATTTCGGATCCCTTTGAAGACTATAGGGCCAAAGGAAATATCCTCCGATTACAAAGAGAAAGAAGGTTTGTGAGAAACTTCTTTGTGTTCTATGAAATCATCTCACAGAGTTACAGCTTTCCCTTCAAGAAGCCTTTCGCTAAGACAGTTCTTGTGGAATTGGCAAAGTGATATTTGGAAGCCCATAGAGGGCTATGATGAAAAAGGAAATATCCTCAGATGAAATCTGGAAAGAAGCTTTCTGAGAAAGTGCTCTATGATGTGTGACTTCCAATCACAGAGTTATATCTGTATTTCGTGGATCTCTTTGCTAGCCTTATTTCTGTGGAATCTGAGAACAGATATTTCGGATCCCTTAGAAGACTATAGGGCCAAAGGAAATATCCTCCGATAACTAAGAGAAAGAAGCTTTCTGAGAAACTTCTTTGTGTTCTGTGAAATCATCTCACAGAGTTACAGCTTTCCCCTCAAGAAGCCTTTCGCTAAGACAGTTCTTGTGGAATTGGCAAAGTGATATTTGGAAGCCCATAGAGGGCTATGGTGAAAAAGGAAATATCCTCAGATGAAATCTGGAAAGAAGATTTCTGAAAAACTGCTTAGTGTTCTGTTAATTCATCTCACAGAGTTACATCTGTATTTCGTGGAACTCTTGGCTAGCCTTATTTCTGTGGAATCTGAGAACAGATATTTCGGATCCCTTTGAAGACTCTAGGGCCAAAGGAAATATCCTCCGATAACAAAGAGAAAGAAGCTTTCTGAGAAACTTCTTTGTGTTCTGTTAAATCATCTCACAGAGTTACAGCTTTCCCCTCAAGAAGCCTTTCGCTAAGACAGTTCTTGTGGAATTGGCAAAGTGATATTTGGAAGCCCATAGAGGGCTATGGTGAAAAAAGAAATATCCTCAGATGAAATCTGGAAAGAAGCTTTCTGAGAAACTGCTTACTGTTCTGTTACTTCATCTCACAGAGTTACATCTGTATTTCGTGGATCTCTTTGCTAGCCTTATTTCTGTGGAATCTGAGAACAGATGTTTCGGATCCATTTGAAGACTATAGGGCCAAAGGAAATATCCTCCGATAACTAAGAGAAAGAAGCTTTCTGAGAAACTTCTTTGTGTTCTGTGAAATCATCTCACAGAGTTACAGCTTTCCCCTCAAGAAGCCTTTCGCTAAGACAGTTCTTTTGGAATTGGCAAAGTGTTATTTGGAAGCCCATAGAGGGCTATGGTGATAAAGGAAATATCCTCCGATGAAATATGGAAAGAAGCTTTCTGAGAAACTGCTTAGTGTTCTGGTAATTCATCTCACAGAGTTACATCTATATTTCTTGGATCTCTTTGCTAGCCTTATTTCTGTGGAATCTGAGAACAGATATTTCGGATCCCTTAGAAGACTATAGGGCCAAAGGAAATATCCTCCGATAACTAAGAGAAAGAAGCTTTCGAGAAACTTCTTTGTGTTCTGTGAAATCATCTCACAGAGTTACAACTTCCCCTCAAGAAGCCTTTCGCTAAGACAGTTCTTTTGGAATTGGTAAAGTTATATTTGGAAACCCATAGAGGGCTATGGTGAAAAAGGAAATATCCTCAGATGAAATCTGGAAAGAAGCTTTCTGAGAAACTGCTTAGTGTTCTGTTAATTCATCTCACAGAGTTACAACTGTATTTCGTGGATCTCTTGGCTACCCTTATTTCTGTGGAATCTGAGAACAGATATTTCGGATCCCTTTGAAGACTATAGGGCCAAAGGAAATATCCTCCGATAACAAAGAGAAAGAAGCTTTGTGAGAAACTTCTGTGTGTTCTATGAAATCATCTCACAGAGATACAGCTTTCCCTTCAAGAATCCTTTCGCTAAGACAGTTCTTGTGGAATTGGCAAAGTGATATTTGGAAGCCCATAGAGGGCTATGGTGAAAAAGGAAATATCCTCCGATGAAATCTGGAAAGAAGCTTTCTGAGAAACTGCTTAGTGTTCTGTTAATTCATCTCACAGTGTTACATCTATATTTCGTGGATCTCTTTGCTAGCCTTATTTCTGTGGAATCTGAGAACAGATGTTTCGGATCCCTTTCAAGACTCTAGGGCCAAAGGAAATATCCTCCGATAACAAAGAGAAAGAAGCCTTCTGAGAAACTTCTTTGTGTTCTATGAAATCATCTCACAGAGTTACAGCTTTCCCCTCAAGGAGCCTTTCGCTAAGACAGTTCTTGTGGAATTGGCAAAGTGATATGTGGAAGCCCATAGAGGGCTCTGGTGAAAAAGGAAATATCCTCAGATGACATCTGGAAAGCAGCTTTCTGAGAAACTGCTCTGTGATGTGTGTCTTCCACTCACAGAGTTACATCTGTATTTCGTGGAACTCTTTGCTAGCCTTATTTCTGTGGAATCTGAGAACAGATATTTCGGATCCCTTTGAAGACTATAGGGCCAAAGGAAATATCCTCCGATAACTAAGAGAAAGAAGCTTTCTGAGAAACTTCTTTCTGTTCTGTGAAATCATCTCACAGAGTTACAGCTTTCCCTTCAGGAAGACTTTCGCTAAGACAGTTCTTTTGGAGTTGGCAAAGTGATATTTGGAAGCCCATAGAGGGCTATGGTGAAAAAGGAAATATCCTCCGATGAAATCTGGAAAGAAGCTTTCTGAGAAACTGCTTAGTGTTCTGTTAATTCATCTCATAGAGTTACATCTACATTTCTTGGATCTCTTTGCTAGCCTTATTTCTATGAAATCTGAGAACAGATATTTCAGATCCCTTTGAAGACTATTGGGCCAAAGGAAATATCCTCCGATAACTAAGAGAAAGAAGCTTTCTGAGAAACTTCTTTGTGTTCTGTGAAATCATCTCACAGAGTTACAGCTTTCCCCTCAAGAAGCCTTTCGCTAAGACAGTTCTTGTGGAATTGGCAAAGTGATATTTGGAAGCATATAGAGGGCTACGGTGAAAAAGGAAATATCCTCAGATGAAATCTGGAAAGAAGCTTTCTGAGAAACTGCTCTGTGATGTGTGACTTCCACTCACAGAGTTACATCTGTATTTCGTGGATCTCTTTGCTAGCCTTATTTCTGTGGAATCTGAGAACAGATATTTAGTGTCCCTTTGAAGACTATAGGGCCAAAGGAAATATCCTCCGATAACTAAGAGAAAGAAGCTTTCTGAGAAACTTCTCTGTGTTCTGTGAAATCATCTCACAGAGTTACAGCTTTCCCCTCAAAAAGCCTTTCGCTAAGACAGATCTTGTGGAATTGGCAAAGTTATATTTGGAAGCCCATAGAGGGCCATGGTGAAAAAGGAAATATCCTCAGATGAAATCTGGAAAGAAGCTTTCTGAGAAACTGCTTAGTGTTCTGTTAATTCATCTCACAGAGTTACAACTGTATTTCGTGGATCTCGTGGCTAGCCTTATTTCTGTGGAATCTGAGAACCGATATTTCGGATCCCTTTGAAGACTATAGGGCCAAAGGAAATATCCTCCGATTACAAAGAGAAAGAAGGTTTGTGAGAAACTTCTTTGTGTTCTATGAAATCATCTCACAGAGTTACAGCTTTCCACTCAAGAAGCCTTTCGCTAAGACAGTTCTTGTGGAATTGGCAAAGTGATATTTGGAAGCCCATAGAGGGCTATGGTGAAAAAGGAAATATCCTCAGATGAAATCTGGAAAGAAGCTTTCTGAGAAACTGCTCTATGATGTGTGACTTCCACTCACAGAGTTACATCTGTATTTCGTGGATCTCTTTGCTAGCCTTATTTCTGTGGAATCTGAGAACAGATATTTCGGATCCCTTAGAAGACTATAGGGCCAAAGGAAATATCCCCTGATAACTAAGAGAAAGAAGGTTTCTAAGAAATTTTTTGTGTTCTGTGAAATCATCTCACAGAGTTACAGCTTTCCCCTCAAGAAGCCTTTCCCTAAGACAGTTCTTGTGGAATTGGCAAAGTGATATTTGGAAGCCCATAGAGGGCTATGGTGAAAATGGAAATATCCTCAGATGAAATCTGGAAAGAAGCTTTCTGAGAAACTGCTTAGTGTTCTGTTAATTCATCTCACAGAGTTACATCTGTATTTCGTGGATGTCTTTGCTAGCCTTATTTCTGGGGAATCTGAGAACAGATATTTCGGATCCCTTTGAAGACTATAGGGACAAAGGAAATATCTTCTGATAACAAAGAGAAAGAAGCTTTCTGAGAAACTTCTTTGTATTCTGTGAAATCATCTCACAGAGTTACAGCTTTCCCCTAAAGAAGTCTTTCGCTAAAACAGTTCTTGTGGAATTGGCAAATTGATATTTGGAAGCCCATAGAGGGCTCTGGTGAAAGAGGAAATATCCTCAGATGAAATCTGGAAAGAAGCTTTCTGAGAAACTGCTCTTTGATGTGTGACTTCCACTCACAGAGTTACATCTGTATTTCGTGGATCTCTTTGCTAGCGTTATTTCTGTGGTATCTGACAACAGATATTTAGGATCCCTTTGAAGGCTATAGGGCCAAAGGAAATATCCTCCGATAACAAAGAGAAAGAAGCTTTCTGAGAAACTTCTTTGTGTTCTGTGAAATCATCTCACAGAGTTACAGCTTTCCCCTTAAGAAGCCTTTCGCTAAGACAGTTCTTGTGTAATTGGCAAAGTGATATTTGGAAGCCCTTCGAGGGCTATGGTGAAAAAGGAAATATCCTCCGACGAAATCTGGAAAGAAGCTTTCTGAGAAACTGCTTAGTGTTCTGTTAATTCATCTCACAGAGTTACAACTGTATTTCGTGGATCTCTTGGCTACCCTTATTTCTGTGGAATCTGAGAACAGATATTTCGGATCCCTTTGAAGACTATAGGGCCAAAGGAAATATCCTCCGATAACAAAGAGAAAGAAGCTTTCTGAGAAACTTCTGTGTGTTCTATGAAATCATCTCACAGAGATACAGCTTTCCCTTCAAGAAGCCTTTCGCTAAGACAGTTCTTGTGGAATTGGCAAAGTGATATTTGGAAGCCCATAGAGGGCTATGGTGAAAAAGGAAATATCCTCCGATGAAATCTGGAAAGAAGCTTTCTGAGAAACTGCTTAGTGTTCTGTTAATTCATCTCTCAGTGTTACATCTATATTTCGTGGATCTCTTTGCTAGCCTTATTTCTGTGGAATCTGAGAACAGATGTTTCGGATCCCTTTGAAGACTATAGGGCCAAAGGAAATATACTCCGATAACAAAGAGAAAGAAGCCTTCTGAGAAACTTCTTTGTTTTCTATGAAATCATCTCACAGAGTTACAGCTTTCCCCTCAAGGAGCCTTTCGCTAAGACAGTTCTTGTGGAATTGGCAAAGTGATATGTGGAAGCCTATAGAGGGATCTGGTGAAAAAGGAAATATCCTCAGATGACATCTGGAAAGCAGCTTTCTGAGAAACTGCTCTGTGATGTGTGTCTTCCACTCACAGAGTTACATCTGTATTTCGTGGAACTCTTTGCTAGCCTTATTTCTGTGGAATCTGAGAACAGATATTTCGGATCCCTTTGAAGACTATAGGGCCAAAGGAAATATCCTCCGATAACTAAGAGAAAGAAGCTTTCTGAGAAACTTCTTTCTGTTCTGTGAAATCATCTCACAGAGTTACAGCTTTCCCTTCAGGAAGACTTTCGCTAAGACAGTTCTTTTGGAGTTGGCAAAGTGATATTTGGAAGCCCATAGAGGGCTATGGTGAAAAAGTAAATATCCTCCGATGAAATCTGGAAAGAAGCTTTCTGAGAAACTGCTTAGTGTTCTGTTAATTCATCTCATAGAGTTACATCTACATTTCTTGGATCTCTTTGCTAGCCTTATTTCTATGAAATCTGAGAACAGATATTTCAGATCCCTTTGAAGACTATAGGGCCAAAGGAAATATCCTCCGATAACTAAGAGAAAGAAGCTTTCTGAGAAACTTCTTTGTGTTCTGTGAAATCATCTCACAGAGTTACAGCTTTCCCCTTAAGAAGCCTTTCGCTAAGACAGTTCTTGTGTAATTGGCAAAGTGATATTTGGAAGCCCTTCGAGGGCTATGGTGAAAAAGGAAATATCCTCCGACGAAATCTGGAAAGAAGCTTTCTGAGAAACTGCTTAGTGTTCTGTTAATTCATCTCACAGAGTTACAACTGTATTTCGTGGATCTCTTGGCTACCCTTATTTCTGTGGAATCTGAGAACAGATATTTCGGATCCCTTTGAAGACTATAGGGCCAAAGGAAATATCCTCCGATAACAAAGAGAAAGAAGCTTTCTGAGAAACTTCTGTGTGTTCTATGAAATCATCTCACAGAGATACAGCTTTCCCTTCAAGAAGCCTTTCGCTAAGACAGTTCTTGTGGAATTGGCAAAGTGATATTTGGAAGCCCATAGAGGGCTATGGTGAAAAAGGAAATATCCTCCGATGAAATCTGGAAAGAAGCTTTCTGAGAAACTGCTTAGTGTTCTGTTAATTCATCTCACAGTGTTACATCTATATTTCGTGGATCTCTTTGCTAGCCTTATTTCTGTGGAATCTGAGAACAGATGTTTCGGATCCCTTTGAAGACTATAGGGCCAAAGGAAATATACTCCGATAACAAAGAGAAAGAAGCCTTCTGAGAAACTTCTTTGTTTTCTATGAAATCATCTCACAGAGTTACAGCTTTCCCCTCAAGGAGCCTTTCGCTAAGACAGTTCTTGTGGAATTGGCAAAGTGATATGTGGAAGCCTATAGAGGGATCTGGTGAAAAAGGAAATATCCTCAGATGACATCTGGAAAGCAGCTTTCTGAGAAACTGCTCTGTGATGTGTGTCTTCCACTCACAGAGTTACATCTGTATTTCGTGGAACTCTTTGCTAGCCTTATTTCTGTGGAATCTGAGAACAGATATTTCGGATCCCTTTGAAGACTATAGGGCCAAAGGAAATATCCTCCGATAACTAAGAGAAAGAAGCTTTCTGAGAAACTTCTTTCTGTTCTGTGAAATCATCTCACAGAGTTACAGCTTTCCCTTCAGGAAGACTTTCGCTAAGACAGTTCTTTTGGAGTTGGCAAAGTGATATTTGGAAGCCCATAGAGGGCTATGGTGAAAAAGGAAATATCCTCCGATGAAATCTGGAAAGAAGCTTTCTGAGAAACTGCTTAGTGTTCTGTTAATTCATCTCATAGAGTTACATCTACATTTCTTGGATCTCTTTGCTAGCCTTATTTCTATGAAATCTGAGAACAGATATTTCAGATCCCTTTGAAGACTATAGGGCCAAAGGAAATATCCTCCGATAACTAAGAGAAAGAAGCTTTCTGAGAAACTTCTTTGTGTTCTGTGAAATCATCTCACAGAGTTACAGCTTTCCCCTCAAGAAGCCTTTCGCTAAGACAGTTCTTGTGGAATTGGCAAAGTGATATTTGGAAGCATATAGAGGGCTACGGTGAAAAAGGAAATATCCTCAGATGAAATCTGGAAAGAAGCTTTCTGAGAAACTGCTCTGTGATGTGTGACTTCCACTCACAGAGTTACATCTGTATTTCGTGGATCTCTTTGCTAGCCTTATTTCTGTGGAATCTGAGAACAGATATTTAGTGTCCCTTTGAAGACTATAGGGCCAAAGGAAATATCCTCCGATAACTAAGAGAAAGAAGCTTTCTGAGAAACTTCTCTGTGTTCTGTGAAATCATCTCACAGAGTTACAGCTTTCCCCTCAAGAAGCCTTTCGCTAAGACAGATCTTGTGGAATTGGCAAAGTTATATTTGGAAGCCCATAGAGGGCCATGGTGAAAAAGGAAATATCCTCAGATGAAATCTGGAAAGAAGCTTTCTGAGAAACTGCTTAGTGTTCTGTTAATTCATCTCACAGAGTTACAACTGTATTTCGTGGATCTCGTGGCTAGCCTTATTTCTGTGGAATCTGAGAACAGATATTTCGGATCCCTTTGAAGACTATAGGGCCAAAGGAAATATCCTCCGATTACAAAGAGAAAGAAGGTTTGTGAGAAACTTCTTTGTGTTCTATGAAATCATCTCACAGAGTTACAGCTTTCCCTTCAAGAAGCCTTTCGCTAAGACAGTTCTTGTGGAATTGGCAAAGTGATATTTGGAAGCCCATAGAGGGCTATGGTGAAAAAGGAAATATCCTCAGATGAAATCTGGAAAGAAGCTTTCTGAGAAACTGCTCTATGATGTGTGACTTCCACTCACAGAGTTACATCTGTATTTCGTGGATCTCTTTGCTAGCCTTATTTCTGTGGAATCTGAGAACAGATATTTCGGATCCCTTAGAAGACTATAGGGCCAAAGGAAATATCCCCTGATAACTAAGAGAAAGAAGGTTTCTAAGAAATTTTTTGTGTTCTGTGAAATCATCTCACAGAGTTACAGCTTTCCCCTCAAGAAGCCTTTCCCTAAGACAGTTCTTGTGGAATTGGCAAAGTGATATTTGGAAGCCCATAGAGGGCTCTGGTGAAAAAGGAAATATCCTCAGATGAAATCTGGAAAGAAGCTTTCTGAGAAACTGCTTAGTGTTCTGTTAATTCATCTCACAGAGTTACATCTGTATTTCGTGGATCTCTTTGCTAGCCTTATTTCTGGTGAATCTGAGAACAGATATTTCGGATCCCTTTGAAGACTATAGGGCCAAAGGAAATATCCTCCGATAACTAAGAGAAAGAAGCTTTCTGAGAAACTTCTTTGTGTTCTGTGAAATCATCTCACAGAGTTACAGCTTTCCCCTCAAGAAGCCTTTCGCTAAGACAGTTCTTGTGGAATTGGCAAAGTGATATTTGGAAGCCCATAGAGGGCTATGGTGAAATAGGAAATATCCTCAGATGAAATCTGGAAAGAAGCTTTCTGAGAAACTGCTTAGTGTTCTGTTAATTCATCTCACAGAGTTACATCTGTATTTCGTGGATCTCTTGGCTAGCCTTATTTCTGTGGAATCTGAGAACAGATATTTCGGATCCCTTTGAAGACTAGAGGGCCAAAGGAAATATCCTCTGATTACAAAGAGAAAGAAGCTTTGTGAGAAACTTCTTTGTGTTCTATGAAATCATCTCACAGAGTTACAGCTCTCCCTTCAAGAAGCCTTTCGCTAAGACAGTTCTTGTGGAATTGGCAAAGTGATATTTGGAAGCCCATAGAGGGCTATGGTGAAAAAGGAAATATCCTCAGATGAAATCTGGAAAGAAGCTTTCTGAGAAACTGCTCTGTGATGTGTGACTTCCACTCACAGAGTTACATCTGTATTTCGTGGATCTCTTTGCTAGCCTTATTTCTGTGGAATCTGAGAAAAGATATTTCTGATCCCTTTGAAGACTATAGGGCCAAAGGAAATATCCTCCGATAACTAAGAGAAAGAAGCTTTCTGAGAAACTTCTTTGTGTTCTGTGAAATCATCTCACAGAGTTACAGCGTTCCCCTCAAGAAGCCTTTCACTAAGACAGTTCTTGTGGAATTGGCAAAGTGATATTTGGAAGCCCATAGAGGGCTATGGTGAAAAAGGAAATATCCTCCGATGAAATCTGGAAAGAGGCTTTCTGAGAATCTGCTTAATGTTCTGTTAATTCATCTCACAGAGTTACATCTATATTTCGTGGATCTCTTTGCTAGCCTTATTTCTGTGGAATCTGAGAACAGATATTTCGGATCCCTTTGAAGACTAGAGGGCCAAAGGAAATATCCTCCGATAAAAAGAGAAAGAAGCTTTCTGAGAAACTTCTTTGTGTTCTGTGAAATCATCTCACAGAGTTCAGCTTTCCCCTCAAGAAGCCTATCGCTAAGACAGTTCTTTTGGAATTGGCAAAGTGATATTTGGAAGCCCATAGAGGGCTATGGTGAAAAAGGAAATATCCTCAGATGAAATCTGGAAAGAAGCTTTCTGAGAAACTGCTCTGTGATGTGTGACTTCCACTCACAGAGTTACATCTGTATTTCGTGGATCTCTTTGCTAGCCTTATTTCTGTGGAATCTGAGAACAGATATTTCGGATCCCTTAGAAGACTATAGGGCCAAAGGAAATATCCTCCGATAACTAAGAGAAAGAAGGTTCCTAAGAAATTCTTTGTGTTCTGTGAAATCATCTCACAGAGTCACAGCTTTCCCTTCAGGAAGACTTTCGCTAAGACAGTTCTTTTGGAGTTGGCAAAGTGATATTTGGAAGCCCATAGAGGGCTATGGTGAAAAAGGAAATATCCTCCGATGAAATCTGGAAAGAAGCTTTCTGAGAAACTGCTTAGTGTTCTGTTAATTCATCTCATAGAGTTACATCTACATTTCTTGGATCTCTTTGCTAGCCTTATTTCTATGAAATCTGAGAACAGATATTTCAGATCCCTTTGAAGACTATAGGGCCAAAGGAAATATCCTCCGATAACTAAGAGAAAGAAGCTTTCTGAGAAACTTCTTTGTGTTCTGTGAAATCATCTCACAGAGTTACAGCTTTCCCCTCAAGAAGCCTTTCGCTAAGACAGTTCTTGTGGAATTGGCAAAGTGATATTTGGAAGCATATAGAGGGCTACGGTGAAAAAGGAAATATCCTCAGATGAAATCTGGAAAGAAGCTTTCTGAGAAACTGCTCTGTGATGTGTGACTTCCACTCACAGAGTTACATCTGTATTTCGTGGATCTCTTTGCTAGCCTTATTTCTGTGGAATCTGAGAACAGATATTTAGTGTCCCTTTGAAGACTATAGGGCCAAAGGAAATATCCTCCGATAACTAAGAGAAAGAAGCTTTCTGAGAAACTTCTCTGTGTTCTGTGAAATCATCTCACAGAGTTACAGCTTTCCCCTCAAGAAGCCTTTCGCTAAGACAGATCTTGTGGAATTGGCAAAGTTATATTTGGAAGCCCATAGAGGGCCATGGTGAAAAAGGAAATATCCTCAGATGAAATCTGGAAAGAAGCTTTCTGAGAAACTGCTTAGTGTTCTGTTAATTCATCTCACAGAGTTACAACTGTATTTCGTGGATCTCGTGGCTAGCCTTATTTCTGTGGAATCTGAGAACAGATATTTCGGATCCCTTTGAAGACTATAGGGCCAAAGGAAATATCCTCCGATTACAAAGAGAAAGAAGGTTTGTGAGAAACTTCTTTGTGTTCTATGAAATCATCTCACAGAGTTACAGCTTTCCCTTCAAGAAGCCTTTCGCTAAGACAGTTCTTGTGGAATTGGCAAAGTGATATTTGGAAGCCCATAGAGGGCTATGGTGAAAAAGGAAATATCCTCAGATGAAATCTGGAAAGAAGCTTTCTGAGAAACTGCTCTATGATGTGTGACTTCCACTCACAGAGTTACATCTGTATTTCGTGGATCTCTTTGCTAGCCTTATTTCTGTGGAATCTGAGAACAGATATTTCGGATCCCTTAGAAGACTATAGGGCCAAAGGAAATATCCCCTGATAACTAAGAGAAAGAAGGTTTCTAAGAAATTTTTTGTGTTCTGTGAAATCATCTCACAGAGTTACAGCTCTCCCCTCAAGAAGCCTTTCCCTAAGACAGTTCTTGTGGAATTGGCAAAGTGATATTTGGAAGCCCATAGAGGGCTCTGGTGAAAAAGGAAATATCCTCAGATGAAATCTGGAAAGAAGCTTTCTGAGAAACTGCTTAGTGTTCTGTTAATTCATCTCACAGAGTTACATCTGTATTTCTTGGATGTCTTTGCTAGCCTTATTTCTGGTGAATCTGAGAACAGATATTTCGGATCCCTTTGAAGACTATAGGGCCAAAGGAAATATCCTCCGATAACTAAGAGAAAGAAGCTTTCTGAGAAACTTCTTTGTGTTCTGTGAAATCATCTCACAGAGTTACAGCTTTCCCCTCAAGAAGCCTTTCGCTAAGACAGTTCTTGTGGAATTGGCAAAGTGATATTTGGAAGCCCATAGAGGGCTATGGTGAAATAGGAAATATCCTCAGATGAAATCTGGAAAGAAGCTTTCTGAGAAACTGCTTAGTGTTCTGTTAATTCATCTCACAGAGTTACATCTGTATTTCGTGGATCTCTTGGCTAGCCTTATTTCTGTGGAATCTGAGAACAGATATTTCGGATCCCTTTGAAGACTAGAGGGCCAAAGGAAATATCCTCTGATTACAAAGAGAAAGAAGCTTTGTGAGAAACTTCTTTGTGTTCTATGAAATCATCTCACAGAGTTACAGCTCTCCCTTCAAGAAGCCTTTCGCTAAGACAGTTCTTGTGGAATTGGCAAAGTGATATTTGGAAGCCCATAGTGGGCTATGGTGAAAAAGGAAATATCCTCAGATGAAATCTGGAAAGAAGCTTTCTGAGAAACTGCTCTGTGATGTGTGACTTCCACTCACAGAGTTACATCTGTATTTCGTGGATCTCTTTGCTAGCCTTATTTCTGTGGAATCTGAGAAAAGATATTTCTGATCCCTTTGAAGACTATAGGGCCAAAGGAAATATCCTCCGATAACTTAGAGAAAGAAGCTTTCTGAGAAACTTCTTTGTGTTCTGTGAAATCATCTCACAGAGTTACAGCGTTCCCCTCAAGAAGCCTTTCACTAAGACAGTTCTTGTGGAATTGGCAAAGTGATATTTGGAAGCCCATAGAGGGCTATGGTGAAAAAGGAAATATCCTCCGATGAAACCTGGAAAGAGGCTTTCTGAGAATCTGCTTAGTGTTCTGTTAATTCATCTCACAGAGTTACATCTATATTTCGTGGATCTCTTTGCTAGCCTTATTTCTGTGGAATCTGAGAACAGATATTTCGGATCCCTTTGAAGACTAGAGGGCCAAAGGAAATATCCTCCGATAACAAAGAGAAAGAAGCTTTCTGAGAAACTTCTTTGTGTTCTGTGAAATCATCTCACAGAGTTCAGCTTTCCCCTCAAGAAGCCTATCGCTAAGACAGTTCTTTTGGAATTGGCAAAGTGATATTTGGAAGCCCATAGAGGGCTATGGTGAAAAAGGAAATATCCTCCGATGAAATCTGGAAAGAAGCTTTCTGAGAAACTGCTCTGTGATGTGTGACTTCCACTCACAGAGTTACATCTGTATTTCGTGGATCTCTTTGCTAGCCTTATTTCTGTGGAATCTGAGAACAGATATTTCGGATCCCTTAGAAGACTATAGGGCCAAAGGAAATATCCTCCGATAACTAAGAGAAAGAAGGTTCCTAAGAAATTCTTTGTGTTCTGTGAAATCATCTCACAGAGTCACAGCTTTCCCCTCAAGAAGCCTTTCCCTAAGACAGTTCTTGTGGAATTGGCAAAGTGATATTTGGAAGCCCATAGAGGGCTATGGTGAAATTGGAAATATCCTCAGATGAAATCTGGAAAGAATCTTTCTGAGAAACTGCTTAGTGTTCTGTTAATTCATCTCACAGAGTTACATCTGTATTTCGTGGATGTCTTTGCTAGCCTTATTTCTGGGGAATCTGAGAACAGATATTTCGAATCCCTTTGAAGACTATAGGGACAAAGGAAATATCTTCCGATAACAAAGAGAAAGAAGCTTTCTGAGAAACTTCTTTGTATTCTGTGAAATCATCTCACAGAGTTACAGCTTTCCCCTCAAGAAGTCTTTCGCTAAAACAGTTCTTGTGGAATTGGCAAATTGATATTTGGAAGCCCATAGAGGGCTCTGGTGAAAGAGGAAATATCCTCAGATGAAATCTGGAAAGAAGCTTTCTGAGAAACTGCTCTTTGATGTGTGACTTCCACTCACAGAGTTACATCTGTATTTCGTGGATCTCTTTGCTAGCGTTATTTCTGTGGTATCTGACAACAGATATTTAGGATCCCTTTGAAGGCTACAGGGCCAAAGGAAATATCCTCCGATAACAAAGAGAAAGAAGCTTTCTGAGAAACTTCTTTGTGTTCTGTGAAATCATCTCACAGAGTTACAGCTTTCCCCTTAAGAAGCCTTTCGCTAAGACAGTTCTTGTGTAATTGGCAAAGTGATATTTGGAAGCCCTTCGAGGGCTATGGTGAAAAAGGAAATATCCTCCGACGAAATCTGGAAAGAAGCTTTCTGAGAAACTGCTTAGTGTTCTGTTAATTCATCTCACATAGTTACATCTATATTTCGTGGATCTCTTTGCTAGCCTTATTTCTGTGGAATCTGAGAACAGATATTTCGGATCCCTTTGAAGACTATAGGGCCAAAGGAAATATCCTCCGATAACAAAGAGAAAGAAGCTTTCTGAGAAACTTCTTTGTGTTCTATGAAATCATCTCACAGAGTTACAGCTTTCCCCTCAAGAAGCCTTTCGCTAAGACAGTTCTTGTGGAATTGGCAAAGTGATATTTGGAAGCCCATAGAGGGCTCTGGTGAAAAAGGAAATATCCTCAGATGAAATCTGGAAAGAAGCTTTCTGAGAAACTTCTCTGTGATGTGTGTCTTCCACTCACAGAGTTACATCTGTATTTCGTGGATCTCTTTGCTAACCTTATTTCTGTGGAATCTGAGAACAGATATTTCGGATCCCTTTGAAGACTATAGGGCCAAAGGAAATATCCTCCGATAACTAAGAGAAAGAAGCTTTCTGAGAAACTTTTTTGTGTTCTGTGAAATCATCTCACAGAGTTACAGCTTTCCCCTCAAGAAGCCTTTCGCTAAGACAGTTCTTTTGGAATTGGCAAAGTGTTATTTGGAAGCCCATAGAGGGCTATGGTGAAAAAGGAAATATACTCCGATGAAATATGGAAAGAAGCTTTCTGAGAAACTGCTTAGTGTTCTGGTAATTCATCTCACAGAGTTACATCTATATTTCTTGGATCTCTTTGCTAGCCTTATTTCTGTGGAATCTGAGAACAGATATTTCGGATCCCTTAGAAGACTATAGGGCCAAAGGAAATATCCTCCGATAACTAAGAGAAAGAAGCTTTCGAGAAACTTCTTTGTGTTCTGTGAAATCATCTCACAGAGTTACAACTTTCCCCTCAAGAAGCCTTTCGCTAAGACAGTTCTTTAGGAATTGGTAAAGTTATATTTGGAAGCCCATAGAGGGCTATGGTGAAAAAGGAAATATCCTCAGATGAAATCTGGAAAGAAGCTTTCTGAGAAACTGCTTAGTGTTCTGTTAATTCATCTCACAGAGTTACAACTGTATTTCGTGGATCTCTTGGCTACCCTTATTTCTGTGGAATCTGAGAACAGATATTTCGGATCCCTTTGAAGACTATAGGGCCAAAGGAAATATCCTCCGATAACAAAGAGAAAGAAGCTTTGTGAGAAACTTCTGTGTGTTCTATGAAATCATCTCACAGAGATACAGCTTTCCCTTCAAGAAGCCTTTCGCTAAGACAGTTCTTGTGGAATTGGCAAAGTGATATTTGGAAGCCCATAGAGGGCTATGGTGAAAAAGGAAATATCCTCCGATGAAATCTGGAAAGAAGCTTTCTGAGAAACTGCTTAGTGTTCTGTTAATTCATCTCACAGTGTTGCATCTATATTTCGTGGATCTCTTTGCTAGCCTTATTTCTGTGGAATCTGAGAACAGATGTTTCGGATCCCTTTGAAGACTATAGGGCCAAAGGAAATATCCTCCGATAACAAAGAGAAAGAAGCCTTCTGAGAAACTTCTTTGTGTTCTATGAAATCATCTCACAGAGTTACAGCTTTCCCCTCAAGGAGCCTTTCGCTAAGACAGTTCTTGTGGAATTGGCAAAGTGATATGTGGAAGCCCATAGAGGGCCATGGTGAAAAAGGAAATATCCTCAGATGAAATCTGGAAAGAAGCTTTCTGAGAAACTGCTTAGTGTTCTGTTAATTCATCTCACAGAGTTACAACTGTATTTCGTGGATCTCGTGGCTAGCCTTATTTCTGTGGAATCTGAGAACAGATATTTCGGATCCCTTTGAAGACTATAGGGCCAAAGGAAATATCCTCCGATTACAAAGAGAAAGAAGGTTTGTGAGAAACTTCTTTGTGTTCTATGAAATCATCTCACAGAGTTACAGCTTTCCCTTCAAGAAGCCTTTCGCTAAGACAGTTCTTGTGGAATTGGCAAAGTGATATTTGGAAGCCCATAGAGGGCTATGGTGAAAAAGGAAATATCCTCAGATGAAATCTGGAAAGAAGCTTTCTGAGAAACTGCTCTATGATGTGTGACTTCCACTCACAGAGTTACATCTGTATTTCGTGGATCTCTTTGCTAGCCTTATTTCTGTGGAATCTGAGAACAGATATTTCGGATCCCTTAGAAGACTATAGGGCCAAAGGAAATATCCCCTGATAACTAAGAGAAAGAAGGTTTCTAAGAAATTTTTTGTGTTCTGTGAAATCATCTCACAGAGTTACAGCTTTCCCCTCAAGAAGCCTTTCCCTAAGACAGTTCTTGTGGAATTGGCAAAGTGATATTTGGAAGCCCATAGAGGGCTCTGGTGAAAAAGGAAATATCCTCAGATGAAATCTGGAAAGAAGCTTTCTGAGAAACTGCTTAGTGTTCTGTTAATTCATCTCACAGAGTTACATCTGTATTTCTTGGATGTCTTTGCGAGCCTTATTTCTGGGGAATCTGAGAACAGATATTTCGGATCCCTTTGAAGACTATAGGGCCAAAGGAAATATCCTCCGATAACTAAGAGAAAGAAGCTTTCTGAGAAACTTCTTTGTGTTCTGTGAAATCATCTCACAGAGTTACAGCTTTCCCCTCAAGAAGCCTTTCGCTAAGACAGTTCTTGTGGAATTGGCAAAGTGATATTTGGAAGCCCATAGAGGGCTATGGTGAAATAGGAAATATCCTCAGATGAAATCTGGAAAGAAGCTTTCTGAGAAACTGCTTAGTGTTCTGTTAATTCATCTCACAGAGTTACATCTGTATTTCGTGGATCTCTTGGCTAGCCTTATTTCTGTGGAATCTGAGAACAGATATTTCGGATCCCTTTGAAGACTAGAGGGCCAAAGGAAATATCCTCTGATTACAAAGAGAAAGAAGCTTTGTGAGAAACTTCTTTGTGTTCTATGAAATCATCTCACAGAGTTACAGCTCTCCCTTCAAGAAGCCTTTCGCTAAGACAGTTCTTGTGGAATTGGCAAAGTGATATTTGGAAGCCCATAGAGGGCTATGGTGAAAAAGGAAATATCCTCAGATGAAATCTGGAAAGAAGCTTTCTGAGAAACTGCTCTGTGATGTGTGACTTCCACTCACAGAGTTACATCTGTATTTCGTGGATCTCTTTGCTAGCCTTATTTCTGTGGAATCTGAGAAAAGATATTTCTGATCCCTTTGAAGACTATAGGGCCAAAGGAAATATCCTCCGATAACTAAGAGAAAGAAGCTTTCTGAGAAACTTCTTTGTGTTCTGTGAAATCATCTCACAGAGTTACAGCGTTCCCCTCAAGAAGCCTTTCACTAAGACAGTTCTTGTGGAATTGGCAAAGTGATATTTGGAAGCCCCTAGAGGGCTATGGTGAAAAAGGAAATATCCTCCGATGAAATCTGGAAAGAGGCTTTCTGAGAATCTGCTTAGTGTTCTGTTAATTCATCTCACAGAGTTACATCTATATTTCGTGGATCTCTTTGCTAGCCTTATTTCTGTGGAATCTGAGAACAGATATTTCGGATCCCTTTGAAGACTATAGGGCCAAAGGAAATATCCTCCGATAACAAAGAGAAAGAAGCTTTCTGAGAAACTTCTTTGTGTTCTGTGAAATCATCTCACAGAGTTCAGCTTTCCCCTCAAGAAGCCTATCGCTAAGACAGTTCTTTTGGAATTGGCAAAGTGATATTTGGAAGCCCATAGAGGGCTATGGTGAAAAAGGAAATATCCTCAGATGAAATCTGGAAAGAAGCTTTCTGAGAAACTGCTCTGTGATGTGTGACTTCCACTCACAGAGTTACATCTGTATTTCGTGGATCTCTTTGCTAGCCTTATTTCTGTGGAATCTGAGAACAGATATTTCGGATCCCTTAGAAGACTATAGGGCCAAAGGAAATATCCTCCGATAACTAAGAGAAAGAAGGTTCCTAAGAAATTCTTTGTGTTCTGTGAAATCATCTCACAGAGTTACAGCTTTCCCCTCAAGAAGCCTTTCCCTAAGACAGTTCTTGTGGAATTGGCAAAGTGATATTTGGAAGCCCATAGAGGGCTATGGTGAAAATGGAAATATCCTCAGATGAAATCTGGAAAGAAGCTTTCTGAGAAACTGCTTAGTGTTCTGTTAATTCATCTCACAGAGTTACATCTGTATTTCGTGGATGTCTTTGCTAGCCTTATTTCTGGGGAATCTGAGAACAGATATTTCGGATCCCTTTGAAGACTATAGGGACAAAGGAAATATCTTCCGATAACAAAGAGAAAGAAGCTTTCTGAGAAACTTCTTTGTATTCTGTGAAATCATCTCACAGAGTTACAGCTTTCCCCTCAAGAAGTCTTTCGCTAAAACAGTTCTTGTGGAATTGGCAAATTGATATTTGGAAGCCCATAGAGGGCTCTGGTGAAAGAGGAAATATCCTCAGATGAAATCTGGAAAGAAGCTTTCTGAGAAACTGCTCTTTGATGTGTGACTTCCACTCACAGAGTTACATCTGTATTTCGTGGATCTCTTTGCTAGCGTTATTTCTGTGGTATCTGACAACAGATATTTAGGATCCCTTTGAAGGCTACAGGGCCAAAGGAAATATCCTCCGATAACAAAGAGAAAGAAGCTTTCTGAGAAACTTCTTTGTGTTCTGTGAAATCATCTCACAGAGTTACAGCTTTCCCCTTAAGAAGCCTTTCGCTAAGACAGTTCTTGTGTAATTGGCAAAGTGATATTTGGAAGCCCTTCGAGGGCTATGGTGAAAAAGGAAATATCCTCCGACGAAATCTGGAAAGAAGCTTTCTGAGAAACTGCTTAGTGTTCTGTTAATTCATCTCACATAGTTACATCTATATTTCGTGGATCTCTTTGCTAGCCTTATTTCTGTGGAATCTGAGAACAGATATTTCGGATCCCTTTGAAGACTATAGGGCCAAAGGAAATATCCTCCGATAACAAAGAGAAAGAAGCTTTCTGAGAAACTTCTTAGTTTTCTGTGAAATCATCTCACAGAGTTACAGCTTTCCCCTCAAGAAGCCTTTCGCTAGGACAGTTCTTGTGGAATTGGCAAAGTGATATTTGGAAGCCCATAGAGGGCTATGGTGAAAAAGGAAATATCCTCAGATGAAATGTGGAAAGAAGCTTTCTGAGAAACTGCTTAGTGTTCTGTTAATTCATCTCACAGAGTTACATCTGTATTTCGTGGAACTCTTGGCTAGCCTTATTTCTGTGGAATCTGAGAACAGATATTTCGGATCCCTTTGAAGACTCTAGGGCCAAAGGAAATATCCTCCGATAACAAAGAGAAAGAAGCTTTCTGAGAAACTTCTTTGTGTTCTGTGAAATCATCTCACAGAGTTACAGCTTTCCCCTCAAGAAGCCTTTCGCTAAGACAGTTCTTGTGGAATTGGCAAAGTGATATTTGGAAGCCCATAGAGTGCTATGGTGAAAAAGGAAATATCCTCTGATGAAATCTGGAAAGAAGCTTTCTGAGAAACTGCTTAGTGTTCTGTTAATTCATCTCACAGAGTTACATCTGTATTTCGTGGATCTCTTTGCTAGGATTATTTCTGGGGAATCTGAGAACAGATATTTCGGATCCCTTTGAAGACTATAGGGACAAAGGAAATATCTTCCGATAACAAAGAGAAAGAAGCTTTCTGAGAAACTTCTTTGTATTCTGTGAAATCATCTCACAGAGTTACAGCTTTCCCCTCAAGAAGTCTTTCGCTAAAACAGTTCTTGTGGAATTGGCAAATTGATATTTTGAAGCCCATAGAGGGCTCTGGTGAAAAAGGAAATATCCTCAGATGAAATCTGGAAAGAAGCTTTATGAGAAACTGCTCTTTGATGTGTGACTTCCACTCACAGAGTTACATCTGTATTTCGTGGATCTCTTTGCCAGCGGTATTTCTGTGGAATCTGAGAACAGATATTTAGGATCCCTTTGAAGACTATAGGGCCAAAGGAAATATCCTCCGATAACTAAGAGAAAGAAGCTTTCTGAGAAACTTCTTTGTGTTCTGTGAAATCATCTCACAGAGTTACAGCTTTCCACTCAAGAAGCCTTTCGCTAAGACAGTTCTTGTGGAATTGGCAAAGTGATATTTGGAAGCCCATAGAGGGCTATGGTGAAAAAGGAAATATCCTCCGATGAAATCTGGAAAGAAGCTTTCTGAGAAACTGCTTAGTGTTCTGTTAATTCATCTCACAGAGTTACATCTATATTTCGTGGATCTCTTTGCTAGCCTTATTTCTGTGGAATCTGAGAGCAAATATTTCGGATCCCTTAGAAGACTATAGGGCCAAAGGAAATATCCTCCGATAACAAAGAGAAAGAAGCTTTCTGAGAAACTTCTTTGTGTTCTGTGAAATCATCTCACAGAGTTACAGCTTTTCCCTCAAGAAGCCTTTCGCTAAGACAGTTCTTGTGGAATTGGCAAAGTGATATTTGGAAGCCCATAGAGGGCTATGGTGAAAAAGGAAATATCCTCAGATGAAATCTGGAAAGAAGCTTTCTGAGAAACTGCTTAGTTTTCTGTTAATTCATCTCACAGAGTTACATCTGTATTTCGTGGATGTCTTTGCTAGCCTTATTTCTGTGGAATCTGAGAACAGATATTTCGGATCCCTTTGAAGATTATAGGGCCAAAGGAAATATCCTCCGATAACAAAGAGAAAGAAGCTTTGTGAGAAACTTCTTTGTGTTCTATGAAATCATCTCACAGAGTTACAGCTTTCCCTTCAAGAAGCCTTTCCCTAAGACAGTTCTTGTGGAATTGGCAAAGTGATATTTGGAAGCCCATAGAGGGCTATGGTGAATAAGAAAATATCCTCAGTTGAAATCTGGAAAGAAGCTTTCTGAGAAACTGCTTAGTGTTCTGTTAATTCATGTCACAGAGTTACATCTGTATTTCGTGGATCTCTTGGCTAGCCTTATTTCTGTGGAATCTGAGAACAGATATTTCTGATCCCTTTCAAGACTCTAGGGCCAAAGGAAATATCCTCCGATAACAAAGAGAAAGAAGCTTTCTGAGAAACTTCTTTGTGTTCTGTGAAATCATCTCACAGAGTTACAGCTTTCCCCTCAAGAAGCCTTTCGCTAAGACAGTTCTTGTGGAATTGGCCAAGTGATATTTGGAAGCCCATGGAGGGCTATGGTGAAAAAGGAAATATCCTCCGATGAAATCTGGAAAGAAGCTTTCTGAGAAACTTCTTAGTGTTCTGTTAATTCATCTCATAGAGTTACATCTATATTTCTTGGATCTCTTTGCTAGCCTTATTTCTGTGAAGTCTGAGAACAGATATTTCGGATCCCTTTGAAGACTATCGGGCCAAAGGATATATCCTCCGATAATTAAGAGAAAGAAGCTTTCTGAGAAACTTCTTTGTGTTCTGTGAAATCATCTCACAGAATTACAGCTTTCCCCTCAGGAAGCCTTTCGCTAAGACAGTTCTTGTGGAATTGGCAAAGTGATATTTGGAAGCCCATAGAGGGCTATGGTGAAAAAGGAAATATCCTCCGATGAAATCTGGAAGGAAGCTTTCTGAGAAACTGCTTAGTGTTCTGTTAATTCATCTCACAGTGTTACATCTGTATTTCATATATCTCTTTGCGAGCCTTATTTTGTGGAATCTGAGAACAGATATTTCGGATCCCTTTGAAGACTATAGGGCCAAAGGAAATATCCTCCGATAACTAAGAGAAAGAAGCTTTCTGAGAAACTTCTTTGTGTTCTGTGAAATCATCTCACAGAGTTACAGCTTTCCCCTCAAGAAGCCTTTCGCTAAGACAGTTCTTGTGGAATTGGCAAAGTGATATTTGGAAGCCCATAGAGGGCTACGGTGAAAAAGGAAATATCCTCAGATGAAATCTGGAAAGAAGCTTTCTGAGAAACTGCTCTGTGATGTGTGACTTCCACTCACAGAGTTACATCTGTATTTCGTGGATCTCTTTGCTAGCCTTATTTCTGTGTAATCAGAGAACAGATATTTCGGATCCCTTTGAAGACTATAGGGCCAAAGGAAATATCCTCCGATAACTAAGAGAAAGAAGCTTTCTGAGAAACTTCTATGTGTTCTGTGAAATCATCTCACAGAGTTACAGCTTTCCCCTCAAGAAGCCTTTCGCTAAGACAGTTCTTGTGGAATTGGGAAAGTGATATTTGGAAGCCCATAGAGGGCTATGGTGAAAAACGAAATATCCTCTGATGAAATCTGGAAAGAAGCTTTCTGAGAAACTGCTTAGTGTTCTGTTAATTCATCTCTCAGAGTTACATCTGTATTTCGTGGATCTCTTTGCTAGCCTTATTTCTGGGGAATCTGAGAACAGATATTTCGGATCCCTTTGAAGACTATAGGGACAAAGGAAATATCTTCCGATAACAAAGAGAAAGAAGCTTTCTGAGAAACTCCTTGTATTCTGTGAAATCATCTCACAGAGTTACAGCTTTCCCCTCAAGAAGTCTTTCGCTAAAACAGTTCTTGTGGAATTGGCAAATTGATATTTGGAAGCCCATAGAGGGCTCTTGGTGAAAAAGGAAATATCCTCAGATGAAATCTGGAAAGATGCTTTCTGAGAAACTGCTTAGTGCTCTGTTAATTCATCTCACAGAGTTACATCTGTATTCGTGGATCTCTTTGCTAGCCTTATTTCTGGGGAATCTGAGAACAGATATTTCGGATCCCTTTGAAGACTCTAGAGCCAAAGGAAATATCTTCCGATAACAAAGAGAAAGAAGCTTTCTGAGAAACTTCTTTGTGTTCTGTGAAATCATCTCACAGAGTTACATCTTTCCCCTCCAGAAGCCGTTCGCTAAGACAGTTCTTGTGGAATTGGGAAAGTGATATTTGGAAGCCCATTGAGGGCTATGGTGAAAAAGGAAATATCCTCAGATGAAATCTGGAAAGAAGATTTCTGAGAAACTGCTTAGTGTTCTGTTAATTCATCTCACAGAGTTACAACTGTATTTCGTGGATCTCGTGGCTAGCCTTATTTCTGTGGAATCTGAGAACAGATGTTTCGGATCCCTTTGAAGAATATAGGGCCAAAGGAAATATCCTCCGATAACTAAGAGAAAGAAGCTTTCTGAGAAACTTCTTTGTGTTCTGTGAAATCATCTCACAGAGTTACAGCTTTCCCCTCAAGAAGTCTTTCGCTAAAACAGTTCTTGTGGAATTGGCAAATTGATATTTGGAAGCCCATAGAGGGCTCTTGGTGAAAAAGGAAATATCCTCAGATGAATTCTGGAAAGAAGCTTTCTGAGAAACTGCTCTTTGATGTGTGACTTCCACTCACAGAGTTACACCTGTATTTCGTGGATCTCTTTGCTAGCGTTATTTCTCTGGAATCTGAGAACAGATATTTAGGATCCCTTTGAAGACTATAGGGCCAAAGGAAATATCCTCCGATAACTAAGAGAAAGAAGCTTTCTGAGAAACTTCTTTGTGTTCTGTGAAATCATCTCACAGAGTTACAGCTTTCCCCTCAAGAAGCCTTTCGCTAAGACAGTTCTTGTGGAATTGGGAAAGTGATATTTGGAAGCCCATAGAGGGCTATGGTGAAAAAGGAAATATCCTCCCATGAAATCTGGAAAGAAGCTTTCTGAGAAACTGCTTAGTGTTCTGTTATTTCATCTCACAGAGTTACATCTATATTTCGTGGATCTCTTTGCTAGCCTTAATTCTGTGGAATCTGAGAAGAGATATTTCGGATCCCTTTGAAGACTATAGGGCCAAAGGAAATATCCTCCGATAATAAAGAGAAAGCAGCTTTCTGAGAAACTTCTTTGTGTTCTGTGAAATCATCTCACAGAGTTACAGCTTTCCCCTCAAGAAGCCTTTCGCTAAGACAGTTCTTGTGGAATTGGCAAAGTGATATTTGGAAGCCCATAGAGGGCTATGGTGAAAAAGGAAATATCTTCAGATGAAATCTGGAAAGATGCTTTCTGAGAAACTGCTTAGTGCTCTGTTAATTCATCTCACAGAGTTACATCTGTATTCGTGGATCTCTTTGCTAGCCTTATTTCTGGGGAATCTGAGAACAGATATTTCGGATCCCTTTGAAGACTCTAGGGCCAAAGGAAATATCTTCCGATAACAAAGAGAAAGAAGCTTTCTGAGAAACTTCTTTGTGTTCTGTGAAATCATCTCACAGAGTTACATCTTTCCCCTCCAGAAGCCGTTCGCTAAGACAGTTCTTGTGGAATTGGGAAAGTGATATTTGGAAGCCCATTGAGGGCTATGGTGAAAAAGGAAATATCCTCAGATGAAATCTGGAAAGAAGATTTCTGAGAAACTGCTTAGTGTTCTGTTAATTCATCTCACAGAGTTACAACTGTATTTCGTGGATCTCGTGGCTAGCCTTATTTCTGTGGAATCTGAGAACAGATATTTCGGATCCCTTTGAAGACTATAGGGCCAAAGGAAATGTCCTCCGATTACAAAGAGAAAGAAGCTTTGTGAGAAACTTCTTTGTGTTCTATGAAATCATCTCACAGAGTTACAGCTTTCCCTTCAAGAAGCCTTTCGCTAAGACAGTTCTTGTGGAATTGGCAAAGTGATATTTGGAAGCCCTTAGAGGGCTATGGTGAAAAAGGAAATATCCTCAGATGAAATCTGGAAAGAAGCTTTCTGAGAAACTGCTTAGTGTTCTGTTAATTCATCTCACAGAGTTACATCTGTATTTCGTGGATCTCTTGGCTAGCCTTATTTCTGTGGAATCTGAGAACAGATATTTCGGATCCCTTTGAAGACTAGAGGGCCAAAGGAAATATCCTCTGATTACAAAGAGAAAGAAGCTTTGTGAGAAACTTCTTTGTGTTCTATGAAATCATCTCACAGAGTTACAGCTTTCCCTTCAAGAAGCCTTTCGCTAAGACAGTTCTTGTGGAATTGGCAAAGTGATATTTGGAAGCCCATAGAGGGCTATGGTGAAAAAGGAAATATCCTCAGATGAAATCTGGAAAGAAGCTTTCTGAAAAACTGCTTAGTGTTCTGTTAATTCATCTCACAGAGTTACATCTGTATTTCGTGGATCTCTTTGCTAGCCTTATTTCTGTGGAATCTGAGAACAGATATTTCGGATCCCTTTGAAGACTATAGGGCCAAAGGAAATATCCTCCGATAACAAAGAGAAAGAAGCTTTCTGAGAAACTTCTTTGTGTTCTGTGAAATCATCTCACAGAGTTACAGCTTTCCCCTCAAGAAGCCTTTCGTTAAGACAGTTCTTGTGGAATTGGCAAAGTGATATTTGGTAGCCCATAGAGGGCTATGGTGAAAAAAGAAATATCCTCAGATGAAATATGGAAAGAAGCTTTCTGAGAAACTGCTTACTGTTCTGTTACTTCATCTCACAGAGTTACATCTGTATTTCGTGGATCTCTTTGCTAGCCTTATTTCTGTGGAATCTGAGAACAGATGTTTCGGATCCCTTTGAAGAATATAGGGCCAAAGGAAATATCCTCCGATAACAAAGAGAAAGAAGCTTTCTGAGAAACTTCTTTGTGTTTTATGAAATCATCTCACAGAGTTACAGCTTTCCCCTCAAGAAGCCTTTCGCTAAGACAGTTCTTGTGGAATTGGCAAAGTGATATTTGGAAGCCCATAGAGGGCTATGGTGAAAAAGGAAATATCCTCCGATGAAATCTGGAAAGAAGCTTTCTGAGAAACCTCTCTGTGATGTGTGTCTTCCACTCACAGAGTTACATCTGTATTTCGTGGATCTCTTTGCTAGCCTTATTTCTGTGGAATCTGAGAACAGATATTTAGGATCCTTTTGAAGACTATAGGGCCAAAGGAAATATCCTCCGATAACAAAGAGAAAGAAGCTTTCTGAGAAACTTCTTTGTGTTCTGTGAAAATCAATTCTCAGAGTTACAGCTTTCCCCTCAAGAAGCCTTTCGCTAAGACAGTTCTTGTGGAATTGGCAAAGTGATATTTGGAAGCCCAAAAAGGGCTGTGGTGAAAAAGGAAATATCCTCAGATGATATCTGGAAAGAAGCTTTCTGAGAAACTGCTTAGTGTTCTGTTAATTCATCTCACATAGTTACATCTATATTTCGTGGATCTCTTTGCTAGCCTTATTTCTGTGGAATCTGAGAACAGATATTTAGGATCCCTTTGAAGACTGTAGGGCCAAAGGAAATATCCTCCGATAACAAAGAGAAAGAAGCTTTCTGAGAAACTTCTTTGTGTTCTGTGAAATCATCTCACAGAGTTACAGCTTTCCCCTCAAGAAGCCTTTCGCTAAGACAGTTCTTGTGGAATTGGCAAAGTGATATTTGGAAGCCCATAGAGGGCTATGGTGAAAAAGGAAATATCCTCAGATGAAATGTGGAAAGAAGCTTTCTGAGAAACTGCTTAGTGTTCTGTTAATTCATCTCACAGAGTTACATCTATATTTCTTGGATCTCTTTGCTAGCCTTATTTCTGTGGAATCTGAGAACAGATATTTCGGATCCCTTAGAAGACTATAGGGCCAAAGGAAATATCCTCCGATAACTGAGAGAAAGAAGCTTTCGAGAAACTTCTTTGTGTTCTGTGAAATCATCTCACAGAGTTACAACTTTCCCCTCAAGAAGCCTTTCGCTAAGACAGTTCTTTTGGAATTGGTAAAGTTATATTTGGAAGCCCATAGAGGGCTATGGTGAAAAAGGAAATATCCTCAGATGAAATCTGGAAAGAAGCTTTCTGAGAAACTGCTTAGTGTTCTGTTAATTCATCTCACAGTGTTACATCTATATTTCGTGGATCTCTTTGCTAGCCTTATTTCTGTGGAATCTGAGAACAGATGTTTCGGATCCCTTTGAAGACTATAGGGCCAAAGGAAATATCCTCCGATAACAAAGAGAAAGAAGCCTTCTGAGAAACTTCTTTGTGTTCTATGAAATCATCTCACAGAGTTACAGCTTTCCCCTCAAGGAGCCTTTCGCTAAGACAGTTCTTGTGGAATTGGCAAAGTGATATGTGGAAGCCCATAGAGGGCTCTGGTGAAAAAGTAAATATCCTCAGATGACATCTGGAAGGCAGCTTTCTGAGAAACTGCTCTGTGATGTGTGTCTTCCACTCACAGAGTTACATCTGTATTTCGTGGAACTCTTTGCTAGCCTTATTTCTGTGGAATCTGAGAACAGATATTTCGGATCCCTTTGAAGACTATAGGGCCAAAGGAAATATCCTCCGATAACTAAGAGAAAGAAGCTTTCTGAGAAACTTCTTTCTGTTCTGTGAAATCATCTCACAGAGTTACAGCTTTCCCCTCAGGAAGCCTTTCGCTAAGACAGTTCTTTTGGAGTTGGCAAAGTGATATTTGGAAGCCCATAGAGGGCTATGGTGAAAAAGGAAATATCCTCCGATGAAATCTGGAAAGAAGCTTTCTGAGAAACTGCTTAGTGTTCTGTTAATTCATCTCATAGAGTTACATCTACATTTCTTGGATCTCTTTGCTAGCCTTATTTCTATGAAATCTGAGAACAGATATTTCAGATCCCTTTGAAGACTATAGGGCCAAAGGAAATATCCTCCGATAACTAAGAGAAAGAAGCTTTCTGAGAAACTTCTTTGTGTTCTGTGAAATCATCTCACAGAGTTACAGCTTTCCCCTCAAGAAGCCTTTCGCTAAGACAGTTCTTGTGGAATTGGCAAAATGATATTTGGAAGCATATAGAGGGCTACGGTGAAAAAGGAAATATCCTCAGACGAAATCTGGAAAGAAGCTTTCTGAGAAACTGCTCTGTGATGTGTGACTTCCACTCACAGAGTTACATCTGTATTTCGTGGATCTCTTTGCTAGCCTTATTTCTGTGGAATCTGAGAACAGATATTTAGTGTTCCTTTGAAGACTATAGGGCCAAAGGAAATATCCTCCGATAATTAAGAGAAAGAAGCTTTCTGAGAAACTTCTCTGTGTTCTGTGAAATCATCTCACAGAGTTACAGCTTTCCCCTCAAGAATCCTTTCGCTAAGACAGATCTTGTGGAATTGGCAAAGTTATATTTGGAAGCCCATAGAGGGCTATGGTGAAAAAGGAAATATCCTCAGATGAAATCTGGAAAGAAGCTTTCTGAGAAACTGCTTAGTGTTCTGTTAATTCATCTCACAGAGTTACAACTGTATTTCGTGGATCTCTTTGCTAGCCTTATTTCTGTGGAATCTGAGAACAGATATTTCGGATCCCTTTGAAGACTATAGGGCCAAAGGAAATATCCTCCGATTACAAAGAGAAAGAAGGTTTTTGAGAAACTTCTTTTGTTCTATGAAATCATCTCACAGAGTTACAGCTTTCCCTTCAAGAAGCCTTTCGCTAAGACAGTTCTTGTGGAATTGGCAAAGTGATATTTGGAAGCCCATAGAGGGCTATGGTGAAAAAGGAAATATCCTCAGATGAAATCTGGAAAGAAGCTTTCTGAGAAACTGCTCTATGATGTGTGACTTCCACTCACAGAGTTACATCGGTATTTCGTGGATCTCTTTGCTAGCCTTATTTCTGTGGAATCTGAGAACAGATATTTCGGATCCCTTAGAAGACTATAGGGCCAAAGGAAATATCCCCTGATAACTAAGAGAAAGAAGGTTTCTAAGAAATTTTTTGTGTTCTGTGAAATCATCTCACAGAGTTACAGCTTTCCCCTCAAGAAGCCTTTCCCTAAGACAGTTCTTGTGGAATTGGCAAAGTGATATTTGGAAGCCCATAGAGGGCTCTGGTGAAAAAGGAAATATCCTCAGATGAAATCTGGAAAGAAGCTTTCTGAGAAACTCCTTAGTGTTCTGTTAATTCATCTCACAGAGTTACATCTGTATTTCGTGGATGTCTTTGCTAGCCTTATTTCTGGGGAATCTGAGAACAGATATTTAGTGTTCCTTTGAAGACTATAGGGCCAAAGGAAATATCCTCCGATAATTAAGAGAAAGAAGCTTTCTGAGAAACTTCTCTGTGTTCTGTGAAATCATCTCACAGAGTTACAGCTTTCCCCTCAAGAATCCTTTCGCTAAGACAGATCTTGTGGAATTGGCAAAGTTATATTTGGAAGCCCATAGAGGGCTATGGTGAAAAAGGAAATATCCTCAGATGAAATCTGGAAAGAAGCTTTCTGAGAAACTGCTTAGTGTTCTGTTAATTCATCTCACAGAGTTACATCTGTATTTCGTGGAACTCTTGGCTAGCCTTATTTCTGTGGAATCTGAGAACAGATATTTCGGATCCCTTTGAAGACTCTAGGGCCAAAGGAAATATCCTCCGATAACAAAGAGAAAGAAGCTTTCTGAGAAACTTCTTTGTGTTCTGTTAAATCATCTCACAGAGTTACAGCTTTCCCCTCAAGAAGCCTTTCGCTAAGACAGTTCTTGTGGAATTGGCAAAGTGATATTTGGAAGCCCATAGAGGGCTATGGTGAAAAAAGAAATATCCTCAGATGAAATCTGGAAAGAAGCTTTATGAGAAACTGCTTACTGTTCTGTTACTTCATCTCACAGAGTTACATCTGTATTTCGTGGATCTCTTTGCTAGCCTTATTTCTGTGGAATCTGAGAACAGATGTTTCGGATACCTTTGAAGACTATAGGGCCAAAGGAAATATCCTCCGATAACAAAGAGAAAGAAGCTTTCTGAGAAACTTCTTTGTGTTCTATGAAATCACCTCACAGAGTTACAGCTTTCCCTTCAAGAAGCCTTTCGCTAAGACAGTTCTTGTGGAATTGGCAAAGTGATATTTGGAAGCCCATGGAGGGCTCTGGTGAAAAAGGAAATATCCTCAGATGAAATCTGGAAAGAAGTTTTCTGAGAAACTTCTCTGTGATGTGTGTCTTCCACTCACAGAGTTACATCTGTATTTCGTGGATCTCTTTGCTAGCCTTATTTCTGTGGAATCTGAGAACAGATATTTCGGATCCCTTTGAAGACTATAGGGCCAAAGGAAATATCCTCCGATAACTAAGAGAAAGAAGCTTTCTGAGAAACTTCTTTGTGTTCTGTGAAATCATCTCACAGAGTTACAGCTTTCCCCTCAAGAAGCCTTTCGCTAAGACAGTTCTTTTGGAATTGGCAAAGTGTTATTTGGAAGCCCATAGAGGGCTATGGTGAAAAAGGAAATATACTCCGATGAAATATGGAAAGAAGCTTTCTGAGAAACTGCTTAGTGTTCTGGTAATTCATCTCATAGAGTTACATCTATATTTCTTGGATCTCTTTGCTAGCCTTATTTCTGTGGAATCTGAGAACAGATATTTCGGATCCCTTAGAAGACTATAGGGCCAAAGGAAATATCCTCCGATAACTAAGAGAAAGAAGCTTTCGGAAACTTCTTTGTGTTCTGTGAAATCATCTCACAGAGTTACAACTTTCCCCTCAAGAAGCCTTTCGCTAAGACAGTTCTTTCGGAATTGGTAAAGTTATATTGGAAGCCCATAGAGGGCTATGGTGAAAAAGGAAATATCCTCAGATGAAATCTGGAAAGAAGCTTTCTGAGAAACTGCTTAGTTTTCTGTTAATTCATCTCACAGAGTTACAACTGTATTTCGTGGATCTCTTGGCTACCCTTATTTCTGTGGAATCTGAGAACAGATATTTCGGATCCCTTTGAAGACTATAGGGCCAAAGGAAATATCCTCCGATAACAAAGAGAAAGAAGTTTTGTGAGAAACTTCTGTGTGTTCTATGAAATCATCTCACAGAGATACAGCTTTCCCTTCAAGAAGCCTTTCGCTAAGACAGTTCTTGTGGAATTGGCAAAGTGATATTTGGAAGCCCATTGAGGGCCATGGTGAAAAAGGAAATATCCTCCGATGAAATCTGGAAAGAAGCTTTCTGAGAAACTGCTTAGTGTTCTGTTAATTCATCTCACAGAGTTACATCTATATTTCGTGGATCTCTTTGCTAGCCTTATTTCTGTGGAATCTGAGAACAGATATTTCGGATCCCTTTGAAGACTATAGGGCCAAAGGAAATATCCTCCGATAACAAAGAGAAAGAAGCTTTCTGAGAAACTTCTTTGTGTTCTGTGAAATCATCTCACAGAGTTACAACTTTCACCTCAAGAAGCCTTTCGCTAAGACAGTTCTTGTGGAATTGGTAAAGTTATATTTGGAAGCCCTTAGAAGGCTATGGAGAAAAAGGAAATATCCTCAGATGAAAGCTGGAAAGAAGCTTTCTGAGAAACTGCTCTGTGATGTGTGACTTCCACTCACAGAGTTACATCTGTATTTCGTGGATCTCTTTGCTAGCCTTATTTCTGTGGAATCTGAGAACAGATATTTAAGATCCCTTTGAAGACTATAGGGCCAAAGGAAATATCCTCCGAAAACTAAGAGAAAGAAGGTTTCTAAGAAATTCTTTGTGTTCTGTGAAATCATCTCACAGAGTTACAGCTTTCCCCTCAAGAAGCCTTTCGCTAAGACAGTTCTTGTGGAATTGGCAAAGTGATATTTGGAAGCCCTTCGAGGGCTATGGTGAAAAAGGAAATATCCTCTGATGAAATCTGGAAAGAAGCTTTCTGAGAAACTGCTTAGTGTTCTGTTAATTCATCTCACAGAGTTACATCTGTATTTCGTGGATCTCTTTGCTAGGATTATTTCTGGGGAATCTGAGAACAGATATTTCGGATCCCTTTGAAGACTATAGGGACAAAGGAAATATCTTCCGATAACAAAGAGAAAGAAGCTTTCTGAGAAACTTCTTTGTATTCTGTGAAATCATCTCACAGAGTTACAGCTTTCCCCTCAAGAAGTCTTTCGCTAAAACAGTTCTTGTGGAATTGGCAAATTGATATTTTGAAGCCCATAGGGGGCTCTGGTGAAAAAGGAAATATCCTCAGATGAAATCTGGAAAGAAGCTTTATGAGAAACTGCTCTTTGATGTGTGACTTCCACTCACAGAGTTACATCTGTATTTCGTGGATCTCTTTGCCAGCGGTATTTCTGTGGAATCTGAGAACAGATATTTAGGATCCCTTTGAAGACTATAGGGCCAAAGGAAATATCCTCCGATAACTAAGAGAAAGAAGCTTTGTGAGAAACTTCTTTGTGTTCTGTGAAATCATCTCACAGAGTTACAGCTTTCCACTCAAGAAGCCTTTCGCTAAGACAGTTCTTGTGGAATTGGCAAAGTGATATTTGGAAGCCCATAGAGGGCTATGGTGAAAAAGGAAATATCCTCCGATGAAATCTGGAAAGAAGCTTTCTGAGAAACTGCTTAGTGTTCTGTTAATTCATCTCACAGAGTTACATCTATATTTCGTGGATCTCTTTGCTAGCCTTATTTCTGTGGAATCTGAGAGCAAATATTTCGGATCCCTTAGAAGACTATAGGGCCAAAGGAAATATCCTCCGATAACAAAGAGAAAGAAGCTTTCTGAGAAACTTCTTTGTGTTCTGTGAAATCATCTCACAGAGTTACAGCTTTTCCCTCAAGAAGCCTTTCGCTAAGACAGTTCTTGTGGAATTGGCAAAGTGATATTTGGAAGCCCATAGAGGGCTATGGTGAAAAAGGAAATATCCTCAGATGAAATCTGGAAAGAAGCTTTCTGAGAAACTGCTTAGTTTTCTGTTAATTCATCTCACAGAGTTACATCTGTATTTCGTGGATGTCTTTGCTAGCCTTATTTCTGTGGAATCTGAGAACAGATATTTCGGATCCCTTTGAAGATTATAGGGCCAAAGGAAATATCCTCCGATAACAAAGAGAAAGAAGCTTTGTGAGAAACTTCTTTGTGTTCTATGAAATCATCTCACAGAGTTACAGCTTTCCCTTCAAGAAGCCTTTCCCTAAGACAGTTCTTGTGGAATTGGCAAAGTGATATTTGGAAGCCCATAGAGGGCTATGGTGAATAAGAAAATATCCTCAGTTGAAATCTGGAAGGAAGCTTTCTGAGAAACTGCTTAGTGTTCTGTTAATTCATGTCACAGAGTTACATCTGTATTTCGTGGATCTCTTGGCTAGCCTTATTTCTGTGGAATCTGAGAACAGATATTTCTGATCCCTTTCAAGACTCTAGGACCAAAGGAAATATCCTCCGATAACAAAGAGAAAGAAGCTTTCTGAGAAACTTCTTTGTGTTCTGTGAAATCATCTCACAGAGTTACAGCTTTCCCCTCAAGAAGCCTTTCGCTAAGACAGTTCTTGTGGAATTGGCCAAGTGATATTTGGAAGCCCATAGAGGGCTATGGTGAAAAAGGAAATATCCTCCGATGAAATCTGGAAAGAAGCTTTCTGAGAAACTTCTTAGTGTTCTGTTAATTCATCTCATAGAGTTACATCTATATTTCTTGGATCTCTTTGCTAGCCTTATTTCTGTGAAGTCTGAGAACAGATATTTCGGATCCCTTTGAAGACTATCGGGCCAAAGGATATATCCTCCGATAATTAAGAGAAAGAAGCTTTCTGAGAAACTTCTTTGTGTTCTGTGAAATCATCTCACAGAATTACAGCTTTCCCCTCAGGAAGCCTTTCGCTAAGACAGTTCTTGTGGAATTGGCAAAGTGATATTTGGAAGCCCATAGAGGTCTATGGTGAAAAAGGAAATATCCTCCGATGAAATCTGGAAGGAAGCTTTCTGAGAAACTGCTTAGTGTTCTGTTAATTCATCTCACAGAGTTACATCTGTATTTCATATATCTCTTTGCGAGCCTTATTTTGTGGAATCTGAGAACAGATATTTCGGATCCCTTTGAAGACTATAGGGCCAAAGGAAATATCCTCCGATAACTAAGAGAAAGAAGCTTTCTGAGAAACTTCTTTGTGTTCTGTGAAATCATCTCACAGAGTTACAGCTTTCCCCTCAAGAAGCCTTTCGCTAAGACAGTTCTTGTGGAATTGGCAAAGTGATATTTGGAAGCCCATAGAGGGCTACGGTGAAAAAGGAAATATCCTCAGATGAAATCTGGAAAGAAGCTTTCTGAGAAACTGCTCTGTGATGTGTGACTTCCACTCACAGAGTTACATCTGTATTTCGTGGATCTCTTTGCTAGCCTTATTTCTGTGTAATCAGAGAACAGATATTTCGGATCCCTTTGAAGACTATAGGGCCAAAGGAAATATCCTCCGATAACTAAGAGAAAGAAGCTTTCTGAGAAACTTCTATGTGTTCTGTGAAATCATCTCACAGAGTTACAGCTTTCCCCTCAAGAAGCCTTTCGCTAAGACAGTTCTTGTGGAATTGGGAAAGTGATATTTGGAAGCCCATAGAGGGCTATGGTGAAAAACGAAATATCCTCTGATGAAATCTGGAAAGAAGCTTTCTGAGAAACTGCTTAGTGTTCTGTTAATTCATCTCTCAGAGTTACATCTGTATTTCGTGGATCTCTTTGCTAGCCTTATTTCTGGGGAATCTGAGAACAGATATTTCGGATCCCTTTGAAGACTATAGGGACAAAGGAAATATCTTCCGATAACAAAGAGAAAGAAGCTTTCTGAGAAACTCCTTGTATTCTGTGAAATCATCTCACAGAGTTACAGCTTTCCCCTCAAGAAGTCTTTCGCTAAAACAGTTCTTGTGGAATTGGCAAATTGATATTTGGAAGCCCATAGAGGGCTCTTGGTGAAAAAGGAAATATCCTCAGATGAAATCTGGAAAGATGCTTTCTGAGAAACTGCTTAGTGCTCTGTTAATTCATATCACAGAGTTACATCTGTATTCGTGGATCTCTTTGCTAGCCTTATTTCTGGGGAATCTGAGAACAGATATTTCGGATCCCTTTGAAGTCTCTAGAGCCAAAGGAAATATCTTCCGATAACAAAGAGAAAGAAGCTTTCTGAGAAACTTCTTTGTGTTCTGTGAAATCATCTCACAGAGTTACATCTTTCCCCTCCAGAAGCCGTTCGCTAAAACAGTTCTTGTGGAATTGGGAAAGTGATATTTGGAAGCCCATTGAGGGCTATGGTGAAAAAGGAAATATCCTCAGATGAAATCTGGAAAGAAGATTTCTGAGAAACTGCTTAGTGTTCTGTTAATTCATCTCACAGAGTTACAACTGTATTTCGTGGATCTCGTGGCTAGCCTTATTTCTGTGGAATCTGAGAACAGATGTTTCGGATCCCTTTGAAGAATATAGGGCCAAAGGAAATATCCTCCGATAACAAAGAGAAAGAAGCTTTCTGAGAAACTTCTTTGTGTTTTATGAAATCATCTCACAGAGTTACAGCTTTCCCCTCAAGAAGCCTTTCGCTAAGACAGTTCTTGTGGAATTGGCAAAGTGATATTTGGAAGCCCATAGAGGGCTATGGTGAAAAAGGAAATATCCTCCGATGAAATCTGGAAAGAAGCTTTCTGAGAAACCTCTCTGTGATGTGTGTCTTCCACTCACAGAGTTACATCTGTATTTCGTGGATCTCTTTGCTAGCCTTATTTCTGTGTAATCTGAGAACAGATATTTCGGATCCCTTTGAAGACTATAGGGCCAAAGGAAATATCCTCCGATAACTAAGAGAAAGAAGCTTTCTGAGAAACTTCTTTGTGTTCTGTGAAATCATCTCACAGAGTTACAGCTTTCCCCTCAAGAAGTCTTTCGCTAAAACAGTTCTTGTGGAATTGGCAAATTGATATTTGGAAGCCCATAGAGGGCTCTTGGTGAAAAAGGAAATATCCTCAGATGAATTCTGGAAAGAAGCTTTCTGAGAAACTGCTCTTTGATGTGTGACTTCCACTCACAGAGTTACACCTGTATTTCGTGGATCTCTTTGCTAGCGTTATTTCTCTGGAATCTGAGAACAGATATTTAGGATCCCTTTGAAGACTATAGGGCCAAAGGAAATATCCTCCGATAACTAAGAGAAAGAAGCTTTCTGAGAAACTTCTTTGTGTTCTGTGAAATCATCTCACAGAGTTACAGCTTTCCCCTCAAGAAGCCTTTCGCTAAGACAGTTCTTGTGGAATTGGCAAAGTGATATTTGGAAGCCCATAGAGGGCTATGGTGAAAAAGGAAATATCCTCCCATGAAATCTGGAAAGAAGCTTTCTGAGAAACTGCTTAGTGTTCTGTTATTTCATCTCACAGAGTTACATCTATATTTCGTGGATCTCTTTGCTAGCCTTAATTCTGTGGAATCTGAGAAGAGATATTTCGGATCCCTTTGAAGACTAGAGGGCCAAAGGAAATATCCTCTGATTACAAAGAGAAAGAAGCTTTGTGAGAAACTTCTTTGTGTTCTATGAAATCATCTCACAGAGTTACAGCTTTCCCTTCAAGAAGCCTTTCGCTAAGACAGTTCTTGTGGAATTGGCAAAGTGATATTTGGAAGCCCATAGAGGGCTATGGTGAAAAAGGAAATATCCTCAGATGAAATCTGGAAAGAAGCTTTCTGAAAAACTGCTTAGTGTTCTGTTAATTCATCTCACAGAGTTACATCTGTATTTCGTGGATCTCTTTGCTAGCCTTATTTCTGTGGAATCTGAGAACAGATATTTCGGATCCCTTTGAAGAGTATAGGGCCAAAGGAAATATCCTCCGATAACAAAGAGAAAGAAGCTTTCTGAGAAACTTCTTTGTGTTCTGTGAAATCATCTCACAGAGTTACAGCTTTCCCCTCAAGAAGCCTTTCGTTAAGACAGTTCTTGTGGAATTGGCAAAGTGATATTTGGAAGCCCATAGAGGGCTATGGTGAAAAAAGAAATATCCTCAGATGAAATATGGAAAGAAGCTTTCTGAGAAACTGCTTACTGTTCTGTTACTTCATCTCACAGAGTTACATCTGTATTTCGTGGATCTCTTTGCTAGCCTTATTTCTGTGGAATCTGAGAACAGATGTTTCGGATCCCTTTGAAGAATATAGGGCCAAAGGAAATATCCTCCGATAACAAAGAGAAAGAAGCTTTCTGAGAAACTTCTTTGTGTTTTATGAAATCATCTCACAGAGTTACAGCTTTCCCCTCAAGAAGCCTTTCGCTAAGACAGTTCTTGTGGAATTGGCAAAGTGATATTTGGAAGCCCATAGAGGGCTATGGTGAAAAAGGAAATATCCTCCGATGAAATCTGGAAAGAAGCTTTCTGAGAAACCTCTCTGTGATGTGTGTCTTCCACTCACAGAGTTACATCTGTATTTCGTGGATCTCTTTGCTAGCCTTATTTCTGTGGAATCTGAGAACAGATATTTAGGATCCTTTTGAAGACTATAGGGCCAAAGGAAATATCCTCCGATAACAAAGAGAAAGAAGCTTTCTGAGAAACTTCTTTGTGTTCTGTGAAAATCAATTCTCAGAGTTACAGCTTTCCCCTCAAGAAGCCTTTCGCTAAGACAGTTCTTGTGGAATTGGGAAAGTGATATTTGGAAGCCCAAAAAGGGCTGTGGTGAAAAAGGAAATATCCTCAGATGATATCTGGAAAGAAGCTTTCTGAGAAACTGCTTAGTGTTCTGTTAATTCATCTCACATAGTTACATCTATATTTCGTGGATCTCTTTGCTAGCCTTATTTCTGTGGAATCTGAGAACAGATATTTAGGATCCCTTTGAAGACTGTAGGGCCAAAGGAAATATCCTCCGATAACAAAGAGAAAGAAGCTTTCTGAGAAACTTCTTTGTGTTCTGTGAAATCATCTCACAGAGTTACAGCTTTCCCCTCAAGAAGCCTTTCGCTAAGACAGTTCTTGTGGAATTGGCAAAGTGATATTTGGAAGCCCATAGAGGGCTATGGTGAAAAAGGAAATATCCTCAGATGAAATGTGGAAAGAAGCTTTCTGAGAAACTGCTTAGTGTTCTGTTAATTCATCTCACAGAGTTACATCTATATTTCTTGGATCTCTTTGCTAGCCTTATTTCTGTGGAATCTGAGAACAGATATTTCGGATCCCTTAGAAGACTATAGGGCCAAAGGAAATATCCTCCGATAACTAAGAGAAAGAAGCTTTCGAGAAACTTCTTTGTGTTCTGTGAAATCATCTCACAGAGTTACAACTTTCCCCTCAAGAAGCCTTTCGCTAAGACAGTTCTTTTGGAATTGGTAAAGTTATATTTGGAAGCCCATAGAGGGCTATGGTGAAAAAGGAAATATCCTCAGATGAAATCTGGAAAGAAGCTTTCTGAGAAACTGCTTAGTGTTCTGTTAATTCATCTCACAGTGTTACATCTATATTTCGTGGATCTCTTTGCTAGCCTTATTTCTGTGGAATCTGAGAACAGATGTTTCGGATCCCTTTGAAGACTATAGGGCCAAAGGAAATATCCTCCGATAACAAAGAGAAAGAAGCCTTCTGAGAAACTTCTTTGTGTTCTATGAAATCATCTCACAGAGTTACAGCTTTCCCCTCAAGGAGCCTTTCGCTAAGACAGTTCTTTTGGAGTTGGCAAAGTGATATTTGGAAGCCCATAGAGGGCTATGGTGAAAAAGGAAATATCCTCCGATGAAATCTGGAAAGAAGCTTTCTGAGAAACTGCTTAGTGTTCTGTTAATTCATCTCATAGAGTTACATCTACATTTCTTGGATCTCTTTGCTAGCCTTATTTCTATGAAATCTGAGAACAGATATTTCAGATCCCTTTGAAGACTATAGGGCCAAAGGAAATATCCTCCGATAACTAAGAGAAAGAAGCTTTCTGAGAAACTTCTTTGTGTTCTGTGAAATCATCTCACAGAGTTACAGCTTTCCCCTCAAGAAGCCTTTCGCTAAGACAGTTCTTGTGGAATTGGCAAAGTGATATTTGGAAGCATATAGAGGGCTACGGTGAAAAAGGAAATATCCTCAGATGAAATCTGGAAAGAAGCTTTCTGAGAAACTGCTCTGTGATGTGTGAATTCCACTCACAGAGTTACATCTGTATTTCGTGGATCTCTTTGCTAGCCTTATTTCTGTGGAATCTGAGAACAGATATTTAGTGTCCCTTTGAAGACTATAGGGCCAAAGGAAATATCCTCCGATAATTAAGAGAAAGAAGCTTTCTGAGAAACTTCTCTGTGTTCTGTGAAATCATCTCACAGAGTTACAGCTTTCCCCTCAAGAATCCTTTCGCTAAGACAGATCTTGTGGAATTGGCAAAGTTATATTTGGAAGCCCATAGAGGGCTATGGTGAAAAAGGAAATATCCTCAGATGAAATCTGGAAAGAAGCTTTCTGAGAAACTGCTTACTGTTCTGTGAATTCATCTCACAGAGTTACAACTGTATTTCGTGGATCTCTTTGCTAGCCTTATTTCTGTGGAATCTGAGAACAGATATTTCGGATCCCTTTGAAGACTATCGGGCCAAAGGAAATATCCTCCGATTACAAAGAGAAAGAAGGTTTTTGAGAAACTTCTTTGTGTTCTATGAAATCATCTCACAGAGTTACAGCTTTCCCTTCAAGAAGCCTTTCGCTAAGTCAGTTCTTGTGGAATTGGCAAAGTGATATTTGGAAGCCCATAGAGGGCTATGGTGAAAAAGGAAATATCCTCAGATGAAATCTGGAAAGAAGCTTTCTGAGAAACTGCTCTATGATGTGTGACTTCCACTCACAGAGTTACATCGGTATTTCGTGGATCTCTTTGCTAGCCTTATTTCTGTGGAATCTGAGAACAGATATTTCGGATCCCTTAGAAGACTATAGGGCCAAAGGAAATATCCCCTGATAACTAAGAGAAAGAAGGTTTCTAAGAAATTTTTTGTGTTCTGTGAAATCGTCTCACAGAGTTACAGCTTTCCCCTCAAGAAGCCTTTCCCTAAGACAGTTCTTGTGGAATTGGCAAAGTGATATTTGGAAGCCCATAGAGGGCTATGGTGAAAAAGGAAATATCCTCCGATGAAATCTGGAAAGAAGCTTTCTGAGAAACTGCTTAGTGTTCTGTTAATTCATCTCACAGAGTTACTTCTGTATTTCATATATCTCTTTGCGAGCCTTATTTTGTGGAATCTGAGAACAGATATTTCGGATCCCTTTGAAGACTATAGGGCCAAAGGAAATATCCTCCGATAATTAAGAGAAAGAAGCTTTCTGAGAAACTTCTTTGTGTTCTGTGAAATCATCTCACAGAGTTACAGCTTTCCCCTCAAGAAGCCTTTCGCTAAGACAGTTCTTGTGGAATTGGCAAAGTGATATTTGGAAGCCCATAGAGGGCTACGGTGAAAAAGGAAATATCCTCAGATGAAATCTGGAAAGAAGCTTTCTGAGAAACTGCTCTGTGATGTGTGACTTCCACTCACAGAGTTACATCTGTATTTCGTGGATCTCTTTGCTAGCCTTATTTCTGTGTAATCAGAGAACAGATATTTCGGATCCCTTTGAAGACTATAGGGCCAAAGGAAATATCCTCCGATAACTAAGAGAAAGAAGCTTTCTGAGAAACTTCTATGTGTTCTGTGAAATCATCTCACAGAGTTACAGCTTTCCCCTCAAGAAGCCTTTCGCTAAGACAGTTCTTGTGGAATTGGGAAAGTGATATTTGGAAGCCCATAGAGGGCTATGGTGAAAAACGAAATATCCTCTGATGAAATCTGGAAAGAAGCTTTCTGAGAAACTGCTTAGTGTTCTGTTAATTCATCTCTCAGAGTTACATCTGTATTTCGTGGATCTCTTTGCTAGCCTTATTTCTGGGGAATCTGAGAACAGATATTTCGGATCCCTTTGAAGACTATAGGGACAAAGGAAATATCTTCCGATAACAAAGAGAAAGAAGCTTTCTGAGAAACTCCTTGTATTCTGTGAAATCATCTCACAGAGTTACAGCTTTCCCCTCAAGAAGTCTTTCGCTAAAACAGTTCTTGTGGAATTGGCAAATTGATATTTGGAAGCCCATAGAGGGCTCTTGGTGAAAAAGGAAATATCCTCAGATGAAATCTGGAAAGAAGCTTTCTGAGAAACTGCTCTTTGATGTGTGACTTCCACTCACAGAGTTACATCTGTATTTCGTGGATCTCTTTGCTAGCGTTATTTCTCTGGAATCTGAGAACAGATATTTAGGATCCCTTTGAAGACTATAGGGCCAAAGGAAATATCCTCCGATAACTAAGAGAAAGAAGCTTTCTGAGAAACTTCTTTGTGTTCTGTGAAATCATCTCACAGAGTTACAGCTTTCCCCTCAAGAAGCCTTTCGCTAAGACAGTTCTTGTGGAATTGGCAAAGTGATATTTGGAAGCCCATAGAGGGCTATGGTGAAAAAGGAAATATCTTCAGATGAAATCTGGAAAGATGCTTTCTGAGAAACTGCTTAGTGCTCTGTTAATTCATCTCACAGAGTTACATCTGTATTCGTGGATCTCTTTGCTAGCCTTATTTCTGGGGAATCCGAGAACAGATATTTCGGATCCCTTTGAAGACTCTAGGGCCAAAGGTAATATCTTCCGATAACAAAGAGAAAGAAGCTTTCTGAGAAACTTCTTTGTGTTCTGTGAAATCATCTCACAGAGTTACATCTTTCCCCTCCAGAAGCCGTTCGCTAAGACAGTTCTTGTGGAATTGGGAAAGTGATATTTGGAAGCCCATTGAGGGCTATGGTGAAAAAGGAAATATCCTCAGATGAAATCTGTAAAGAAGATTTCTGAGAAACTGCTTAGTGTTCTGTTAATTCATCTCACAGAGTTACAACTGTATTTCGTGGATCTCGTGGCTAGCCTTATTTCTGTGGAATCTGAGAACAGATATTTCGGATCCCTTTGAAGACTCTAGGGCCAAAGGAAATATCCTCCGATTACAAAGAGAAAGAAGCTTTGTGAGAAACTTCTTTGTGTTCTATGAAATCATCTCACAGAGTTACAGCTTTCCACTCAAGAAGCCTTTCGCTAAGACAGTTCTTGTGGAATTGGCAAAGTGATATTTGGAAGCCCTTAGAGGGCTATGGTGAAAAAGGAAATATCCTCAGATGAAATCTGGAAAGAAGCTTTCTGAGAAACTGCTTAGTGTTCTGTTAATTCATCTCACAGAGTTACATCTGTATTTCGTGGATCTCTTGGCTAGCCTTATTTCTGTGGAATCTGAGAACAGATATTTCGGATCCCTTTGAAGACTAGAGGGCCAAAGGAAATATCCTCTGATTACAAAGAGAAAGAAGCTTTGTGAGAAACTTCTTTGTGTTCTATGAAATCATCTCACAGAGTTACAGCTTTCCCTTCAAGAAGCCTTTCGCTAAGACAGTTCTTGTGGAATTGGCAAAGTGATATTTGGAAGCCCATAGAGGGCTATGGTGAAAAAGGAAATATCCTCAGATGAAATCTGGAAAGAAGCTTTCTGAAAAACTGCTTAGTGTTCTGTTAATTCATCTCACAGAGTTACATCTGTATTTCGTGGATCTCTTTGCTAGCCTTATTTCTGTGGAATCTGAGAACAGATATTTCGGATCCCTTTGAAGACTATAGGGCCAAAGGAAATATCCTCCGATAACTAAGAGAAAGAAGCTTTCTGAGAAACTTCTTTTTGTTCTGTGAAATCATCTCACAGAGTTACAGCTTTCCCCTCAAGAAGCCTTTCGCTAAGACAGTTCTTGTGGAATTGGCAAAGTGATATTTGGAAGCACATAGAGGGCTATGGTGAAAAAAGAAATATCCTCAGATGAAATCTGGAAAGAAGCTTTCTGAGAAACTGCTTACTGTTCTGTTACTTCATCTCACAGAGTTACATCTGTATTTCGTGGATCTCTTTGCTAGCCTTATTTCTGAGGAATCTGAGAACAGATGTTTCGGATCCCTTTGAAGAATATAGGGCCAAAGGAAATATCCTCCGAAAACAAAGAGAAAGAAGCTTTCTGAGAAACTTCTTTGTGTTTTATGAAATCATCTCACAGAGTTACAGCTTTCCCCTCAAGAAGCCTTTCGCTAAGACAGTTCTTGTGGAATTGGCAAAGTGATATTTGGAAGCCCATAGAGGGCTATGGTGAAAAAGGAAATATCCTCCGATGAAATCTGGAAAGAAGCTTTCTGAGAAACCTCTCTGTGATGTGTGTCTTCCACTCACAGAGTTACATCTGTATTTCGTGGATCTCTTTGCTAGCCTTATTTCTGTGTAATCTGAGAACAGATATTTCGGATCCCTTTGAAGACTATAGGGCCAAAGGAAATATCCTCCGATAACTAAGAGAAAGAAGCTTTCTGAGAAACTTCTTTGTGTTCTGTGAAATCATCTCACAGAGTTACAGCTTTCCCCTCAAGAAGTCTTTCGCTAAAACAGTTCTTGTGGAATTGGCAAATTGATATTTGGAAGCCCATAGAGGGCTCTTGGTGAAAAAGGAAATATCCTCAGATGAAATCTGGAAAGAAGCTTTCTGAGAAACTGCTCTTTGATGTGTGACTTCCACTCACAGAGTTACATCTGTATTTCGTGGATCTCTTTGCTAGCGTTATTTCTCTGGAATCTGAGAACAGATATTTAGGATCCTTTGAAGACTATAGGGCCAAAGGAAATATCCTCCGATAACTAAGAGAAAGAAGCTTTCTGAGAAACTTCTTTGTGTTCTGTGAAATCATCTCACAGAGTTACAGCTTTACCCTCAAGAAGCCTTTCGCTAAGACAGTTCTTGTGGAATTGGCAAAGTGATATTTGGAAGCCCATAGAGGGCTATGGCGAAAAAGGAAATATCCTCCCATGAAATCTGGAAAGAAGCTTTCTGAGAAACTGCTTAGTGTTCTGTTATTTCATCTCACAGAGTTACATCTATATTTCGTGGATCTCTTTGCTAGGCTTAATTCTGTGGAATCTGAGAAGAGATATTTCGGATCTCTTTGAAGACTATAGGGCCAAAGGAAATATCCTCCGATAATAAAGAGAAAGAAACTTTCTGAGAAACTTCTTTGTGTTCTGTGAAATCATCTCACAGAGTTACAGCTTTCCCCTCAAGAAGCCTTTCGCTAAGACAGTTCTTGTGGAATTGGCAAAGTGATATTTGGAAGCCCATAGAGGGCTATGGTGAAAAAGGAAATATCTTCAGATGAAATCTGGAAAGATGCTTTCTGAGAAACTGCTTAGTGCTCTGTTAATTCATCTCACAGAGTTACATCTGTATTCGTGGATCTCTTTGCTAGCCTTATTTCTGGGGAATCTGAGAACAGATATTTCGGATCCCTTTGAAGACTCTAGGGCCAAAGGAAATATCTTCCGATAACAAAGAGAAAGAAGCTCTCTGAGAAACTTCTTTGTGTTCTGTGAAATCAACTCACAGAGTTACATCTTTCCCCTCCAGAAGCCGTTCGCTAAGACAGTTCTTGTGGAATTGGGAAAGTGATATTTGGAAGCCCATTGAGGGCTATGGTGAAAAAGGAAATATCCTCAGATGAAATCTGGAAAGAAGATTTCTGAGAAACTGCTTAGTGTTCTGTTAATTCATCTCACAGAGTTACAACTGTATTTCGTGGATCTCGTGGCTAGCCTTATTTCTGTGGAATCTGAGAACAGATATTTCGGATCCCTTTGAAGACTATAGGGCCAAAGGAAATATCCTCCGATTACAAAGAGAAAGAAGCTTTGTGAGAAACTTCTTTGTGTTCTATGAAATCATCTCACAGAGTTACAGCTTTCCCTTCAAGAAGCCTTTCGCTAAGACAGTTCTTGTGGAATTGGCAAAGTGATATTTGGAAGCCCTTAGAGGGCTATGGTGAAAAAGGAAATATCCTCAGATGAAATCTGGAAAGAAGCTTTCTGAGAAACTGCTTAGTGTTCTGTTAATTCATCTCACAGAGTTACATCTGTATTTCGTGGATCTCTTGGCTAGCCTTATTTCTGTGGAATCTGAGAACAGATATTTCGGATCCCTTTGAAGACTAGAGGGCCAAAGGAAATATCCTCTGATTACAAAGAGAAAGAAGCTTTGTGAGAAACTTCTTTGTGTTCTATGAAATCATCTCACAGAGTTACAGCTTTCCCTTCAAGAAGCCTTTCGCTAAGACAGTTCTTGTGGAATTGGCAAAGTGATATTTGGAAGCCCATAGAGGGCTATGGTGAAAAAGGAAATATCCTCAGATGAAATCTGGAAAGAAGCTTTCTGAAAAACTGCTTAGTGTTCTGTTAATTCATCTCACAGAGTTACATCTGTATTTCGTGGATCTCTTTGCTAGCCTTTTTTCTGTGGAATCTGAGAACAGATATTTCGGATCCCTTTGAAGACTATAGGGCCAAAGGAAATATCCTCCGATAACAAAGAGAAAGAAGCTTTCTGAGAAACTTCTTTGTGTTCTTTGAAATCATCTCACAGAGTTACAGCTTTCCCCTCAAGAAGCCTTTCGCTAAGACAGTTCTTGTGGAATTGGCAAAGTGATATTTGGAAGCCCATAGAGGGCTATGGTGAAAAAGGAAATATCCTCAGATGAAATCTGGAAACAAGCTTTCTGAGAAACTGCTCTGTGATGTGTGACTTCCACTCACAGAGTTACATCTGTATTTCGTGGATCTCTTTGCTAGCCTTATTTCTGTGGAATCTGAGAACAGATATTTCGGATCCCTTTGAAGACTATAGGGCCAAAGGAAATATCCTCCGATAACTAAGAGAAAGAAGCTTTCTGAGAAACTTCTTTGTGTTCTGTGAAATCATCTCACAGAGTTACAGCGTTCCCCTCAGGAAGCCTTTCACTAATACAGTTCTTGTGGAATTGGCAAAGTTATATTTGGAAGCCCATAGAGGGCTATGGTGAAAAAGGAAATATCCTCCGATGAAATCTGGAAAGAGGCTTTCTGAGAATCTGCTTAGTGTTCTGTTAATTCATCTCACAGAGTTACATCTATATTTCGTGGATCTCTTTGCTAGCCTTATTTCTGTGGAATCTGAGAACAGATATTTCGGATCCCTTTGAAGACTATAGGGCCAAAGGAAATATCCACCAATAACAAAGAGAAAGAAGCTTTCTGAGAAACTTCTTTGTGTTCTGTGAAATCATCTCACAGAGTTCAGCTTTCCCCTCAAGAAGCCTATCGCTAAGACAGTTCTTTTGGAATTGGCAAAGTGATATTTGGAAGCCCATAGAGGGCTATGGTGAAAAAGGAAATATCCTCAGATGAAATCTGGAAAGAAGCTTTCTGAGAAACTGCTCTGTGATGTGTGACTTCCACTCACAGAGTTACATCTGTATTTCGTGGATCTCTTTGCTAGCCTTATTTCTGTGGAATCTGAGAACAGATATTTCGGATCCCTTAGAAGACTATAGGGCCAAAGGAAATATCCTCCGATAACTAAGAGAAAGAAGGTTCCTAAGAAATTCTTTGTGTTCTGTGAAATCATCTCACAGAGTTACAGCTTTCCCCTCAAGAAGCCTTTCCCTAAGACAGTTCTTGTGGAATTGGCAAAGTGATATTTGGAAGCCCATAGAGGGCTCTGGTGAAAATGGAAATATCCTCGGATGAAATCTGGAAAGAAGCTTTCTGAGAAACTGCTTAGTGTTCTGTTAATTCATCTCACAGAGTTACATCTGTATTTCGTGGATGTCTTTGCTAGCCTTATTTCTGGGGAATCTGAGAACAGATATTTCGGATCCCTTTGAAGACTATAGGGACAAAGGAAATATCTTCCGATAACAAAGAGAAAGAAGCTTTCTGAGAAACTTCTTTGTATTCTGTGAAATCATCTCACAGAGTTACAGCTTTCCCCTCAAGAAGTCTTTCGCTAAAACAGTTCTTGTGGAATTGGCAAATTGATATTTGGAAGCCCATAGAGGGCTCTGGTGAAAGAGGAAATATCCTCAGATGAAATCTGGAAAGAAGCTTTCTGAGAAACTGCTCTTTGATGTGTGACTTCCACTCACAGAGTTACATCTGTATTTCGTGGATCTCTTTGCTAGCGTTATTTCTGTGGTATCTGACAACAGATATTTAGGATCCCTTTGAAGGCTATAGGGCCAAAGGAAATATCCTCCGATAACAAAGAGAAAGAAGCTTTCTGAGAAACTTGTTTGTGTTCTGTGAAATCATCTCACAGAGTTACAGCTTTCACCTTAAGAAGCCTTTCGCTAAGACAGTTCTTGTGTAATTGGCAAAGTGATATTTGGAAGCCCTTCGAGGGCTATGGTGAAAAAGGAAATATCCTCCGACGAAATCTGGAAAGAAGCTTTCTGAGAAACTGCTTAGTGTTCTGTTAATTCATCTCACATAGTTACATCTATATTTCGTGGATCTCTTTGCTAGCCTTATTTCTGTGGAATCTGAGAACAGATATTTCGGATCCCTTTGAAGACTATAGGGCCAAAGGAAATATCCTCCGATAACAAAGAGAAAGAAGCTTTCTGAGAAACTTCTTAGTGTTCTGTGAAATCATCTCACAGAGTTACAGCTTTCCCCTCAAGAAGCCTTTCGCTAAGACAGTTCTTGTGGAATTGGCAAAGTGATATTTGGAAGCCCATAGAGGGCTATGGTGAAAAAGGAAATATCCTCAGATGAAATCTGGAAAGAAGCTTTCTGAAAAACTGCTTAGTGTTCTGTTAATTCATCTCACAGAGTTACATCTGTATTTCGTGGAACTCTTGGCTAGCCTTATTTCTGTGGAATCTGAGAACAGATATTTCGGATCCCTTTGAAGACTCTAGGGCCAAAGGAAATATCCTCCGATAACAAAGAGAAAGAAGCTTTCTGAGAAACTTCTTTGTGTTCTGTTAAATCATCTCACAGAGTTACAGCTTTCCCCTCAAGAAGCCTTTCGCTAAGACAGTTCTTGTGGAATTGGCAAAGTGATATTTGGAAGCCCATAGAGGGCTATGGTGAAAAAAGAAATATCCTCAGATGAAATCTGGAAAGAAGCTTTATGAGAAACTGCTTACTGTTCTGTTACTTCATCTCACAGAGTTACATCTGTATTTCGTGGATCTCTTTGCTAGCCTTATTTCTGTGGAATCTGAGAACAGATGTTTCGGATACCTTTGAAGACTATAGGGCCAAAGGAAATATCCTCCGATAACAAAGAGAAAGAAGCTCTCTGGGAAACTTCTTTGTGTTCTATGAAATCATCTCACAGAGTTACAGCTTTCCCCTCAAGAAGCCTTTCGCTAAGACAGTTCTTGTGGAATTGGCAAAGTGATATTTGGAAGCCCATGGAGGGCTCTGGTGAAAAAGGAAATATCCTCAGATGAAATCTGGAAAGAAGCTTTCTGAGAAACTTCTCTGTGATGTGTGTCTTCCACTCACAGAGTTACATCTGTATTTCGTGGATCTCTTTGCTAGCCTTATTTCTGTGGAATCTGAGAACAGATATTTCGGATCCCTTTGAAGACTATAGGGCCAAAGGAAATATCCTCCGATAACTAAGAGAAAGAAGCTTTCTGAGAAACTTCTTTGTGTTCTGTGAAATCATCTCACAGAGTTACAGCTTTCCCCTCAAGAAGCCTTTCGCTAAGACAGTTCTTTTGGAATTGGCAAAGTGTTATTTGGAAGTCCATAGAGGGCTATGGTGAAAAAGGAAATATACTCCGATGAAATATGGAAAGAAGCTTTCTGAGAAACTGCTTAGTGTTCTGGTAATTCATCTCATAGAGTTACATCTATATTTCTTGGATCTCTTTGCTAGCCTTATTTCTGTGGAATCTGAGAACAGATATTTCGGATCCCTTAGAAGACTATAGGGCCAAAGGAAATATCCTCCGATAACTAAGAGAAAGAAGCTTTCGAGAAACTTCTTTGTGTTCTGTGAAATCATCTCACAGAGTTACAACTTTCCCCTCAAGAAGCCTTTCGCTAAGACAGTTCTTTTGGAATTGGTAAAGTTATATTTGGAAGCCCATAGAGGGCTATGGTGAAAAAGGAAATATCCTCAGATGAAATCTGGAAAGAAGCTTTCTGAGAAACTGCTCTGTGATGTGTGACTTCCCCTCACAGAGTTACATCTGTATTTCGTGGATCTCTTTGCTAGCCTTATTTCTGTGGAATCTGAGAACAGATATTTAAGATCCCTTTGAAGACTATAGGGCCAAAGGAAATATCCTCCGAAAACTAAGAGAAAGAAGGTTTCTAAGAAATTCTTTGTGTTCTGTGAAATCATCTCACAGAGTTACAGCTTTCCCCTCAAGAAGCCTTTCGCTAAGACAGTTCTTGTGGAATTGGCAAAGTGATATTTGGAAGCCCATAGAGGGCTATGGTGAAAAAGGAAATATCCTCTGATGAAATCTGGAAAGAAGCTTTCTGAGAAACTGCTTAGTGTTCTGTTAATTCATCTCACAGAGTTACATCTGTATTTCGTGGATCTCTTTGCTAGGATTATTTCTGGGGAATCTGAGAACAGATATTTCGGATCCCTTTGAAGACTATAGGGACAAAGGAAATATCTTCCGATAACAAAGAGAAAGAAGCTTTCTGAGAAACTTCTTTGTATTCTGTGAAATCATCTCACAGAGTTACAGCTTTCCCCTCAAGAAATCTTTCGCTAAAACAGTTCTTGTGGAATTGGCAAATTGATATTTTGAAGCCCATAGAGGGCTCTGGTGAAAAAGGAAATATCCTCCCATGAAATCTGGAAAGAAGCTTTCTGAGAAACTGTTCTGTGATGTGTGACTTCCACTCACAGAGTTACATCTGTATTTCGTGGATCTCTTTGCCAGCGGTATTTCTGTGGAATCTGAGAACAGATATTTAGGATCCCTTTGAAGACTATAGGGCCAAAGGAAATATCCTCCGATAACTAAGAGAAAGAAGCTTTCTGAGAAACTTCTTTGTGTTCTGTGAAATCATCTCACAGAGTTACAGCTTTCCTCTCAAGAAGCCTTTCGCTAAGACAGTTCTTGTGGAATTGGCAAAGTGATATTTGGAAGCCCATAGAGGGCTATGGTGAAAAAGGAAATATCCTCCGATGAAATCTGGAAAGAAGCTTTCTGAGAAACTGCTTAGTGTTCTGTTTATTCATCTCACAGAGTTACATCTATATTTCGTGGATCTCTTTGCTAGCCTTATTTCTGTGGAATCTGAGAGCAAATATTTCGGATCCCTTAGAAGACTATAGGGCCAAAGGAAATATCCTCCGATAACAAAGAGAAAGAAGCTTTCTGAGAAACTTCTTTGTGTTCTGTGAAATCATCTCACAGAGTTACAGCTTTTCCCTCAAGAAGCCTTTCGCTAAGAGAGTTCTTGTGGAATTGGCAAAGTGATATTTGGAAGCCCATAGAGGGCTATGGTGAAAAAGGAAATATCCTCAGATGAAATCTGGAAAGAAGCTTTCTGAGAAACTGCTTAGTTTTCTGTTAATTCATCTCACAGAGTTACATCTGTATTTCGTGGATGTCTTTGCTAGCCTTATTTCTGTGGAATCTGAGAACAGATATTTCGGATCCCTTTGAAGATTATAGGGCCAAAGGAAATATCCTCCGATAACAAAGAGAAAGAAGCTTTGTGAGAAACTTCTTTGTGTTCTATGAAATCATCTCACAGAGTTACAGCTTTCCCTTCAAGAAGCCTTTCCCTAAGACAGTTCTTGTGGAATTGGCAAAGTGATATTTGGAAGCCCATAGAGGGCTATGGTGAATAAGAAAATATCCTCAGTTGAAATCTGGAAAGAAGCTTTCTGAGAAACTGCTTAGTGTTCTGTTAATTCATCTCACAGAGTTACATATGTATTTCGTGGATCTCTTGGCTAGCCTTATTTCTGTGGAATCTGAGAACAGATATTTCTGATCCCTTTCAAGACTCTAGGGCCAAAGGAAATATCCTCCGATAACAAAGAGAAAGAAGCTTTCTGAGAAACTTCTTTGTGTTCTGTGAAATCATCTCACAGAGTTACAGCTTTCCCCTCAAGAAGCCTTTCGCTAAGACAGTTCTTGTGGAATTGGCCAAGTGATATTTGGAAGCCCCTAGAGGGCTATGGTGAAAAAGGAAATATCCTCCGATGAAATCTGGAAAGAAGCTTTCTGAGAAACTTCTTAGTGTTCTGTTAATTCATCTCATAGAGTTACATCTATATTTCTTGGATCTCTTTGCTAGCCTTATTTCTGTGAAGTCTGAGAACAGATATTTCGGATCCCTTTGAAGACTATCGGGCCAAAGGATATATCCTCCGATAATTAAGAGAAAGAAGCTTTCTGAGAAACTTCTTTGTGTTCTGTGAAATCATCTCACAGAGTTACAGCTTTCCCCTCAGGAAGCCTTTCGCTAAGACAGTTCTTGTGGAATTGGCAAAGTGATATTTGGAAGCCCATAGAGGGCTATGGTGAAAAAGGAAATATCCTCCGATGAAATCTGGAAAGAAGCTTTCTGAGAAACTGCTTAGTGTTCTGTTAATTCATCTCACAGAGTTACATCTGTATTTCATATATCTCTTTGCGAGCCTTATTTTGTGGAATCTGAGAACAGATATTTCGGATCCCTTTGAAGACTATAGGGCCAAAGGAAATATCCTCCGATAACAAAGAGAAAGAAGCTTTCTGAGAAACTTCTTTGTGTTCTGTGAAATCATCTCACAGAGTTACAGCTTTCCCCTCAAGAAGTCTTTCGCTAAAACAGTTCTTGTGGAATTGGCAAATTGATATTTGGAAGCCCATAGAGGGCTCTTGGTGAAAAAGGAAATATCCTCAGATGAAATCTGGAAAGAAGCTTTCTGAGAAACTGCTCTTTGATGTGTGACTTCCACTCACAGAGTTACATCTGTATTTCGTGGATCTCTTTGCTAGCGTTATTTCTCTGGAATCTGAGAACAGATATTTAGGATCCCTTTGAAGACTATAGGGCCAAAGGAAATATCCTCCGATAACTAAGAGAAAGAAGCTTTCTGAGAAACTTCTTTGTGTTCTGTGAAATCATCTCACAGAGTTACAGCTTTCCCCTCAAGAAGCCTTTCGCTAAGACAGTTCTTGTGGAATTGGCAAAGTGATATTTGGAAGCCCATAGAGGGCTATGGTGAAAAAGGAAATATCCTCCCATGAAATCTGGAAAGAAGCTTTCTGAGAAACTGCTTAGTGTTCTGTTATTTCATCTCACAGAGTTACATCTATATTTCGTGGATCTCTTTGCTAGCCTTAATTCTGTGGAATCTGAGAAGAGATATTTCGGATCCCTTTGAAGACTCTAGGGCCAAAGGAAATATCCTCCGATAATAAAGAGAAAGAAGCTTTCTGAGAAACTTCTTTGTGTTCTGTGAAATCATCTCACAGAGTTACAGCATTCCCCTCAAGAAGAATTTCGCTAAGACAGTTCTTGTGGAATTGGCAAAGTGATATTTGGAAGCCCATAGAGGGCTATGGTGAAAAAGGAAATATCTTCAGATGAAATCTGGAAAGATGCTTTCTGAGAAACTGCTTAGTGCTCTGTTAATTCATCTCACAGAGTTACATCTGTATTCGTGGATCTCTTTGCTAGCCTTATTTCTGGGGAATCTGAGAACAGATATTTCGGATCCCTTTGAAGACTCTAGAGCCATAGGAAATATCTTCCGATAACAAAGAGAAAGAAGCTTTCTGAGAAACTTCTTTGTGTTCTGTGAAATCATCTCACAGAGTTACATCTTTCCCCTCCAGAAGCCGTTCGCTAAGACAGTTCTTGTGGAATTGGGAAAGTGATATTTGGAAGCCCATTGAGGGCTATGGTGAAAAAGGAAATATCCTCAGATGAAATCTGGAAAGAAGATTTCTGAGAAACTGCTTAGTGTTCTGTTAATTCATCTCACAGAGTTACAACTGTATTTCGTGGATCTCGTGGCTAGCCTTATTTCTGTGGAATCTGAGAACAGATGTTTCGGATCCCTTTGAAGAATATAGGGCCAAAGGAAATATCCTCCGATAACAAAGAGAAAGAAGCTTTCTGAGAAACTTCTTTGTGTTTTATGAAATCATCTCACAGAGTTACAGCTTTCCCCTCAAGAAGCCTTTCGCTAAGACAGTTCTTGTGGAATTGGCAAATTGATATTTGGAAGCCCATAGAGGGCTCTTGGTGAAAAAGGAAATATCCTCAGATGAAATCTGGAAAGAAGCTTTCTGAGAAACTGCTCTTTGATGTGTGACTTCCACTCACAGAGTTACATCTGTATTTCGTGGATCTCTTTGCTAGCGTTATTTCTCTGGAATCTGAGAACAGATATTTAGGATCCCTTTGAAGACTATAGGGCCAAAGGAAATATCCTCCGATAACTAAGAGAAAGAAGCTTTCTGAGAAACTTCTTTGTGTTCTGTGAAATCATCTCACAGAGTTACAGCTTTCCCCTCAAGAAGCCTTTCGCTAAGACAGTTCTTGTGGAATTGGCAAAGTGATATTTGGAAGCCCATAGAGGGCTATGGTGTAAAAGGAAATATCCTCCCATGAAATCTGGAAAGAAGCTTTCTGAGAAACTGCTTAGTGTTCTGTTATTTCATCTCACAGAGTTACATCTATATTTCGTGGATCTCTTTGCTAGCCTTAATTCTGTGGAATCTGAGAAGAGATATTTCGGATCCCTTTGAAGACTATAGGGCCAAAGGAAATATCCTCCGATAATAAAGAGAAAGAAGCTTTCTGAGAAACTTCTTTGTGTTCTGTGAAATCATCTCACAGAGTTACAGCTTTCCCCTCAAGAAGCCTTTCGCTAAGACAGTTCTTGTGGAATTGGCAAAGTGATATTTGGAAGCCCATAGAGGGCTATGGTGAAAAAGGAAATATCTTCAGATGAAATCTGGAAAGATGCTTTCTGAGAAACTGCTTAGTGCTCTGTTAATTCATCTCACAGAGTTACATCTGTATTCGTGGATCTCTTTGCTAGCCTTATTTCTGGGGAATCTGAGAACAGATATTTCGGATCCCTTTGAAGACTCTAGGGCCAAAGGAAATATCTTCCGATAACAAAGAGAAAGAAGCTTTCTGAGAAACTTCTTTGTGTTCTGTGAAATCATATCACAGAGTTACATCTTTCCCCTCCAGAAGCCGTTCGCTAAGACAGTTCTTGTGGAATTGGGAAAGTGATATTTGGAAGCCCATTGAGGGCTATGGTGAAAAAGGAAATATCCTCAGATGAAATCTGGAAAGAAGATTTCTGAGAAACTGCTTAGTGTTCTGTTAATTCATCTCACAGAGTTACAACTGTATTTCGTGGATCTCGTGGCTAGCCTTATTTCTGTGGAATCTGAGAACAGATATTTCGGATCCCTTTGAAGACTATAGGGCCAAAGGAAATATTCTCCGATTACAAAGAGAAAGAAGCTTTGTGAGAAACTTCTTTGTGTTCTCTGAAATCATCTCACAGAGTTACAGCTTTCCCTTCAAGAAGCCTTTCGCTAAGACAGTTCTTGTGGAATTGGCAAAGTGATATTTGGAAGCCCTTAGAGGGCTATGGTGAAAAAGGAAATATCCTCAGATGAAATCTGGAAAGAAGCTTTCTGAGAAACTGCTTAGTGTTCTGTTAATTCATCTCACAGAGTTACATCTGTATTTCGTGGATCTCTTGGCTAGCCTTATTTCTGTGGAATCTGAGAACAGATATTTCGGATCCCTTTGAAGACTAGAGGGCCAAAGGAAATATCCTCTGATTACAAAGAGAAAGAAGCTTTGTGAGAAACTTCTTTGTGTTCTATGAAATCATCTCACAGAGTTACAGCTTTCCCTTCAAGAAGCCTTTCGCTAAGACAGTTCTTGTGGAATTGGCAAAGTGATATTTGGAAGCCCATAGAGGGCTATGGTGAAAAAGGAAATATCCTCAGATGAAATCTGGAAAGAAGCTTTCTGAAAAACTGCTTAGTGTTCTGTTAATTCATCTCACAGAGTTACATCTGTATTTCGTGGATCTCTTTGCTAGCCTTATTTCTGTGGAATCTGAGAACAGATATTTCGGATCCCTTTGAAGACTATAGGGCCAAAGGAAATATCCTCCGATAACAAAGAGAAAGAAGCTTTCTGAGAAACTTCTTTGTGTTTTATGAAATCATCTCACAGAGTTACAGCTTTCCCCTCAAGAAGCCTTTCGCTAAGACAGTTCTTGTGGAATTGGCAAAGTGATATTTGGAAGCCCATAGAGGGCTATGGTGAAAAAGGAAATATCCTCCGATGAAATCTGGAAAGAAGCTTTCTGAGAAACCTCTCTGTGATGTGTGTCTTCCACTCACAGAGTTACATCTGTATTTCGTGGATCTCTTTGCTAGCCTTATTTCTGTGGAATCTGAGAACAGATATTTAGGATCCTTTTGAAGACTATAGGGCCAAAGGAAATATCCTCCGATAACAAAGAGAAAGAAGCTTTCTGAGAAACTTCTTTGTGTTCTGTGAAAATCAATTCTCAGAGTTACAGCTTTCCCCTCAAGAAGCCTTTCGCTAAGACAGTTCATGTGGAATTGGCAAAGTGATATTTGGAAGCCCAAAAAGGGCTGTGGTGAAAAAGGAAATATCCTCAGATGATATCTGGAAAGAAGCTTTCTGAGAAACTGCTTAGTGTTCTGTTAATTCATCTCACAGAGTTACATCTGTATTTCGTGGATCTCTTTGCTAGTCTTATTTCTGGGGAATCTGAGAACAGATATTTCGGATCCCTTTGAAGACTATAGGGCCAAAGGAAATATCCTCCGATAACAAAGAGAAAGAAGCTTTCTGAGAAACTTCTTTGTGTTCTGTGAAATCATCTCACAGAGTTACAGCTTTCCCCTCAAGAAGCCTTTCGCTAAGACAGTTCTTGTGGAATTGGCAAAGTGATATTTGGAAGCCCATAGAGGGCTATGGTGAAAAAGGAAATATCCTCAGATGAAATGTGGAAAGAAGCTTTCTGAGAAACTGCTTAGTGTTCTGTTAATTCATCTCACAGAGTTACATCTGTATTTCGTGGATCTCTTGGCTTGCCTTATTTCTGTGGAATCTGAGAAGAGATATTTAGGATCCCTTTGAAGACTATAGGGCCAAAGGAAATATCCTCCGATAACTAAGAGAAAGAAGCTTTCTGAGAAACTTCTTTGTGTTCTGTGAAATCATCTCCAGAGTTACAGCTTTCCCCTCAAGAAGCCTTTCCCTAAGACAGTGGTTGTGGAATTGGCAAAGTGATATTTGGAAGCCCATAGAGGGCTATGGTGAAAAAGGAAATATCCTCAGATGAAATCTGGAAAGAAGCTTTCTGAGAAACTGCTTAGTGTTCTGTTAATTCATCTCACAGAGTTACATCTGTATTTCGTGGATGTCTTTGCTAGCCTTATTTCTGGGGAATCTGAGAACAGATATTTCGGATCCCTTTGAAGCCTATAGGGACAAAGGAAATATCTTCCGATAACAAAGAGAAAGAAGCTTTCTGAGAAACTTCTTTGTATTCTGTGAAATCATCTCACAGAGTTACAGCTTTCCCCTCAAGAAGTCTTTCGCTAAAACAGTTCTTGTGGAATTGGCAAATTGATATTTGGAAGCCCATAGAGGGCTCTGGTGAAAAAGGAAATATCCTCAGATGAAATCTGGAAGGAAGCTTTCTGAGAAACTGCTCTTTGATGTGTGACTTCCACTCACAGAGTTACATCTGTATTTCGTGGATCTCTTTGCTAGCCTTATTTCTGTGGAATCTGAGAATAGATGTTTCGGATCCCTTTGAAGACTATAGGGCCAAAGGAAATATCCTCCGATAACAAAGAGAAAGAAGCATTCTGAGAAACTTCTTTGCGTTCTATGAAATCACCTCACAGAGTTCCAGCTTTCCCCTCAAGAAGACTTTCGCTAAGACAGTTCTTGTGTAATTGGCAAAGTGATATTTGGAAGCCCATAGAGGGCTCTGGTGAAAAAGGAAATAACCTCAGATGAAATCTGGAAAGAAGCTTTCTGAGAAACTGCTCTGTTATGTGTGTCTTCCACTCACAGAGTTACATCTGTATTTCGTGGAACTCTTTGCTAGCCTTATTTCTGTGGAATCTGAGAACAGATAATTCGGATCCCTTTGAAGACTATAGGGCCAAAGGAAATATCCTCCGATAACTAAGAGAAAGAAGCTTTCTGAGAAACTTCTTTGTGTTCTGTGAAATCATCTCACAGAGTTACAGCTTTCCCCTCAGGAAGCCTTTCGCTAAGACAGTTCTTTTGGAATTGGCAAAGTGATATTTGGAAGCCCATAGAGGGCTATGGTGAAAAAGGAAATATCTTCCGATGAAATCTGGAAAGAAGCTTTCTGAGAAACTGCTTAGTGTTCTGATAATTCATCCTATAGAGTTACATCTATATTTCTTGGATCTCTTTGCTAGCGTTATTTCTGTGAAATCTGAGAACAGATATTTCGGATCCCTTTGAAGACTATAGGGCCAAAGGAAATATCCTCCGATAACTAAGAGAAAGAAGCTTTCTGAGAAACTTCTTTGTGTTCTGTGAAATCATCTCACAGAGTTACAGCTTTCCCCTCAAAAGCCTTTCGCTAAGACAGTTTTTGTGGAATTGGCAAAGTGATATTTGGAAGCCCATAGAGGGCTATGGTGAAAAAGGAAATATCCTCAGATGAAATCTGGAAAGAAGCTTTCTGAGAAACTGCTTAGTGTTCTGTTAATTCATCTCACAGTGTTACATCTGTATTTCGTGGATCTCTTTCCTAGCCTTATTTCTGTGGAATCTGAGAACAGATATTTCGGATCCATTTGAAGACTTTAGGGCCAAAGTAAATATCTTCCGATAACAAAGAGAAAGAAGCTTTCTGAGAAACTTCTTTGTGTTCCGTGAAATCATCTCACAGAGTTACAGCTTTCCCCTCAAGAAGCCTTTCGCTAAGAAAGTTCTTGTGGATTTGGCAAAGTGATATTAGGAAGCCCATAGAGGGCTATGGTGAAAAAGGAAATATGCTCAGATGAAATCTGGAAAGAAGCTTTCTGAGAAACTGCTTAGTGTTCTGTTAATTCATCTCACAGAGTTACTTCTGTATTTCATATATCTCTTTGCGAGCCTTGTTTTGTGGAATCTGAGAACAGATATTTCGGATCCCTTTGAAGACTATAGGGCCAAAGGAAATATCCTCCGATAACTAAGAGAAAGAAACTTTCTGAGAAACTTCTTTGTGTTCTGTGAAATCATCTCACAGAGTTACAGCTTTCCCCTCAAGAAGCCTTTCGCTAAGACAGTTCTTGTGGAATTGGCAAAGTGATATTTGGAAGCCCATAGAGGGCTACGGTGAAAAAGGAAATATCCTCAGATGAAATCTGGAAAGAAGCTTTCTGAGAAACTGCTCTGTGATGTGTGACTTCCACTCACAGAGTTACATCTGTATTTCGTGGATCTCTTTGCTAGCCTTATTTCTGTGTAATCAGAGAACAGATATTTCGGATCCCTTTGAAGACTATAGGGCCAAAGGAAATATCCTCCGATAACTAAGAGAAAGAAGCTTTCTGAGAAACTTCTATGTGTTCTGTGAAATCATCTCACAGAGTTACAGCTTTCCCCTCAAGAAGCCTTTCGCTAAGACAGTTCTTGTGGAATTGGGAAAGTGATATTTGGAAGCCCATAGAGGGCTATGGTGAAAAACGAAATATCCTCTGATGAAATCTGGAAAGAAGCTTTCTGAGAAACTGCTTAGTGTTCTGTTAATTCATCTCTCAGAGTTACATCTGTATTTCGTGGATCTCTTTGCTAGCCTTATTTCTGGGGAATCTGAGAACAGATATTTCGGATCCCTTTGAAGACTATAGGGACAAAGGAAATATCTTCCGATAACAAAGAGAAAGAAGCTTTCTGAGAAACTCCTTGTATTCTGTGAAATCATCTCACAGAGTTACAGCTTTCCCCTCAAGAAGTCTTTCGCTAAAACAGTTCTTGTGGAATTGGCAAATTGATATTTGGAAGCCCATAGAGGGCTCTTGGTGAAAAAGGAAATATCCTCAGATGAAATCTGGAAAGAAGCTTTCTGAGAAACTGCTCTTTGATGTGTGACTTCCACTCACAGAGTTACATCTGTATTTCGTGGATCTCTTTGCTAGCGTTATTTCTCTGGAATCTGAGAACAGATATTTAGGATCCCTTTGAAGACTATAGGGCCAAAGGAAATATCCTCCGATAACTAAGAGAAAGAAGCTTTCTGAGAAACTTCTTTGTGTTCTGTGAAATCATCTCACAGAGTTACAGCTTTCCCCTCAAGAAGCCTTTCGCTAAGACAGTTCTTGTGGAATTGGCAAAGTGATATTTGGAAGCCCATAGAGGGCTATGGTGAAAAAGGAAATATCTTCAGATGAAATCTGGAAAGATGCTTTCTGAGAAACTGCTTAGTGCTCTGTTAATTCATCTCACAGAGTTACATCTGTATTCGTGGATCTCTTTGCTAGCCTTATTTCTGGGGAATCTGAGAACAGATATTTCGGATCCCTTTGAAGACTCTAGGGCAAAAGGTAATATCTTCCGATAACAAAGAGAAAGAAGCTTTCTGAGAAACTTCTTTGTGTTCTGTGAAATCATCTCACAGAGTTACATCTTTCCCCTCCAGAAGCCGTTCGCTAAGACAGTTCTTGTGGAATTGGGAAAGTGATATTTGGAAGCCCATTGAGGGCTATGGTGAAAAAGGAAATATCCTCAGATGAAATCTGTAAAGAAGATTTCTGAGAAACTGCTTAGTGTTCTGTTAATTCATCTCACAGAGTTACAACTGTATTTCGTGGATCTCGTGGCTAGCCTTATTTCTGTGGAATCTGAGAACAGATATTTCGGATCCCTTTGAAGACTCTAGGGCCAAAGGAAATATCCTCCGATTACAAAGAGAAAGAAGCTTTGTGAGAAACTTCTTTGTGTTCTATGAAATCATCTCACAGAGTTACAGCTTTCCACTCAAGAAGCCTTTCGCTAAGACAGTTCTTGTGGAATTGGCAAAGTGATATTTGGAAGCCCTTAGAGGGCTATGGTGAAAAAGGAAATATCCTCAGATGAAATCTGGAAAGAAGCTTTCTGAGAAACTGCTTAGTGTTCTGTTAATTCATCTCACAGAGTTACATCTGTATTTCGTGAATCTCTTTGCTAGCCTTATTTCTGTGGAATCTGAGAACAGATATTTCGGATCCCTTTGAAGACTAGAGGGCCAAAGGAAATATCCTCCGATAACAAAGAGAAAGAAGCTTTCTGAGAAACTTCTTTGTGTTCTGTGAAATCATCTCACAGAGTTACAGCTTTCCCCTCAAGAAGCCTTTCGCTAAGACAGTTCTTGTGGAATTGGCAAAGTGATATTTGGAAGCACATAGAGGGCTATGGTGAAAAAAGAAATATCCTCAGATGAAATATGGAAAGAAGCTTTCTGAGAAACTGCTTACTGTTCTGTTACTTCATCTCACAGATTTACATCTGTATTTCGTGGATCTCTTTGCTAGCCTTATTTCTGTGGAATCTGAGAACAGATGTTTCGGATCCCTTTGAAGAATATAGGGCCAAAGGAAATATCCTCCGATAACAAAGAGAAAGAAGCTTTCTGAGAAACTTCTTTGTGTTTTATGAAATCATCTCACAGAGTTACAGCTTTCCCCTCAAGAAGCCTTTCGCTAAGACAGTTCTTGTGGAATTGGCAAAGTGATATTTGGAAGCCCATAGAGGGCTATGGTGAAAAAGGAAATATCCTCCGATGAAATCTGGAAAGAAGCTTTCTGAGAAACCTCTCTGTGATGTGTGTCTTCCACTCACAGAGTTACATCTGTATTTCGTGGATCTCTTTGCTAGCCTTATTTCTGTGGAATCTGAGAACAGATATTTAGGATCCTTTTGAAGACTATAGGGCCAAAGGAAATATCCTCCGATAACAAAGAGAAAGAAGCTTTCTGAGAAACTTCTTTGTGTTCTGTGAAAATCAATTCTCAGAGTTACAGCTTTCCCCTCAAGAAGCCTTTCGCTAAGACAGTTCATGTGGAATTGGCAAATTGATATTTGGAAGCCCATAGAGGGCTCTGGTGAAAAAGGAAATATCCTCAGATGAAATCTGGAAGGAAGCTTTCTGAGAAACTGCTCTTTGATGTGTGACTTCCACTCACAGAGTTACATCTGTATTTCGTGGATCTCTTTGCTAGCCTTATTTCTGTGGAATCTGAGAATAGATGTTTCGGATCCCTTTGAAGACTATAGGGCCAAAGGAAATATCCTCCGATAACAAAGAGAAAGAAGCATTCTGAGAAACTTCTTTGCGTTCTATGAAATCACCTCACAGAGTTCCAGCTTTCCCCTCAAGAAGACTTTCGCTAAGACAGTTCTTGTGTAATTGGCAAAGTGATATTTGGAAGCCCATAGAGGGCTCTGGTGAAAAAGGAAATAACCTCAGATGAAATCTGGAAAGAAGCTTTCTGAGAAACTGCTCTGTGATGTGTGTCTTCCACTCACAGAGTTACATCTGTATTTCGTGGAACTCTTTGCTAGCCTTATTTCTGTGGAATCTGAGAACAGATAATTCGGATCCCTTTGAAGACTATAGGGCCAAAGGAAATATCCTCCGATAACTAAGAGAAAGAAGCTTTCTGAGAAACTTCTTTGTGTTCTGTGAAATCATCTCACAGAGTTACAGCTTTCCCCTCAGGAAGCCTTTCGCTAAGACAGTTCTTTTGGAATTGGCAAAGTGATATTTGGAAGCCCATAGAGGGCTATGGTGAAAAAGGAAATATCTTCCGATGAAATCTGGAAAGAAGCTTTCTGAGAAACTGCTTAGTGTTCTGTTAATTCATCCTATAGAGTTACATCTATATTTCTTGGATCTCTTTGCTAGCGTTATTTCTGTGAAATCTGAGAACAGATATTTCGGATCCCTTTGAAGACTATAGGGCCAAAGGAAATATCCTCCGATAACTAAGAGAAAGAAGCTTTCTGAGAAACTTCTTTGTGTTCTGTGAAATCATCTCACAGAGTTACAGCTTTCCCCTCAAAAGCCTTTCGCTAAGACAGTTTTTGTGGAATTGGCAAAGTGATATTTGGAAGCCCATAGAGGGCTATGGTGAAAAAGGAAATATCCTCAGATGAAATCTGGAAAGAAGCTTTCTGAGAAACTGCTTAGTGTTCTGTTAATTCATCTCACAGTGTTACATCTGTATTTCGTGGATCTCTTTCCTAGCCTTATTTCTGTGGAATCTGAGAACAGATATTTCGGATCCATTTGAAGACTTTAGGGCCAAAGTAAATATCTTCCGATAACAAAGAGAAAGAAGCTTTCTGAGAAACTTCTTTGTGTTCCGTGAAATCATCTCACAGAGTTACAGCTTTCCCCTCAAGAAGCCTTTCGCTAAGAAAGTTCTTGTGGATTTGGCAAAGTGATATTAGGAAGCCCATAGAGGGCTATGGTGAAAAAGGAAATATGCTCAGATGAAATCTGGAAAGAAGCTTTCTGAGAAACTGCTTAGTGTTCTGTTAATTCATCTCACAGAGTTACTTCTGTATTTCATATATCTCTTTGCGAGCCTTGTTTTGTGGAATCTGAGAACAGATATTTCGGATCCCTTTGAAGACTATAGGGCCAAAGGAAATATCCTCCGATAACTAAGAGAAAGAAGCTTTCTGAGAAACTTCTTTGTGTTCTGTGAAATCATCTCACAGAGTTACAGCTTTCCCCTCAAGAAGCCTTTCGCTAAGACAGTTCTTGTGGAATTGGCAAAGTGATATTTGGAAGCCCATAGAGGGCTACGGTGAAAAAGGAAATATCCTCAGATGAAATCTGGAAAGAAGCTTTCTGAGAAACTGCTCTGTGATGTGTGACTTCCACTCACAGAGTTACATCTGTATTTCGTGGATCTCTTTGCTAGCCTTATTTCTGTGTAATCAGAGAACAGATATTTCGGATCCCTTTGAAGACTATAGGGCCAAAGGAAATATCCTCCGATAACTAAGAGAAAGAAGCTTTCTGAGAAACTTCTATGTGTTCTGTGAAATCATCTCACAGAGTTACAGCTTTCCCCTCAAGAAGCCTTTCGCTAAGACAGTTCTTGTGGAATTGGGAAAGTGATATTTGGAAGCCCATAGAGGGCTATGGTGAAAAACGAAATATCCTCTGATGAAATCTGGAAAGAAGCTTTCTGAGAAACTGCTTAGTGTTCTGTTAATTCATCTCTCAGAGTTACATCTGTATTTCGTGGATCTCTTTGCTAGCCTTATTTCTGGGGAATCTGAGAACAGATATTTCGGATCCCTTTGAAGACTATAGGGACAAAGGAAATATCTTCCGATAACAAAGAGAAAGAAGCTTTCTGAGAAACTCCTTGTATTCTGTGAAATCATCTCACAGAGTTACAGCTTTCCCCTCAAGAAGTCTTTCGCTAAAACAGTTCTTGTGGAATTGGCAAATTGATATTTGGAAGCCCATAGAGGGCTCTTGGTGAAAAAGGAAATATCCTCAGATGAAATCTGGAAAGAAGCTTTCTGAGAAACTGCTCTTTGATGTGTGACTTCCACTCACAGAGTTACATCTGTATTTCGTGGATCTCTTTGCTAGCGTTATTTCTCTGGAATCTGAGAACAGATATTTAGGATCCCTTTGAAGACTATAGGGCCAAAGGAAATATCCTCCGATAACTAAGAGAAAGAAGCTTTCTGAGAAACTTCTTTGTGTTCTGTGAAATCATCTCACAGAGTTACAGCTTTCCCCTCAAGAAGCCTTTCGCTAAGACAGTTCTTGTGGAATTGGCAAAGTGATATTTGGAAGCCCATAGAGGGCTATGGTGAAAAAGGAAATATCTTCAGATGAAATCTGGAAAGATGCTTTCTGAGAAACTGCTTAGTGCTCTGTTAATTCATCTCACAGAGTTACATCTGTATTCGTGGATCTCTTTGCTAGCCTTATTTCTGGGGAATCTGAGAACAGATATTTCGGATCCCTTTGAAGACTCTAGGGCCAAAGGTAATATCTTCCGATAACAAAGAGAAAGAAGCTTTCTGAGAAACTTCTTTGTGTTCTGTGAAATCATCTCACAGAGTTACATCTTTCCCCTCCAGAAGCCGTTCGCTAAGACAGTTCTTGTGGAATTGGGAAAGTGATATTTGGAAGCCCATTGAGGGCTATGGTGAAAAAGGAAATATCCTCAGATGAAATCTGTAAAGAAGATTTCTGAGAAACTGCTTAGTGTTCTGTTAATTCATCTCACAGAGTTACAACTGTATTTCGTGGATCTCGTGGCTAGCCTTATTTCTGTGGAATCTGAGAACAGATATTTCGGATCCCTTTGAAGACTCTAGGGCCAAAGGAAATATCCTCCGATTACAAAGAGAAAGAAGCTTTGTGAGAAACTTCTTTGTGTTCTATGAAATCATCTCACAGAGTTACAGCTTTCCACTCAAGAAGCCTTTCGCTAAGACAGTTCTTGTGGAATTGGCAAAGTGATATTTGGAAGCCCATAGAGGGCTATGGTGAAAAAGGAAATATCCTCAGATGAAATCTGGAAAGAAGCTTTCTGAGAAACTGCTTAGTGTTCTGTTAATTCATCTCACAGAGTTACATCTGTATTTCGTGGATCTCTTGGCTAGCCTTATTTCTGTGGAATCTGAGAACAGATATTTCGGATCCCTTTGAAGACTAGAGGGCCAAAGGAAATATCCTCTGATTACAAAGAGAAAGAAGCTTTGTGAGAAACTTCTTTGTGTTCTATGAAATCATCTCACAGAGTTACAGCTTTCCCTTCAAGAAGCCTTTCGCTAAGACAGTTCTTGTGGAATTGGCAAAGTGATATTTGGAAGCCCATAGAGGGCTATGGTGAAAAAGGAAATATCCTCAGATGAAATCTGGAAAGAAGCTTTCTGAAAAACTGCTTAGTGTTCTGTTAATTCATCTCACAGAGTTACATCTGTATTTCGTGGATCTCGTGGCTAGCCTTATTTCTGTGGAATCTGAGAACAGATATTTCGGATCCCTTTGAAGACTATAGGGCCAAAGGAAATATCCTCCGATAACAAAGAGAAAGAAGCTTTCTGAGAAACTTCTTTGTGTTCTGTGAAATCATCTCACAGAGTTACAGCTTTCCCCTCAAGAAGCCTTTCGCTAAGACAGTTCTTGTGGAATTGGCAAAGTGATATTTGGAAGCACATAGAGGGCTATGGTGAAAAAAGAAATATCCTCAGATGAAATATGGAAAGAAGCTTTCTGAGAAACTGCTTACTGTTCTGTTACTTCATCTCACAGATTTACATCTGTATTTCGTGGATCTCTTTGCTAGCCTTATTTCTGTGGAATCTGAGAACAGATGTTTCGGATCCCTTTGAAGAATATAGGGCCAAAGGAAATATCCTCCGATAACAAAGAGAAAGAAGCTTTCTGAGAAACTTCTTTGTGTTTTATGAAATCATCTCACAGAGTTACAGCTTTCCCCTCAAGAAGCCTTTCGCTAAGACAGTTCTTGTGGAATTGGCAAAGTGATATTTGGAAGCCCATAGAGGGCTATGGTGAAAAAGGAAATATCCTCCGATGAAATCTGGAAAGAAGCTTTCTGAGAAAACTCTCTGTGATGTGTGTCTTCCACTCACAGAGTTACATCTGTATTTCGTGGATCTCTTTGCTAGCCTTATTTCTGTGGAATCTGAGAACAGATATTTAGGATCCTTTTGAAGACTATAGGGCCAAAGGAAATATCCTCCGATAACAAAGAGAAAGAAGCTTTCTGAGAAACTTCTTTGTGTTCTGTGAAAATCAATTCTCAGAGTTACAGCTTTCCCCTCAAGAAGCCTTTCGCTAAGACAGTTCATGTGGAATTGGCAAAGTGATATTTGGAAGCCCAAAAAGGGCTGTGGTGAAAAAGGAAATATCCTCAGATGATATCTGGAAAGAAGCTTTCTGAGAAACTGCTTAGTGTTCTGTTAATTCATCTCACAGAGTTACATCTGTATTTCGTGGATCTCTTTGCTAGTCTTATTTCTGGGGAATCTGAGAACAGATATTTCGGATCCCTTTGAAGACTATAGGGCCAAAGGAAATATCCTCCGATAACAAAGAGAAAGAAGCTTTCTGAGAAACTTCTTTGTGTTCTGTGAAATCATCTCACAGAGTTACAGCTTTCCCCTCAAGAAGCCTTTCGCTAAGACAGTTCTTGTGGAATTGGCAAAGTGATATTTGGAAGCCCATAGAGGGCTATGGTGAAAAAGGAAATATCCTCAGATGAAATGTGGAAAGAAGCTTTCTGAGAAACTGCTTAGTGTTCTGTTAATTCATCTCACAGAGTTACATCTGTATTTCGTGGATCTCTTGGCTTGCCTTATTTCTGTGGAATCTGAGAAGAGATATTTAGGATCCCTTTGAAGACTATAGGGCCAAAGGAAATATCCTCCGATAACTAAGAGAAAGAAGCTTTCTGAGAAACTTCTTTGTGTTCTGTGAAATCATCTCCAGAGTTACAGCTTTCCCCTCAAGAAGCCTTTCCCTAAGACAGTTGTTGTGGAATTGGCAAAGTGATATTTGGAAGCCCATAGAGGACTATGGTGAAAAAGGAAATATCCTCAGATGAAATCTGGAAAGAAGCTTTCTGAGAAACTGCTTAGTGTTCTGTTAATTCATCTCACAGAGTTACATCTGTATTTCGTGGATGTCTTTGCTAGCCTTATTTCTGGGGAATCTGAGAACAGATATTTCGGATCCCTTTGAAGCCTATAGGGACAAAGGAAATATCTTCCGATAACAAAGAGAAAGAAGCTTTCTGAGAAACTTCTTTGTATTCTGTGAAATCATCTCACAGAGTTACAGCTTTCCCCTCAAGAAGTCTTTCGCTAAAACAGTTCTTGTGGAATTGGCAAATTGATATTTGGAAGCCCATAGAGGGCTCTGGTGAAAAAGGAAATATCCTCAGATGAAATCTGGAAGGAAGCTTTCTGAGAAACTGCTCTTTGATGTGTGACTTCCACTCACAGAGTTACATCTGTATTTCGTGGATCTCTTTGCTAGCCTTATTTCTGTGGAATCTGAGAATAGATGTTTCGGATCCCTTTGAAGACTATAGGGCCAAAGGAAATATCCTCCGATAACAAAGAGAAAGAAGCATTCTGAGAAACTTCTTTGCGTTCTATGAAATCACCTCACAGAGTTCCAGCTTTCCCCTCAAGAAGACTTTCGCTAAGACAGTTCTTGTGTAATTGGCAAAGTGATATTTGGAAGCCCATAGAGGGCTCTGGTGAAAAAGGAAATAACCTCAGATGAAATCTGGAAAGAAGCTTTCTGAGAAACTGCTCTGTGATGTGTGTCTTCCACTCACAGAGTTACATCTGTATTTCGTGGAACTCTTTGCTAGCCTTATTTCTGTGGAATCTGAGAACAGATAATTCGGATCCCTTTGAAGACTATAGGGCCAAAGGAAATATCCTCCGATAACTAAGAGAAAGAAGCTTTCTGAGAAACTTCTTTGTGTTCTGTGAAATCATCTCACAGAGTTACAGCTTTCCCCTCAGGAAGCCTTTCGCTAAGACAGTTCTTTTGGAATTGGCAAAGTGATATTTGGAAGCCCATAGAGGGCTATGGTGAAAAAGGAAATATCTTCCGATGAAATCTGGAAAGAAGCTTTCTGAGAAACTGCTTAGTGTTCTGTTAATTCATCCTATAGAGTTACATCTATATTTCTTGGATCTCTTTGCTAGCGTTATTTCTGTGAAATCTGAGAACAGATATTTCGGATCCCTTTGAAGACTATAGGGCCAAAGGAAATATCCTCCGATAACTAAGAGAAAGAAGCTTTCTGAGAAACTTCTTTGTGTTCTGTGAAATCATCTCACAGAGTTACAGCTTTCCCCTCAAAAGCCTTTCGCTAAGACAGTTTTTTTGGAATTGGCAAAGTGATATTTGGAAGCCCATAGAGGGCTATGGTGAAAAAGGAAATATTCTCAGATGAAATCTGGAAAGAAGCTTTCTGAGAAACTGCTTAGTGTTCTGTTAATTCATCTCACAGTGTTACATCTGTATTTCGTGGATCTCTTTCCTAGCCTTATTTCTGTGGAATCTGAGAACAGATATTTCGGATCCATTTGAAGACTTTAGGGCCAAAGTAAATATCTTCCGATAACAAAGAGAAAGAAGCTTTCTGAGAAACTTCTTTGTGTTCCGTGAAATCATCTCACAGAGTTACAGCTTTCCCCTCAAGAAGCCTTTCGCTAAGAAAGTTCTTGTGGATTTGGCAAAGTGATATTAGGAAGCCCATAGAGGGCTATGGTGAAAAAGGAAATATGCTCAGATGAAATCTGGAAAGAAGCTTTCTGAGAAACTGCTTAGTGTTCTGTTAATTCATCTCACAGAGTTACTTCTGTATTTCATATATCTCTTTGCGAGCCTTGTTTTGTGGAATCTGAGAACAGATATTTCGGATCCCTTTGAAGACTATAGGGCCAAAGGAAATATCCTCCGATAACTAAGAGAAAGAAGCTTTCTGAGAAACTTCTTTGTGTTCTGTGAAATCATCTCACAGAGTTACAGCTTTCCCCTCAAGAAGCCTTTCGCTAAGACAGTTCTTGTGGAATTGGCAAAGTGATATTTGGAAGCCCATAGAGGGCTACGGTGAAAAAGGAAATATCCTCAGATGAAATCTGGAAAGAAGCTTTCTGAGAAACTGCTCTGTGATGTGTGACTTCCACTCACAGAGTTACATCTGTATTTCGTGGATCTCTTTGCTAGCCTTATTTCTGTGTAATCAGAGAACAGATATTTCGGATCCCTTTGAAGACTATAGGGCCAAAGGAAATATCCTCCGATAACTAAGAGAAAGAAGCTTTCTGAGAAACTTCTATGTGTTCTGTGAAATCATCTCACAGAGTTACAGCTTTCCCCTCAAGAAGCCTTTCGCTAAGACAGTTCTTGTGGAATTGGGAAAGTGATATTTGGAAGCCCATAGAGGGCTATGGTGAAAAACGAAATATCCTCTGATGAAATCTGGAAAGAAGCTTTCTGAGAAACTGCTTAGTGTTCTGTTAATTCATCTCTCAGAGTTACATCTGTATTTCGTGGATCTCTTTGCTAGCCTTATTTCTGGGGAATCTGAGAACAGATATTTCGGATCCCTTTGAAGACTATAGGGACAAAGGAAATATCTTCCGATAACAAAGAGAAAGAAGCTTTCTGAGAAACTCCTTGTATTCTGTGAAATCATCTCACAGAGTTACAGCTTTCCCCTCAAGAAGTCTTTCGCTAAAACAGTTCTTGTGGAATTGGCAAATTGATATTTGGAAGCCCATAGAGGGCTCTTGGTGAAAAAGGAAATATCCTCAGATGAAATCTGGAAAGAAGCTTTCTGAGAAACTGCTCTTTGATGTGTGACTTCCACTCACAGAGTTACATCTGTATTTCGTGGATCTCTTTGCTAGCGTTATTTCTCTGGAATCTGAGAACAGATATTTAGGATCCCTTTGAAGACTATAGGGCCAAAGGAAATATCCTCCGATAACTAAGAGAAAGAAGCTTTCTGAGAAACTTCTTTGTGTTCTGTGAAATCATCTCACAGAGTTACAGCTTTCCCCTCAAGAAGCCTTTCGCTAAGACAGTTCTTGTGGAATTGGCAAAGTGATATTTGGAAGCCCATAGAGGGCTATGGTGAAAAAGGAAATATCTTCAGATGAAATCTGGAAAGATGCTTTCTGAGAAACTGCTTAGTGCTCTGTTAATTCATCTCACAGAGTTACATCTGTATTCGTGGATCTCTTTGCTAGCCTTATTTCTGGGGAATCTGAGAACAGATATTTCGGATCCCTTTGAAGACTCTAGGGCCAAAGGTAATATCTTCCGATAACAAAGAGAAAGAAGCTTTCTGAGAAACTTCTTTGTGTTCTGTGAAATCATCTCACAGAGTTACATCTTTCCCCTCCAGAAGCCGTTCGCTAAGACAGTTCTTGTGGAATTGGGAAAGTGATATTTGGAAGCCCATTGAGGGCTATGGTGAAAAAGGAAATATCCTCAGATGAAATCTGTAAAGAAGATTTCTGAGAAACTGCTTAGTGTTCTGTTAATTCATCTCACAGAGTTACAACTGTATTTCGTGGATCTCGTGGCTAGCCTTATTTCTGTGGAATCTGAGAACAGATATTTCGGATCCCTTTGAAGACTCTAGGGCCAAAGGAAATATCCTCCGATTACAAAGAGAAAGAAGCTTTGTGAGAAACTTCTTTGTGTTCTATGAAATCATCTCACAGAGTTACAGCTTTCCACTCAAGAAGCCTTTCGCTAAGACAGTTCTTGTGGAATTGGCAAAGTGATATTTGGAAGCCCTTAGAGGGCTATGGTGAAAAAGGAAATATCCTCAGATGAAATCTGGAAAGAAGCTTTCTGAGAAACTGCTTAGTGTTCTGTTAATTCATCTCACAGAGTTACATCTGTATTTCGTGGATCTCTTGGCTAGCCTTATTTCTGTGGAATCTGAGAACAGATATTTCGGATCCCTTTGAAGACTAGAGGGCCAAAGGAAATATCCTCTGATTACAAAGAGAAAGAAGCTTTGTGAGAAACTTCTTTGTGTTCTATGAAATCATCTCACAGAGTTACAGCTTTCCCTTCAAGAAGCCTTTCGGTAAGACAGTTCTTGTGGAATTGGCAAAGTGATATTTGGAAGCCCATAGAGGGCTATGGTGAAAAAGGAAATATCCTCAGATGAAATCTGGAAAGAAGCTTTCTGAAAAACTGCTTAGTGTTCTGTTAATTCATCTCACAGAGTTACATCTGTATTTCGTGGATCTCTTTGCTAGCCTTATTTCTGTGGAATCTGAGAACAGATATTTCGGATCCCTTTGAAGACTATAGGGCCAAAGGAAATATCCTCCGATAACAAAGAGAAAGAAGCTTTCTGAGAAACTTCTTTGTGTTCTGTGAAATCATCTCACAGAGTTACAGCTTTCCCCTCAAGAAGCCTTTCGCTAAGACAGTTCTTGTGGAATTGGCAAAGTGATATTTGGAAGCACATAGAGGGCTAGGGTGAAAAAAGAAATATCCTCAGATGAAATCTGGAAAGAAGCTTTCTGAGAAACTGCTTACTGTTCTGTTACTTCATCTCACAGAGTTACATCTGTATTTCGTGGATCTCTTTGCTAGCCTTATTTCTGTGGAATCTGAGAACAGATGTTTCGGATCCCTTTGAAGAATATAGGGCCAAAGGAAATATCCTCCGAAAACAAAGAGAAAGAAGCTTTCTGAGAAACTTCTTTGTGTTTTATGAAATCATCTCACAGAGTTACAGCTTTCCCCTCAAGAAGCCTTTCGCTAAGACAGTTCTTGTGGAATTGGCAAAGTGATATTTGGAAGCCCATAGAGGGCTATGGTGAAAAAGGAAATATCCTCCGATGAAATCTGGAAAGAAGCTTTCTGAGAAACCTCTCTGTGATGTGTGTCTTCCACTCACAGAGTTACATCTGTATTTCGTGGATCTCTTTGCTAGCCTTATTTCTGTGTAATCTGAGAACAGATATTTCGGATCCCTTTGAAGACTATAGGGCCAAAGGAAATATCCTCCGATAACTAAGAGAAAGAAGCTTTCTGAGAAACTTCTTTGTGTTCTGTGAAATCATCTCACAGAGTTACAGCTTTCCCCTCAAGAAGTCTTTCGCTAAAACAGTTCTTGTGGAATTGGCAAATTGATATTTGGAAGCCCATAGAGGGCTCTTGGTGAAAAAGGAAATATCCTCAGATGAAATCTGGAAAGAAGCTTTCTGAGAAACTGCTCTTTGATGTGTGACTTCCACTCACAGAGTTACATCTGTATTTCGTGGATCTCTTTGCTAGCGTTATTTCTCTGGAATCTGAGAACAGATATTTAGGATCCCTTTGAAGACTATAGGGCCAAAGGAAATATCCTCCGATAACTAAGAGAAAGAAGCTTTCTGAGAAACTTCTTTGTGTTCTGTGAAATCATCTCACAGAGTTACAGCTTTCCCCTCAAGAAGCCTTTCGCTAAGACAGTTCTTGTGGAATTGGCAAAGTGATATTTGGAAGCCCATAGAGGGCTATGGTGAAAAAGGAAATATCCTCCCATGAAATCTGGAAAGAAGCTTTCTGAGAAACTGCTTAGTGTTCTGTTACTTCATCTCACAGAGTTACATCTATATTTCGTGGATCTCTTTGCTAGCCTTAATTCTGTGGAATCTGAGAAGAGATATTTCGGATCCCTTTGAAGACTATAGGGCCAAAGGAAATATCCTCCGATAATAAAGAGAAAGAAACTTTCTGAGAAACTTCTTTGTGTTCTGTGAAATCATCTCACAGAGTTACAGCTTTCCCCTCAAGAAGCCTTTCGCTAAGACAGTTCTTGTGGAATTGGCAAAGTGATATTTGGAAGCCCATAGAGGGCTATGGTGAAAAAGGAAATATCTTCAGATGAAATCTGGAAAGATGCTTTCTGAGAAACTGCTTAGTGCTCTGTTAATTCATCTCACAGAGTTACATCTGTATTCGTGGATCTCTTTGCTAGCCTTATTTCTGGGGAATCTGAGAACAGATATTTCGGATCCCTTTGAAGACTCTAGGGCCAAAGGAAATATCTTCCGATAACAAAGAGAAAGAAGCTTTCTGAGAAACTTCTTTGTGTTCTGTGAAATCATCTCACAGAGTTACATCTTTCCCCTCCAGAAGCCGTTCGCTAAGACAGTTCTTGTGGAATTGGGAAAGTGATATTTGGAAGCCCATTGAGGGCTATGGTGAAAAAGGAAATATCCTCAGATGAAATCTGGAAAGAAGATTTCTGAGAAACTGCTTAGTGTTCTGTTAATTCATCTCACAGAGTTACAACTGTATTTCGTGGATCTCGTGGCTAGCCTTATTTCTGTGGAATCTGAGAACAGATATTTCGGATCCCTTTGAAGACTATAGGGCCAAAGGAAATATCCTCCGATTACAAAGAGAAAGAAGCTTTGTGAGAAACTTCTTTGTGTTCTATGAAATCATCTCACAGAGTTACAGCTTTCCCTTCAAGAAGCCTTTCGCTAAGACAGTTCTTGTGGAATTGGCAAAGTGATATTTGGAAGCCCTTAGAGGGCTATGGTGAAAAAGGAAATATCCTCAGATGAAATCTGGAAAGAAGCTTTCTGAGAAACTGCTTAGTGTTCTGTTAATTCATCTCACAGAGTTACATCTGTATTTCGTGGATCTCTTTGCTAGCCTTATTTCTGTGGAATCTGAGAACAGATATTTCGGATCCCTTTGAAGACTAGAGGGCCAAAGGAAATATCCTCTGATTACAAAGAGAAAGAAGCTTTGTGAGAAACTTCTTTGTGTTCTATGAAATCATATCACAGAGTTACAGCTTTCCCTTCAAGAAGCCTTTCGCTAAGACAGTTCTTGTGGAATTGGCAAAGTGATATTTGGAAGCCCATAGAGGGCTATGGTGAAAAAGGAAATATCCTCAGATGAAATCTGGAAAGAAGCTTTCTGAAAAACTGCTTAGTGTTCTGTTAATTCATCTCACAGAGTTACATCTGTATTTCGTGGATCTCTTTGCTAGCCTTTTTTCTGTGGAATCTGAGAACAGATATTTCGGATCCCTTTGAAGACTATAGGGCCAAAGGAAATATCCTCCGATAACAAAGAGAAAGAAGCTTTCTGAGAAACTTCTTTGTGTTCTGTGAAATCATCTCACAGAGTGACAGCTTTCCCCTCAAGAAGCCTTTCGCTAAGACAGTTCTTGTGGAATTGGCAAAGTGATATTTGGAAGCCCATAGAGGGCTATGGTGAAAAAGGAAATATCCTCAGATGAAATCTGGAAAGAAGCTTTCTGAGAAACTGCTCTTTGATGTGTGACTTCCACTCACAGAGTTACATCTGTATTTCGTGGATCTCTTTGCTAGCCTTATTTCTGTGGAATCTGAGAACAGATATTTCTGATCCCTTTGAAGACTATAGGGCCAAAGGAAATATCCTCCGATAACTAAGAGAAAGAAGCTTTCTGAGAAACTTCTTTGTGTTCTGTGAAATCATCTCACAGAGTTACAGCGTTCCCCTCAAGAAGCCTTTCACTAAGACAGTTCTTGTGGAATTGGCAAAGTGATATTTGGAAGCCCATAGAGGGCTATGGTGAAAAAGGAAATATCCTCCGATGAAATCTGGAAAGAGGCTTTCTGAGAATCTGCTTAGTGTTCTGTTAATTCATCTCACAGAGTTACATCTATATTTCGTGGATCTCTTTGCTAGCCTTATTTCTGTGGAATCTGAGAACAGATATTTCGGATCCCTTTGAAGACTATAGGGCCAAAGGAAATATCCACCGATAACAAAGAGAAAGAAGCTTTCTGAGAAACTTCTTTGTGTTCTGTGAAATCATCTCACAGAGTTCAGCTTTCCCCTCAAGAAGCCTATCGCTAAGACAGTTCTTTTGGAATTGGCAAAGTGATATTTGGAAGCCCATAGAGGGCTATGGTGAAAAAGGAAATATCCTCAGATGAAATCTGGAAAGAAGCTTTCTGAGAAACTGCTCTGTGATGTGTGACTTCCACTCACAGAGTTACATCTGTATTTCGTGGATCTCTTTGCTAGCCTTATTTCTGTGGAATCTGAGAACAGATATTTCGGATCCCTTAGAAGACTATAGGGCCAAAGGAAATATCCTCCGATAACTAAGAGAAAGAAGGTTCCTAAGAAATTCTTTGTGTTCTGTGAAATCATCTCACAGAGTTACAGCTTTCCCCTCAAGAAGCCTTTCCCTAAGACAGTTCTTGTGGAATTGGCAAAGTGATATTTGGAAGCCCATAGAGGGCTATGGTGAAAATGGAAATATCCTCAGATGAAATCTGGAAAGAAGCTTTCTGAGAAACTGCTTAGTGTTCTGTTAATTCATCTCACAGAGTTACATCTGTATTTCGTGGATGTCTTTGCTAGCCTTATTTCTGGGGAATCTGAGAACAGATATTTCGGATCCCTTTGAAGACTATAGGGACAAAGGAAATATCTTCCGATAACAAAGAGAAAGAAGCTTTCTGAGAAACTTCTTTGTATTCTGTGAAATCATCTCACAGAGTTACAGCTTTCCCCTCAAGAAGTCTTTCGCTAAAACAGTTCTTGTGGAATTGGCAAATTGATATTTGGAAGCCCATAGAGGGCTCTGGTGAAAGAGGAAATATCCTCAGATGAAATCTGGAAAGAAGCTTTCTGAGAAACTGCTCTTTGATGTGTGACTTCCACTCACAGAGTTACATCTGTATTTCGTGGATGTCTTTGCTAGCGTTATTTCTGTGGTATCTGACAACAGATATTTAGGATCCCTTTGAAGGCTATAGGGCCAAAGGAAATATCCTCCGATAACAAAGAGAAAGAAGCTTTCTGAGAAACTTGTTTGTGTTCTGTGAAATCATCTCACAGAGTTACAGCTTTCCCCTTAAGAAGCCTTTCGCTAAGACAGTTCTTGTGTAATTGGCAAAGTGATATTTGGAAGTCCTTCGAGGGCTATGGTGAAAAAGGAAATATCCTCCGACGAAATCTGGAAAGAAGCTTTCTGAGAAACTGCTTAGTGTTCTGTTAATTCATCTCACATAGTTACATCTATATTTCGTGGATCTCTTTGCTAGCCTTATTTCTGTGGAATCTGAGAACAGATATTTCGGATCCCTTTGAAGACTATAGGGCCAAAGGAAATATCCTCCGATAACAAAGAGAAAGAAGCTTTCTGAGAAACTTCTTAGTGTTCTGTGAAATCATCTCACAGAGTTACAGCTTTCCCCTCAAGAAGCCTTTCGCTAAGACAGTTCTTGTGGAATTGGCAAAGTGATATTTGGAAGCCCATAGAGGGCTATGGTGAAAAAGGAAGTATCCTCAGATGAAATCTGGAAAGAAGCTTTCTGAAAAACTGCTTAGTGTTCTGTTAATTCATCTCACAGAGTTACATCTGTATTTCGTGGAACTCTTGGCTAGCCTTATTTCTGTGGAATCTGAGAACAGATATTTCGGATCCCTTTGAAGACTCTAGGGCCAAAGGAAATATCCTCCGATAACAAAGAGAAAGAAGCTTTCTGAGAAACTTCTTTGTGTTCTGTTAAATCATCTCACAGAGTTACAGCTTTCCCCTCAAGAAGCCTTTCGCTAAGACAGTTCTTGTGGAATTGGCAAAGTGATATTTGGAAGCCCATAGAGGGCTATGGTGAAAAAAGAAATATCCTCAGATGAAATCTGGAAAGAAGCTTTATGAGAAACTGCTTACTGTTCTGTTACTTCATCTCACAGAGTTACATCTGTATTTCGTGGATCTCTTTGCTAGCCTTATTTCTGTGGAATCTGAGAACAGATGTTTCGGATACCTTTGAAGACTATAGGGCCAAAGGAAATATCCTCCGATAACAAAGAGAAAGAAGCTTTCTTGGAAACTTCTTTGTGTTCTATGAAATCATCTCACAGAGTTACAGCTTTCCCCTCAAGAAGCCTTTCGCTAAGACAGTTCTTGTGGAATTGGCAAAGTGATATTTGGAAGCCCATGGAGGGCTCTGGTGAAAAAGGAAATATCCTCAGATGAAATCTGGAAAGAAGCTTTCTGAGAAACTTCTCTGTGATGTGTGTCTTCCACTCACAGAGTTACATCTGTATTTCGTGGATCTCTTTGCTAGCCTTATTTCTGTGGAATCTGAGAACAGATATTTCGGATCCCTTTGAAGACTATAGGGCCAAAGGAAATATCCTCCGATAACTAAGAGAAAGAAGCTTTCTGAGAAACTTCTTTGTGTTCTGTGAAATCATCTCACAGAGTTACAGCTTTCCCCTCAAGAAGCCTTTCGCTAAGACAGTTCTTTTGGAATTGGCAAAGTGTTATTTGGAAGCCCATAGAGGGCTATGGTGAAAAAGGAAATATACTCCGATGAAATATGGAAAGAAGCTTTCTGAGAAACTGCTTAGTGTTCTGGTAATTCATCTCATAGAGTTACATCTATATTTCTTGGATCTCTTTGCTAGCCTTATTTCTGTGGAATCTGAGAACAGATATTTCGGATCCCTTAGAAGACTATAGGGCCAAAGGAAATATCCTCCGATAACTAAGAGAAAGAAGCTTTCGAGAAACTTCTTTGTGTTCTGTGAAATCATCTCACAGGGTTACAACTTTCCCCTCAAGAAGCCTTTCGCTAAGACAGTTCTTTTGGAATTGGTAAAGTTATATTTGGAAGCCCATAGAGGGCTATGGTGAAAAAGGAAATATCCTCAGATGAAATCTGGAAAGAAGCTTTCTGAGAAACTGCTTAGTGTTCTGTTAATTCATCTCACAGAGTTACAACTGTATTTCGTGGATCTCTTGGCTACCCTTATTTCTGTGGAATCTGAGAACAGATATTTCGGATCCCTTTGAAGACTATAGGGCCAAAGGAAATATCCTCCGATAACAAAGAGAAAGAAGCTTTGTGAGAAACTTCTGTGTGTTCTATGAAATTATCTCACAGAGATACAGCTTTCCCTTCAAGAAGCCTTTCGCTAAGACAGTTCTTGTGGAATTGGCAAAGTGATATTTGGAAGCCCATAGAGGGCTGTGGTGAAAAAGGAAATATCCTCCGATGAAATCTGGAAAGAAGCTTTCTGAGAAACTGCTTAGTGTTCTGTTAATTCATCTCACAGAGTTACATCTATATTTCGTGGATCTCTTTGCTAGCCTTATTTCTGTGGAATCTGAGAACAGATATTTCGGATCCCTTTGAAGACTATAGGGCCAAAGGAAATATCCTCCGATAACAAAGAGAAAGAAGCTTTCTGAGAAACTTCTTTGTGTTCTGTGAAATCATCTCACAGAGTTACAACTTTCCCCTCAAGAAGCCTTTCGCTAAGACAGTTCTTGTGGAATTGGTAAAGTTATATTTGGAAGCCCATAGAGGGCTATGGAGAAAAAGGAAATATCCTCAGATGAAAGCTGGAAAGAAGCTTTCTGAGAAACTGCTCTGTGATGTGTGACTTCCACTCACAGAGTTACATCTGTATTTCGTGGATCTCTTTGCTAGCCTTATTTCTGTGGAATCTGAGAACAGATATTTAAGATCCCTTTGAAGACTATAGGGCCAAAGGAAATATCCTCCGAAAACTAAGAGAAAGAAGGTTTCTAAGAAATTCTTTGTGTTCTGTGAAATCATCTCACAGAGTTACAGCTTTCCCCTCAAGAAGCCTTTCGCTAAGACAGTTCTTGTGGAATTGGCAAAGTGATATTTGGAAGCCCATAGAGGGCTATGGTGAAAAAGGAAATATCCTCCGATGAAATCTGGAAAGAAGCTTTCTGAGAAACTGCTTAGTGTTCTGTTAATTCATCTCACAGAGTTACATCTATATTTCGTGGATCTCTTTGCTAGCCTTATTTCTGTGGAATCTGAGAGCAAATATTTCGGATCCCTTAGAAGACTATAGGGCCAAAGGAAATATCCTCCGATAACAAAGAGAAAGAAGCTTTCTGAGAAACTTCTTTGTGTTCTGTGAAATCATCTCACAGAGTTACAGCTTTTCCCTCAAGAAGCCTTTCGCTAAGACAGTTCTTGTGGAATTGGCAAAGTGATATTTGGAAGCCCATAGAGGGCTATGGTGAAAAAGGAAATATCCTCAGATGAAATCTGGAAAGAAGCTTTCTGAGAAACTGCTTAGTTTTCTGTTAAATCATCTCACAGAGTTACATCTGTATTTCGTGGATGTCTTTGCTAGCCTTATTTCTGTGGAATCTGAGAACAGATATTTCGGATCCCTTTGAAGATTATAGGGCCAAAGGAAATATCCTCCGATAACAAAGAGAAAGAAGCTTTGTGAGAAACTTCTTTGTGTTCTATGAAATCATCTCACAGAGTTACAGCTTTCCCTTCAAGAAGCCTTTCCCTAAGACAGTTCTTGTGGAATTGGCAAAGTGATATTTGGAAGCCCATAGAGGGCTATGGTGAATAAGAAAATATCCTCAGTTGAAATCTGGAAAGAAGCTTTCTGAGAAACTGCTTAGTGTTCTGTTAATTCATGTCACAGAGTTACATCTGTATTTCGTGGATCTCTTGGCTAGCCTTATTTCTGTGGAATCTGAGAACAGATATTTCTGATCCCTTTCAAGACTCTAGGGCCAAAGGAAATATCCTCCGATAACAAAGAGAAAGAAGCTTTCTGAGAAACTTCTTTGTGTTCTGTGAAATCATCTCACAGAGTTACAGCTTTCCCCTCAAGAAGCCTTTCGCTAAGACAGTTCTTGTGGAATTGGCCAAGTGATATTTGGAAGCCCATAGAGGGCTATGGTGAAAAAGGAAATATCCTCCGATGAAATCTGGAAAGAAGCTTTCTGAGAAACTTCTTAGTGTTCTGTTAATTCATCTCATAGAGTTACATCTATATTTCTTGGATCTCTTTGCTAGCCTTATTTCTGTGAAGTCTGAGAACAGATATTTCGGATCCCTTTGAAGACTATCGGGCCAAAGGATATATCCTCCGATAATTAAGAGAAAGAAGCTTTCTGAGAAACTTCTTTGTGTTCTGTGAAATCATCTCACAGAATTACAGCTTTCCCCTCAGGAAGCCTTTCGCTAAGACAGTTCTTGTGGAATTGGCAAAGTGATATTTGGAAGCCCATAGAGGGCTATGGTGAAAAAGGAAATATCCTCCGATGAAATCTGGAAGGAAGCTTTCTGAGAAACTGCTTAGTGTTCTGTTAATTCATCTCACAGAGTTACATCTGTATTTCATATATCTCTTTGCGAGCCTTATTTTGTGGAATCTGAGAACAGATATTTCGGATCCCTTTGAAGACTATAGGGCCAAAGGAAATATCCTCCGATAACTAAGAGAAAGAAGCTTTCTGAGAAACTTCTTTGTGTTCTGTGAAATCATCTCACAGAGTTACAGCTTTCCCCTCAAGAAGCCTTTCGCTAAGACAGTTCTTGTGGAATTGGCAAAGTGATATTTGGAAGCCCATAGAGGGCTACGGTGAAAAAGGAAATATCCTCAGATGAAATCTGGAAAGAAGCTTTCTGAGAAACTGCTCTGTGATGTGTGACTTCCACTCACAGAGTTACATCTGTATTTCGTGGATCTCTTTGCTAGCCTTATTTCTGTGTAATCAGAGAACAGATATTTCGGATCCCTTTGAAGACTATAGGGCCAAAGGAAATATCCTCCGATAACTAAGAGAAAGAAGCTTTCTGAGAAACTTCTATGTGTTCTGTGAAATCATCTCACAGAGTTACAGCTTTCCCCTCAAGAAGCCTTTCGCTAAGACAGTTCTTGTGGAATTGGGAAAGTGATATTTGGAAGCCCATAGAGGGCTATGGTGAAAAACGAAATATCCTCTGATGAAATCTGGAAAGAAGCTTTCTGAGAAACTGCTTAGTGTTCTGTTAATTCATCTCTCAGAGTTACATCTGTATTTCGTGGATCTCTTTGCTAGCCTTATTTCTGGGGAATCTGAGAACAGATATTTCGGATCCCTTTGAAGACTATAGGGACAAAGGAAATATCTTCCGATAACAAAGAGAAAGAAGCTTTCTGAGAAACTCCTTGTATTCTGTGAAATCATCTCACAGAGTTACAGCTTTCCCCTCAAGAAGTCTTTCGCTAAAACAGTTCTTGTGGAATTGGCAAATTGATATTTGGAAGCCCATAGAGGGCTCTTGGTGAAAAAGGAAATATCCTCAGATGAAATCTGGAAAGATGCTTTCTGAGAAACTGCTTAGTGCTCTGTTAATTCATCTCACAGAGTTACATCTGTATTCGTGGATCTCTTTGCTAGCCTTATTTCTGGGGAATCTGAGAACAGATATTTCGGATCCCTTTGAAGACTCTAGAGCCAAAGGAAACATCTTCCGATAACAAAGAGAAAGAAGCTTTCTGAGAAACTTCTTTGTGTTCTGTGAAATCATCTCACAGAGTTACATCTTTCCCCTCCAGAAGCCGTTCGCTAAGACAGTTCTTGTGGAATTGGGAAAGTGATATTTGGAAGCCCATTGAGGGCTATGGTGAAAAAGGAAATATCCTCAGATGAAATCTGGAAAGAAGATTTCTGAGAAACTGCTTAGTGTTCTGTTAATTCATCTCACAGAGTTACAACTGTATTTCGTGGATCTCGTGGCTAGCCTTATTTCTGTGGAATCTGAGAACAGATGTTTCGGATCCCTTTGAAGAATATAGGGCCAAAGGAAATATCCTCCGATAACAAAGAGAAAGAAGCTTTCTGAGAAACTTCTTTGTGTTTTATGAAATCATCTCACAGAGTTACAGCTTTCCCCTCAAGAAGCCTTTCGCTAAGACAGTTCTTGTGGAATTGGCAAAGTGATATTTGGAAGCCCATAGAGGGCTATGGTGAAAAAGGAAATATCCTCCGATGAAATCTGGAAAGAAGCTTTCTGAGAAACCTCTCTGTGATGTGTGTCTTCCACTCACAGAGTTACATCTGTATTTCGTGGATCTCTTTGCTAGCCTTATTTCTGTGTAATCTGAGAACAGATATTTCGGATCCCTTTGAAGACTATAGGGCCAAAGGAAATATCCTCCGATAACTAAGAGAAAGAAGCTTTCTGAGAAACTTCTTTGTGTTCTGTGAAATCATCTCACAGAGTTACAGCTTTCCCCTCAAGAAGTCTTTCGCTAAAACAGTTCTTGTGGAATTGGCAAATTGATATTTGGAAGCCCATAGAGGGCTCTTGGTGAAAAAGGAAATATCCTCAGATGAATTCTGGAAAGAAGCTTTCTGAGAAACTGCTCTTTGATGTGTGACTTCCACTCACAGAGTTACACCTGTATTTCGTGGATCTCTTTGCTAGCGTTATTTCTCTGGAATCTGAGAACAGATATTTAGGATCCCTTTGAAGACTATAGGGCCAAAGGAAATATCCTCCGATAACTAAGAGAAAGAAGCTTTCTGAGAAACTTCTTTGTGTTCTGTGAAATCATCTCACAGAGTTACAGCTTTCCCCTCAAGAAGCCTTTCGCTAAGACAGTTCTTGTGGAATTGGCAAAGTGATATTTGGAAGCCCATAGAGGGCTATGGTGAAAAAGGAAATATCCTCCCATGAAATCTGGAAAGAAGCTTTCTGAGAAACTGCTTAGTGTTCTGTTATTTCATCTCACAGAGTTACATCTATATTTCGTGGATCTCTTTGCTAGCCTTAATTCTGTGGAATCTGAGAAGAGATATTTCGGATCCCTTTGAAGACTATAGGGCCAAAGGAAATATCCTCCGATAATAAAGAGAAAGCAGCTTTCTGAGAAACTTCTTTGTGTTCTGTGAAATCATCTCACAGAGTTACAGCTTTCCCCTCAAGAAGCCTTTCGCTAAGACAGTTCTTGTGGAATTGGCAAAGTGATATTTGGAAGCCCATAGAGGGCTATGGTGAAAAAGGAAATATCTTCAGATGAAATCTGGAAAGATGCTTTCTGAGAAACTGCTTAGTGCTCTGTTAATTCATCTCGCAGAGTTACATCTGTATTCGTGGATCTCTTTGCTAGCCTTATTTCTGGGGAATCTGAGAACAGATATTTCGGATCCCTTTGAAGACTCTAGGGCCAAAGGAAATATATTCCGATAACAAAGAGAAAGAAGCTTTCTGAGAAACTTCTTTGTGTTCTGTGAAATCATCTCACAGAGTTACATCTTTCCCCTCCAGAAGCCGTTCGCTAAGACAGTTCTTGTGGAATTGGGAAAGTGATATTTGGAAGCCCATTGAGGGCTATGGTGAAAAAGGAAATATCCTCAGATGAAATCTGGAAAGAAGATTTCTGAGAAACTGCTTAGTGTTCTGTTAATTCATCTCACAGAGTTACAACTGTATTTCGTGGATCTCGTGGCTAGCCTTATTTCTGTGGAATCTGAGAACAGATATTTCGGATCCCTTTGAAGACTATAGGGCCAAAGGAAATATCCTCCGATTACAAAGAGAAAGAAGCTTTGTGAGAAACTTCTTTGTGTTCTATGAAATCATCTCACAGAGTTACAGCTTTCCCTTCAAGAAGCCTTTCGCTAAGACAGTTCTTGTGGAATTGGCAAAGTGATATTTGGAAGCCCTTAGAGGGCTATGGTCAAAAAGGAAATATCCTCAGATGAAATCTGGAAAGAAGCTTTCTGAGAAACTGCTTAGTGTTCTGTTAATTCATCTCACAGAGTTACATCTGTATTTCGTGGATCTCTTGGCTAGCCTTATTTCTGTGGAATCTGAGAACAGATATTTCGGATCCCTTTGAAGACTAGAGGGCCAAAGGAAATATCCTCTGATTACAAAGAGAAAGAAGCTTTGTGAGAAACTTCTTTGTGTTCTATGAAATCATCTCACAGAGTTACAGCTTTCCCTTCAAGAAGCCTTTCGCTAAGACAGTTCTTGTGGAATTGGCAAAGTGATATTTGGAAGCCCATAGAGGGCTATGGTGAAAAAGGAAATATCCTCAGATGAAATCTGGAAAGAAGCTTTCTGAAAAACTGCTTAGTGTTCTGTTAATTCATCTCACAGAGTTACATCTGTATTTCGTGGATCTCTTTGCTAGCCTTATTTCTGTGGAATCTGAGAACAGATATTTCGGATCCCTTTGAAGACTATAGGGCCAAAGGAAATATCCTCCGATAACAAAGAGAAAGAAGCTTTCTGAGAAACTTCTTTGTGTTCTGTGAAATCATCTCACAGAGTTACAGCTTTCCCCCCAAGAAGCCTTTCGTTAAGACAGTTCTTGTGGAATTGGCAAAGTGATATTTGGTAGCCCATAGAGGGCTATGGTGAAAAAAGAAATATCCTCAGATGAAATATGGAAAGAAGCTTTCTGAGAAACTGCTTACTGTTCTGTTACTTCATCTCACAGAGTTACATCTGTATTTCGTGGATCTCTTTGCTAGCCTTATTTCTGTGGAATCTGAGAACAGATGTTTCGGATCCCTTTGAAGAATATAGGGCCAAAGGAAATATCCTCCGATAACAAAGAGAAAGAAGCTTTCTGAGAAACTTCTTTGTGTTTTATGAAATCATCTCACAGAGTTACAGCTTTCCCCTCCAGAAGCCTTTCGCTAAGACAGTTCTTGTGGAATTGGCAAAGTGATATTTGGAAGCCCATAGAGGGCTATGGTGAAAAAGGAAATATCCTCCGATGAAATCTGGAAAGAAGCTTTCTGAGAAACCTCTCTGTGATGTGTGTCTTCCACTCACAGAGTTACATCTGTATTTCGTGGATCTCTTTGCTAGCCTTATTTCTGTGGAATCTGAGAACAGATATTTAGGATCCTTTTGAAGACTATAGGGCCAAAGGAAATATCCTCCGATAACAAAGAGAAAGAAGCTTTCTGAGAAACTTCTTTGTGTTCTGTGAAAATCAATTCTCAGAGTTACAGCTTTCCCCTCAAGAAGCCTTTCGCTAAGACAGTTCTTGTGGAATTGGCAAAGTGATATTTGGAAGCCCAAAAAGGGCTGTGGTGAAAAAGGAAATATCCTCAGATGATATCTGGAAAGAAGCTTTCTGAGAAACTGCTTAGTGTTCTGTTAATTCATCTCACATAGTTACATCTATATTTCGTGGATCTCTTTGCTAGCCTTATTTCTGTGGAATCTGAGAACAGATATTTAGGATCCCTTTGAAGACTGTAGGGCCAAAGGAAATATCCTCCGATAACAAAGAGAAAGAAGCTTTCTGAGAAACTTCTTTGTGTTCTGTGAAATCATCTCACAGAGTTACAGCTTTCCCCTCAAGAATCCTTTCGCTAAGACAGATCTTGTGGAATTGGCAAAGTTATATTTGGAAGCCCATAGAGGGCTACGGTGAAAAAGGAAATATCCTCAGATGAAATCTGGAAAGAAGCTTTCTGAGAAACTGCTCTGTGATGTGTGACTTCCACTCACAGAGTTACATCTGTATTTCGTGGATCTCTTTGCTAGCCTTATTTCTGTGGAATCTGAGAACAGATATTTAGTGTCCCTTTGAAGACTATAGGGCCAAAGGAAATATCCTCCGATAATTAAGAGAAAGAAGCTTTCTGAGAAACTTCTCTGTGTTCTGTGAAATCATCTCACAGAGTTACAGCTTTCCCCTCAAGAATCCTTTCGCTAAGACAGATCTTGTGGAATTGGCAAAGTTATATTTGGAAGCCCATAGAGGGCTATGGTGAAAAAGGAAATATCCTCAGATGAAATCTGGAAAGAAGCTTTCTGAGAAACTGCTTAGTGTTCTGTTAATTCATCTCACAGAGTTACAACTGTATTTCGTGGATCTCTTTGCTAGCCTTATTTCTGTGGAATCTGAGAACAGATATTTCGGATCCCTTTGAAGACTATAGGGCCAAAGGAAATATCCTCCGATTACAAAGAGAAAGAAGGTTTTTGAGAAACTTCTTTGTGTTCTATGAAATCATCTCACAGAGTTACAGCTTTCCCTTCAAGAAGCCTTTCGCTAAGACAGTTCTTGTGGAATTGGCAAAGTGATATTTGGAAGCCCATAGAGGGCTATGGTGAAAAAGGAAATATCCTCAGATGAAATCTGGAAAGAAGCTTTCTGAGAAATTGCTCTATGATGTGTGACTTCCACTCACAGAGTTACATCGGTATTTCGTGGATCTCTTTGCTAGCCTTATTTCTGTGGAATCTGAGAACAGATATTTCGGATCCCTTAGAAGACTATAGGGCCAAAGGAAATATCCCCTGATAACTAAGAGAAAGAAGGTTTCTAAGAAATTTTTTGTGTTCTGTGAAATCATCTCACAGAGTTACAGCTTTCCCCTCAAGAAGCCTTTCCCTAAGACAGTTCTTGTGGAATTGGCAAAGTGATATTTGGAAGCCCATAGAGGGCTCTGGTGAAAAAGGAAATATCCTCAGATGAAATCTGGAAAGAAGCTTTCTGAGAAACTCCTTAGTGTTCTGTTAATTCATCTCACAGAGTTACATCTGTATTTCGTGGATGTCTTTGCTAGCCTTATTTCTGGGGAATCTGAGAACAGATATTTCGGATCCCTTTGAAGACTATAGGGCCAAAGGAAATATCCTCCGATAACAAAGAGAAAGAAGCTTTCTGAGAAACTTCTTAGTGTTCTGTGAAATCATCTCACAGAGTTACAGCTTTCCCCTCAAGAAGCCTTTCGCTAAGACAGTTCTTGTGGAATTGGCAAAGTGATATTTGGAAGCCCATAGAGGGCTATGGTGAAAAAGGAAATATCCTCAGATGAAATCTGGAAAGAAGCTTTCTGAAAAACTGCTTAGTGTTCTGTTAATTCATCTCACAGAGTTACATCTGTATTTCGTGGAACTCTTGGCTAGCCTTATTTCTGTGGAATCTGAGAACAGATATTTCGGATCCCTTTGAAGACTCTAGGGCCAAAGGAAATATCCTCCGATAACAAAGAGAAAGAAGCTTTCTGAGAAACTTCTTTGTGTTCTGTTAAATCATCTCACAGAGTTACAGCTTTCCCCTCAAGAAGCCTTTCGCTAAGACAGTTCTTGTGGAATTGGCAAAGTGATATTTGGAAGCCCATAGAGGGCTATGGTGAAAAAAGAAATATCCTCAGATGAAATCTGGAAAGAAGCTTTATGAGAAACTGCTTACTGTTCTGTTACTTCATCTCACAGAGTTACATCTGTATTTCGTGGATCTCTTTGCTAGCCTTATTTCTGTGGAATCTGAGAACAGATGTTTCGGATACCTTTGAAGACTATAGGGCCAAAGGAAATATCCTCCGATAACTAAGAGAAAGAAGCTTTCTGAGAAACTTCTTTGTGTTCTATGAAATCATCTCACAGAGTTACAGCTTTCCCTTCAAGAAGCCTTTCGCTAAGACAGTTCTTGTGGAATTGGCAAAGTGATATTTGGAAGCCCATGGAGGGCTCTGGTGAAAAAGGAAATATCCTCAGATGAAATCTGGAAAGAAGTTTTCTGAGAAACTTCTCTGTGATGTGTGTCTTCCACTCACAGAGTTACATCTGTATTTCGTGGATCTCTTTGCTAGCCTTATTTCTGTGGAATCTGAGAACAGATATTTCGGATCCCTTTGAAGACTATAGGGCCAAAGGAAATATCCTCCGATAACTAAGAGAAAGAAGCTTTCTGAGAAACTTCTTTGTGTTCTGTGAAATCATCTCACAGAGTTACAGCTTTCCCCTCAAGAAGCCTTTCGCTAAGACAGTTCTTTTGGAATTGGCAAAGTGTTATTTGGAAGCCCATAGAGGGCTATGGTGAAAAAGGAAATATACTCCGATGAAATATGGAAAGAAGCTTTCTGAGAAACTGCTTAGTGTTCTGGTAATTCATCTCATAGAGTTACATCTATATTTCTTGGATCTCTTTGCTAGCCTTATTTCTGTGGAATCTGAGAACAGATATTTCGGATCCCTTAGAAGACTATAGGGCCAAAGGAAATATCCTCCGATAACTAAGAGAAAGAAGCTTTCGAGAAACTTCTTTGTGTTCTGTGAAATCATCTCACAGAGTTACAACTTTCCCCTCAAGAAGCCTTTCGCTAAGACAGTTCTTTTGGAATTGGTAAAGTTATATTGGAAGCCCATAGAGGGCTATGGTGAAAAAGGAAATATCCTCAGATGAAATCTGGAAAGAAGCTTTCTGAGAAACTGCTTAGTTTTCTGTTAATTCATCTCACAGAGTTACAACTGTATTTCGTGGATCTCTTGGCTACCCTTATTTCTGTGGAACCTGGAACAGATATTTCGGATCCCTTTGAAGACTATAGGGCCAAAGGAAATATCCTCCGATAACAAAGAGAAAGAAGCTTTGTGAGAAACTTCTGTGTGTTCTATGAAATCATCTCACAGAGATACAGCTTTCCCTTCAAGAAGCCTTTCGCTAAGACAGTTCTTGTGGAATTGGCAAAGTGATATTTGGAAGCCCATTGAGGGCCATGGTGAAAAAGGAAATATCCTCCGATGAAATCTGGAAAGAAGCTTTCTGAGAAACTGCTTAGTGTTCTGTTAATTCATCTCACAGAGTTACATCTATATTTCGTGGATCTCTTTGCTAGCCTTATTTCTGTGGAATCTGAGAACAGATATTTCGGATCCCTTTGAAGACTATAGGGCCAAAGGAAATATCCTCCGATAACAAAGAGAAAGAAGCTTTCTGAGAAACTTCTTTGTGTTCTGTGAAATCATCTCACAGAGTTACAACTTTCCCCTCAAGAAGCCTTTCGCTAAGACAGTTCTTGTGGAATTGGTAAAGTTATATTTGGAAGCCCATAGAGGGCTATGGAGAAAAAGGAAATATCCTCAGATGAAAGCTGGAAAGAAGCTTTCTGAGAAACTGCTCTGTGATGTGTGACTTCCACTCACAGAGTTACATCTGTATTTCGTGGATCTCTTTCCTAGCCTTATTTCTGTGGAATCTGAGAACAGATATTTAAGATCCCTTTGAAGACTATAGGGCCAAAGGAAATATCCTCCGAAAACTAAGAGAAAGAAGGTTTCTAAGAAATTCTTTGTGTTCTGTGAAATCATCTCACAGAGTTACAGCTTTCCCCTCAAGAAGCCTTTCTCTAAGACAGTTCTTGTGGAATTGGCAAAGTGATATTTGGAAGCCCATAGAGTGCTATGGTGAAAAAGGAAATATCCTCTGATGAAATCTGGAAAGAAGCTTTCTGAGAAACTGCTTAGTGTTCTGTTAATTCATCTCACAGAGTTACATCTGTATTTCGTGGATCTCTTTGCTAGGATTATTTCTGGGGAATGTGAGAACAGATATTTCGGATCCCTTTGAAGACTATAGGGACAAAGGAAATATCTTCCGATAACAAAGAGAAAGAAGCTTTCTGAGAAACTTCTTTGTATTCTGTGAAATCATCTCACAGAGTTACAGCTTTCCCCTCAAGAAGTCTTTCGCTAAAACAGTTCTTGTGGAATTGGCAAATTGATATTTTGAAGCCCATAGGGGGCTCTGGTGAAAAAGGAAATATCCTCAGATGAAATCTGGAAAGAAGCTTTATGAGAAACTGCTCTTTGATGTGTGACTTCCACTCACAGAGTTACATCTGTATTTCGTGGATCTCTTTGCCAGCGGTATTTCTGTGGAATCTGAGAACAGATATTTAGGATCCCTTTGAAGACTATAGGGCCAAAGGAAATATCCTCCGATAACTAAGAGAAAGAAGCTTTCTGAGAAACTTCTTTGTGTTCTGTGAAATCATCTCACAGAGTTACAGCTTTCCACTCAAGAAGCCTTTCGCTAAGACAGTTCTTGTGGAATTGGCAAAGTGATATTTGGAAGCCCATAGAGGGCTATGGTGAAAAAGGAAATATCCTCCGATGAAATCTGGAAAGAAGCTTTCTGAGAAACTGCTTAGTGTTCTGTTAATTCATCTCACAGAGTTACATCTATATTTCGTGGATCTCTTTGCTAGCCTTATTTCTGTGGAATCTGAGAGCAAATATTTCGGATCCCTTAGAAGACTATAGGGCCAAAGGAAATATCCTCCGATAACAAAGAGAAAGAAGCTTTCTGAGAAACTTCTTTGTGTTCTGTGAAATCATCTCACAGAGTTACAGCTTTTCCCTCAAGAAGCCTTTCGCTAAGACAGTTCTTGTGGAATTGGCAAAGTGATATTTGGAAGCCCATAGAGGGCTATGGTGAAAAAGGAAATATCCTCAGATGAAATCTGGAAAGAAGCTTTCTGAGAAACTGCTTAGTTTTCTGTTAATTCATCTCACAGAGTTACATCTGTATTTCGTGGATGTCTTTGCTAGCCTTATTTCTGTGGAATCTGAGAACAGATATTTCGGATCCCTTTGAAGATTATAGGGCCAAAGGAAATATCCTCCGATAACAAAGAGAAAGAAGCTTTGTGAGAAACTTCTTTGTGTTCTATGAAATCATCTCACAGAGTTACAGCTTTCCCTTCAAGAAGCCTTTCCCTAAGACAGTTCTTGTGGAATTGGCAAAGTGATATTTGGAAGCCCATAGAGGGCTATGGTGAATAAGAAAATATCCTCAGTTGAAATCTGGAAAGAAGCTTTCTGAGAAACTGCTTAGTGTTCTGTTAATTCATGTCACAGAGTTACATCTGTATTTCGTGGATCTCTTGGCTAGCCTTATTTCTGTGAAGTCTGAGAACAGATATTTCGGATCCCTTTGAAGACTATCGGGCCAAAGGATATATCCTCCGATAACAAAGAGAAAGAAGCTTTCTGAGAAACTTCTTTGTGTTCTGTGAAATCATCTCACAGAATTACAGCTTTCCCCTCAGGAAGCCTTTCGCTAAGACAGTTCTTGTGGAATTGGCAAAGTGATATTTGGAAGCCCATAGAGGGCTATGGTGAAAAAGGAAATATCCTCCGATGAAATCTGGAAGGAAGCTTTCTGAGAAACTGCTTAGTGTTCTGTTAATTCATCTCACAGAGTTACATCTGTATTTCATATATCTCTTTGCGAGCCTTATTTTGTGGAATCTGAGAACAGATATTTCGGATCCCTTTGAAGACTATAGGGCCAAAGGAAATATCCTCCGATAACTAAGAGAAAGAAGCTTTCTGAGAAACTTCTTTGTGTTCTGTGAAATCATCTCACAGAGTTACAGCTTTCCCCTCAAGAAGCCTTTCGCTAAGACAGTTCTTGTGGAATTGGCAAAGTGATATTTGGAAGCCCATAGAGGGCTACGGTGAAAAAGGAAATATCCTCAGATGAAATCTGGAAAGAAGCTTTCTGAGAAACTGCTCTGTGATGTGTGACTTCCACTCACAGAGTTACATCTGTATTTCGTGGATCTCTTTGCTAGCCTTATTTCTGTGTAATCAGAGAACAGATATTTCGGATCCCTTTGAAGACTATAGGGCCAAAGGAAATATCCTCCGATAACTAAGAGAAAGAAGCTTTCTGAGAAACTTCTATGTGTTCTGTGAAATCATCTCACAGAGTTACAGCTTTCCCCTCAAGAAGCCTTTCGCTAAGACAGTTCTTGTGGAATTGGGAAAGTGATATTTGGAAGCCCATAGAGGGCTATGGTGAAAAACGAAATATCCTCTGATGAAATCTGGAAAGAAGCTTTCTGAGAAACTGCTTAGTGTTCTGTTAATTCATCTCTCAGAGTTACATCTGTATTTCGTGGATCTCTTTGCTAGCCTTATTTCTGGGGAATCTGAGAACAGATATTTCGGATCCCTTTGAAGACTATAGGGACAAAGGAAATATCTTCCGATAACAAAGAGAAAGAAGCTTTCTGAGAAACTCCTTGCATTCTGTGAAATCATCTCACAGAGTTACAGCTTTCCCCTCAAGAAGTCTTTCGCTAAAACAGTTCTTGTGGAATTGGCAAATTGATATTTGGAAGCCCATAGAGGGCTCTTGGTGAAAAAGGAAATATCCTCAGATGAAATCTGGAAAGATGCTTTCTGAGAAACTGCTTAGTGCTCTGTTAATTCATCTCACAGAGTTACATCTGTATTCGTGGATCTCTTTGCTAGCCTTATTTCTGGGGAATCTGAGAACAGATATTTCGGATCCCTTTGAAGACTCTAGAGCCAAAGGAAATATCTTCCGATAACAAAGAGAAAGAAGCTTTCTGAGAAACTTCTTTGTGTTCTGTGAAATCATCTCACAGAGTTACATCTTTCCCCTCCAGAAGCCGTTCGCTAAAACAGTTCTTGTGGAATTGGGAAAGTGATATTTGGAAGCCCATTGAGGGCTATGGTGAAAAAGGAAATATCCTCAGATGAAATCTGGAAAGAAGATTTCTGAGAAACTGCTTAGTGTTCTGTTAATTCATCTCACAGAGTTACAACTGTATTTCGTGGATCTCGTGGCTAGCCTTATTTCTGTGGAATCTGAGAACAGATGTTTCGGATCCCTTTGAAGAATATAGGGCCAAAGGAAATATCCTCCGATAACAAAGAGAAAGAAGCTTTCTGAGAAACTTCTTTGTGTTTTATGAAATCATCTCACAGAGTTACAGCTTTCCCCTCAAGAAGCCTTTCGCTAAGACAGTTCTTGTGGAATTGGCAAAGTGATATTTGGAAGCCCATAGAGGGCTATGGTGAAAAAGGAAATATCCTCCGATGAAATCTGGAAAGAAGCTTTCTGAGAAACCTCTCTGTGATGTGTGTCTTCCACTCACAGAGTTACATCTGTATTTCGTGGATCTCTTTGCTAGCCTTATTTCTGTGTAATCTGAGAACAGATATTTCGGATCCCTTTGAAGACTATAGGGCCAAAGGAAATATCCTCCGATAACTAAGAGAAAGAAGCTTTCTGAGAAACTTCTTTGTGTTCTGTGAAATCATCTCACAGAGTTACAGCTTTCCCCTCAAGAAGTCTTTCGCTAAAACAGTTCTTGTGGAATTGGCAAATTGATATTTGGAAGCCCATAGAGGGCTCTTGGTGAAAAAGGAAATATCCTCAGATGAAATCTGGAAAGAAGCTTTCTGAGAAACTGCTCTTTGATGTGTGACTTCCACTCACAGAGTTACACCTGTATTTCGTGGATCTCTTTGCTAGCGTTATTTCTCTGGAATCTGAGAACAGATATTTAGGATCCCTTTGAAGACTATAGGGCCAAAGGAAATATCCTCCGATAACTAAGAGAAAGAAGCTTTCTGAGAAACTTCTTTGTGTTCTGTGAAATCATCTCACAGAGTTACAGCTTTCCCCTCAAGAAGCCTTTCGCTAAGACAGTTCTTGTGGAATTGGCAAAGTGATATTTGGAAGCCCATAGAGGGCTATGGTGAAAAAGGAAATATCCTCCCATGAAATCTGGAAAGAAGCTTTCTGAGAAACTGCTTAGTGTTCTGTTATTTCATCTCACAGAGTTACATCTATATTTCGTGGATCTCTTTGCTAGCCTTAATTCTGTGGAATCTGAGAAGAGATATTTCGGATCCCTTTGAAGACTATAGGGCCAAAGGAAATATCCTCCGATAATAAAGAGAAAGCAGCTTTCTGAGAAACTTCTTTGTGTTCTGTGAAATCATCTCACAGAGTTACAGCTTTCCCCTCAAGAAGCCTTTCGCTAAGACAGTTCTTGTGGAATTGGCAAAGTGATATTTGGAAGCCCATAGAGGGCTATGGTGAAAAAGGAAATATCTTCAGATGAAATCTGGAAAGATGCTTTCTGAGAAACTGCTTAGTGCTCTGTTAATTCATCTCACAGAGTTACATCTGTATTCGTGGATCTCTTTGCTAGCCTTATTTCTGGGGAATCTGAGAACAGATATTTCGGATCCCTTTGAAGACTCTAGGGCCAAAGGAAATATCTTCCGATAACAAAGAGAAAGAAGCTTTCTGAGAAACTTCTTTGTGTTCTGTGAAATCATCTCACAGAGTTACATCTTTCCCCTCCAGAAGCCGTTCGCTAAGACAGTTCTTGTGGAATTGGGAAAGTGATATTTGGAAGCCCATTGAGGGCTATGGTGAAAAAGGAAATATCCTCAGATGAAATCTGGAAAGAAGATTTCTGAGAAACTGCTTAGTGTTCTGTTAATTCATCTCACAGAGTTACAACTGTATTTCGTGGATCTCGTGGCTAGCCTTATTTCTGTGGAATCTGAGAACAGATATTTCGGATCCCTTTGAAGACTATCGGGCCAAAGGATATATCCTCCGATAACAAAGAGAAAGAAGCTTTCTGAGAAACTTCTTTGTGTTCTGTGAAATCATCTCACAGAATTACAGCTTTCCCCTCAGGAAGCCTTTCGCTAAGACAGTTCTTGTGGAATTGGCAAAGTGATATTTGGAAGCCCATAGAGGGCTATGGTGAAAAAGGAAATATCCTCCGATGAAATCTGGAAGGAAGCTTTCTGAGAAACTGCTTAGTGTTCTGTTAATTCATCTCACAGAGTTACATCTGTATTTCATATATCTCTTTGCGAGCCTTATTTTGTGGAATCTGAGAACAGATATTTCGGATCCCTTTGAAGACTATAGGGCCAAAGGAAATATCCTCCGATAACTAAGAGAAAGAAGCTTTCTGAGAAACTTCTTTGTGTTCTGTGAAATCATCTCACAGAGTTACAGCTTTCCCCTCAAGAAGCCTTTCGCTAAGACAGTTCTTGTGGAATTGGCAAAGTGATATTTGGAAGCCCATAGAGGGCTACGGTGAAAAAGGAAATATCCTCAGATGAAATCTGGAAAGAAGCTTTCTGAGAAACTGCTCTGTGATGTGTGACTTCCACTCACAGAGTTACATCTGTATTTCGTGGATCTCTTTGCTAGCCTTATTTCTGTGTAATCAGAGAACAGATATTTCGGATCCCTTTGAAGACTATAGGGCCAAAGGAAATATCCTCCGATAACTAAGAGAAAGAAGCTTTCTGAGAAACTTCTATGTGTTCTGTGAAATCATCTCACAGAGTTACAGCTTTCCCCTCAAGAAGCCTTTCGCTAAGACAGTTCTTGTGGAATTGGGAAAGTGATATTTGGAAGCCCATAGAGGGCTATGGTGAAAAACGAAATATCCTCTGATGAAATCTGGAAAGAAGCTTTCTGAGAAACTGCTTAGTGTTCTGTTAATTCATCTCTCAGAGTTACATCTGTATTTCGTGGATCTCTTTGCTAGCCTTATTTCTGGGGAATCTGAGAACAGATATTTCGGATCCCTTTGAAGACTATAGGGACAAAGGAAATATCTTCCGATAACAAAGAGAAAGAAGCTTTCTGAGAAACTCCTTGTATTCTGTGAAATCATCTCACAGAGTTACAGCTTTCCCCTCAAGAAGTCTTTCGCTAAAACAGTTCTTGTGGAATTGGCAAATTGATATTTGGAAGCCCATAGAGGGCTCTTGGTGAAAAAGGAAATATCCTCAGATGAAATCTGGAAAGATGCTTTCTGAGAAACTGCTTAGTGCTCTGTTAATTCATCTCACAGAGTTACATCTGTATTCGTGGATCTCTTTGCTAGCCTTATTTCTGGGGAATCTGAGAACAGATATTTCGGATCCCTTTGAAGACTCTAGAGCCAAAGGAAATATCTTCCGATAACAAAGAGAAAGAAGCTTTCTGAGAAACTTCTTTGTGTTCTGTGAAATCATCTCACAGAGTTACATCTTTCCCCTCCAGAAGCCGTTCGCTAAAACAGTTCTTGTGGAATTGGGAAAGTGATATTTGGAAGCCCATTGAGGGCTATGGTGAAAAAGGAAATATCCTCAGATGAAATCTGGAAAGAAGATTTCTGAGAAACTGCTTAGTGTTCTGTTAATTCATCTCACAGAGTTACAACTGTATTTCGTGGATCTCGTGGCTAGCCTTATTTCTGTGGAATCTGAGAACAGATGTTTCGGATCCCTTTGAAGAATATAGGGCCAAAGGAAATATCCTCCGATAACAAAGAGAAAGAAGCTTTCTGAGAAACTTCTTTGTGTTTTATGAAATCATCTCACAGAGTTACAGCTTTCCCCTCAAGAAGCCTTTCGCTAAGACAGTTCTTGTGGAATTGGCAAAGTGATATTTGGAAGCCCATAGAGGGCTATGGTGAAAAAGGAAATATCCTCCGATGAAATCTGGAAAGAAGCTTTCTGAGAAACCTCTCTGTGATGTGTGTCTTCCACTCACAGAGTTACATCTGTATTTCGTGGATCTCTTTGCTAGCCTTATTTCTGTGTAATCTGAGAACAGATATTTCGGATCCCTTTGAAGACTATAGGGCCAAAGGAAATATCCTCCGATAACTAAGAGAAAGAAGCTTTCTGAGAAACTTCTTTGTGTTCTGTGAAATCATCTCACAGAGTTACAGCTTTCCCCTCAAGAAGTCTTTCGCTAAAACAGTTCTTGTGGAATTGGCAAAGTGATATTTGGAAGCCCATAGAGGGCTCTTGGTGAAAAAGGAAATATCCTCAGATGAATTCTGGAAAGAAGCTTTCTGAGAAACTGCTCTTTGATGTGTGACTTCCACTCACAGAGTTACACCTGTATTTCGTGGATCTCTTTGCTAGCGTTATTTCTCTGGAATCTGAGAACAGATATTTAGGATCCCTTTGAAGACTATAGGGCCAAAGGAAATATCCTCCGATAACTAAGAGAAAGAAGCTTTCTGAGAAACTTCTTTGTGTTCTGTGAAATCATCTCACAGAGTTACAGCTTTCCCCTCAAGAAGCCTTTCGCTAAGACAGTTCTTGTGGAATTGGCAAAGTGATATTTGGAAGCCCATAGAGGGCTATGGTGAAAAAGGAAATATCCTCCCATGAAATCTGGAAAGAAGCTTTCTGAGAAACTGCTTAGTGTTCTGTTATTTCATCTCACAGAGTTACATCTATATTTCGTGGATCTCTTTGCTAGCCTTAATTCTGTGGAATCTGAGAAGAGATATTTCGGATCCCTTTGAAGACTATAGGGCCAAAGGAAATATCCTCCGATAATAAAGAGAAAGCAGCTTTCTGAGAAACTTCTTTGTGTTCTGTGAAATCATCTCACAGAGTTACAGCTTTCCCCTCAAGAAGCCTTTCGCTAAGACAGTTCTTGTGGAATTGGCAAAGTGATATTTGGAAGCCCATAGAGGGCTATGGTGAAAAAGGAAATATCTTCAGATCAAATCTGGAAAGATGCTTTCTGAGAAACTGCTTAGTGCTCTGTTAATTCATCTCACAGAGTTACATCTGTATTCGTGGATCTCTTTGCTAGCCTTATTTCTGGGGAATCTGAGAACAGATATTTCGGATCCCTTTGAAGACTCTAGGGCCAAAGGAAATATCTTCCGATAACTAAGAGAAAGAAGCTTTCTGAGAAACTTCTTTGTGTTCTGTGAAATCATCTCACAGAGTTACATCTTTCCCCTCCAGAAGCCGTTCGCTAAGACAGTTCTTGTGGAATTGGGAAAGTGATATTTGGAAGCCCATTGAGGGCTATGGTGAAAAAGGAAATATCCTCAGATGAAATCTGGAAAGAAGATTTCTGAGAAACTGCTTAGTGTTCTGTTAATTCATCTCACAGAGTTACAACTGTATTTCGTGGATCTCGTGGCTAGCCTTATTTCTGTGGAATCTGAGAACAGATATTTCGGATCCCTTTGAAGACTATAGGGCCAAAGGAAATATCCTCCGATTACAAAGAGAAAGAAGCTTTGTGAGAAACTTCTTTGTGTTCTATGAAATCATCTCACAGAGTTACAGCTTTCCCTTCAAGAAGCCTTTCGCTAAGACAGTTCTTGTGGAATTGGCAAAGTGATATTTGGAAGCCCTTAGAGGGCTATGGTCAAAAAGGAAATATCCTCAGATGAAATCTGGAAAGAAGCTTTCTGAGAAACTGCTTAGTGTTCTGTTAATTCATCTCACAGAGTTACATCTGTATTTCGTGGATCTCTTGGCTAGCCTTATTTCTGTGGAATCTGAGAACAGATATTTCGGATCCCTTTGAAGACTAGAGGGCCAAAGGAAATATCCTCTGATTACAAAGAGAAAGAAGCTTTGTGAGAAACTTCTTTGTGTTCTATGAAATCATCTCACAGAGTTACAGCTTTCCCTTCAAGAAGCCTTTCGCTAAGACAGTTCTTGTGGAATTGGCAAAGTGATATTTGGAAGCCCATAGAGGGCTATGGTGAAAAAGGAAATATCCTCAGATGAAATCTGGAAAGAAGCTTTCTGAAAAACTGCTTAGTGTTCTGTTAATTCATCTCACAGAGTTACATCTGTATTTCGTGGATCTCTTTGCTAGCCTTATTTCTGTGGAATCTGAGAACAGATATTTCGGATCCCTTTGAAGACTATAGGGCCAAAGGAAATATCCTCCGATAACAAAGAGAAAGAAGCTTTCTGAGAAACTTCTTTGTGTTCTGTGAAATCATCTCACAGAGTTACAGCTTTCCCCTCAAGAAGCCTTTCGTTAAGACAGTTCTTGTGGAATTGGCAAAGTGATATTTGGAAGCCCATAGAGGGCTATGGTGAAAAAAGAAATATCCTCAGATGAAATATGGAAAGAAGCTTTCTGAGAAACTGCTTACTGTTCTGTTACTTCATCTCACAGAGTTACATCTGTATTTCGTGGATCTCTTTGCTAGCCTTATTTCTGTGGAATCTGAGAACAGATGTTTCGGATCCCTTTGAAGAATATAGGGCCAAAGGAAATATCCTCCGATAACAAAGAGAAAGAAGCTTTCTGAGAAACTTCTTTGTGTTTTATGAAATCATCTCACAGAGTTACAGCTTTCCCCTCAAGAAGCCTTTCGCTAAGACAGTTCTTGTGGAATTGGCAAAGTGATATTTGGAAGCCCATAGAGGGCTATGGTGAAAAAGGAAATATCCTCCGATGAAATCTGGAAAGAAGCTTTCTGAGAAACCTCTCTGTGATGTGTGTCTTCCACTCACAGAGTTACATCTGTATTTCGTGGATCTCTTTGCTAGCCTTATTTCTGTGGAATCTGAGAACAGATATTTAGGATCCTTTTGAAGACTATAGGGCCAAAGGAAATATCCTCCGATAACAAAGAGAAAGAAGCTTTCTGAGAAACTTCTTTGTGTTCTGTGAAAATCAATTCTCAGAGTTACAGCTTTCCCCTCAAGAAGCCTTTCGCTAAGACAGTTCTTGTGGAATTGGCAAAGTGATATTTGGAAGCCCAAAAAGGGCTGTGGTGAAAAAGGAAATATCCTCAGATGATATCTGGAAAGAAGCTTTCTGAGAAACTGCTTAGTGTTCTGTTAATTCATCTCACATAGTTACATCTATATTTCGTGGATCTCTTTGCTAGCCTTATTTCTGTGGAATCTGAGAACAGATATTTAGGATCCCTTTGAAGACTGTAGGGCCAAAGGAAATATCCTCCGATAACAAAGAGAAAGAAGCTTTCTGAGAAACTTCTTTGTGTTCTGTGAAATCATCTCACAGAGTTACAGCTTTCCCCTCAAGAAGCCTTTCGCTAAGACAGTTCTTGTGGAATTGGCAAAGTGATATTTGGAAGCCCATAGAGGGCTATGGTGAAAAAGGAAATATCCTCAGATGAAATGTGGAAAGAAGCTTTCTGAGAAACTGCTTAGTGTTCTGTTAATTCATCTCACAGAGTTACATCTATATTTCTTGGATCTCTTTGCTAGCCTTATTTCTGTGGAATCTGAGAACAGATATTTCGGATCCCTTAGAAGACTATAGGGCCAAAGGAAATATCCTCCGATAACTAAGAGAAAGAAGCTTTCGAGAAACTTCTTTGTGTTCTGTGAAATCATCTCACAGAGTTACAACTTTCCCCTCAAGAAGCCTTTCGCTAAGACAGTTCTTTTGGAATTGGTAAAGTTATATTTGGAAGCCCATAGAGGGCTATGGTGAAAAAGGAAATATCCTCAGATGAAATCTGGAAAGAAGCTTTCTGAGAAACTGCTTAGTGTTCTGTTAATTCATCTCACAGTGTTACATCTATATTTCGTGGATCTCTTTGCTAGCCTTATTTCTGTGGAATCTGAGAACAGATGTTTCGGATCCCTTTGAAGACTATAGGGCCAAAGGAAATATCCTCCGATAACAAAGAGAAAGAAGCCTTCTGAGAAACTTCTTTGTGTTCTATGAAATCATCTCACAGAGTTACAGCTTTCCCCTCAAGGAGCCTTTCGCTAAGACAGTTCTTGTGGAATTGGCAAAGTGATATGTGGAAGCCCATAGAGGGCTCTGGTGAAAAAGGAAATATCCTCAGATGACATCTGGAAAGCAGCTTTCTGAGAAACTGCTCTGTGATGTGTGTCTTCCACTCACAGAGTTACATCTGTATTTCGTGGAACTCTTTGCTAGCCTTATTTCTGTGGAATCTGAGAACAGATATTTCGGATCCCTTTGAAGACTATAGGGCCAAAGGAAATATCCTCCGATAACTAAGAGAAAGAAGCTTTCTGAGAAACTTCTTTCTGTTCTGTGAAATCATCTCACAGAGTTACAGCTTTCCCTTCAGGAAGACTTTCGCTAAGACAGTTCTTTTGGAGTTGGCAAAGTGATATTTGGAAGCCCATAGAGGGCTATGGTGAAAAAGGAAATATCCTCCGATGAAATCTGGAAAGAAGCTTTCTGAGAAACTGCTTAGTGTTCTGTTAATTCATCTCATAGAGTTACATCTACATTTCTTGGATCTCTTTGCTAGCCTTATTTCTATGAAATCTGAGAACAGATATTTCAGATCCCTTTGAAGACTATAGGGCCAAAGGAAATATCCTCCGATAACTAAGAGAAAGAAGCTTTCTGAGAAACTTCTTTGTGTTCTGTGAAATCATCTCACAGAGTTACAGCTTTCCCCTCAAGAAGCCTTTCGCTAAGACAGTTCTTGTGGAATTGGCAAAGTGATATTTGGAAGCATATAGAGGGCTACGGTGAAAAAGGAAATATCCTCAGATGAAATCTGGAAAGAAGCTTTCTGAGAAACTGCTCTGTGATGTGTGACTTCCACTCACAGAGTTACATCTGTATTTCGTGGATCTCTTTGCTAGCCTTATTTCTGTGGAATCTGAGAACAGATATTTAGTGTCCCTCTGAAGACTATAGGGCCAAAGGAAATATCCTCCGATAATTAAGAGAAAGAAGCTTTCTGAGAAACTTCTCTGTGTTCTGTGAAATCATCTCACAGAGTTACAGCTTTCCCCTCAAGAATCCTTTCGCTAAGACAGATCTTGTGGAATTGGCAAAGTTATATTTGGAAGCCCATAGAGGGCTATGGTGAAAAAGGAAATATCCTCAGATGAAATCTGGAAAGAAGCTTTCTGAGAAACTGCTTAGTGTTCTGTTAATTCATCTCACAGAGTTACAACTGTATTTCGTGGATCTCTTTGCTAGCCTTATTTCTGTGGAATCTGAGAACAGATATTTCGGATCCCTTTGAAGACTATAGGGCCAAAGGAAATATCCTCCGATTACAAAGAGAAAGAAGGTTTTTGAGAAACTTCTTTGTGTTCTATGAAATCATCTCACAGAGTTACAGCTTTCCCTTCAAGAAGCCTTTCGCTAAGACAGTTCTTGTGGAATTGGCAAAGTGATATTTGGAAGCCCATAGAGGGCTATGGTGAAAAAGGAAATATCCTCAGATGAAATCTGGAAAGAAGCTTTCTGAGAAACTGCTCTATGATGTGTGACTTCCACTCACAGAGTTACATCGGTATTTCGTGGATCTCTTTGCTAGCCTTATTTCTGTGGAATCTGAGAACAGATATTTCGGATCCCTTAGAAGACTATAGGGCCAAAGGAAATATCCCCTGATAACTAAGAGAAAGAAGGTTTCTAAGAAATTTTTTGTGTTCTGTGAAATCATCTCACAGAGTTACAGCTTTCCCCTCAAGAAGCCTTTCCCTAAGACAGTTCTTGTGGAATTGGCAAAGTGATATTTGGAAGCCCATAGAGGGCTCTGGTGAAAAAGGAAATATCCTCAGATGAAATCTGGAAAGAAGCTTTCTGAGAAACTCCTTAGTGTTCTGTTAATTCATCTCACAGAGTTACATCTGTATTTCGTGGATGTCTTTGCTAGCCTTATTTCTGGGGAATCTGAGAACAGATATTTCGGATCCCTTTGAAGACTATAGGGCCAAAGGAAATATCCTCCGATAACAAAGAGAAAGAAGCTTTCTGAGAAACTTCTTAGTGTTCTGTGAAATCATCTCACAGAGTTACAGCTTTCCCCTCAAGAAGCCTTTCGCTAAGACAGTTCTTGTGGAATTGGCAAAGTGATATTTGGAAGCCCATAGAGGGCTATGGTGAAAAAGGAAATATCCTCAGATGAAATCTGGAAAGAAGCTTTCTGAAAAACTGCTTAGTGTTCTCTTAATTCATCTCACAGAGTTACATCTGTATTTCGTGGAACTCTTGGCTAGCCTTATTTCTGTGGAATCTGAGAACAGATATTTCAGATCCCTTTGAAGACTCTAGGGCCAATGGAAATATCCTCCGATAACAAAGAGAAAGAAGCTTTCTGAGAAACTTCTTTGTGTTCTGTTAAATCATCTCACAGAGTTACAGCTTTCCCCTCAAGAAGCCTTTCGCTAAGACAGTTCTTGTGGAATTGGCAAAGTGATATTTGGAAGCCCATAGAGGGCTATGGTGAAAAAAGAAATATCCTCAGATGAAATCTGGAAAGAAGCTTTATGAGAAACTGCTTACTGTTCTGTTACTTCATCTCACAGAGTTACATCTGTATTTCGTGGATCTCTTTGCTAGCCTTATTTCTGTGGAATCTGAGAACAGATGTTTCGGATACCTTTGAAGACTATAGGGCCAAAGGAAATATCCTCCGATAACAAAGAGAAAGAAGCTTTCTGAGAAACTTCTTTGTGTTCTATGAAATCATCTCACAGAGTTACAGCTTTCCCTTCAAGAAGCCTTTCGCTAAGACAGTTCTTGTGGAATTGGCAAAGTGATATTTGGAAGCCCATGGAGGGCTCTGGTGAAAAAGGAAATATCCTCAGATGAAATCTGGAAAGAAGTTTTCTGAGAAACTTCTCTGTGATGTGTGTCTTCCACTCACAGAGTTACATCTGTATTTCGTGGATCTCTTTGCTAGCCTTATTTCTGTGGAATCTGAGAACAGATATTTCGGATCCCTTTGAAGACTATAGGGCCAAAGGATATATCCTCCGATAACTAAGAGAAAGAAGCTTTCTGAGAAACTTCTTTGTGTTCTGTGAAATCATCTCACAGAGTTACAGCTTTCCCCTCAAGAAGCCTTTCGCTAAGACAGTTCTTTTGGAATTGGCAAAGTGTTATTTGGAAGCCCATAGAGGGCTATGGTGAAAAAGGAAATATACTCCGATGAAATATGGAAAGAAGCTTTCTGAGAAACTGCTTAGTGTTCTGGTAATTCATCTCATAGAGTTACATCTATATTTCTTGGATCTCTTTGCTAGCCTTATTTCTGTGGAATCTGAGAACAGATATTTCGGATCCCTTAGAAGACTATAGGGCCAAAGGAAATATCCTCCGATAACTAAGAGAAAGAAGCTTTCGAGAAACTTCTTTGTGTTCTGTGAAATCATCTCACAGAGTTACAACTTTCCCCTCAAGAAGCCTTTCGCTAAGACAGTTCTTTTGGAATTGGTAAAGTTATATTTGGAAGCCCATAGAGGGCTATGGTGAAAAAGGAAATATCCTCAGATGAAATCTGGAAAGAAGCTTTCTGAGAAACTGCTTAGTTTTCTGTTAATTCATCTCACAGAGTTACAACTGTATTTCGTGGATCTCTTGGCTACCCTTATTTCTGTGGAATCTGAGAACAGATATTTCGGATCCCTTTGAAGACTATAGGGCCAAAGGAAATATCCTCCGATAACAAAGAGAAAGAAGCTTTGTGAGAAACTTCTGTGTGTTCTATGAAATCATCTCACAGAGATACAGCTTTCCCTTCAAGAAGCCTTTCGCTAAGACAGTTCTTGTGGAATTGGCAAAGTGATATTTGGAAGCCCATTGAGGGCCATGGTGAAAAAGGAAATATCCTCCGATGAAATCTGGAAAGAAGCTTTCTGAGAAACTGCTTAGTGTTCTGTTAATTCATCTCACAGAGTTACATCTATATTTCGTGGATCTCTTTGCTAGCCTTATTTCTGTGGAATCTGAGAACAGATATTTCGGATCCCTTTGAAGACTATAGGGCCAAAGGAAATATCCTCCGATAACAAAGAGAAAGAAGCTTTCTGAGAAACTTCTTTGTGTTCTGTGAAATCATCTCACAGAGTTACCACTTTCACCTCAAGAAGCCTTTCGCTAAGACAGTTCTTGTGGAATTGGTAAAGTTATATTTGGAAGCCCATAGAGGGCTATGGAGAAAAAGGAAATATCCTCAGATGAAAGCTGGAAAGAAGCTTTCTGAGAAACTGCTCTGTGATGTGTGACTTCCACTCACAGAGTTACATCTGTATTTCGTGGATCTCTTTGCCAGCGGTATTTCTGTGGAATCTGAGAACAGATATTTAGGATCCCTTTGAAGACTATAGGGCCAAAGGAAATATCCTCCGATAACTAAGAGAAAGAAGCTTTCTGAGAAACTTCTTTGTGTTCTGTGAAATCATCTCACAGAGTTACAGCTTTTCCCTCAAGAAGCCTTTCGCTAAGACAGTTCTTGTGGAATTGGCAAAGTGATATTTGGAAGCCCAAAGAGGGCTATGGTGAAAAAGGAAATATCCTCAGATGAAATCTGGAAAGAAGCTTTCTGAGAAACTGCTTAGTTTTCTGTTAATTCATCTCACAGAGTTACATCTGTATTTCGTGGATGTCTTTGCTAGCCTTATTTCTGTGGAATCTGAGAACAGATATTTCGGATCCCTTTGAAGATTATAGGGCCAAAGGAAATATCCTCCGATAACAAAGAGAAAGAAGCTTTGTGAGAAACTTCTTTGTGTTCTATGAAATCATCTCACAGAGTTACAACTTTCCCTTCATGAAGCCTTTCCCTAAGACAGTTCTTGTGGAATTGGCAAAGTGATATTTGGAAGCCCATAGAGGACTATGGTGAATAAGAAAATATCCTCAGTTGAAACCTGGAAAGAAGCTTTCTGAGAAACTGCTTAGTGTTCTGTTAATTCATCTCACAGAGTTACATATGTATTTCGTGGATCTCTTGGCTAGCCTTATTTCTGTGGAATCTGAGAACAGATATTTCTGATCCCTTTCAAGACTCTAGGGCCAAAGGAAATATCCTCCGATAACAAAGAGAAAGAAGCTTTCTGAGAAACTTCTTTGTGTTCTGTGAAATCATCTCACAGAGTTACAGCTTTCCCCTCAAGAAGCCTTTCGCTAAGACAGTTCTTGTGGAATTGGCAAAGTGATATTTGGAAGCCCATAGAGGGCTATGGTGAAAAAGGAAATATCCTCAGATGAAATCTGGAAACAAGCTTTCTGAGAAACTGCTTACTGTTCTGTTACTTCATCTCACAGAGTTACATCTGTATTTCGTGGATCTCTTTGCTAGCCTTATTTCTGTGGAATCTGAGAACAGATGTTTCGGATCCCTTTGAAGACTATAGGGCCAAAGGAAATACCCTCCGATAACAAAGAGAAAGAAGCCTTCTGAGAAACTTCTTTGTGTTCTATGAAATCATCTCACAGAGTTACAGCTTTCCCCTCAAGAAGCCTTTCACTAAGACAGTTGTTGTGGAATTGGCCAAGTGATTTTTGGAAGCCCATAGAGGGCTATGGTGAAAAAGGAAATATCCTCCGATGAAATCTGGAAAGAAGCTTTCTGAGAAAATTCTTAGTGTTCTGTTAATTCATCTCATAGAGTTACATCTATATTTCTTGGATCTCTTTGCTAGCCTTATTTCTGTGAAGTCTGAGAACAGATATTTCGGATCCCTTTGAAGACTATCGGGCCAAAGGATATATCCTCCGATAATTAAGAGAAAGAAGCTTTCTGAGAAACTTCTTTGTGTTCTGTGAAATCATCTCACAGAGTTACAGCTTTCCCCTCAGGAAGCCTTTCGCTAAGACAGTTCTTGTGGAATTGGCAAAGTGATATTTGGAAGCCCATAGAGGGCTATGGTGAAAAAGGAAATATCCTCCGATGAAATCTGGAAAGAAGCTTTCTGAGAAACTGCTTAGTGTTCTGTTAATTCATCTCACAGAGTTACTTCTGTATTTCATATATCTCTTTGCGAGCCTTATTTTGTGGAATCTGAGAACAGATATTTCGGATCCCTTTGAAGACTATAGGGCCAAAGGAAATATCCTCCGATAACTAAGAGAAAGAAGCTTTCTGAGAAACTTCTTTGTGTTCTGTGAAATCATCTCACAGAGTTACAGCTTTCCCCTCAAGAAGCCTTTCGCTAAGACAGTTCTTGTGGAATTGGCAAAGTGATATTTGGAAGCCCATAGAGGGCTACGGTGAAAAAGGAAATATCCTCAGATGAAATCTGGAAAGAAGCTTTCTGAGAAACTGCTCTGTGATGTGTGACTTCCACTCACAGAGTTACATCTGTATTTCGTGGATCTCTTTGCTAGCCTTATTTCTGTGTAATCAGAGAACAGATATTTCGGATCCCTTTGAAGACTATAGGGCCAAAGGAAATATCCTCCGATAACTAAGAGAAAGAAGCTTTCTGAGAAACTTCTATGTGTTCTGTGAAATCATCTCACAGAGTTACAGCTTTCCCCTCAAGAAGCCTTTCGCTAAGACAGTTCTTGTGGAATTGGGAAAGTGATATTTGGAAGCCCATAGAGGGCTATGGTGAAAAACGAAATATCCTCTGATGAAATCTGGAAAGAAGCTTTCTGAGAAACTGCTTAGTGTTCTGTTAATTCATCTCTCAGAGTTACATCTGTATTTCGTGGATCTCTTTGCTAGCCTTATTTCTGGGGAATCTGAGAACAGATATTTCGGATCCCTTTGAAGACTATAGGGACAAAGGAAATATCTTCTGATAACAAAGAGAAAGAAGCTTTCTGAGAAACTCCTTGTATTCTGTGAAATCATCTCACAGAGTTACAGCTTTCCCCTCAAGAAGTCTTTCGCTAAAACAGTTCTAGTGGAATTGGCAAATTGATATTTGGAAGCCCATAGAGGGCTCTTGGTGAAAAAGGAAATATCCTCAGATGAAATCTGGAAAGAAGCTTTCTGAGAAACTGCTCTTTGATGTGTGACTTCCACTCACAGAGTTACATCTGTATTTCGTGGATCTCTTTGCTAGCGTTATTTCTCTGGAATCTGAGAACAGATATTTAGGATCCCTTTGAAGACTATAGGGCCAAAGGAAATATCCTCCGATAACTAAGAGAAAGAAGCTTTCTGAGAAACTTCTTTGTGTTCTGTGAAATCATCTCACAGAGTTACAGCTTTCCCCTCAAGAAGCCTTTCGCTAAGACAGTTCTTGTGGAATTGGCAAAGTGATATTTGGAAGCCCATAGAGGGCTATGGTGAAAAAGGAAATATCTTCAGATGAAATCTGGAAAGATGCTTTCTGAGAAACTGCTTAGTGCTCTGTTAATTCATCTCACAGAGTTACATCTGTATTCGTGGATCTCTTTGCTAGCCTTATTTCTGGGGAATCTGAGAACAGATATTTCGGATCCCTTTGAAGACTCTAGGGCCAAAGGTAATATCTTCCGATAACAAAGAGAAAGAAGCTTTCTGAGAAACTTCTTTGTGTTCTGTGAAATCATCTCACAGAGTTACATCTTTCCCCTCCAGAAGCCGTTCGCTAAGACAGTTCTTGTGGAATTGGGAAAGTGATATTTGGAAGCCCATTGAGGGCTATGGTGAAAAAGGAAATATCCTCAGATGAAATCTGGAAAGAAGATTTCTGAGAAACTGCTTAGTGTTCTGTTAATTCATCTCACAGAGTTACAACTGTATTTCGTGGATCTCGTGGCTAGCCTTATTTCTGTGGAATCTGAGAACAGATATTTCGGATCCCTTTGAAGACTCTAGGGCCAAAGGAAATATCCTCCGATTACAAAGAGAAAGAAGCTTTGTGAGAAACTTCTTTGTGTTCTATGAAATCATCTCACAGAGTTACAGCTTTCCCTTCAAGAAGCCTTTCGCTAAGACAGTTCTTGTGGAATTGGCAAAGTGATATTTGGAAGCCCTTAGAGGGCTATGGTGAAAAAGGAAATATCCTCAGATGAAATCTGGAAAGAAGCTTTCTGAGAAACTGCTTAGTGTTCTGTTAATTCATCTCACAGAGTTACATCTGTATTTCGTGGATCTCTTGGCTAGCCTTATTTCTGTGGAATCTGAGAACAGATATTTCGGATCCCTTTGAAGACTAGAGGGCCAAAGGAAATATCCTCTGATTACAAAGAGAAAGAAGCTTTGTGAGAAACTTCTTTGTGTTCTATGAAATCATCTCACAGAGTTACAGCTTTCACTTCAAGAAGCCTTTCGCTAAGACAGTTCTTGTGGAATTGGCAAAGTGATATTTGGAAGCCCATAGAGGGCTATGGTGAAAAAGGAAATATCCTCAGATGAAATCTGGAAAGAAGCTTACTGAAAAACTGCTTAGTGTTCTGTTAATTCATCTCACAGAGTTACATCTGTATTTCGTGGATCTCTTTGCTAGCCTTATTTCTGTGGAATCTGAGAACAGATATTTCGGATCCCTTTGAAGACTATAGGGCCAAAGGAAATATCCTCCGATAACAAAGAGAAAGAAGCTTTCTGAGAAACTTCTTTGTGTTCTGTGAAATCATCTCACAGAGTTACAGCTTTCCCCTCAAGAAGCCTTTCGCTAAGACAGTTCTTGTGGAATTGGCAAAGTGATATTTGGAAGCCCATAGAGGGCTATGGTGAAAAAAGAAATATCCTCAGATGAAATCTGGAAAGAAGCTTTCTGAGAAACTGCTTACTGTTCTGTTACTTCATCTCACAGAGTTACATCTGTATTTCGTGGATCTCTTTGCTAGCCTTATTTCTGTGGAATCTGAGAACAGATGTTTCGGATCCCTTTGAAGAATATAGGGCCAAAGGAAATATCCTCCGATAACAAAGAGAAAGAAGCTTTCTGAGAAACTTCTTTGTGTTTTATGAAATCATCTCACAGAGTTACAGCTTTCCCCTCAAGAAGCCTTTCGCTAAGACAGTTCTTGTGGAATAGGGAAAGTGATATTTGGAAGCCCATAGAGGGCTATGGTGAAAAAGGAAATATCCTCCGATGAAATCTGGAAAGAAGCTTTCTGAGAAACCTCTCTGTGATGTGTGTCTTCCACTCACAGAGTTACATCTGTATTTCGTGGATCTCTTTGCTAGCCTTATTTCTGTGGAATCTGAGAACAGATATTTCGGATCCCTTTGAAGACTATAGGGCCAAAGGAAATATCCTCCGATAACAAAGAGAAAGAAGCTTTCTGAGAAACTTCTTTGTGTTCTGTGAAATCATCTCACAGAGTTACAGCTTTCCCCTCAAGAAGCCTTTCGCTAAGACAGTTCTTGTGGAATTGGCAAAGTGATATTTGGAAGCCCATAGAGGGCTATGGTGAAAAAGGAAATATCCTCAGATGAAATCTGGAAAGAAGCTTTCTGAGAAACTGCTCTGTGATGTGTGACTTCCACTCACAGAGTTACATCTGTATTTCGTGGATCTCTTTGCTAGCCTTATTTCTGTGGAATCTGAGAACAGATATTTCTGATCCCTTTGAAGACTATAGGGCCAAAGGAAATATCCTCCGATAACTAAGAGAAAGAAGCTTTCTGAGAAACTTCTTTGTGTTCTGTGAAATCATCTCACAGAGTTACAGCGTTCCCCTCAAGAAGCCTTTCACTAAGACAGTTCTTGTGGAATTGGCAAAGTGATATTTGGAAGCCCATAGAGGGCTATGTTGAAAAAGGAAATATCCTCCGATGAAATCTGGAAAGAGGCTTTCTGAGAATCTGCTTAGTGTTCTGTTAATTCATCTCACAGAGTTACATCTATATTTCGTGGATCTCTTTGCTAGCCTTATTTCTGTGGAATCTGAGAACAGATATTTCGGATCCCTTTGAAGACTATAGGGCCAAAGGAAATATCCACCGATAACAAAGAGAAAGAAGCTTTCTGAGAAACTTCTTTGTGTTCTGTGAAATCAGCTCACAGAGTTCAGCTTTCCCCTCAAGAAGCCTATCGCTAAGACAGTTCTTTTGGAATTGGCAAAGTGATATTTGGAAGCCCATAGAGGGCTATGGTGAAAAAGGAAATATCCTCAGATGAAATCTGGAAAGAAGCTTTCTGAGAAACTGCTCTGTGATGTGTGACTTCCACTCACAGAGTTACATCTGTATTTCGTGGATCTCTTTGCTAGCCTTATTTCTGTGGAATCTGAGAACAGATATTTCGGATCCCTTAGAAGACTATAGGGCCAAAGGAAATATCCTCCGATAACTAAGAGAAAGAAGGTTCCTAAGAAATTCTTTGTGTTCTGTGAAATCATCTCACAGAGTTACAGCTTTCCCCTCAAGAAGCCTTTCCCTAAGACAGTTCTTGTGGAATTGGCAAAGTGATATTTGGAAGCCCATAGAGGGCTATGGTGAAAATGGAAATATCCTCAGATGAAATCTGGAAAGAAGCTTTCTGAGAAACTGCTTAGTGTTCTGTTAATTCATCTCACAGAGTTACATCTGTATTTCGTGGATGTCTTTGCTAGCCTTATTTCTGGGGAATCTGAGAACAGATATTTCGGATCCCTTTGAAGACTATAGGGCCAAAGGAAATATCCTCCGATAACAAAGAGAAAGAAGCTTTCTGAGAAACTTCTTTGTGTTCTATGAAATCATCTCACAGAGTTACAGCTTTCCCCTCAAGAAGCCTTTCGCTAAGACAGTTCTTGTGGAATTGGCAAAGTGATATTTGGAAGCCCATGGAGGGCTCTGGTGAAAAAGGAAATATCCTCAGATGAAATCTGGAAAGAAGTTTTCTGAGAAACTTCTCTGTGATGTGTGTCTTCCACTCACAGAGTTACATCTGTATTTCGTGGATCTCTTTGCTAGCCTTATTTCTGTGGAATCTGAGAACAGATATTTCGGATCCCTTTGAAGACTATAGGGCCAAAGGAAATATCCTCCGATAACAAAGAGAAAGAAGCTTTGTGAGAAACTTCTGTGTGTTCTATGAAATCATCTCACAGAGATACAGCTTTCCCTTCAAGAAGCCTTTCGCTAAGACAGTTCTTGTGGAATTGGCAAAGTGATATTTGGAAGCCCATTGAGGGCCATGGTGAAAAAGGAAATATCCTCTGATGAAATCTGGAAAGAAGCTTTCTGAGAAACTGCTTAGTGTTCTGTTAATTCATCTCACAGAGTTACATCTATATTTCGTGGATCTCTTTGCTAGCCTTATTTCTGTGGAATCTGAGAACAGATATTTCGGATCCCTTTGAAGACTATAGGGCCAAAGGAAATATCCTCCGATAACAAAGAGAAAGAAGCTTTCTGAGAAACTTCTTTGTGTTCTGTGAAATCATCTCACAGAGTTACAACTTTCCCCTCAAGAAGCCTTTCGCTAAGACAGTTCTTGTGGAATTGGTAAAGTTATATTTGGAAGCCCATAGAGGGCTATGGAGAAAAAGGAAATATCCTCAGATGAAAGCTGGAAAGAAGCTTTCTGAGAAACTGCTCTGTGATGTGTGACTTCCACTCACAGAGTTACATCTGTATTTCGTGGATCTCTTTGCCAGCGGTATTTCTGTGGAATCTGAGAACAGATATTTAGGATCCCTTTGAAGACTATAGGGCCAAAGGAAATATCCTCCGATAACTAAGAGAAAGAAGCTTTCTGAGAAACTTCTTTGTGTTCTGTGAAATCATCTCACAGAGTTACAGCTTTTCCCTCAAGAAGCCTTTCGCTAAGACAGTTCTTGTGGAATTGGCAAAGTGATATTTGGAAGCCCAAAGAGGGCTATGGTGAAAAAGGAAATATCCTCAGATGAAATCTGGAAGGAAGCTTTCTGAGAAACTGCTTAGTTTTCTGTTAATTCATCTCACAGAGTTACATCTGTATTTCGTGGATGTCTTTGCTAGCCTTATTTCTGTGGAATCTGAGAAGAGATATTTCGGATCCCTTTGAAGATTATAGGGCCAAAGGAAATATCCTCCGATAACAAAGAGAAAGAAGCTTTGTGAGAAACTTCTTTGTGTTCTATGAAATCATCTCACAGAGTTACAGCTTTCCCTTCAAGAAGCCTTTCCCTAAGACAGTTCTTGTGGAATTGGCAAAGTGATATTTGGAAGCCCATAGAGGACTATGGTGAATAAGAAAATATCCTCAGTTGAAACCTGGAAAGAAGCTTTCTGAGAAACTGCTTAGTGTTCTGTTAATTCATCTCACAGAGTTACATATGTATTTCGTGGATCTCTTGGCTAGCCTTATTTCTGTGGAATCTGAGAACAGATATTTCTGATCCCTTTCAAGACTCTAGGGCCAAAGGAAATATCCTCCGATAACAAAGAGAAAGAAGCTTTCTGAGAAACTTCTTTGTGTTCTGTGAAATCATCTCACAGAGTTACAGCTTTCCCCTCAAGAAGCCTTTCGCTAAGACAGTTCTTGTGGAATTGGCAAAGTGATATTTGGAAGCCCATAGAGGGCTATGTTGAAAAAGGAAATATCCTCAGATGAAATCTGGAAACAAGCTTTCTGAGAAACTGCTTACTGTTCTGTTACTTCATCTCACAGAGTTACATCTGTATTTCGTGGATCTCTTTGCTAGCCTTATTTCTGTGGAATCTGAGAACAGATGTTTCGGATCCCTTTGAAGACTATAGGGCCAAAGGAAATACCCTCCGATAACAAAGAGAAAGAAGCCTTCTGAGAAACTTCTTTGTGTTCTATGAAATCATCTCACAGAGTTACAGCTTTCCCCTCAAGAAGCCTTTCGCTAAGACAGTTCTTGTGGAATTGGCCAAGTGATATTTGGAAGCCCATAGAGGGCTATGGTGAAAAAGGAAATATCCTCCGATGAAATCTGGAAAGAAGCTTTCTGAGAAACTTCTTAGTGTTCTGTTAATTCATCTCATAGAGTTACATCTATATTTCTTGGATCTCTTTGCTAGCCTTATTTCTGTGAAGTCTGAGAACAGATATTTCGGATCCCTTTGAAGACTATCGGGCCAAAGGATATATCCTCCTATAATTAAGAGAAAGAAGCTTTCTGAGAAACTTCTTTGTGTTCTGTGAAATCATCTCACAGAGTTACAGCTTTCCCCTCAGGAAGCCTTTCGCTAAGACAGTTCTTGTGGAATTGGCAAAGTGATATTTGGAAGCCCATAGAGGGCTATGGTGAAAAAGGAAATATCCTCCGATGAAATCTGGAAAGAAGCTTTCTGAGAAACTGCTTAGTGTTCTGTTAATTCATCTCACAGAGTTACTTCTGTATTTCATATATCTCTTTGCGAGCCTTATTTTGTGGAATCTGAGAACAGATATTTCGGATCCCTTTGAAGACTATAGGGCCAAAGGAAATATCCTCCGATAACTAAGAGAAAGAAGCTTTCTGAGAAACTTCTTTGTGTTCTGTGAAATCATCTCACAGAGTTACAGCTTTCCCCTCAAGAAGCCTTTCGCTAAGACAGTTCTTGTGGAATTGGCAAAGTGATATTTGGAAGCCCATAGAGGGCTACGGTGAAAAAGGAAATATCCTCAGATGAAATCTGGAAAGAAGCTTTCTGAGAAACTGCTCTGTGATGTGTGACTTCCACTCACAGAGTTACATCTGTATTTCGTGGATCTCTTTGCTAGCCTTATTTCTGTGTAATCAGAGAACAGATATTTCGGATCCCTTTGAAGACTATAGGGCCAAAGGAAATATCCTCCGATAACTAAGAGAAAGAAGCTTTCTGAGAAACTTCTATGTGTTCTGTGAAATCATCTCACAGAGTTACAGCTTTCCCCTCAAGAAGCCTTTCGCTAAGACAGTTCTTGTGGAATTGGGAAAGTGATATTTGGAAGCCCATAGAGGGCTATGGTGAAAAACGAAATATCCTCTGATGAAATCTGGAAAGAAGCTTTCTGAGAAACTGCTTAGTGTTCTGTTAATTCATCTCTCAGAGTTACATCTGTATTTCGTGGATCTCTTTGCTAGCCTTATTTCTGGGGAATCTGAGAACAGATATTTCGGATCCCTTTGAAGACTATAGGGACAAAGGAAATATCTTCCGATAACAAAGAGAAAGAAGCTTTCTGAGAAACTCCTTGTATTCTGTGAAATCATCTCACAGAGTTACAGCTTTCCCCTCAAGAAGTCTTTCGCTAAAACAGTTCTAGTGGAATTGGCAAATTGATATTTGGAAGCCCATAGAGGGCTCTTGGTGAAAAAGGAAATATCCTCAGATGAAATCTGGAAAGAAGCTTTCTGAGAAACTGCTCTTTGATGTGTGACTTCCACTCACAGAGTTACATCTGTATTTCGTGGATCTCTTTGCTAGCGTTATTTCTCTGGAATCTGAGAACAGATATTTAGGATCCCTTTGAAGACTATAGGGCCAAAGGAAATATCCTCCGATAACTAAGAGAAAGAAGCTTTCTGAGAAACTTCTTTGTGTTCTGTGAAATCATCTCACAGAGTTACAGCTTTCCCCTCAAGAAGCCTTTCGCTAAGACAGTTCTTGTGGAATTGGCAAAGTGATATTTGGAAGCCCATAGAGGGCTATGTTGAAAAAGGAAATATCTTCAGATGAAATCTGGAAAGATGCTTTCTGAGAAACTGCTTAGTGCTCTGTTAATTCATCTCACAGAGTTACATCTGTATTCGTGGATCTCTTTGCTAGCCTTATTTCTGGGGAATCTGAGAACAGATATTTCGGATCCCTTTGAAGACTCTAGGGCCAAAGGTAATATCTTCCGATAACAAAGAGAAAGAAGCTTTCTGAGAAACTTCTTTGTGTTCTGTGAAATCATCTCACAGAGTTACATCTTTCCCCTCCAGAAGCCGTTCGCTAAGACAGTTCTTGTGGAATTGGGAAAGTGATATTTGGAAGCCCATTGAGGGCTATGGTGAAAAAGGAAATATCCTCAGATGAAATGTGGAAAGAAGATTTCTGAGAAACTGCTTAGTGTTCTGTTAATTCATCTCACAGAGTTACAACTGTATTTCGTGGATCTCGTGGCTAGCCTTATTTCTGTGGAATCTGAGAACAGATATTTCGGATCCCTTTGAAGACTCTAGGGCCAAAGGAAATATCCTCCGATTACAAAGAGAAAGAAGCTTTGTGAGAAACTTCTTTGTGTTCTATGAAATCATCTCACAGAGTTACAGCTTTCCCTTCAAGAAGCCTTTCGCTAAGACAGTTCTTGTGGAATTGGCAAAGTGATATTTGGAAGCCCTTAGAGGGCTATGGTGAAAAAGGAAATATCCTCAGATGAAATCTGGAAAGAAGCTTTCTGAGAAACTGCTTAGTGTTCTGTTAATTCATCTCACAGAGTTACATCTGTATTTCGTGGATCTCTTGGCTAGCCTTATTTCTGTGGAATCTGAGAACAGATATTTCGGATCCCTTTGAAGACTAGAGGGCCAAAGGAAATATCCTCTGATTACAAAGCGAAAGAAGCTTTGTGAGAAACTTCTTTGTGTTCTATGAAATCATCTCACAGAGTTACAGCTTTCCCTTCAAGAAGCCTTTCGCTAAGACAGTTCTTGTGGAATTGGCAAAGTGATATTTGGAAGCCCATAGAGGGCTATGGTGAAAAAGGAAATATCCTCAGATGAAATCTGGAAAGAAGCTTTCTGAAAAACTGCTTAGTGTTCTGTTAATTCATCTCACAGAGTTACATCTGTATTTCGTGGATCTCTTTGCTAGCCTTATTTCTGTGGAATCTGAGAACAGATATTTCGGATCCCTTTGAAGACTATAGGGCCAAAGGAAATATCCTCCGATAACAAAGAGAAAGAAGCTTTCTGAGAAATTTCTTTGTGTTCTGTGAAATCATCTCACAGAGTTACAGCTTTCCCCTCAAGAAGCCTTTCGCTAAGACAGTTCTTGTGGAATTGGCAAAGTGATATTTGGAAGCACATAGAGGGCTATGGTGAAAAAAGAAATATCCTCGGATGAAATCTGGAAAGAAGCTTTCTGAGAAACTGCTTACTGTTCTGTTACTTCATCTCACAGAGTTACATCTGTATTTCGTGGATCTCTTTGCTAGCCTTATTTCTGAGGAATCTGAGAACAGATGTTTCGGATCCCTTTGAAGAATATAGGGCCAAAGGAAATATCCTCCGAAAACAAAGAGAAAGAAGCTTTCTGAGAAACTTCTTTGTGTTTTATGAAATCATCTCACAGAGTTACAGCTTTCCCCTCAAGAAGCCTTTCGCTAAGACAGTTCTTGTGGAATTGGCAAAGTGATATTTGGAAGCCCATAGAGGGCTATGGTGAAAAAGGAAATATCCTCCGATGAAATCTGGAAAGAAGCTTTCTGAGAAACCTCTCTGTGATGTGTGTCTTCCACTCACAGAGTTACATCTGTATTTCGTGGATCTCTTTGCTAGCCTTATTTCTGTGTAATCTGAGAACAGATATTTCGGATCCCTTTGAAGACTATAGGGCCAAAGGAAATATCCTCCGATAACTAAGAGAAAGAAGCTTTCTGAGAAACTTCTTTGTGTTCTGTGAAATCATCTCACAGAGTTACAGCTTTCCCCTCAAGAAGTCTTTCGCTAAAACAGTTCTTGTGGAATTGGCAAATTGATATTTGGAAGCCCATAGAGGGCTCTTGGTGAAAAAGGAAATATCCTCAGATGAAATCTGGAAAGAAGCTTTCTGAGAAACTGCTCTTTGATGTGTGACTTCCACTCACAGAGTTACATCTGTATTTCGTGGATCTCTTTGCTAGCGTTATTTCTCTGGAATCTGAGAACAGATATTTAGGATCCCTTTGAAGACTATAGGGCCAAAGGAAATATCCTCCGATAACTAAGAGAAAGAAGCTTTCTGAGAAACTTCTTTGTGTTCTGTGAAATCATCTCACAGAGTTACAGCTTTCCCCTCAAGAAGCCTTTCGCTAAGACAGTTCTTGTGGAATTGGCAAAGTGATATTTGGAAGCCCATAGAGGGCTATGGCGAAAAAGGAAATATCCTCCCATGAAATCTGGAAAGAAGCTTTCTGAGAAACTGCTTAGTGTTCTGTTATTTCATCTCACAGAGTTACATCTATATTTCGTGGATCTCTTTGCTAGCCTTAATTCTGTGGAATCTGAGAAGAGATATTTCGGATCTCTTTGAAGACTCTAGGGCCAAAGGAAATATCCTCCGATAATAAAGAGAAAGAAACTTTCTGAGAAACTTCTTTGTGTTCTGTGAAATCATCTCACAGAGTTACAGCTTTCCCCTCAAGAAGCCTTTCGCTAAGACAGTTCTTGTGGAATTGGCAAAGTGATATTTGGAAGCCCATAGAGGGCTATGGTGAAAAAGGAAATATCTTCAGATGAAATCTGGAAAGATGCTTTCTGAGAAACTGCTTAGTGCTCTGTTAATTCATCTCACAGAGTTACATCTGTATTCGTGGATCTCTTTGCTAGCCTTATTTCTGGGGAATCTGAGAACAGATATTTCGGATCCCTTTGAAGACTCTAGGGCCAAAGGAAATATCTTCCGATAACAAAGAGAAAGAAGCTCTCTGAGAAACTTCTTTGTGTTCTGTGAAATCATCTCACAGAGTTACATCTTTCCCCTCTAGAAGCCGTTCGCTAAGACAGTTCTTGTGGAATTGGGAAAGTGATATTTGGAAGCCCATTGAGGGCTATGGTGAAAAAGGAAATATCCTCAGATGAAATCTGGAAAGAAGATTTCTGAGAAACTGCTTAGTGTTCTGTTAATTCATCTCACAGAGTTACAACTGTATTTCGTGGATCTCGTGGCTAGCCTTATTTCTGTGGAATCTGAGAACAGATATTTCGGATCCCTTTGAAGACTATAGGGCCAAAGGAAATATCCTCCGATTACAAAGAGAAAGAAGCTTTGTGAGAAACTTCTTTGTGTTCTATGAAATCATCTCACAGAGTTACAGCTTTCCCTTCAAGAAGCCTTTCGCTAAGACAGTTCTTGTGGAATTGGCAAAGTGATATTTGGAAGCCCATAGAGGGCTATGGTGAAAAAGGAAATATCCTCCGATGAAATCTGGAAAGAAGCTTTCTGAGAAACCTCTCTGTGATGTGTGTCTTCCACTCACAGAGTTACTTCTGTATTTCGTGGATCTCTTTGCTAGCCTTATTTCTGTGTAATCTGAGAACAGATATTTCGGATCCCTTTGAAGACTATAGGGCCAAAGGAAATATCCTCCGATAACTAAGAGAAAGAAGCTTTCTGAGAAACTTCTTTGTGTTCTGTGAAATCATCTCACAGAGTTACAGCTTTCCCCTCAAGAAGTCTTTCGCTAAAACAGTTCTTGTGGAATTGGCAAATTGATATTTGGAAGCCCATAGAGGGCTCTTGGTGAAAAAGGAAATATCCTCAGATGAAATCTGGAAAGAAGCTTTCTGAGAAACTGCTCTTTGATGTGTGACTTCCACTCACAGAGTTACATCTGTATTTCGTGGATCTCTTTGCTAGCGTTATTTCTCTGGAATCTGAGAACAGATATTTAGGATCCCTTTGAAGACTATAGGGCCAAAGGAAATATCCTCCGATAACTAAGAGAAAGAAGCTTTCTGAGAAACTTCTTTGTGTTCTGTGAAATCATCTCACAGAGTTACAGCTTTCCCCTCAAGAAGCCTTTCGCTAAGACAGTTCTTGTGGAATTGGCAAAGTGATATTTGGAAACCCATAGAGGGCTATGGTGTAAAAGGAAATATCCTCCCATGAAATCTGGAAAGAAGCTTTCTGAGAAACTGCTTAGTGTTCTGTTATTTCATCTCACAGAGTTACATCTATATTTCGTGGATCTCTTTGCTAGCCTTAATTCTGTGGAATCTGAGAAGAGATATTTCGGATCCCTTTGAAGACTATAGGGCCAAAGGAAATATCCTCCGATAATAAAGAGAAAGAAGCTTTCTGAGAAACTTCTTTGTGTTCTGTGAAATCATCTCACAGAGTTACAGCTTTCCCCTCAAGAAGCCTTTCGCTAAGACAGTTCTTGTGGAATTGGCAAAGTGATATTTGGAAGCCCATAGAGGGCTATGGTGAAAAAGGAAATATCTTCAGATGAAATCTGGAAAGATGCTTTCTGAGAAACTGCTTAGTGCTCTGTTAATTCATCTCACAGAGTTACATCTGTATTCGTGGATCTCTTTGCTAGCCTTATTTCTGGGGAATCTGAGAACAGATATTTCGGATCCCTTTGAAGACTCTAGGGCCAAAGGAAATATCTTCCGATAACAAAGAGAAAGAAGCTTTCTGAGAAACTTCTTTGTGTTCTGTGAAATCATCTCACAGAGTTACATCTTTCCCCTCCAGAAGCCGTTCGCTAAGACAGTTCTTGTGGAATTGGGAAAGTGATATTTGGAAGCCCATTGAGGGCTATGGTGAAAAAGGAAATATCCTCAGATGAAATCTGGAAAGAAGATTTCTGAGAAACTGCTTAGTGTTCTGTTAATTCATCTCACAGAGTTACAACTGTATTTCGTGGATCTCGTGGCTAGCCTTATTTCTGTGGAATCTGAGAACAGATATTTCGGATCCCTTTGAAGACTATAGGGCCAAAGGAAATATCCTCCGATTACAAAGAGAAAGAAGCTTTGTGAGAAACTTCTTTGTGTTCTCTGAAATCATCTCACAGAGTTACAGCTTTCCCTTCAAGAAGCCTTTCGCTAAGACAGTTCTTGTGGAATTGGCAAAGTGATATTTGGAAGCCCTTAGAGGGCTATGGTGAAAAAGGAAATATCCTCAGATGAAATCTGGAAAGAAGCTTTCTGAGAAACTGCTTAGTGTTCTGTTAATTCATCTCACAGAGTTACATCTGTATTTCGTGGATCTCTTGGCTAGCCTTATTTCTGTGGAATCTGAGAACAGATATTTCGGATCCCTTTGAAGACTAGAGGGCCAAAGGAAATATCCTCTGATTACAAAGAGAAAGAAGCTTTGTGAGAAACTTCTTTGTGTTCTATGAAATCATCTCACAGAGTTACAGCTTTCCCTTCAAGAAGCCTTTCGCTAAGACAGTTCTTGTGGAATTGGCAAAGTGATATTTGGAAGCCCATAGAGGGCTATGGTGAAAAAGGAAATATCCTCAGATGAAATCTGGAAAGAAGCTTTCTGAAAAACTGCTTAGTGTTCTGTTAATTCATCTCACAGAGTTACATCTGTATTTCGTGGATCTCTTTGCTAGCCTTATTTCTGTGGAATCTGAGAACAGATATTTCGGATCCCTTTGAAGACTATAGGGCCAAAGGAAATATCCTCCGATAACAAAGAGAAAGAAGCTTTCTGAGAAACTTCTTTGTGTTCTGTGAAATCATCTCACAGAGTTACAGCTTTCCCCTCAAGAAGCCTTTCGCTAAGACAGTTCTTGTGGAATTGGCAAAGTGATATTTGGAAGCACATAGAGGGCTATGGTGAAAAAAGAAATATCCTCAGATGAAATATGGAAAGAAGCTTTCTGAGAAACTGCTTACTGTTCTGTTACTTCATCTCACAGATTTACATCTGTATTTCGTGGATCTCTTTGCTAGCCTTATTTCTGTGGAATCTGAGAACAGATGTTTCGGATCCCTTTGAAGAATATAGGGCCAAAGGAAATATCCTCCGATAACAAAGAGAAAGAAGCTTTCTGAGAAACTTCTTTGTGTTTTATGAAATCATCTCACAGAGTTACAGCTTTCCCCTCAAGAAGCCTTTCGCTAAGACAGTTCTTGTGGAATTGGCAAAGTGATATTTGGAAGCCCATAGAGGGCTATGGTGAAAAAGGAAATATCCTCCGATGAAATCTGGAAAGAAGCTTTCTGAGAAACCTCTCTGTGATGTGTGTCTTCCACTCACAGAGTTACATCTGTATTTCGTGGATCTCTTTGCTAGCCTTATTTCTGTGGAATCTGAGAACAGATATTTAGGATCCTTTTGAAGACTATAGGGCCAAAGGAAATATCCTCCGATAACAAAGAGAAAGAAGCTTTCTGAGAAACTTCTTTGTGTTCTGTGAAAATCAATTCTCAGAGTTACAGCTTTCCCCTCAAGAAGCCTTTCGCTAAGACAGTTCATGTGGAATTGGCAAAGTGATATTTGGAAGCCCAAAAAGGGCTGTGGTGAAAAAGGAAATATCCTCAGATGATATCTGGAAAGAAGCTTTCTGAGAAACTGCTTAGTGTTCTGTTAATTCATCTCACAGAGTTACATCTGTATTTCGTGGATCTCTTTGCTAGTCTTATTTCTGGGGAATCTGAGAACAGATATTTCGGATCCCTTTGAAGACTATAGGGCCAAAGGAAATATCCTCCGATAACAAAGAGAAAGAAGCTTTCTGAGAAACTTCTTTGTGTTCTGTGAAATCATCTCACAGAGTTACAGCTTTCCCCTCAAGAAGCCTTTCGCTAAGACAGTTCTTGTGGAATTGGCAAAGTGATATTTGGAAGCCCATAGAGGGCTATGGTGAAAAAGGAAATATCCTCAGATGAAATGTGGAAAGAAGCTTTCTGAGAAACTGCTTAGTGTTCTGTTAATTCATCTCACAGAGTTACATCTGTATTTCGTGGATCTCTTGGCTTGCCTTATTTCTGTGGAATCTGAGAAGAGATATTTAGGATCCCTTTGAAGACTATAGGGCCAAAGGAAATATCCTCCGATAACTAAGAGAAAGAAGCTTTCTGAGAAACTTCTTTGTGTTCTGTGAAATCATCTCCAGAGTTACAGCTTTCCCCTCAAGAAGCCTTTCCCTAAGACAGTTGTTGTGGAATTGGCAAAGTGATATTTGGAAGCCCATAGAGGGCTATGGTGAAAAAGGAAATATCCTCAGATGAAATCTGGAAAGAAGCTTTCTGAGAAACTGCTTAGTGTTCTGTTAATTCATCTCACAGAGTTACATCTGTATTTCGTGGATGTCTTTGCTAGCCTTATTTCTGGGGAATCTGAGAACAGATATTTCGGATCCCTTTGAAGCCTATAGGGACAAAGGAAATATCTTCCGATAACAAAGAGAAAGAAGCTTTCTGAGAAACTTCTTTGTATTCTGTGAAATCATCTCACAGAGTTACAGCTTTCCCCTCAAGAAGTCTTTCGCTAAAACAGTTCTTGTGGAATTGGCAAATTGATATTTGGAAGCCCATAGAGGGCTCTGGTGAAAAAGGAAATATCCTCAGATGAAATCTGGAAGGAAGCTTTCTGAGAAACTGCTCTTTGATGTGTGACTTCCACTCACAGAGTTACATCTGTATTTCGTGGATCTCTTTGCTAGCCTTATTTCTGTGGAATCTGAGAATAGATGTTTCGGATCCCTTTGAAGACTATAGGGCCAAAGGAAATATCCTCCGATAACAAAGAGAAAGAAGCATTCTGAGAAACTTCTTTGCGTTCTATGAAATCACCTCACAGAGTTCCAGCTTTCCCCTCAAGAAGACTTTCGCTAAGACAGTTCTTGTGTAATTGGCAAAGTGATATTTGGAAGCCCATAGAGGGCTCTGGTGAAAAAGGAAATAACCTCAGATGAAATCTGGAAAGAAGCTTTCTGAGAAACTGCTCTGTGATGTGTGTCTTCCACTCACAGAGTTACATCTGTATTTCGTGGAACTCTTTGCTAGCCTTATTTCTGTGGAATCTGAGAACAGATAATTCGGATCCCTTTGAAGACTATAGGGCCAAAGGAAATATCCTCCGATAACTAAGACAAAGAAGCTTTCTGAGAAACTTCTTTGTGTTCTGTGAAATCATCTCACAGAGTTACAGCTTTCCCCTCAGGAAGCCTTTCGCTAAGACAGTTCTTTTGGAATTGGCAAAGTGATATTTGGAAGCCCATAGAGGGCTATGGTGAAAAAGGAAATATCTTCCGATGAAATCTGGAAAGAAGCTTTCTGAGAAACTGCTTAGTGTTCTGTTAATTCATCCTATAGAGTTACATCTATATTTCTTGGATCTCTTTGCTAGCGTTATTTCTGCGAAATCTGAGAACAGATATTTCGGATCCCTTTGAAGACTATAGGGCCAAAGGAAATATCCTCCGATAACTAAGAGAAAGAAGCTTTCTGAGAAACTTCTTTGTGTTCTGTGAAATCATCTCACAGAGTTACAGCTTTCCCCTCAAAAGCCTTTCGCTAAGACAGTTTTTGTGGAATTGGCAAAGTGATATTTGGAAGCCCATAGAGGGCTATGGTGAAAAAGGAAATATCCTCAGATGAAATCTGGAAAGAAGCTTTCTGAGAAACTGCTTAGTGTTCTGTTAATTCATCTCACAGTGTTACATCTGTATTTCGTGGATCTCTTTCCTAGCCTTATTTCTGTGGAATCTGAGAACAGATATTTCGGATCCATTTGAAGACTTTAGGGCCAAAGTAAATATCTTCCGATAACAAAGAGAAAGAAGCTTTCTGAGAAACTTCTTTGTGTTCCGTGAAATCATCTCACAGAGTTACAGCTTTCCCCTCAAGAAGCCTTTCGCTAAGAAAGTTCTTGTGGATTTGGCAAAGTGATATTAGGAAGCCCATAGAGGGCTATGGTGAAAAAGGAAATATGCTCAGATGAAATCTGGAAAGAAGCTTTCTGAGAAACTGCTCTGTGATGTGTGATTTCCACTCACAGAGTTACATCTGTATTTCGTGGATCTCTTGGCTAGCCTTATTTCTGTGGAATCTGAGAACAGATATTTCGGATCCCTTTGAAGACTCTAGGGCCAAAGGAAATATCCTCCGATAACAAAGAGAAAGAAGCTTTCTGAGAAACTTCTTTGTGTTCTGTGAAATCATCTCACAGAGTTACAGCTTTCCCCTCAAGAAGCCGTTCGCTAAGACAGTTCTTGTGGAATTAGCAAAGTGATATTTAGAAGCCCGTAGAGGGCGATGGTGAAAAAGGAAATATCCTCCGATGAAATCTGGAAAGAAGCTTTCTGAGAAACTCTTAGTGTTCTGTTAATTCATCTCACAGAGTTACATCTATATTTCGTGGATCTCTTTGCTAGCCTTATTTCTGTGGAATCTGAGAACAGATATTTCGGATCCCTTTGAAGACTATAGGGCCAAAGGAAATATCCTCCGATTACAAAGAGAAAGAAGCTTTGTGAGAAACTTCTTTGTGTTCTCTGAAATCATCTCACAGAGTTACAGCTTTCCCTTCAAGAAGCCTTTCGCTAAGACAGTTCTTGTGGAATTGGCAAAGTGATATTTGGAAGCCCTTAGAGGGCTATGGTGAAAAAGGAAATATCCTCAGATGAAATCTGGAAAGAAGCTTTCTGAGAAACTGCTTAGTGTTCTGTTAATTCATCTCACAGAGTTACATCTGTATTTCGTGGATCTCTTGGCTAGCCTTATTTCTGTGGAATCTGAGAACAGATATTTCGGATCCCTTTGAAGACTAGAGGGCCAAAGGAAATATCCTCTGATTACAAAGAGAAAGAAGCTTTGTGAGAAACTTCTTTGTGTTCTATGAAATCATCTCACAGAGTTACAGCTTTCCCTTCAAGAAGCCTTTCGCTAAGACAGTTCTTGTGGAATTGGCAAAGTGATATTTGGAAGCCCATAGAGGGCTATGGTGAAAAAGGAAATATCCTCAGATGAAATCTGGAAAGAAGCTTTCTGAAAAACTGCTTAGTGTTCTGTTAATTCATCTCACAGAGTTACATCTGTATTTCGTGGATCTCTTTGCTAGCCTTATTTCTGTGGAATCTGAGAACAGATATTTCGGATCCCTTTGAAGACTATAGGGCCAAAGGAAATATCCTCCGATAACAAAGAGAAAGAAGCTTTCTGAGAAACTTCTTTGTGTTCTGTGAAATCATCTCACAGAGTTACAGCTTTCCCCTCAAGAAGCCTTTCGCTAAGACAGTTCTTGTGGAATTGGCAAAGTGATATTTGGAAGCACATAGAGGGCTATGGTGAAAAAAGAAATATCCTCAGATGAAATATGGAAAGAAGCTTTCTGAGAAACTGCTTACTGTTCTGTTACTTCATCTCACAGATTTACATCTGTATTTCGTGGATCTCTTTGCTAGCCTTATTTCTGTGGAATCTGAGAACAGATGTTTCGGATCCCTTTGAAGAATATAGGGCCAAAGGAAATATCCTCCGATAACAAAGAGAAAGAAGCTTTCTGAGAAACTTCTTTGTGTTTTATGAAATCATCTCACAGAGTTACAGCTTTCCCCTCAAGAAGCCTTTCGCTAAGACAGTTCTTGTGGAATTGGCAAAGTGATATTTGGAAGCCCATAGAGGGCTATGGTGAAAAAGGAAATATCCTCCGATGAAATCTGGAAAGAAGCTTTCTGAGAAACCTCTCTGTGATGTGTGTCTTCCACTCACAGAGTTACATCTGTATTTCGTGGATCTCTTTGCTAGCCTTATTTCTGTGGAATCTGAGAACAGATATTTAGGATCCTTTTGAAGACTATAGGGCCAAAGGAAATATCCTCCGATAACAAAGAGAAAGAAGCTTTCTGAGAAACTTCTTTGTGTTCTGTGAAAATCAATTCTCAGAGTTACAGCTTTCCCCTCAAGAAGCCTTTCGCTAAGACAGTTCATGTGGAATTGGCAAAGTGATATTTGGAAGCCCAAAAAGGGCTGTGGTGAAAAAGGAAATATCCTCAGATGATATCTGGAAAGAAGCTTTCTGAGAAACTGCTTAGTGTTCTGTTAATTCATCTCACAGAGTTACATCTGTATTTCGTGGATCTCTTTGCTAGTCTTATTTCTGGGGAATCTGAGAACAGATATTTCGGATCCCTTTGAAGACTATAGGGCCAAAGGAAATATCCTCCGATAACAAAGAGAAAGAAGCTTTCTGAGAAACTTCTTTGTGTTCTGTGAAATCATCTCACAGAGTTACAGCTTTCCCCTCAAGAAGCCTTTCGCTAAGACAGTTCTTGTGGAATTGGCAAAGTGATATTTGGAAGCCCATAGAGGGCTATGGTGAAAAAGGAAATATCCTCAGATGAAATGTGGAAAGAAGCTTTCTGAGAAACTGCTTAGTGTTCTGTTAATTCATCTCACAGAGTTACATCTGTATTTCGCGGATCTCTTGGCTTGCCTTATTTCTGTGGAATCTGAGAAGAGATATTTAGGATCCCTTTGAAGACTATAGGGCCAAAGGAAATATCCTCCGATAACTAAGAGAAAGAAGCTTTCTGAGAAACTTCTTTGTGTTCTGTGAAATCATCTCCAGAGTTACAGCTTTCCCCTCAAGAAGCCTTTCCCTAAGACAGTTGTTGTGGAATTGGCAAAGTGATATTTGGAAGCCCATAGAGGGCTATGGTGAAAAAGGAAATATCCTCAGATGAAATCTGGAAAGAAGCTTTCTGAGAAACTGCTTAGTGTTCTGTTAATTCATCTCACAGAGTTACATCTGTATTTCGTGGATGTCTTTGCTAGCCTTATTTCTGGGGAATCTGAGAACAGATATTTCGGATCCCTTTGAAGCCTATAGGGACAAAGGAAATATCTTCCGATAACAAAGAGAAAGAAGCTTTCTGAGAAACTTCTTTGTATTCTGTGAAATCATCTCACAGAGTTACAGCTTTCCCCTCAAGAAGTCTTTCGCTAAAACAGTTCTTGTGGAATTGGCAAATTGATATTTGGAAGCCCATAGAGGGCTCTGGTGAAAAAGGAAATATCCTCAGATGAAATCTGGAAGGAAGCTTTCTGAGAAACTGCTCTTTGATGTGTGACTTCCACTCACAGAGTTACATCTGTATTTCGTGGATCTCTTTGCTAGCCTTATTTCTGTGGAATCTGAGAATAGATGTTTCGGATCCCTTTGAAGACTATAGGGCCAAAGGAAATATCCTCCGATAACAAAGAGAAAGAAGCATTCTGAGAAACTTCTTTGCGTTCTATGAAATCACCTCACAGAGTTCCAGCTTTCCCCTCAAGAAGACTTTCGCTAAGACAGTTCTTGTGTAATTGGCAAAGTGATATTTGGAAGCCCATAGAGGGCTCTGGTGAAAAAGGAAATAACCTCAGATGAAATCTGGAAAGAAGCTTTCTGAGAAACTGCTCTGTGATGTGTGTCTTCCACTCACAGAGTTACATCTGTATTTCGTGGAACTCTTTGCTAGCCTTATTTCTGTGGAATCTGAGAACAGATAATTCGGATCCCTTTGAAGACTATAGGGCCAAAGGAAATATCCTCCGATAACTAAGAGAAAGAAGCTTTCTGAGAAACTTCTTTGTGTTCTGTGAAATCATCTCACAGAGTTACAGCTTTCCCCTCAGGAAGCCTTTCGCTAAGACAGTTCTTTTGGAATTGGCAAAGTGATATTTGGAAGCCCATAGAGGGCTATGGTGAAAAAGGAAATATCTTCCGATGAAATCTGGAAAGAAGCTTTCTGAGAAACTGCTTAGTGTTCTGTTAATTCATCCTATAGAGTTACATCTATATTTCTTGGATCTCTTTGCCAGCGTTATTTCTGCGAAATCTGAGAACAGATATTTCGGATCCCTTTGAAGACTATAGGGCCAAAGGAAATATCCTCCGATAACTAAGAGAAAGAAGCTTTCTGAGAAACTTCTTTGTGTTCTGTGAAATCATCTCACAGAGTTACAGCTTTCCCCTCAAAAGCCTTTCGCTAAGACAGTTTTTGTGGAATTGGCAAAGTGATATTTGGAAGCCCATAGAGGGCTATGGTGAAAAAGGAAATATCCTCAGATGAAATCTGGAAAGAAGCTTTCTGAGAAACTGCTTAGTGTTCTGTTAATTCATCTCACAGTGTTACATCTGTATTTCGTGGATCTCTTTCCTAGCCTTATTTCTGTGGAATCTGAGAACAGATATTTCGGATCCATTTGAAGACTTTAGGGCCAAAGTAAATATCTTCCGATAACAAAGAGAAAGAAGCTTTCTGAGAAACTTCTTTGTGTTCCGTGAAATCATCTCACAGAGTTACAGCTTTCCCCTCAAGAAGCCTTTCGCTAAGAAAGTTCTTGTGGATTTGGCAAAGTGATATTAGGAAGCCCATAGAGGGCTATGGTGAAAAAGGAAATATGCTCAGATGAAATCTGGAAAGAAGCTTTCTGAGAAACTGCTCTGTGATGTGTGATTTCCACTCACAGAGTTACATCTGTATTTCGTGGATCTCTTGGCTAGCCTTATTTCTGTGGAATCTGAGAACAGATATTTCGGATCCCTTTGAAGACTCTAGGGCCAAAGGAAATATCCTCCGATAACAAAGAGAAAGAAGCTTTCTGAGAAACTTCTTTGTGTTCTGTGAAATCATCTCACAGAGTTACAGCTTTCCCCTCAAGAAGCCGTTCGCTAAGACAGTTCTTGTGGAATTAGCAAAGTGATATTTAGAAGCCCGTAGAGGGCGATGGTGAAAAAGGAAATATCCTCCGATGAAATCTGGAAAGAAGCTTTCTGAGAAACTCTTAGTGTTGTGTTAATTCATCTCACAGAGTTACATCTATATTTCGTGGATCTCTTTGCTAGCCTTATTTCTGTGGAATCTGAGAACAGATATTTCGGATCCCTTTGAAGACTATAGGGCCAAAGGATATATCCTCCGATAAGAAAGAGAAAGAAACTTTCTGAGAAACTTCTTTGTGTTCTATGAAATCATCTCACAGAGTTACAGCTTTCCCTTCAAAAAGCCTTTCACTAAGACAGTTCTTTTGGAATTAGCAAAGTGATATTTGGAAGCCCATAGAGGGCTAATGTGAAAAAGAAAATATCCTCAGATGAAATCTGGAAAGAAGTTTTCTGAGAATCTGCTATGTGATGTGTGACTTCCACTCACAGAGTTACATCTGTATTTCGTGGATCTCTTTGCTAGCCTTATTTCTGTGGAATCTGAGAACAGATATTTCGGATCCCTTTGAAGACTATAGGGCCAAAGGAAATATCCTCCGATAACTAAGAGAAAGAAGCTTTCTGAGAAACTTCTTTGTGTTCTGTGAAATCATCTCACAGAGTTACAGCTTTCCCCTCAAGAAGCCTTTCGCTAAGACAGTTCTTGTGGAATTGGCAAAGTGATATTTGGAAGCCCATAGAGGGCTCTGGTGAAAAAGGAAATATCCTCCGATGAAATCTGGAAAGAAGCTTTCTGAGAAACTGCTTAGTGTTCTGTTAATTCATCTCACAGAGTTACATCTATATTTCGTGGATCTCTTTGCTAGCCTTATTTCTGTGGAATCTGAGAACAGATATTTCGGATCCCTTTGAAGACTATAGGGCAAAAGGAAATATACTCCGATAACTAAGAGAAAGAAGCTTTCTGAGAAACTTCTTTGTGTTCTGTGAAATCATCTCACAGAGTTACAGCTTTCCCCTCAAGAAGCCTTTCGCTAAGACAGTTCTTGTGGAATTGGCAAGGTGATACGTGGAAGCCCTTAGAGGGCTATGGTGAAAAAGGAAATATCCTCATATGAAATCTGGAAAGAAGTTTTCTGAGAAACTGCTCTGTGATGTGTGACTTCCACTCAAAGAGTTACATCTGTATTTCGTGGATCTCTTTGCTAGCCTTATTTCTGTGGAATCTGAGAATAGATATTTCGGATCCCTTTGAAGACTATAGGGCCAAAGGAAATATCCTCCGATAACTAAGAGAAAGAAGCTTTCTGAGAATCTTCTTTGTGTTCTGTGAAATCATCTCACAGAGTTACAGCTTTCCCCTCAAGAAACCTTTCGCTAAGACAGTTCTTGTGGAATTGGCAAAGTTATATTTGGAAGCCCATAGAGGGCTATGGTGAAAAAGGAAATATCCTCCGATGAAATCTGGAAAGAAGCTTTCTGAGAAACTGCTTAGTGTTCTGTTAGTTCATCTCACAGAGTTACATCTATATTTCGGGGATCTCTTTGCTAGCCTTATTTCTGTGGAATCTGGGAACAGATATTTCGGATCCCTTTGAAGACTATAGGGCCAAAGGAAATATCCTCCGATAACAAAGAGAAAGAAGCTTTCTGAGAAACTTCTTTGTGTTCTGTGAAATCATCTCACAGAGTTACAGCTTTCCCCTCAAAAGCCTTTCGCTAAGACAGTTCTTGTGGAATTGGCAAAGTGATATTTGGAAGCCCATAGAGGGCTACGGTGAAAAAGGAAATATCCTCAGATGAAATCTGGAAAGAAGCTTTCTGAGAAACTGCTTAGTGTTCTGTTAATTCATCTCACAGTGTTACATCTGTATTTCGTGGATCTCTTTCCTAGCCTTATTTCTGTGGAATCTGAGAACAGATATTTCGGATCCATTTGAAGACTTTAGGGCTAAAGTAAATATCTTCCGATAACAAAGAGAAAGAAGCTTTCTGAGAAACTTCTTTGTGTTCCGTGAAATCATCTCACAGAGTTACAGCTTTCCCCTCAAGAAGCCTTTCGCTAAGAAAGTTCTTGTGGGTTTGGCAAAGTGATATTAGGAAGCCCATAGAAGGCTATGGTGAAAAAGGAAATATGCTCAGATGAAATCTGGATAGAAGCTTTCTGAGAAACTGCTCTGTGATGTGTGATTTCCACTCACAGAGTTACATCTGTATTTCGTGGATCTCTTGGCTAGCCTTATTTCTGTGGAATTTGAGAACAGATATTTCGGATCCCTTTGAAGACTCTAGGGCCAAAGGAAATATCCTCCGATAACAAAGAGAAAGAGGCTTTCTGAGAAACTTCTTTGTGTTCTGTGAAATCATCTCACAGAGTTACAGCTTTCCCCTCAAGAAGCCTTTCGCTAAGACAGTTCTTGTGGAATTGGCAAAATGATATTTGGAACCCCTAGAGGGCTACGGTGAAAAAGGAAATATCCTCAGATGAAATCTGGAAAGAAGCTTTCTGAGAAACTTCTTAGTGTTCTGTTAATTCATCTCACAGAGTTACATCTGTATTTCGTGGATCTCTTGGCTAGCCTTATTTCTGGGGAATCTGAGAACAGATATTTCGGATCCCTTTGAAGAGTATAGGGCCAAAGGAAATATCCTCCGATAACAAAGCGAAAGAAGCTTTGTGAAAAACTTCTTTGTGTTCTATGAAATCATCTCACAGGGTTACAGCTTTCCCCTCAAGAAGCCTTTCGCTAAGACAGTTCTTGTGGAATTGGCAAAGTGATATTTGGAAGCCCATAGAGGGCTATGGTGAAAAAGGAAATATCCTCAGATGAAATCTGGATAGAAGCTTTCTGAGAAACTGCTTAGTGTTCTGTTAATTCATCTCACAGAGTTACATCTGTATTTCGTGGATCTCTTTGATAGCCTTATTTCTGTGGAATATGAGAACAGATATTTCGGATCCCTTTGAAGACTATAGGGCCAAAGGAAATATCTTCCGATAACAAAGAGAAAGAAGCTTTCTGAGAAACTTCTTTGTGTTCTGTGAAATCATCTCACAGAGTTTCAGCTTTCCCCTCAAGAAGCCTTTCGCTAAGACAGTTCTTGTGGAATTGGCAAAGTGATATTTGGAAGCCCAAAGAGGGCTATGGTGAAAAAGGAAATATCCTCAGATGATATCTGGAAAGAAGCTTTCTGAGAAACTGCTCTGTGATGTGTGATTTCCACTCACAGAGTTACATCTGTATTTCGTGGATCTCTTTGCTAGCCTTATTACTGTGGAATCTGAGAACAGATATTTAGGATCCCATTGAAGACTATAGGGCCAAAGGAAATATCCTCCGATAACTAAGAGAAAGAAGCTTTCGGAGAAACTTCTTTGTGTTCTGTGAAATCATCTCACAGAGTTACAGCTTTCCCCTAAAGAAGCCTTTCGCTAAGATAGTTCTTGTGGAATTGGCAAAGTGATATTTGGAAGCCCATAGACGTCTATGGTGAAAAAGGAAATATCCTCAGATGAAATCTGGAAAGAAGCTTTCTGAGAAACTGCTCTTTGATGTGTGACTTCCACTCACAGAGTTACATCTGTATTTCGTGGATCTCTTTGCTAGCGTTATTTCTGTGGAATCTGAGAACAGATATTTAGGATCCCTTTGAAGACTATAGGGCCAAAGGAAATATCCTCCGATAACTAAGAGAAAGAAGCTTTCTGAGAAACTTCTTTGTGTTCTGTGAAATCATCTCACAGAGTTACAGCTTTCCCCTCAGGAAGCCTTTCGCTAAGACAGTTCTTGTGGAATTGGCAAAGTGATATTTGGAAGCCCATAGAGGGCTATGGTGAAAAAGGAAATATCCTCAGATGAAATCTGGAAAGAAGCTTTCTGAGAAACTGCTCTGTGATGTGTGACTTCCACTCACAGAGTTACATCTGTATTTCGTGGATCTCGTTGCTAGGCTTATTTCTGTGGAATCTGAGAACAGATATTTAGGATCCCTTTGAAGACTATAGGGCCAAAGGAAATATCCTCCGATAACAAAGAGAAGGAAGCTTTCTGAGAAACTTCTTTGTGTTCTGTGAAATGATCTCACAGAGATACAATTTTCCCTCAAGAAGACTTTCGCTAAGACAGTTCTTCTGGAATTGGCAAAGTGATATTTGGAAGCTCATAAAGGGCTATGGTGAAAAAGGAAATATCCTCCGATGAAATCTGGAAAGAAGCTTTCTGAGAAACTGCTTAGTGTTTTGTTAGTTCATCTCACAGAGTTACATCTATATTTCGGGTATCTCTTTGCTAGCCTTATTTCTGTGGAATCTGGGAACAGATATTTCGGATCCCTTTGAAGACTACAGGGCCAAAGAAAATATCCTCCGATAACAAAGAGAAAGAAGCTTTCTGAGAAACTTCTTTGTGTTCTATGAAATCATCTCACAGTTTTACAGCTTTCCCCTCAAGAAGCCTTTCGCTAAGACAGTTCTTGTGGAATTGGCAAAGTGATATTTGGAAGCCCATAGAGGGCTATGGTGAAAAAGGAAATATCCTCAGATGAAATCTGGAAAGAAGCTTTCTGAGAAACTGCTTAGTGTTCTGTTAATTCATCTCACAGTGTTACATCTGTATTTCGTGGATCTCTTTCCTAGCCTTATTTCTGTGGAATCTGAGAACAGATATTTCGGATCCATTTGAAGACTTTAGGGCCAAAGTAAATATCTTCCGATAACAAAGAGAAAGAAGCTTTCTGAGAAACTTCTTTGTGTTCCGTGAAATCATCTCACAGAGTTACAGCTTTCCCCTCAAGAAGCCTTTCGCTAAGAAAGTTCTTGTGGATTTGGCAAAGTGATATTAGGAAGCCCATAGAGGGCTATGGTGAAAAAGGAAATATGCTCAGATGAAATCTGGAAAGAAGCTTTCTGAGAAACTGCTCTGTGATGTGTGATTTCCACTCACAGAGTTACATCTGTATTTCGTGGATCTCTTGGCTAGCCTTATTTCTGTGGAATCTGAGAACAGATATTTCGGATCCCTTTGAAGACTCTAGGGCCAAAGGAAATATCCTCCGATAACAAAGAGAAAGAAGCTTTCTGAGAAACTTCTTTGTGTTCTGTGAAATCATCTCACAGAGTTACAGCTTTCCCCTCAAGAAGCCGTTCGCTAAGACAGTTCTTGTGGAATTAGCAAAGTGATATTTAGAAGCCCGTAGAGGGCGATGGTGAAAAAGGAAATATCCTCCGATGAAATCTGGAAAGAAGCTTTCTGAGAAACTCTTAGTGTTCTGTTAATTCATCTCACAGAGTTACATCTATATTTCGTGGATCTCTTTGCTAGCCTTATTTCTGTGGAATCTGAGAACAGATATTTCGGATCCCTTTGAAGACTATAGGGCCAAAGGATATATCCTCCGATAAGAAAGAGAAAGAAACTTTCTGAGAAACTTCTTTGTGTTCTATGAAATCATCTCACAGAGTTACAGCTTTCCCTTCAAAAAGCCTTTCACTAAGACAGTTCTTTTGGAATTAGCAAAGTGATATTTGGAAGCCCATAGAGGGCTAATGTGAAAAAGGAAATATCCTCAGATGAAATCTGGAAAGAAGTTTTCTGAGAATCTGCTATGTGATGTGTGACTTCCACTCACAGAGTTACATCTGTATTTCGTGGATCTCTTTGCTAGCCTTATTTCTGTGGAATCTGAGAACAGATATTTCGGATCCCTTTGAAGACTATAGGGCCAAAGGAAATATCCTCCGATAACTAAGAGAAAGAAGCTTTCTGAGAAACTTCTTTGTGTTCTGTGAAATCATCTCACAGAGTTACAGCTTTCCCCTCAAGAAGCCTTTCGCTAAGACAGTTCTTGTGGAATTGGCAAAGTGATATTTGGAAGCCCATAGAGGGCTCTGGTGAAAAAGGAAATATCCTCCGATGAAATCTGGAAAGAAGCTTTCTGAGAAACTGCTTAGTGTTCTGTTAATTCATCTCACAGAGTTACATCTATATTTCGTGGATCTCTTTGCTAGCCTTATTTCTGTGGAATCTGAGAACAGATATTTCGGATCCCTTTGAAGACTATAGGGCAAAAGGAAATATACTCCGATAACTAAGAGAAAGAAGCTTTCTGAGAAACTTCTTTGTGTTCTGTGAAATCATCTCACAGAGTTACAGCTTTCCCCTCAAGAAGCCTTTCGCTAAGACAGTTCTTGTGGAATTGGCAAGGTGATACGTGGAAGCCCTTAGAGGGCTATGGTGAAAAAGGAAATATCCTCATATGAAATCTGGAAAGAAGTTTTCTGAGAAACTGCTCTGTGATGTGTGACTTCCACTCAAAGAGTTACATCTGTATTTCGTGGATCTCTTTGCTAGCCTTATTTCTGTGGAATCTGAGAATAGATATTTCGGATCCCTTTGAAGACTATAGGGCCAAAGGAAATATCCTCCGATAACTAAGAGAAAGAAGCTTTCTGAGAATCTTCTTTGTGTTCTGTGAAATCATCTCACAGAGTTACAGCTTTCCCCTCAAGAAACCTTTCGCTAAGACAGTTCTTGTGGAATTGGCAAAGTTATATTTGGAAGCCCATAGAGGGCTATGGTGAAAAAGGAAATATCCTCCGATGAAATCTGGAAAGAAGCTTTCTGAGAAACTGCTTAGTGTTCTGTTAGTTCATCTCACAGAGTTACATCTATATTTCGGGGATCTCTTTGCTAGCCTTATTTCTGTGGAATCTGGGAACAGATATTTCGGATCCCTTTGAAGACTATAGGGCCAAAGGAAATATCTTCCGATAACAAAGAGAAAGAAGCTTTCTGAGAAACTTCTTTGTGTTCCGTGAAATCATCTCACAGAGTTACAGCTTTCCCCTCAAGAAGCCTTTCGCTAAGAAAGTTCTTGTGGGTTTGGCAAAGTGATATTAGGAAGCCCATAGAAGGCTATGGTGAAAAAGGAAATATGCTCAGATGAAATCTGGATAGAAGCTTTCTGAGAAACTGCTCTGTGATGTGTGATTTCCACTCACAGAGTTACATCTGTATTTCGTGGATCTCTTGGCTAGCCTTATTTCTGTGGAATTTGAGAACAGATATTTCGGATCCCTTTGAAGACTCTAGGGCCAAAGGAAATATCCTCCGATAACAAAGAGAAAGAGGCTTTCTGAGAAACTTCTTTGTGTTCTGTGAAATCATCTCACAGAGTTACAGCTTTCCCCTCAAGAAGCCTTTCGCTAAGACAGTTCTTGTGGAATTGGCAAAATGATATTTGGAACCCCTAGAGGGCTACGGTGAAAAAGGAAATATCCTCAGATGAAATCTGGAAAGAAGCTTTCTTACAAACTGCTTAGTGTTCTGTTAATTCATCTCACAGAGTTACATCTGTATTTCGTGGATCTCTTGGCTAGCCTTATTTCTGGGGAATCTGAGAACAGATATTTCGGATCCCTTTGAAGAGTATAGGGCCAAAGGAAATATCCTCCGATAACAAAGCGAAAGAAGCTTTGTGAAAAACTTCTTTGTGTTCTATGAAATCATCTCACAGGGTTACAGCTTTCCCCTCAAGAAGCCTTTCGCTAAGACAGTTCTTGTGGAATTGGCAAAGTGATATTTGGAAGCCCATAGAGGGCTATGGTGAAAAAGGAAATATCCTCAGATGAAATCTGGATAGAAGCTTTCTGAGAAACTGCTTAGTGTTCTGTTAATTCATCTCACAGAGTTACATCTGTATTTCGTGGATCTCTTTGATAGCCTTATTTCTGTGGAATATGAGAACAGATATTTCGGATCCCTTTGAAGACTATAGGGCCAAAGGAAATATCTTCCGATAACAAAGAGAAAGAAGCTTTCTGAGAAACTTCTTTGTGTTCTGTGAAATCATCTCACAGAGTTTCAGCTTTCCCCTCAAGAAGCCTTTCGCTAAGACAGTTCTTGTGGAATTGGCAAAGTGATATTTGGAAGCCCAAAGAGGGCTATGGTGAAAAAGGAAATATCCTCAGATGATATCTGGAAAGAAGCTTTCTGAGAAACTGCTCTGTGATGTGTGATTTCCACTCACCGAGTTACATCTGTATTTCGTGGATCTCTTTGCTAGCCTTATTACTGTGGAATCTGAGAACAGATATTTAGGATCCCATTGAAGACTATAGGGCCAAAGGAAATATCCTCCGATAACTAAGAGAAAGAAGCTTTCGGAGAAACTTCTTTGTGTTCTGTGAAATCATCTCACAGAGTTACAGCTTTCCCCTAAAGAAGCCTTTCGCTAAGATAGTTCTTGTGGAATTGGCAAAGTGATATTTGGAAGCCCATAGACGTCTATGGTGAAAAAGGAAATATCCTCAGATGAAATCTGGAAAGAAGCTTTCTGAGAAACTGCTCTTTGATGTGTGACTTCCACTCACAGAGTTACATCTGTATTTCGTGGATCTCTTTGCTAGCGTTATTTCTGTGGAATCTGAGAACAGATATTTAGGATCCCTTTGAAGACTATAGGGCCAAAGGAAATATCCTCCGATAACTAAGAGAAAGAAGCTTTCTGAGAAACTTCTTTGTGTTCTGTGAAATCATCTCACAGAGTTACAGCTTTCCCCTCAGGAAGCCTTTCGCTAAGACAGTTCTTGTGGAATTGGCAAAGTGATATTTGGAAGCCCATAGAGGGCTATGGTGAAAAAGGAAATATCCTCAGATGAAATCTGGAAAGAAGCTTTCTGAGAAACTGCTCTGTGATGTGTGACTTCCACTCACAGAGTTACATCTGTATTTCGTGGATCTCGTTGCTAGGCTTATTTCTGTGGAATCTGAGAACAGATATTTAGGATCCCTTTGAAGACTATAGGGCCAAAGGAAATATCCTCCGATAACAAAGAGAAAGAAGCTTTCTGAGAAACTTCTTTGTGTTCTGTGAAATGATCTCACAGAGATACAATTTTCCCTCAAGAAGACTTTCGCTAAGACAGTTCTTCTGGAATTGGCAAAGTGATATTTGGAAGCTCATAAAGGGCTATGGTGAAAAAGGAAATATCCTCCGATGAAATCTGGAAAGAAGCTTTCTGAGAAACTGCTTAGTGTTTTGTTAGTTCATCTCACAGAGTTACATCTATATTTCGGGTATCTCTTTGCTAGCCTTATTTCTGTGGAATCTGGGAACAGATATTTCGGATCCCTTTGAAGACTACAGGGCCAAAGAAAATATCCTCCGATAACAAAGAGAAAGAAGCTTTCTGAGAAACTTCTTTGTGTTCTATGAAATCATCTCACAGTTTTACAGCTTTCCCCTCAAGAAGCCTTTCGCTAAGACAGTTCTTGTGGAATTGGCAAAGTGATATTTGGAAGCCCATAGAGGGCTATGGTGAAAAAGAAAATATCCTCAGATGAAATCTGGATAGAAGCTTTCTGAGAAACTGCTTAGTGTTCTGTTAATTCATCTCACAGAGTTACATCTGTATTTCGTGGATCTCTTTGATAGCCTTATTTCTGTGGAATATGAGAACAGATATTTCGGATCCCTTTGAAGACTATAGGGCCAAAGGAAATATCTTCCGATAACAAAGAGAAAGAAGCTTTCTGAGAAACTTCTTTGTGTTCTGTGAAATCATCTCACAGAGTTTCAGCTTTCCCCTCAAGAAGCCTTTCGGTAAGACAGTTCTTGTGGAATTGGCAAAGTGATATTTGGAAGCCCATAGAGGGCTAAGGTGAAAAAGGAATATCCTCAGATGAAATCTGGAAAGAAGCTTTCTGAGAAACTGCTCTGTGATGTGTGACTTACACTCACAGAGTTACATCTGTATTTCGTGGATCTCTTTGCTAGCCTTATTTCTGTGGAATCTGAGAACAGATATTTAGGATCCCTTTGAAGACTATAGGGCCAAAGGAAATATCCTCCGATAACTAAGAGAAAGAAGCTTTCTAATAAACTTCTTTGTATTCTGTGAAATCATCTCACAGAGTTACAGCTATCCCCTCAAGTAGTCTTTCGCTAAAACAGTTCTTGTGGAATTGGCAAATTGATATTTGGAAGCCCATAGAGGGCTATGGTGAAAAAGGAAATATCCTCAGATGAAATCTGGAAAGAAGCTTGCTGAGAAACTGCTCTGTGATGTGTGATTTCCACTCACAGAGTTACATCTGTATTTCGTGGATCTCTTTGCTAGCCTTATTTCTGTGGAATCTGAGAACAGATATTTCGGATCCCTTTGAAGACTCTAGGGCCAAAGGAAATATCCTCCGATAACAAAGAGAACGAAGCTTTCTGAGTAACTTCTTTGTGTTCTGTGAAATCACCTCACAGAGTTACAGCTTTCCCCTCAAGAAGCCTTTCGCTAAGACAGTTCTTGTGGAATTGGCAAAGTGATATTTGGAAGCCCATAGAGGGCTGTGGTGAAAAAGGAAATATCCTCAGATGAAATCTGGAAAGAAGCTTTCTGAAAAACTGCTTAGTGTTCTGTTAATTCATCTCACAGAGTTACATCTATATTTCGTGGATCTCTTTGCTAGCCTTATTTCTGGTGGATCTGAGAACAGATATTTAGGATCCCTTTGAAGACTATAGGGCCAAAGGAAATATCCTCCGATAACAAAGAGAAAGAAGCTTTCTGAGAAACTTCTTTGTGTTCTGTGAAATCATCTCACAGAGTTACAGCTTTCCCCTCAAGAAGCCTTTCGCTAAGACAGTTCTTGTGGAATTGGCAAAATGATATTTGGAAGCCCATAGAGGGCTACGGTGAAAAAGGAAATATCCTCAGATGAAATCTGGAAAGAAGCTTTCTGAGAAACTTCTTAGTGTTCTGTTAATTCATCTCACAGAGTTACATCTGTATTTCGTGGATCTCTTTGCTAGCCTTATTTCTGGGGAATCTGAGAACAGATATTTCGGATCCCTTTGAAGAGGATAGGGCCAAAGGAAATATCCTCCGATAACAAAGAGAAAGAAGCTTTGTGAAAAATTTCTTTGTGTTCTCTGAAATCATCTCACAGGGTTACAGATTTCCCCTCAAGAAGCCTTTCGCTAAGACAGTTCTTGTGGAATTGGCAAAGTGATATTTGGAAGCCCATAGAGGGCTATGGTGAAAAAGGAAATATCCTCAGATGAAATATGGATAGAAGCTTTCTGAGAAACTGCTTAGTGTTCTGTTAGTTCATCTCACAGAGTTACATCTATATTTCGGGGATCTCTTTGCTAGCCTTATTTCTGTGGAATCTGGGAACAGATATTTCGGATCCCTTTGAAGACTATAGGGCCAAAGGAAATATCCTCCGATAACAAAGAGAAAGAAGCTTTCTGAGAAACTTCTTTGTGTTCTGTGAAATCATCTCACAGAGTTACAGCTTTCCCCTCAAAAGCCTTTCGCTAAGACAGTTCTTGTGGAATTGGCAAAGTGATATTTGGAAGCCCATAGAGGGCTATGGTGAAAAAGGAAATATCCTCAGATGAAATCTGGAAAGAAGCTTTCTGAGAAACTGCTTAGTGTTCTGTTAATTCATCTCACAGTGTTACATCTGTATTTCGTGGATCTCTTTGCTAGCCTTATTTCTGTGGAATCTGAGAACAGATATTTCGGATCCATTTGAAGACTATAGGGCCAAAGTCAATATCTTCCGATAACAAAGAGAAAGAAGCTCTCTGAGAAACTTCTTTGTGTTCCGTGAAATCATCTCACAGAGTTACAGCTTTCCCCTCAAGAAGCCTTTCGCTAAGAAAGTTCTTGTGGATTTGGCAAAGTGATATTAGGAAGCCCATAGAGGGCTATGGTGAAAAAGGAAATATGCTCAGATGAAATCTGGAAAGAAGCTTTCTGAGAAACTGCTCTGTGATGTGTGATTTCCACTCACAGAGTTACATCTGTATTTCGTGGATCTCTTGGCTAGCCTTATTTCTGTGGAATCTGAGAACAGATATTTCGGATCCCTTTGAAGACTCTAGGGCCAAAGGAAATATCCTCCGATAACAAAGAGAAAGAAACTTTCTGAGAAACTTCTTTGTGTTCTGTGAAATCACCTCACAGAGTTACAGCTTTCCCCTCAAGAAGCCTTTCGCTAAGACAGTTCTTGTGGAATTGGCAAAGTGATATTTGGAAGCCCATAGAGGGCTGTGGTGAAAAAGGAAATATCCTCAGATGAAATCTGGAAAGAAGCTTTCTGAAAAACTGCTTAGTGTTCTGTTAATTCATCTCACAGAGTTACATCTATATTTCGTGGATCTCTTTGCTAGCCTTATTTCTGTTGGATCTGAGAACAGATATTTAGGATCCCTTTGAAGACTATAGGGCCAAAGGAAATATCCTCCGATAACAAAGAGAAAGAAGCTTTCTGAGAAACTTCTTTGTGTTCTGTGAAATCATCTCACAGAGTTACAGCTTTCCCCTCAAGAAGCCTTTCGCTAAGACAGTTCTTGTGGAATTGGCAAAATGATATTTGGAACCCCTAGAGGGCTACGGTGAAAAAGGAAATATCCTCAGATGAAATCTGGAAAGAAGCTTTCTGAGAAACTGCTTAGTGTTCTGTTAATTCATCTCACAGAGTTACATCTGTATTTCGTGGATCTCTTGGCTAGCCTTATTTCTGGGGAATCTGAGAACAGATATTTCGGATCCCTTTGAAGACGATAGGGCCAAAGGAAATATCCTCCGATAACAAAGAGAAAGAAGCTTTGTGAAAAACTTCTTTGTGTTCTATGAAATCATCTCACAGGGTTACAGCTTTCCCTTCAAGAAGCCTTTCGCTAAGACAGTTCTTGTGGAATTGGCAAAGTGATATTTGGAAGCCCATAGAGGGCTATGGTGAAAAAGGAAATATCCTCAGATGAAATCTGGATAGAAGCTTTCTGAGAAACTGGTTAGTGTTCTGTTAATTCATCTCACAGAGTTACATCTGTATTTCGTGGATCTCTTTGATAGCCTTATTTCTGTGGAATATGAGAACAGATATTTCGGATCCCTTTGAAGACTATAGGGCCAAAGGAAATATCTTCCGATAACAAAGAGGAAGAAGCTTTCTGAGAAACTTCTTTGTGTTCTGTGAAATCATCTCACAGAGTTTCAGCTTTCCCCTCAAGAAGCCTTTCGCTAAGACAGTTCTTGTGGAATTGGCAAAGTGATATTTGGAAGCCCATAGAGGGCTCTGGTGAAAAAGGAAATATCCTCAGATGAAATCTGAAAGAAGCTTTCTGAGAAACTGCTCTGTGATGTGTGATTTCCACTCACAGAGTTACATCTGTATTTCGTGGATCTCTTTGCTAGCCTTATTACTGTGGAATCTGAGAACAGATATTTAGGATCCCATTGAAGACTATAGGGCCAAAGGAAATATCCTCCGATAACTAAGAGAAAGAAGCTTTCGGAGAAACTTCTTTGTGTTCTGTGAAATCATCTCACAGAGTTACAGCTTTCCCCTCAAGAAGCCTTTCGCTAAGACAGTTCTTGTGGAATTGGCAAAGTGATATTTGGAAGCCCATAGAGGGCTATGGTGAAAAAGGAAATATCCTCCGATGAAATCTGGAAAGCTTTCTGAGAAACTGCTATGTGATGTGTGACTTCCACTCACAGAGTTACATCTGTATTTCGTGGATCTCGTTGCTAGCCTTATTTCTGTGGAATCTGAGAACAGATATTTCGTATCCCTTTTAAGACTATAGGGCCAAAGGAAATATCCTCCGATAACAAAGAGAAAGAAGCTTTCTGAGAAACGTCTTTGTGTTCTGTGAAATGATCTCACAGAGATACAGCTTTCCCCTCAAGAAGCCTTTCGCTAAGACAGTTCTTCTGGAATTGGCAAAGTGATATTTGGAAGCCCATAAAGGGCTATGGTGAAAAAGGAAATATCCTCCGATGAAATCTGGAAAGAAGCTTTCTGAGAAACTGCTTAGTGTTCTGTTAATTCATCTCACAGAGTTACATCTATATTTCGTGGATCTCTTTGCTAGCCTTATTTCTGTGGAATCTGAGAACAGATATTTCGGATCCCTTTTAAGACTACAGGGCCAAAGGAAATATCCTCCGATAAGAAAGAGAAAGAAGCTTTCTGAGAAACTTCTTTGTGTTCTGTGAAATCATCTCACAGAGTTACAGCTTTCCCCTCAAGAAGCCTTTCGCTAAGACAGTTCTTGTGGAATTGGCAAAGTGATATTTGGAAGCCCCTAGAGGGCTATGGTGAAAAAGGAAATATCCTCCGATGAAATCTGGAAAGAAGCTTTCTGAGAAACTGCTTAGTTTTCTGTTAGTTCATCTCACAGAGTTACATCTATATTTCGGGCATCTCTTTGCTAGCCTTATTTCTGTGGAATCTGGGAACAGATATTTCGGATCCCTTTGAAGACTATAGGGCCAAAGGAAATATCCTCCGATAACAAAGAGAAAGAAGCTTTCTGAGAAACTTCTTTGTGTTCTGTGAAATCATCTCACAGAGTTACAGCTTTCCCCTCAAAAGCCTTTCGCTAAGACAGTTCTTGTGGAATTGGCAAAGTGATATTTGGAAGCCCATAGAGGGCTAAGGTGAAAAAGGAAATATCCTCAGATGAAATCTGGAAAGAAGCTTTCTGAGAAACTGCTTAGTGTTCTGTTAATTCATCTCACAGTGTTACATCTGTATTTCGTGGATCTCTTTGGTAGCCTTATTTCTGTGGAATCTGAGAACAGATATTTAGGATCCATTTGAAGACTATAGGGCCAAAGTAAATATCTTAGGATACCAAAGAGAAAGAAGGTTTCTGAGAAACTTCTTTGTGTTCCGTGAAATCATCTCACAGAGTTACAGCTTTCCCCTCAAGAAGCCTTTCGCTAAGAAAGTTCTTGTGGATTTGGCAAAGTGATATTAGGAAGCCCATAGAGCGCTATGGTGAAAAAGGAAATATGCTCAGATGAAATCTGGAAAGAAGCTTTCTGAGAAACTGCTCTGTGATGTGTAATTTCCACTCACAGAGTTACATCTGTATTTCGTGGATCTCTTGGGTAGCCTTATTTCTGTGGAATCTGAGAACAGATATTTCGGATCCCTTTGAAGACTATAGGGCCAAAGGAAATATCCTCCGATAACAAAGAGAAAGAAGCTTTCTGAGAAACTTCTTTGTGTTCTGTGAAATCACCTCACAGAGTTACAGCTTTCCCCTCAAGAAGCCTTTCGCTAAGACAGTTCTTGTGGAATTGGCAAAGTGATATTTGGAAGCCCATAGAGGGCTGTGGTGAAAAAGGAAATATCCTCAGATGAAATCTGGAAAGAAGCTTTCTGAAAAACTGCTTAGTGTTCTGTTAATTCATCTCACAGCGTTACATCTATATTTCGTGGATCTGTTTGCTAGCCTTATTTCTGTTGGATCTGAGAACAGATATTTAGGATCCAGTTGAAGACTATAGGGCCAAAGGAAATATCCTCCGATAACAAAGAGAAAGAAGCTTTCTGAGAAACTTCTTTGTGTTCTGTGAAATCATCTCACAGAGTTACAGCTTTCCCCTCAAGAAGCCTTTCGCTAAGACAGTTCTTGTGGAATTGCCAAAATGATATTTGGAAGCCCATAGAGGGCTACGGTGAAAAAGGAAATATCCTCAGATGAAATCTGGAAAGAAGCTTTCTGAGAAACTTCTTAGTGTTCTGTTAATTCATCTCACAGAGTTACATCTGTATTTCGTGGATCTCTTGGCTAGCCTTATTTCTGTGGAATCTGAGAACAGATATTTCGGATCCCTTTGAAGACTATAGGGCCAAAGGAAATATCCTCCGATAACAAAGAGAAAGAAGCTTTGTGAAAAACTTCTTTGTGTTCTATGAAATCATCTCACAGGGTTACAGCTTTCCCCTCAAGAAGCCTTTCGCTAAGACAGTTCTTGTGGAATTGGCAAAGTGATATTTGGAAGCCCATAGAGGGCTATGGTGAAAAAGGAAATATCCTCAGATGAAATCTGGATAGAAGCTTTCTGAGAAACTGCTTAGTGTTCTGTTAATTCATTTCACAGAGTTACATCTGTATTTCGTGGATCTCTTTGATAGCCTTATTTCTGTGGAATATGAGAACAGATATTTCGGATCCCTTTGAAGACTATAGGGCCAAAGGAAATATCTTCCGATAACAAAGAGAAAGAAGCTTTCTGAGAAACTTCTTTGTGTTCTGTGAAATCATCTCACAGAGTTTCAGCTTTCCCCTCAAGAAGCCTTTCGCTAAGACAGTTCTTGTGGAATTGGCAAAGTGATATTTGGAAGCCCTTAGAGGGCTCTGGTGAAAAAGGAAATATCCTCAGATGAAATCTGGAAAGAAGCTTTCTGAGAAACTGCTCTGTGATGTGTGATTTCCACTCACAGAGTTACATCTGTATTTCGTGGATCTCGTTGCTAGCCTTATTTCTGTGGAATCTGAGAACAGATATTTCGGATCCCTTTTAAGACTATAGGGCCAAAGGAAATATCCTCCGATAACAAAGAGAAAGAAGCTTTCTGAGAAACTTCTTTGTGTTCTGTGAAATGATCTCACAGAGATACAGCTTTCCCCTCAAGAAGTCTTTCGCTAAGACAGTTCTTCTGGAATTGGCAAAGTGATATTTGGAAGCCCTTAAAGGACTATGGTGAAAAAGGAAATATCCTCCGATGAAATCTGGAAAGAAGCTTTCTGAGAAACTGCTTAGTGTTCTGTTAATTCACCTCACAGAGTTACATCTATATTTCGTGGATCTCTTTGCTAGCCTTATTTCTGTGGAATCTGAGAACAGATATTTCGGATCCCTTTTAAGACTATAGAGCCAAAGGAAATATCCTCCGATAAGAAAGAGAAAGAAGCTTTCTGAGAAACTTCTTTGTGTTCTGTGAAATCATCTCACAGAGTTACAGCTTTCCCCTCAAGAAGCCTTTCGCTAAGACAGTTCTTGTGGAATTGGCAAAGTGATATTTGGAAGCCCATAGAGGGCTATGGTGAAAAAGGAAATATCCTCAGATGAAATCTGGAAAGAAGCTTTCTGAGAAACTGCTTAGTGTTCTGTTAGTTCATCTCACAGAGTTACATCTATATTTCGGGGATCTCTTTGCTAGCCTTATTTCTGTGGAATCTGGGAACAGATATTTCGGATCTCTTTGAAGACTATAGGGCCAAAGGAAATATCCTCCGATAACAAAGAGAAAGAAGCTTTCTGAGAAACTTCTTTGTGTTCTGTGAAATCATCTCACAGAGTTACAGCTTTCCCCTCAAAAGCCTTTCGCTAAGACAGTTCTTGTGGAATTGGCAAAGTGATATTTGGAAGCCCATAGAGGGCTATGGTGAAAAAGGAAATATCCTCAGATGAAATCTGGAAAGAAGCTTTCTGAGAAACTGCGTAGTGTTCTGTTAATTCATCTCACAGTGTTACATCTGTATTTCGTGGATGTCTTTGCTAGCCTTATTTCTGTGGAATCTGAGAACAGATATTTAGGATCCATTTGAAGACTATAGGGCCAAAGTAAATATCTTAGGATACCAAAGAGAAAGAAGGTTTCTGAGAAACTTCTTTGTGTTCCGTGAAATCATCTCACAGAGTTACAGCTTTCCCCTCAAGAAGCCTTTCGCTAAGAAAGTTCTTGTGGATTTGGCAAAGTGATATTAGGAAGCCCATAGAGGGCTATGGTGAAAAAGGAAATATGCTCAGATGAAATCTGGAAAGAAGCTTTCTGAGAAACTGCTATGTGATGTGTGATTTCCACTCACAGAGTTACATCTGTATTTCGTGGATCTCTTGGGTAGCCTTATTTCTGTGGAATCTGAGAACAGATATTTCGGATCCCTTTGAAGACTCTAGGGCCAAAGGAAATATCCTCCGATAACAAAGAGAAAGAAACTTTCTGAGAAACTTCTTTGTGTTCTGTGAAATCACCTCACAGAGTTACAGCTTTCCCCTCAAGAAGCCTTTCGCTAAGACAGTTCTTGTGGAATTGGCAAAGTGATATTTGGAAGCCCATAGAGGGCTGTGGTGAAAAAGGAAATATCCTCAGATGAAATCTGGAAAGAAGCTTTCTGAAAAACTGCTTAGTGTTCTGTTAATTCATCTCACAGCGTTACATCTATATTTCGTGGATCTCTTTGCTAGCCTTATTTCTGTTGGATCTGAGAACAGATATTTAGGATCCCTTTGAAGACTCTAGGGCCAAAGGAAATATCCTCCGATAACAAAGAGAAAGAAGCTTTCTGAGAAACTTCTTTGTGTTCTGTGAAATCATCTCACAGAGTTACAGCTTTCCCCTCAAGAAGCCTTTCGCTAAGACAGTTCTTGTGGAATTGGCAAAATGATATTTGGAAGCCCATAGAGGGCTACGGTGAAAAAGGAAATATCCTCAGATGAAATCTGGAAAGAAGCTTTCTGAGAAACTTCTAAGTGTTCTGTTAATTCATCTCACAGAGTTACATCTGTATTTCGTGGATCTCTTGGCTAGCCTTATTTCTGGGGAATCTGAGAACAGATATTTCGGATCCCTTTGAAGACTATAGGGCCAAAGGAAATATCCTCCGATAACAAAGAGAAAGAAGCTTTGTGAAAAACTTCTTTGTGTTCTATGAAATCATCTCACAGGGTTACAGCTTTCCCCTCAAGAAGCCTTTCGCTAAGACAGTTCTTGTGGAATTGGCAAAGTGATATTTGGAAGCCCATAGAGGGCTATGGTGAAAAAGGAAATATCCTCAGATGAAATCTGGATAGAAGCTTTCTGAGAAACTGCTTAGTGTTCTGTTAATTCATTTCACAGAGTTACATCTGTATTTCGTGGATCTCTTTGATAGCCTTATTTCTGTGGAATATGAGAACAGATATTTCGGATCCCTTTGAAGACTATAGGGCCAAAGGAAATATCTTCCGATAACAAAGAGAAAGAAGCTTTCTGAGAAACTTCTTTGTGTTCTGTGAAATCATCTCACAGAGTTTCAGCTTTCCCCTCAAGAAGCCTTTCGCTAAGACAGTTCTTGTGGAATTGGCAAAGTGATATTTGGAAGCCCTTAGAGGGCTCTGGTGAAAAAGGAAATATCCTCAGATGAAATCTGGAAAGAAGCTTTCTGAGAAACTGCTCTGTGATGTGTGATTTCCACTCACAGAGTTACATCTGTATTTCGTGGATCTCTTTGCTAGCCTTATTACTGTGAAATCTGAGAACAGATATTTAGAATCCCATTGAAGACTATAGGGCCAAAGGAAATATCCTCTGATAACTAAGAGAAAGAAGCTTTCGGAGAAACTTCTTTGTGTTCTGTGAAATCATCTCACAGAGTTACAGCTTTCCCCTAAAGAAGCCTTTCGCTAAGACAGTTCTTGTGGAATTGGCAAAGTGATATTTGGAAGCCCATAGAGGTCTATGGTGAAAAAGGAAATATCTACCGATGAAATCTGGAAAGACGCTTTCCGAGAAACTGCTTAGTGTTCTGTTAATTCATCTCACAGAGTTACATCTATATTTCGTGGATCTCTTTGCTAGCCTTATTTCTGTGGAATCTGAGAACAGATATTTCGGATCCCATTGAAGACTATAGGGCCAAAGGAAATATCCTCCGATAACAAAGAGAAAGAAGCTTTCTGAGAAACTTCTTTGTGTTCTATGAAATCTTCTCACAGAGTTACAGCTTTCCCCTCAAGAAGCCTTTCGCTAAGACAGTTCTTGTGGAATTGGCAAAGTGATATTTGGAAGCCCATAGAGGGCTATGGTGAAAAAGGAAATATCCTCAGATGAATTCTGGAAAGAAGCTTTCTGAGAAACTGCTTAGTGTTCTGTTAATTCATCTCACAGAGTTACATCTATATTTCGTGGATCTCTTTGCTAGCCTTATTTCTTTGGAATCTGAGAACAGATATTTCTGATCCCTTTGAAGACTATAGGGCCAAAGGATATATCCTCCGATAAGAAAGAGAAAGAAACTTTCTGAGAAACTTCTTTGTGTTCTATGAAATCATCTCACAGAGTTACAGCTTTCCCCTCAAGAAGCCTTTCACTAAGACAGTTGTTGTGGAAATAGCAAAGTGATATTTGGAAGCCCATAGAGGGCTAAGGTGAAAAAGGAAATATCCTCAGATGAAATCTCGAAAGAAGTTTTCTGAGAAACTGCTCTGTGATGTGTGACTTCCACTCACAGAGTTACATCTGTATTTCGTGGATCTCTTTGCTATCCTTATTTCTGTGGAATCTGAGAACAGATATTTAGAATCCCTTTGAAGACTATAGGGCCAAAGGAAATATCCTCCGATAACTAAGAGAAAGAAGCTTTCTGAGAAACTTCTTTGTATTCTGTGAAATCATCTCACAGAGTTACAGCTTTCCCCTCAAGAAGTCTTTCGCTAAAACAGTTCTTTTGGAATTGGCAAATTGATATTTGGAAGCCCATAGAGGGCTCTGGTGAAAAAGGAAATATCCTCAGATGAAATCTGGAAAGAAGCTTTCTGAGAAACTCCTCTTTGATGTGTGACTTCCACGCACAGAGTTACATCTGTATTTCGTGGATCTCTTTGCTAGCGTTATTTCTGTGGAATCTGAGAACAGATATTGAGCATCCCTTTGAAGACTATAGGGCCAAAGGAAATATCCTCCGATAACTAAGAGAAAGAAGCTTTCTGAGAAACTTCTTTGTGTTCTGTGAAATCATCTCACAGAGTTACAGCTTTCCCCTCAAGAAGCCTTTCGCTAAGACAGTTCTTGTGGAATTGGCAAAGTGATATTTGGAAGCCCATAGAGGGCTATGGTGAAAAAGGAAATATCCTCCGATGAAATCTGGAAAGAAGCTTTCTGAGAAACTGCTTAGTGTTCTGTTAATTCATCTCACAGAGTTACATCTATATTTCGTGGATCTCTTTTCTAGCCTTATTTCTGTGGAATCTGAGAACAGATATTTCGGATCCCTTTTAAGACTATAGGGCCAAAGGATATATCCTCCGATAAGAAAGAGAAAGAAACTTTCTGAGAAACTTCTTTGTGTTCTATGAAATCATCTCACAGAGTTACAGCTTTCCCCTCAAGAAGCCTTTCACTAAGACAGTTGTTGTGGAATTAGCAAAGTGATATTTGGAAGCCCATAGAGGGCTAAGGTGAAAAAGGAAATATACTCAGATGAAATCTCGAAAGAAGTTTTCTGAGAAACTGCTCTGTGATGTGTGACTTCCACTCACAGAGTTACATCTGTATTTCGTGGATCTCTTGGCTAGCCTTATTTCTGGGGAATCTGAGAACAGATATTTCGGATCCCTTTGAAGACTATAGGGCCAAAGGAAATATCCTCCGATAACTAAGAGAAAGAAGCTTTGTGAAAAACTTCTTTGTGTTCTATGAAATCATCTCACAGGGTTACAGCTTTCCCCTCAAGAAGCCTTTCGCTAAGACAGTTCTTGTGGAATTGGCAAAGTGATATTTGGAAGCCCATAGAGGGCTATGGTGAAAAAGGAAATATCCTCAGATGAAATCTGGATAGAAGCTTTCTGAGAAACTGCTTAGTGTTCTGTTAATTCATCTCACAGAGTTACATCTGTATTTCGTGGATCTCTTTGATAGCCTTATTTCTGTGGAATATGAGAACAGATATTTCGGATCCCTTTGATGACTATAGGGCCAAAGGAAATATCCTCCGATAACAAAGAGAAAGAAGCTTTCTGAGAAACTTCTTTGTGTTCTATGAAATCTTCTCACAGAGTTACAGCTTTCCCCTCAAGAAGCCTTTCGCTAAGACAGTTCTTGTGGAATTGGCAAAGTGATATTTGGAAGCCCATAGAGGGCTCTGGTGAAAAAGGAAATATCCTCAGATGAAATCTGGAAAGAAGCTTTCTGAGAAACTGCTTAGTGTTCTGTTAATTCATCTCACAGAGTTACATCTATATTTCGTGGATCTCTTTGCTAGCCTTATTTCTGTGGAATCTGAGAACAGATATTTCGGATCCCTTTGAAGACTATAGGGCCAAAGGATATATCCTCCGATAAGAAAGAGAAAGAAACTTTCTGAGAAACTTCTTTGTGTTCTATGAAATCATCTCACAGAGTTACAGGTTTCCCCTCAAGAAGCCTTTCACTAAGACAGTTATGTGGAATTAGCAAAGTGATATTTGGAAGCCCATAGAGGGCTCTGGTGAAAAAGGAAATATCCTCAGATGAAATCTGGAAAGAAGCTTTCTGAGAAACTGCTCTTTGATGTGTGACTTCCACTCACAGAGTTACATCTGAATTTCGTGGATCTCTTTGCTAGCGTTATTTCTGTGGAATCTGAGAACAGATACTTAGGATCCCTTTGAAGACTATAGGGCCAAAGGAAATATCCTCCGATAACTAAGAGAAAGAAGCTTTCTGAGAAACTTCTTTGTGTTCTGTGAAATCATCTCACAGAGTTACAGCTTTCCCTTCAAGAAGCCTTTCGCTAAGACAGTTCTTGTGGAATTGGCAAAGTGATATTTGGAAGCCCATAGAGGGCTAGGGTGAAAAAGGAAATATCCTCCGATGAAATATGGAAAGAAGCTTTCTGAGAAACTGCTTTGTGTTCTGTTAGTACATCTCACAGAGTTACATCTATATTTCGGGGATCTCTTTGCTAGCCTTATTTCTGTGGAATCTCGGAACAGATATTTCGGATCCCTTTGAAGACTATAGGGCCAAAGGAAATATCCTCCGATAACAAAGAGAAAGAAGCTTTCTGAGAAACTTCTTTGTGTTCTGTGAAATCATCTCACAGAGTTACAGCTTTCCCCTCAAAAGCCTTTCGCTAAGACAGTTCTTGTGGAATTGGCAAAGTGATATTTGGAAGCCCATAGAGGGCTATGGTGAAAATGGAAATATCCTCAGATGAAATCTGGAAAGAAGCTTTCTGAGAAACTGCTTAGTGTTCTGTTAATTCATCTCACAGTGTTACATCTGTATTTCGGGGATCTCTTTGCTAGCCTTATTTCTGTGGAATCTGAGAACAGATATTTCGGATCCAGTTGAAGACTATAGGGCCAAAGGAAATATCTTCCGATAACAAAGAGAAAGAAGGTTTCTGAGAAACTTCTTTGTGTTCCGTGAAATCATCTCACAGAGTTACAGCTTTCCCCTCAAGAAGCCTTTCGCTAAGACAGTTCTTGTGGAATTGGCAAAGTGATATTTGGAAGCCCATAGAGGGCTATGGTGAAAAAGGAAATATCCTCCGATAAAATCTGGAAAGAAGCTTTCTGAGAAACTGCTTAGGGTTCTGTTAATTCATCTCACAGAGTTACATCTGTATTTCGTGGATCTCTTTGCTAGCCTTATTTCTGTGGAATCTGAGAACAGATATTTCGGATCCCTTTGAAGACTATAGGGCCAAAGGAAATATCCTCCGATAACTAAGAGAAAGAAGCTTTCTGAGAAACTTCTTTGTGTTCTGTGAAATCATCTCACAGAGTTACAGCTTTCCCCTCAAGAAGCCTTTCGCTAAGACAGTTCTTGTGGAATTGGCAAAGTGATATTTGGAAGCCCATAGAGGGCTTTGGTGAAAAAGGAAATATCCTCCGATAAAATCTGGAAAGAAACTTTCTGAGAAACTGCTCTGTGATGTGTGACTTCCACTCACAGAGTTACATCTGCATTTCGTGGATCTCTTTGCTAGCTTTATTTCTGTGGAATCTGAGAACAGATATTTAGGATCCCTTTGAAGACTCTAGGGCCAAAGGAAATATCTTCCGATAACAAAGAGAAAGAAGCTTTCTGAGAAACTTCTTTGTGTTCTGTGAAATCACCTCACAGAGTTACAGCTTTCCCCTCAAGAAGCCTTTCGCTAAGACAGTTCTTGTGGAATTGGCAAAGTGATATTTGGAAGCCCACAGAGGGCTATGGTGAAAAAGGAAATATCCTCAGATGAAATCTGGAAAGAAGCTTTCTGAGAAACTGCTCTGTGATGTGTGACTTCCACTCACAGAGTTACATCTGTATTTCGTGGATCTCGTTGCTAGCCTTATTTCTGTGGAATCTGAGAACAGATATTTAGGATCCCTTTGAAGACTATAGGGCCAAAGGAAATATCCTCCGATAACAAAGAGAAAGAAGCTTTCTGAGAAACTTCTTTGTGTTCTGTGAAATGATCTCACAGAGATACAGCTTTCCCCTCAAGAAGCCTTTCGCTAAGACAGTTCTTGTGGAATTGGCAAAGTGATATTTGGAAGCCCATAAAGGGCTATGGTGAAAAAGGAAATATCCTCCGATGAAATCTGGAAAGAAGCTTTCTGAGAAACTGCTTAGTGTTCTGTTAATTCATCTCACAGAGTTACATCTGTATTTCGTGGATCTCTTTGATAGCCTTATTTCTGTGGAATATGAGAACAGATATTTCGGATCCCTTTGAGGACTATAGGGCCAAAGGAAATATCTTCCGATAACAAAGAGAAAGAAGCTTTCTGAGAAACTTCTTTGTGTTCTGTGAAATCATCTCACAGAGTTTCAGCTTTCCCCTCAAGAAGCCTTTCGCTAAGACAGTTCTTGTGGAATTGGCAAAGTGATATTTGGAAGCCCATAGAGGGCTCAGGTGAAAAAGGAAATATCCTCAGATGAAATCTGGAAAGAAGCTTTCTGAGAAACTGCTCTGTGATGTGTGACTTCCACTCACAGAGTTACATCTGTATTTCGTGGATCTCTTTGCTAGCCTTATTTCTGTGGAATCTGAGAACAGATATTTAGGATCCCTTTGAAGACTATAGGGCCAAAGGAAATATCCTCCGATAACTTAGAGAAAGAAGCTTTCTGAGAAACTTCTTTGTATTCTGTGAAATCATCTCACAGAGTTACAGCTTTCCCCTCAAGAAGTCTTTCGCTAAAACAGTTCTTGTGGAATTGGCAAATTGATATTTGGAAGCCCATAGAGGGCTCTGGTGAAAAAGGAAATATCCTCAGATGAAATCTGGAAAGAAGCTTTCTGAGAAACTGCTCTGTGATGTGTGATTTCCACTCACAGAGTTACATCTGTATTTCGTGGATCTCTTGGCTAGCCTTATTTCTGTGGAATCTGAGAACAGATATTTCGGATCCCTTTGAAGACTCTAGGGCCAAAGGAAATATCCTCCGATAACAAAGAGAAAGAAGCTTTCTGAGAAACTTCTTTGTGTTCTGTGAAATCACCTCACAGAGTTACAGCTTTCCCCTCAAGAAGCCTTTCGCTAAGACAGTTCTTGTGGAATTGGCAAAGTGATATTTGGAAGCCCATAGAGGGCTGTGGTGAAAAAGGAAATATCCTCAGATGAAATCTGGAAAGAAGCTTTCTGAAAAACTGCTTAGTGTTCTGTTAATTCCTCTCACAGAGTTACATCTATATTTCGTGGATCTCTTTGCTAGCCTTATTTCTGTTGGATCTGAGAACAGATATTTCGGATCCCTTTTAAGACTATAGGGCCAAAGGAAATATCCTCCGATAAGAAAGAGAAAGAAGCTTTCTGAGAAACTTCTTTGTGTTCTGTGAAATCATCTCACAGAGTTACAGCTTTCCCCTCAAGAAGCCTTTCGCTAAGACAGTTCTTGTGGAATTGGCAAAGTGATATTTGGAAGCCCATAGAGGGCTATGGTGAAAAAGGAAATATCCTCCGATGAAATCTGGAAAGAAGCTTTCTGAGAAACTGCTTAGTGTTCTGTTAATTCATCTCACAGAGTTACATCTATATTTCGTGGATCTCTTTGCTAGCCTTATTTCTGTGGAATCTGAGAACAGATATTTCGGATCCCTTTTAAGACTATAGGGCCAAAGGAAATATCCTCCGATAAGAAAGAGAAAGAAGCTTTCTGAGAAACTTCTTTGTGTTCTGTGAAATCACCTCACAGAGTTACAGCTTTCCCCTCAAGAAGCCTTTCGCTAAGACAGTTATTGTGGAATTTGCAAAGTGATATTTGGAAGCCCATAGAGGGCTATGGTGAAAAAGGAAATATCCTCAGATGAAATCTGGAAAGAAGCTTTCTGAGAAACTACTTAGTGTTCTCTTAGTTCATCTCACAGAGTTACATCTATATTTCGGGGATCTCTTTGCTAGCCTTATTTCTGTGGAATCTGGGAACAGATATTTCGGATCCCTTTGAAGACTATAGGGCCAAAGGAAATATCCTCCGATAACAAAGAGAAAGAAGCTTTCTGAGAAACTTCTTTGTGTTCTGTGAAATCATCTCACAGAGTTACAGCTTTCCCCTCAAAAGCCTTTCGCTAAGACAGTTCTTGTGGAATTGGCAAAGTGATACTTGGAAGCCCATAGAGGGCTATGGTGAAAAAGGAAATATCCTCAGATGAAATCTGGAAAGAAGCTTTCTGAGAAACTGCTTAGTGTTCTGTTAATTCATCTCACAGTGTTACATCTGTATTTCGTGGATCTCTTTGCTAGCCTTATTTCTGTGGAATCTGAGAACAGATATTTCGGATCCATTTGAAGACTATAGGGCCAAAGTAAATATCTTCCGATAACAAAGAGAAAGAAGCTTTCTGAGAAACTTCTTTGTGTTCCGTGAAATCATCTCACAGAGTTACAGCTTTCCCCTCAAGAAGCCTTTCGCTAAGAAAGTTCTTGTGGATTTGGCAAAGTGATATTAGGAAGCCCATAGAGGGCTATGGTGAAAAAGGAAATATGCTCAGATGAAATCTGGAAAGAAGCTTTCTGAGAAACTGCTCTGTGATGTGTGATTTCCACTCACAGAGTTACATCTGTATTTCGTGGATCTCTTGGCTAGCCTTATTTCTGTGGAATCTGAGAACAGATATTTCGGATCCCTTTGAAGACTCTAGGGCCAAAGGAAATATCCTCCGATAACAAAGAGAAAGAAGCTTTCTGAGAAACTTCTTTGTGTTCTGTGAAATCACCTCACAGAGTTACAGCTTTCCCCTCAAGAAGCCTTTCGCTAAGACAGTTCTTGTGGAATTGGCAAAGTGATATTTGGAAGCCCATAGAGGGCTATGGTGAAAAAGGAAATATCCTCAGATGAAATCTGGAAAGAAGCTTTCTGAAAAACTGCTTAGTGTTCTGTTAATTCATCTCACAGAGTTACATCTATAATTCGTGGATCTCTTTGCTAGCCTTATTTCTGTTGGATCTGAGAACAGATATTTCGGATCCCTTTGAAGACTATAGGGCCAAAGGAAATATCCTCCGATAACAAAGAGAAAGAAGCTTGGTGAGAAACTTCTTTGTGTTCTGTGAAATCATCTCACAGAGTTACAGCTTTCCCCTCGAGAAGCCTTTCGCTAAGACACTTCTTGTGGAATTGGCAAAATGATATTTGGAAGCCCATAGAGGGCTACGGTGAAAAAGGAAATATCCTCAGATGAAATCTGGAAAGAAGCTTTCTGAGAAACTGCTTAGTGTTCTGTTAATTCATCTCACAGTGTTACATCTGTATTTCGTGGATCTCTTTGCTAGCCTTATTTCTGTGGAATCTGAGAACAGATATTTCGGATCCATTTGAAGACTATAGGGCCAAAGGAAATATCTTCCGATAACAAAGAGAAAGAAGCTCTCTGAGAAACTTCTTTGTGTTCCGTGAAATCATCTCACAGAGTTACAGCTTTCCCCTCAAGAAGCCTTTCGCTAAGAAAGTTCTTGTGGATTTGGCAAAGTGATATTAGGAAGCCCATAGAGGGCTATGGTGAAAAAGGAAATATGCTCAGATGAAATCTGGAAAGAAGCTTTCTGAGAAACTGCTCTGTGATGTGTGATTTCCACTCACAGAGTTACATCTGTATTTCGTGGATCTCTTGGCTAGCCTTATTTCTGTGGAATCTGAGAACAGATATTTCGGATCCCTTTGAAGACTCTAGGGCCAAAGGAAATATCCTCCGATAACAAAGAGAAAGAAGCTTTCTGAGAAACTTCTTTGTGTTCTGTGAAATCACCTCACAGAGTTACAGCTTTCCCCTCAAGAAGCCTTTCGCTAAGACAGTTCTTGTGGAATTGGCAAAGTGATATTTGGAAGCCCATAGAGGGCTGTGGTGAAAAAGGAAATATCCTCAGATGAAATCTGGAAAGAAGCTTTCTGAAAAACTGCTTAGTGTTCTGTTAATTCCTCTCACAGAGTTACATCTATATTTCGTGGATCTCTTTGCTAGCCTTATTTCTGTTGGATCTGAGAACAGATATTTCGGATCCCTTTTAAGACTATAGGGCCAAAGGAAATATCCTCCGATAAGAAAGAGAAAGAAGCTTTCTGAGAAACTTCTTTGTGTTCTGTGAAATCATCTCACAGAGTTACAGCTTTCCCCTCAAGAAGCCTTTCGCTAAGACAGTTCTTGTGGAATTGGCAAAGTGATATTTGGAAGCCCATAGAGGGCTATGGTGAAAAAGGAAATATCCTCCGATGAAATCTGGAAAGAAGCTTTCTGAGAAACTGCTTAGTGTTCTGTTAATTCATCTCACAGAGTTACATCTATATTTCGTGGATCTCTTTGCTAGCCTTATTTCTGTGGAATCTGAGAACAGATATTTCGGATCCCTTTTAAGACTATAGGGCCAAAGGAAATATCCTCCGATAAGAAAGAGAAAGAAGCTTTCTGAGAAACTTCTTTGTGTTCTGTGAAATCACCTCACAGAGTTACAGCTTTCCCCTCAAGAAGCCTTTCGCTAAGACAGTTATTGTGGAATTTGCAAAGTGATATTTGGAAGCCCATAGAGGGCTATGGTGAAAAAGGAAATATCCTCAGATGAAATCTGGAAAGAAGCTTTCTGAGAAACTACTTAGTGTTCTCTTAGTTCATCTCACAGAGTTACATCTATATTTCGGGGATCTCTTTGCTAGCCTTATTTCTGTGGAATCTGGGAACAGATATTTCGGATCCCTTTGAAGACTATAGGGCCAAAGGAAATATCCTCCGATAACAAAGAGAAAGAAGCTTTCTGAGAAACTTCTTTGTGTTCTGTGAAATCATCTCACAGAGTTACAGCTTTCCCCTCAAAAGCCTTTCGCTAAGACAGTTCTTGTGGAATTGGCAAAGTGATACTTGGAAGCCCATAGAGGGCTATGGTGAAAAAGGAAATATCCTCAGATGAAATCTGGAAAGAAGCTTTCTGAGAAACTGCTTAGTGTTCTGTTAATTCATCTCACAGTGTTACATCTGTATTTCGTGGATCTCTTTGCTAGCCTTATTTCTGTGGAATCTGAGAACAGATATTTCGGATCCATTTGAAGACTATAGGGCCAAAGTAAATATCTTCCGATAACAAAGAGAAAGAAGCTTTCTGAGAAACTTCTTTGTGTTCCGTGAAATCATCTCACAGAGTTACAGCTTTCCCCTCAAGAAGCCTTTCGCTAAGAAAGTTCTTGTGGATTTGGCAAAGTGATATTAGGAAGCCCATAGAGGGCTATGGTGAAAAAGGAAATATGCTCAGATGAAATCTGGAAAGAAGCTTTCTGAGAAACTGCTCTGTGATGTGTGATTTCCACTCACAGAGTTACATCTGTATTTCGTGGATCTCTTGGCTAGCCTTATTTCTGTGGAATCTGAGAACAGATATTTCGGATCCCTTTGAAGACTCTAGGGCCAAAGGAAATATCCTCCGATAACAAAGAGAAAGAAGCTTTCTGAGAAACTTCTTTGTGTTCTGTGAAATCACCTCACAGAGTTACAGCTTTCCCCTCAAGAAGCCTTTCGCTAAGACAGTTCTTGTGGAATTGGCAAAGTGATATTTGGAAGCCCATAGAGGGCTATGGTGAAAAAGGAAATATCCTCAGATGAAATCTGGAAAGAAGCTTTCTGAAAAACTGCTTAGTGTTCTGTTAATTCATCTCACAGAGTTACATCTATAATTCGTGGATCTCTTTGCTAGCCTTATTTCTGTTGGATCTGAGAACAGATATTTCGGATCCCTTTGAAGACTATAGGGCCAAAGGAAATATCCTCCGATAACAAAGAGAAAGAAGCTTGGTGAGAAACTTCTTTGTGTTCTGTGAAATCATCTCACAGAGTTACAGCTTTCCCCTCGAGAAGCCTTTCGCTAAGACACTTCTTGTGGAATTGGCAAAATGATATTTGGAAGCCCATAGAGGGCTACGGTGAAAAAGGAAATATCCTCAGATGAAATCTGGAAAGAAGCTTTCTGAGAAACTGCTTAGTGTTCTGTTAATTCATCTCACAGTGTTACATCTGTATTTCGTGGATCTCTTTGCTAGCCTTATTTCTGTGGAATCTGAGAACAGATATTTCGGATCCATTTGAAGACTATAGGGCCAAAGGAAATATCTTCCGATAACAAAGAGAAAGAAGCTCTCTGAGAAACTTCTTTGTGTTCCGTGAAATCATCTCACAGAGTTACAGCTTTCCCCTCAAGAAGCCTTTCGCTAAGAAAGTTCTTGTGGATTTGGCAAAGTGATATTAGGAAGCCCATAGAGGGCTATGGTGAAAAAGGAAATATGCTCAGATGAAATCTGGAAAGAAGCTTTCTGAGAAACTGCTCTGTGATGTGTGATTTCCACTCACAGAGTTACATCTGTATTTCGTGGATCTCTTGGCTAGCCTTATTTCTGTGGAATCTGAGAACAGATATTTCGGATCCCTTTGAAGACTCTAGGGCCAAAGGAAATATCCTCCGATAACAAAGAGAAAGAAGCTTTCTGAGAAACTTCTTTGTGTTCTGTGAAATCACCTCACAGAGTTACAGCTTTCCCCTCAAGAAGCCTTTCGCTAAGACAGTTCTTGTGGAATTGGCAAAGTGATATTTGGAAGCCCATAGAGGGCTATGGTGAAAAAGGAAATATCCTCAGATGAAATCTGGAAAGAAGCTTTCTGAAAAACTGCTTAGTGTTCTGTTAATTCATCTCACAGAGTTACATCTATATTTCGTGGATCTCTTTGCTAGCCTTATTTCTGTTGGATCTGAGAAAAGATATTTCGGATCCCTTTGAAGACTATAGGGCCAAAGGAAATATCCTCCGATAACAAAGAGAAAGAAGCTTTGTGAGAAACTTCTTTGTGTTCTGTGAAATCATCTCACAGAGTTACAGCTTTCCCCCCGAGAAGCCTTTTGCTAAGACACTTCTTGTGGAATTGGCAAAATGATATTTGGAAGCCCATAGAGGGCTCTGGTGAAAAAGGAAATATCCTCAGATGAAATCTGGAAAGAAGCTTTCTGAGAAACTGCTTAGTGTTCTGTTAATTCATCTCACAGAGTTACATCTATATTTCGTGGATCTCTTTGCTAGCCTTATTTCTGTGGAATCTGAGAACAGATATTTCGGATCCCTTTGAAGACTATAGGGCCAAAGGATATATCCTCCGATAAGAAAGAGAAAGAAACTTTCTGAGAAACTTCTTTGTGTTCTATGAAATCATCTCACAGAGTTACAGCTTTCCCCTCAAGAAGCCTTTCACTAAGACAGTTGTTGTGGAATTAGCAAAGTGATATTTGGAAGCCCATAGAGGGCTAAGGTGAAAAAGGAAATATCCTCAGATGAAATCTCGAAAGAAGTTTTCTGAGAAACTGCTCTGTGATGCGTGACTTCCACTCACAGAGTTACATCTGTATTTCGTGGATCTCTTTGCTAGCCTTATTTCTGTGGAATCTGAGAACAGATATTTAGGATCCCTTTGAAGACTATAGGCCCAAAGGAAATATCCTCCGATAACTAAGAGAAAGAAGCTTTCTGAGAAACTTCTTTGTATTCTTTGAAATCATCTCACAGAGTTACAGCTTTCCCCTCAAGAAGTCTTTCGCTAAGACAGTTCTTGTGGAATTGGCAAATTGATATTTGGAAGCCCATAGAGGGCTCTGGTGAAAAAGGAAATATCCTCAGATGAAATCTGGAAAGAAGCTTTCTGAGAAACTGCTCTTTGATGTGTGACTTCCACTCACAGAGTTACTTCTGTATTTCGTGGATCTCTTTGCTAGCGTTATTTCTGTGGAATCTGAGAAATGATATTTAGGATCCCTTTGAAGACTATAGGGCCAAAGGAAATATCCTCCGATAACTAAGAGAAAGAAGCTTTCTGAGAAACTTCTTTGTGTTCTGTGAAATCATCTCACAGAGTTACAGCTTTCCCCTCAAGAAGCCTTTCGCTAAGACAGTTCTTGTGGAATTGGCAAACTGATATTTGGAAGCCCATAGAGGGCTATGGTGAAAAAGGAAATATCCTCAGATGAAATCTGGAAAGAAGCTTTCTGAGAAACTGCTTAGTGTTCTGTTAATTCATCTCACAGAGTTACATCTATATTTCGTGGATCTCTTTGCTAGCCTTATTTCTGTTGGATCTGAGAACAGATATTTCGGATCCCTTTGAAGACTATAGGGCCAAAGGAAATATCCTCCGATAACAAAGAGAAAGAAGCTTTCTGAGAAACTTCTTTGTGTTCTGTGAAATCATCTCACAGAGTTACAGCTTTCCCCTCAAGAAATCTTTCGCTAAGACACTTCTTGTGGAATTGGCAAAATGATATTTGGAAGCCCATAGAGGGCTACGGTGAAAAAGGAAATATCCTCAGATGAAATCTGGAAAGAAGCTTTCTGAGAAACTTCTTAGTGTTCTGTTAATTCATCTCACAGAGTTACATCTGTATTTCGTGGATCTCTTGGCTAGCCTTATTTCTGGGGAATCTGAGAACAGATATTTCGGATCCCTTTGAAGACTATAGGGCCAAAGGAAATATCCTCCGATAACTAAGAGAAAGAAGCTTTGTGAAAAACTTCTTTGTGTTCTATGTAATCATCTCACAGGGTTACAGCTTTCCCCTCAAGAAGCCTTTCGCTAAGACAGTTCTTGTGGAATTGGCAAAGTGATATTTGGAAGCCCATAGAGGGCTATGGTGAAAAAGGAAATATCCTCAGATGAAATCTGGATAGAAGCTTTCTGAGAAACTGCTTAGTGTTCTGTTAATTCATCTCACAGAGTTACATCTGTATTTCGTGGATCTCTTTGATAGCCTTATTTCTGTGGAATATGAGAACAGATATTTCGGATCCCTTTGAAGACTATAGGGCCAAAGTAAATATCTTCCGATAACAAAGAGAAAGAAGCTTTCTGAGAAACTTCTAGTGTTCCGTGAAATCATCTCACAGAGTTACAGCTTTCCCCTCAAGAAGCCTTTCGCTAAGAAAGTTCTTGTGGATTTGGCAAAGTGATATTAGGAAGCCCATAGAGGGCTACGGTGAAAAAGGAAATATGCTCAGATGAAATCTGGAAAGAAGCTTTCTGAGAAACTGCTTAGTGTTCTGTTAATTCATCTCACAGAGTTACATCTGTATTTCGTGGATCTCTTGGCTAGCCTTATTTCTGTGGAATGAGAACAGATATTTCGGATCCCTTTGAAGACTCTAGGGCCAAAGGAAATATCCTCCGATAACAAAGAGAAAGAAGCTTTCTGAGAAACTTCTTTGTGTTCTGTGAAATCACCTCACAGAGTTACAGCTTTCCCCTCAAGAAGCCTTTCGCTAAGACAGTTCTTGTGGAATTGGCAAAGTGATATTTGGAAGCCCATAGAGGGCTGTGGTGAAAAAGGAAATATCCTCAGATGAAATCTGGAAAGAAGCTTTCTGAAAAACTGCTTAGTGTTCTGTTAATTCATCTCACAGAGTTACATCTATATTTCGTGGATCTCTTTGCTAGCCTTATTTCTGTTGGATCTGAGAACAGATATTTAGGATCACTTTGAAGACTATAGGGCCAAAGGAAATATCCTCCGATAACAAAGAGAAAGAAGCTTTCTGAGAAACTTCTTTGTGTTCTGTGAAATCATCTCACAGAGTTACAGCTTTCCCCTCAAGAAGCCTTTCGCTAAGACAGTTCTTGTGGAATTGGCAAAATGATATTTGGAAGCCCTTAGAGGGCTACGGTGAAAAAGGAAATATCCTCAGATGAAATCTGGAAAGAAGCTTTCTGAGAAACTTCTTAGTGTTCTGTTAATTCATCTCACAGAGTTACATCTGTATTTCGTGGATCTCTCGGCTAGCCTTATTTCTGGGGAGTCTGAGAACAGATATTTCGGATCCCTTTGAAGACGATAGGGCCAAAGGAAATATCCTCCGATAACAAAGAGAAAGAAGCTTTGTGAAAAACTTCTTTGTGTTCTATGAAATCATCTCACAGGGTTACAGCTTTCCCCTCAAGAAGCCTTTCGCTAAGACAGTTCTTGTGGAATTGGCAAAGTGATATTTGGAAGCCCATAGAGGGCTATGGTGAAAAAGGAAATATTCTCAGATGAAATCTGGATAGAAGCTTTCTGAGAAACTGCTTAGTGTTCTGTTAATTCATCTCACAGAGTTACATCTATATTTCGTGGATCTCTTTGCTAGCCTTATTTCTGTGGAATCTGAGAACAGATGTTTCGGATCCCTTTTAAGACTATAGGGCCAAAGGAAATATCCTCCGATAAGAAAGAGAAAGAAGCTTTCTGAGAAACTTCTTTGTGTTCTGTGAAATCACCTCACAGAGTTACAGCTTTCCCCTCAAGAAGACTTTCGCTAAGACAGTTCTTGTGGAATTGGCAAAGTGATATTTGGAAGCCCATAGAGGGCTATGGTGAAAAAGGAAATATCCTCAGATGAAATCTGGAAAGAAGCTTTCTGAGAAACTGCTTAGTGTTCTGTTAGTTCATCTCACAGAGTTACATCTATATTTCGGGGATCTCTTTGCTAGCCTTATTTCTGTGGAATCTGGGAACAGATATTTCGGATCCCTTTGAAGACTATAGGGCCAAAGGAAATATCCTCCGATAACAAAGAGAAAGAAGATTTCTGAGAAACTTCTTTGTGTTCTGTGAAATCATCTCACAGAGTTACAGCTTTCCCCTCAAAAGCCTTTCGCTAAGACAGTTCTTGTGGAATTGGCAAAGTGATACTTGGAAGCCCATAGAGGGCTATGGTGAAAAAGGAAATATCCTCAGATGAAATCTGGAAAGAAGCTTTCTGAGAAACTGCTTAGTGTTCTGTTAATTCATCTCACAGTGTTACATCTGTATTTCGTGGATCTCTTTGCTAGCCTTATTTCTGTGGAATCTGAGAACAGATATTTCGGATCCATTTGAAGACTATAGGGCCAAAGTAAATATCTTCCGATAACAAAGAGAAAGAAGCTTTCTGAGAAACTTCTTTGTGTTCTGTGAAATCATCTCACAGAGTTACAGCTTTCCCCTCAAGAAGCCTTTCGCTAAGAAAGTTCTTGTGGATTTGGCAAAGTGATATTAGGAAGCCCATAGAGGGCTACGGTGAAAAAGGAAATATGCTCAGATGAAATCTGGAAAGAAGCTTTCTGAGAAACTGCTCTGTGATGTTTGATTTCCACTCACAGAGTTACATCTGTATTTCGTGGATCTCTTGGCTAGCCTTATTTCTGTGGAATCTGAGAACAGATATTTCGGATCCCTTTGAAGACTCTAGGGCCAAAGGAAATATCCTCCGATAACAAAGAGAAAGAAGCTTTCTGAGAAACTTCTTTGTGTTCTGTGAAATCACCTCACAGAGTTACAGCTTTCCCCTCAAGAAGCCTTTCGCTAAGACAGTTCTTGTGGAATTGGCAAAGTGATATTTGGAAGCCCATAGAGGGCTATGGTGAAAAAGGAAATATCCTCAGATGAAATCTGGAAAGAAGCTTTCTGAAAAACTGCTTAGTGTTCTGTTAATTCATCTCACAGAGTTACATCTATATTTCGTGGATCTCTTTGCTAGCCTTATTTCTGTTGGATCTGAGAACAGATATTTCGGATCCCTTTGAAAACTATAGGGCCAAAGGAAATATCCTCCGATAACAAAGAGAAAGAAGCTTTGTGAGAAACTTCTTTGTGTTCTGTGAAATCATCTCACAGAGTTACAGCTTTCCCCTCGAGAAGCCTTTCGCTAAGACACTTCTTGTGGAATTGGCAAAATGATATTTGGAAGCCCACAGAGGGCTACGGTGAAAAAGGAAATATCCTCAGATGAAATCTGGAAAGAAGCTTTCTGAGAAACTGCTTAGTGTTCTGTTAATTCATCTCACAGTGTTACATCTGTATTTCGTGGATCTCTTTGCTAGCCTTATTTCTGTGGAATCTGAGAACAGATATTTCGGATCCATTTGAAGACTATAGGGCCAAAGTAAATATCTTCCGATAACAAAGAGAAAGAAGCTTTCTGAGAAACTTCTTTGTGTTCCGTGAAATCATCTCACAGAGTTACAGCTTTCCCCTCAAGAAGCCTTTCGCTAAGCAAGTTCTTGTGGATTTGGCAAAGTGATATTAGGAAGCCCATAGAGGGCTATGGTGAAAAAGGAAATATGCTCCGATGAAATCTGGAAAGAAGCTTTCTGAGAAACTGCTCTGTGATGTTTGATTTCCACTCACAGAGTTACATCTGTATTTCGTGGATCTCTTGGCTAGCCTTATTTCTGTGGAATCTGAGAACAGATATTTCGGATCCCTTTGAAGACTCTAGGGCCAAAGGAAATATCCTCCGATAAAAAAGAGAAAGAAGCTTTCTGAGAAACTTCTTTGTGTTCTGTGAAATCACCTCACAGAGTTACAGCTTTCCCCTCAAGAAGCCTTTCGCTAAGACAGTTCTTGTGGAATTGGCAAACTGATATTTGGAAGCCCATAGAGGGCTATGGTGAAAAAGGAAATATCCTCAGATGAAATCTGGAAAGAAGCTTTCTGAAAAACTGCTTAGTGTTCTGTTAATTCATCTCACAGAGTTACATCTATATTTCGTGGATCTCTTTGCTAGCCTTATTTCTGTTGGATCTGAGAACAGATATTTCGGATCCCTTTGAAGACTATAGGGCCAAAGGAAATATCCTCCGATAACAAAGAGAAAGAAGCTTTGTGAGAAACTTCTTTGTGTTCTGTGAAATCATCTCACAGAGTTACAGCTTTCCCCTCGAGAAGCCTTTCGCTAAGACACTTCTTGTGGAATTGGCAAAATGATATTTGGAAGCCCATAGAGGGCTACGGTGAAAAAGGAAATATACTCAGATGAAATCTGGAAAGAAGCTTTCTGAGAAACTTCTTAGTGTTCTGTTAATTCATCTCACAGAGTTACATCTGTATTTCGTGGATCTCTTGGCTAGCCTTATTTCTGGGGAATCTGAGAACAGATATTTCGGATCCCTTTGAAGACTATAGGGCCAAAGGAAATATCCTCCGATAACTAAGAGAAAGAAGCTTTGTGAAAAACTTCTTTGTGTTCTATGAAATCATCTCACAGGGTTACAGCTTTCCCCTCAAGAAGCCTTTCGCTAAGACAGTTCTCGTGGAATTGGCAAAGTGATATTTGGAAGCCCATAGAGGGCTATGGTGAAAAAGGAAATATCCTCAGATGAAATCTGGATAGAAGCTTTCTGAGAAACTGCTTAGTGTTCTGTTAATTCATCTCACAGAGTTACATCTGTATTTCGTGGATCTCTTTGATAGCCTTATTTCTGTGGAATATGAGAACAGATATTTCGGATCCCTTTGAAGACTATAGGGCCAAAGGAAATATCTTCCGATAACAAAGAGAAAGAAGCTTTCAGAGAAACTTCTTTGTGTTCTGTGAAATCATCTCACAGAGTTTCAGCTTTCCCCTCAAGAAGCCTTTCGCTAAGACAGTTCTTGTGGAATTGGCAAAGTGATATTTGGAAGCCCATAGAGGGCTCTGGTGAAAAAGGAAATATCCTCAGATGAAATCTGGAAAGAAGCTTTCTGAGAAACTGCTTAGTGTTCTGTTAATTCATCTCACAGAGTTACATCTATATTTCGTGGATCTCTTTGCTAGCCTTATTTCTGTGGAATCTGAGAACAGATATTTCGGATCCCTTTGAAGACTATAGGGCCAAAGGATATATCCTCCGATAAGAAAGAGAAAGAAACTTTCTGAGAAACTTCTTTGTGTTCTATGAAATCATCTCACAGAGTTACAGCTTTCCCCTCAAGAAGCCTTTCACTAAGACAGTTGTTGTGGAATTAGCAAAGTGATATTTGGAAGCCCATAGAGGGCTAAGGTGAAAAAGGAAATATCCTCAGATGAAATCTCGAAAGAAGTTTTCTGAGAAACTGCTCTGTGATGCGTGACTTCCACTCACAGAGTTACATCTGTATTTCGTGGATCTCTTTGCTAGCCTTATTTCTGTGGAATCTGAGAACAGATATTTAGGATCCCTTTGAAGACTATAGGCCCAAAGGAAATATCCTCCGATAACTAAGAGAAAGAAGCTTTCTGAGAAACTTCTTTGTATTCTTTGAAATCATCTCACAGAGTTACAGCTTTCCCCTCAAGAAGTCTTTCGCTAAGACAGTTCTTGTGGAATTGGCAAATTGATATTTGGAAGCCCATAGAGGGGTCTGGTGAAAAAGGAAATATCCTCAGATGAAATCTGGAAAGAAGCTTTCTGAGAAACTGCTCTTTGATGTGTGACTTCCACTCACAGAGTTACTTCTGTATTTCGTGGATCTCTTTGCTAGCGTTATTTCTGTGGAATCTGAGAAATGATATTTAGGATCCCTTTGAAGACTATAGGGCCAAAGGAAATATCCTCCGATAACTAAGAGAAAGAAGCTTTCTGAGAAACTTCTTTGTGTTCTGTGAAATCATCTCACAGAGTTACAGCTTTCCCCTCAAGAAGCCTTTCGCTAAGACAGTTCTTGTGGAATTGGCAAACTGATATTTGGAAGCCCATAGAGGGCTATGGTGAAAAAGGAAATATCCTCAGATGAAATCTGGAAAGAAGCTTTCTGAGAAACTGCTTAGTGTTCTGTTAATTCATCTCACAGAGTTACATCTATATTTCGTGGATCTCTTTGCTAGCCTTATTTCTGTTGGATCTGAGAACAGATATTTCGGATCCCTTTGAAGACTATAGGGCCAAAGGAAATATCCTCCGATAACAAAGAGAAAGAAGCTTTCTGAGAAACTTCTTTGTGTTCTGTGAAATCATCTCACAGAGTTACAGCTTTCCCCTCAAGAAATCTTTCGCTAAGACACTTCTTGTGGAATTGGCAAAATGATATTTGGAAGCCCATAGAGGGCTACGGTGAAAAAGGAAATATCCTCAGATGAAATCTGGAAAGAAGCTTTCTGAGAAACTTCTTAGTGTTCTGTTAGTTCATCTCTCAGAGTTACATCTGTATTTCGTGGATCTCTTGGCTAGCCTTATTTCTGGGGAATCTGAGAACAGATATTTCGGATCCCTTTGAAGACTATAGGGCCAAAGGAAATATCCTCCGATAACTAAGAGAAAGAAGCTTTGTGAAAAACTTCTTTGTGTTCTATGAAATCATCTCACAGGGTTACAGCTTTCCCCTCAAGAAGCCTTTCGCTAAGACAGTTCTTGTGGAATTTGCAAAGTGATATTTGGAAGCCCATAGAGGGCTATGGTGAAAAAGGAAATATCCTCAGATGAAATCTGGATAGAAGCTTTCTGAGAAACTGCTTAGTGTTCTGTTAATTCATCTCACAGAGTTACATCTGTATTTCGTGGATCTCTTTGATAGCCTTATTTCTGTGGAATATGAGAACAGATATTTCGGATCCCTTTGAAGACTATAGGGCCAAAGTAAATATCTTCCGATAACAAAGAGAAAGAAGCTTTCTGAGAAACTTCTAGTGTTCCGTGAAATCATCTCACAGAGTTACAGCTTTCCCCTCAAGAAGCCTTTCGCTAAGAAAGTTCTTGTGGATTTGGCAAAGTGATATTAGGAAGCCCATAGAGGGCTACGGTGAAAAAGGAAATATGCTCAGATGAAATCTGGAAAGAAGCTTTCTGAGAAACTGCTTAGTGTTCTGTTAATTCATCTCACAGAGTTACATCTGTATTTCGTGGATCTCTTGGCTAGCCTTATTTCTGTGGAATGAGAACAGATATTTCGGATCCCTTTGAAGACTCTAGGGCCAAAGGAAATATCCTCCGATAACAAAGAGAAAGAAGCTTTCTGAGAAACTTCTTTGTGTTCTGTGAAATCACCTCACAGAGTTACAGCTTTCCCCTCAAGAAGCCTTTCGCTAAGACAGTTCTTGTGGAATTGGCAAAGTGATATTTGGAAGCCCATAGAGGGCTGTGGTGAAAAAGGAAATATCCTCAGATGAAATCTGGAAAGAAGCTTTCTGAAAAACTGCTTAGTGTTCTGTTAATTCATCTCACAGAGTTACATCTATATTTCGTGGATCTCTTTGCTAGCCTTATTTCTGTTGGATCTGAGAACAGATATTTAGGATCACTTTGAAGACTATAGGGCCAAAGGAAATATCCTCCGATAACAAAGAGAAAGAAGCTTTCTGAGAAACTTCTTTGTGTTCTGTGAAATCATCTCACAGAGTTACAGCTTTCCCCTCAAGAAGCCTTTCGCTAAGACAGTTCTTGTGGAATTGGCAAATTGATATTTGGAAGCCCTTAGAGGGCTACGGTGAAAAAGGAAATATCCTCAGATGAAATCTGGAAAGAAGCTTTCTGAGAAACTTCTTAGTGTTCTGTTAATTCATCTCACAGAGTTACATCTGTATTTCGTGGATCTCTCGGCTAGCCTTATTTCTGGGGAATCTGAGAACAGATATTTCGGATCCCTTTGAAGACGATAGGGCCAAAGGAAATATCCTCCGATAACAAAGAGAAAGAAGCTTTGTGAAAAACTTCTTTGTGTTCTATGAAATCATCTCACAGGGTTACAGCTTTCCCCTCAAGAAGCCTTTCGCTAAGACAGTTCTTGTGGAATTGGCAAAGTGATATTTGGAAGCCCATAGAGGGCTATGGTGAAAAAGGAAATATTCTCAGATGAAATCTGGATAGAAGCTTTCTGAGAAACTGCTTAGTGTTCTGTTAATTCATCTCACAGAGTTACATCTATATTTCGTGGATCTCTTTGCTAGCCTTATTTCTGTGGAATCTGAGAACAGATGTTTCGGATCCCTTTTAAGACTATAGGGCCAAAGGAAATATCCTCCGATAAGAAAGAGAAAGAAGCTTTCTGAGAAACTTCTTTGTGTTCTGTGAAATCACCTCACAGGGTTACAGCTTTCCCCTCAAGAAGACTTTCGCTAAGACAGTTCTTGTGGAATTGGCAAAGTGATATTTGGAAGCCCATAGAGGGCTATGGTGAAAAAGGAAATATCCTCAGATGAAATCTGGAAAGAAGCTTTCTGAGAAACTGCTTAGTGTTCTGTTAGTTCATCTCACAGAGTTACATCTATATTTCGGGGATCTCTTTGCTAGCCTTATTTCTGTGGAATCTGGGAACAGATATTTCGGATCCCTTTGAAGACTATAGGGCCAAAGGAAATATCCTCCGATAACAAAGAGAAAGAAGATTTCTGAGAAACTTCTTTGTGTTCTGTGAAATCATCTCACAGAGTTACAGCTTTCCCCTCAAAAGCCTTTCGCTAAGACAGTTCTTGTGGAATTGGCAAAGTGATACTTGGAAGCCCATAGAGGGCTATGGTGAAAAAGGAAATATCCTCAGATGAAATCTGGAAAGAAGCTTTCTGAGAAACTGCTTAGTGTTCTGTTAATTCATCTCACAGTGTTACATCTGTATTTCGTGGATCTCTTTGCTAGCCTTATTTCTGTGGAATCTGAGAACAGATATTTCGGATCCATTTGAAGACTATAGGGCCAAAGTAAATATCTTCCGATAACAAAGAGAAAGAAGCTTTCTGAGAAACTTCTTTGTGTTCTGTGAAATCATCTCACAGAGTTACAGCTTTCCCCTCAAGAAGCCTTTCGCTAAGAAAGTTCTTGTGGATTTGGCAAAGTGATATTAGGAAGCCCATAGAGGGCTACGGTGAAAAAGGAAATATGCTCAGATGAAATCTGGAAAGAAGCTTTCTGAGAAACTGCTCTGTGATGTTTGATTTCCACTCACAGAGTTACATCTGTATTTCGTGGATCTCTTGGCTAGCCTTATTTCTGTGGAATCTGAGAACAGATATTTCGGATCCCTTTGAAGACTCTAGGGCCAAAGGAAATATCCTCCGATAACAAAGAGAAAGAAGCTTTCTGAGAAATTTCTTTGTGTTCTGTGAAATCACCTCACAGAGTTACAGCTTTCCCCTCAAGAAGCCTTTCGCTAAGACAGTTCTTGTGGAATTGGCAAAGTGATATTTGGAAGCCCATAGAGGGCTATGGTGAAAAAGGAAATATCCTCAGATGAAATCTGGAAAGAAGCTTTCTGAAAAACTGCTTAGTGTTCTGTTAATTCATCTCACAGAGTTACATCTATATTTCGTGGATCTCTTTGCTAGCCTTATTTCTGTTGGATCTGAGAACAGATATTTCGGATCCCTTTGAAAACTATAGGGCCAAAGGAAATATCCTCCGATAACAAAGAGAAAGAAGCTTTGTGAGAAACTTCTTTGTGTTCTGTGAAATCATCTCACAGAGTTACAGCTTTCCCCTCGAGAAGCCTTTCGCTAAGACACTTCTTGTGGAATTGGCAAAATGATATTTGGAAGCCCACAGAGGGCTACGGTGAAAAAGGAAATATCCTCAGATGAAATCTGGAAAGAAGCTTTCTGAGAAACTGCTTAGTGTTCTGTTAATTCATCTCACAGTGTTACATCTGTATTTCGTGGATCTCTTTGCTAGCCTTATTTCTGTGGAATCTGAGAACAGATATTTCGGATCCATTTGAAGACTATAGGGCCAAAGTAAATATCTTCCGATAACAAAGAGAAAGAAGCTTTCTGAGAAACTTCTTTGTGTTCCGTGAAATCATCTCACAGAGTTACAGCTTTCCCCTCAAGAAGCCTTTCGCTAAGAAAGTTCTTGTGGATTTGGCAAAGTGATATTAGGAAGCCCATAGAGGGCTATGGTGAAAAAGGAAATATGCTCCGATGAAATCTGGAAAGAAGCTTTCTGAGAAACTGCTCTGTGATGTTTGATTTCCACTCACAGAGTTACATCTGTATTTCGTGGATCTCTTGGCTAGCCTTATTTCTGTGGAATCTGAGAACAGATATTTCGGATCCCTTTGAAGACTCTAGGGCCAAAGGAAATATCCTCCGATAAAAAAGAGAAAGAAGCTTTCTGAGAAACTTCTTTGTGTTCTGTGAAATCACCTCACAGAGTTACAGCTTTCCCCTCAAGAAGCCTTTCGCTAAGACAGTTCTTGTGGAATTGGCAAACTGATATTTGGAAGCCCATAGAGGGCTATGGTGAAAAAGGAAATATCCTCAGATGAAATCTGGAAAGAAGCTTTCTGAAAAACTGCTTAGTGTTCTGTTAATTCATCTCACAGAGTTACATCTATATTTCGTGGATCTCTTTGCTAGCCTTATTTCTGTTGGATCTGAGAACAGATATTTCGGATCCCTTTGAAGACTATAGGGCCAAAGGAAATATCCTCCGATAACAAAGAGAAAGAAGCTTTGTGAGAAACTTCTTTGTGTTCTGTGAAATCATCTCACAGAGTTACAGCTTTCCCCTCGAGAAGCCTTTCGCTAAGACACTTCTTGTGGAATTGGCAAAATGATATTTGGAAGCCCATAGAGGGCTACGGTGAAAAAGGAAATATACTCAGATGAAATCTGGAAAGAAGCTTTCTGAGAAACTTCTTAGTGTTCTGTTAATTCATCTCACAGAGTTACATCTGTATTTCGTGGATCTCTTGGCTAGCCTTATTTCTGGGGAATCTGAGAACAGATATTTCGGATCCCTTTGAAGACTATAGGGCCAAAGGAAATATCCTCCGATAACTAAGAGAAAGAAGCTTTGTGAAAAACTTCTTTGTGTTCTATGAAATCATCTCAAAGGGTTACAGCTTTCCCCTCAAGAAGCCTTTCGCTAAGACAGTTCTCGTGGAATTGGCAAAGTGATATTTGGAAGCCCATAGAGGGCTATGGTGAAAAAGGAAATATCCTCAGATGAAATCTGGATAGAAGCTTTCTGAGAAACTGCTTAGTGTTCTGTTAATTCATCTCACAGAGTTACATCTGTATTTCGTGGATCTCTTTGATAGCCTTATTTCTGTGGAATATGAGAACAGATATTTCGGATCCCTTTGAAGACTATAGGGCCAAAGGAAATATCTTCCGATAACAAAGAGAAAGAAGCTTTCAGAGAAACTTCTTTGTGTTCTGTGAAATCATCTCACAGAGTTTCAGCTTTCCCCTCAAGAAGCCTTTCGCTAAGACAGTTCTTGTGGAATTGGCAAAGTGATATTTGGAAGCCCATAGAGGGCTCTGGTGAAAAAGGAAATATCCTCAGATGAAATCTGGAAAGAAGCTTTCTGAGAAACTGCTTAGTGTTCTGTTAATTCATCTCACAGAGTTACATCTATATTTCGTGGATCTCTTTGCTAGCCTTATTTCTGTGGAATCTGAGAACAGATATTTCGGATCCCTTTGAAGACTATAGGGCCAAAGGATATATCCTCCGATAAGAAAGAGAAAGAAACTTTCTGAGAAACTTCTTTGTGTTCTATGAAATCATCTCACAGAGTTACAGCTTTCCCCTCAAGAAGCCTTTCACTAAGACAGTTGTTGTGGAATTAGCAAAGTGATATTTGGAAGCCCATAGAGGGCTAAGGTGAAAAAGGAAATATCCTCAGATGAAATCTCGAAAGAAGTTTTCTGAGAAACTGCTCTGTGATGCGTGACTTCCACTCACAGAGTTACATCTGTATTTCGTGGATCTCTTTGCTAGCCTTATTTCTGTGGAATCTGAGAACAGATATTTAGGATCCCTTTGAAGACTATAGGCCCAAAGGAAATATCCTCCGATAACTAAGAGAAAGAAGCTTTCTGAGAAACTTCTTTGTATTCTGTGAAATCATCTCACAGAGTTACAGCTTTCCCCTCAAGAAGTCTTTCGCTAAGTCAGTTCTTGTGGAATTGGCAAATTGATATTTGGAAGCCCATAGAGGGCTCTGGTGAAAAAGGAAATATCCTCAGATGAAATCTGGAAAGAAGCTTTCTGAGAAACTGCTCTTTGATGTGTGACTTCCACTCACAGAGTTACTTCTGTATTTCGTGGATCTCTTTGCTAGCGTTATTTCTGTGGAATCTGAGAAATGATATTTAGGATCCCTTTGAAGACTATAGGGCCAAAGGAAATATCCTCCGATAACTAAGAGAAAGAAGCTTTCTGAGAAACTTCTTTGTGTTCTGTGAAATCATCTCACAGAGTTACAGCTTTCCCCTCAAGAAGCCTTTCGCTAAGACAGTTCATGTGGAATTGGCAAAGTGATATTTGGAAGCCCATAGAGGGCTATGGTGAAAAAGGAATTATCCTCAGATGAAATCTGGAAAGAAGCTTTCTGAGAAACTGCTTAGTGTTCTGTTAATTCATCTCACAGAGTTACATCTGTATTTCGTGGATCTCTTGGCTAGCCTTATTTCTGGGGAATCTGAGAACAGATAATTCGGATCCCTTTGAAGACTATAGGGCCAAAGGAAATATCCTCCGATAACTAAGAGAAAGAAGCTTTGTGAAAAACTTCTTTGTGTTCTATGAAATCATCTCACAGGGTTACAGCTTTCCCCTCAAGAAGCCTTTCGCTAAGACAGTTCTTGTGGAATTGGCAAAGTGATATTTGGAAGCCCATAGAGGGCTATGGTGAAAAAGGAAATATCCTCAGATGAAATCTGGATAGAAGCTTTCTGAGAAACTGCTTAGTGTTCTGTTAATTCATCTCACAGAGTTACATCTGTATTTCGTGGATCTCTTTGATAGCCTTATTTCTGTGGAATATGAGAACAGATATTTCGGATCCCTTTGAAGACTATAGGGCCAAAGTAAATATCTTCCGATAACAAAGAGAAAGAAGCTTTCTGAGAAACTTCTAGTGTTCCGTGAAATCATCTCACAGAGTTACAGCTTTCCCCTCAAGAAGCCTTTCGCTAAGAAAGTTCTTGTGGATTTGGCAAAGTGATATTAGGAAGCCCATAGAGGGCTACGGTGAAAAAGGAAATATGCTCAGATGAAATCTGGAAAGAAGCTTTCTGAGAAACTGCTTAGTGTTCTGTTAATTCATCTCACAGAGTTAAATGTGTATTTCGTATATCTCTTGGCTAGCCTTATTTCTGTGGAATCTGAGAACAGATATTTCGGATCCCTTTGATGACTATAGGGCCAAAGGAAATATCCTCCGATAACAAAGAGAAAGAAGCTTTCTGAGAAACTTCTTTGTGTTCTGTGAAATCATCTCACAGAGTTACAGCTTTCACCTCAAGAAACCTTTCGCTAAGACAGTTCTTTGGGAATTGGCAAAGTGATATTTGGAAGCCCATAGAGATCTACGGTGAAAAAGGAACTATCCTCAGAAGAAATCTGGAAAGAAGCTTTCTGAGAAACTGCTTAGTGTTCTGTTAATTCATCTCACAGAGTTTCACCTGTATTTCGTGGATCTCTTTGCTAGCCTCATTTCTGGGGAATCTGAGAACAGATATTTCGGATCCCTTTGAAGACTATAGGGCCAAAGGAAATATCTTCAGATAACAAAGAGAAAGAAGCTTTCTGAGAAACTTCTTTGTGTTCTGTGAAATCATCTCACAGAGTTGCAGCTTTCCCCTCAAGAATCCTTTCGCTAAGACAGTTCTTGTGGAATTGGCAAATGATATTTGGAAGCCCATAGAGGGCTATGGTGAAAAAGGAAATATCCTCCGATGAAATCTGGAAAGAAGCTTTCTGAGAAACTCCTTAGTGTTCTGTTAATTCATCTCACAGAGTTACATCTGTATTTCGTGGATCTCTTTGCTATCCTTGTTTCTGTGGATTCTGAGAACAGATATTTCGGATCCCTTTGAAGACTATGGGGCCAAAGGAAATATGTTCCGATAACAAAGAGAAAGAAGCTTTCTGAGAAACTTCTTTGTGTTCTGTGAAATCATCTCACAGAGTTACAGCTTTCCCCTCAAGAAGCCTTTCGCTAAGACAGTTCTTGTGGAATTGGCAAAGTGATATTTGGAAGCCCATAGAGGGCTATGGTGAAAAAGGAAATATCCTCCGATAAAATCTGGAAAGAAGCTTTCTGAGAAACTGCTTAGTGTTCTGTTAATTCATCTCACAGAGTTACATCTGTATTTCGTGGATCTCTTTGCTAGCCTTATTTCTGTGGAATCTGAGAACAGATATTTCGGATCCCTTTGAAGACTATAGGGCCAATGGAAATATCCTCCGATAACAAAGAGAAAGTAGCTTTGTGAGAAACTTCTTTGTGTTCTATGAAATCATCTCACAGAGTTACAGCTTTCCCCTCAAGAAGCCTTTTGCTAAGACAGTTCTTCTGGAATTGGCAAAGTGATATTTGGAAGCCCATAGAGGGCTATGGTGAAAAAGGAAATATCCTCCGATGAAATCTGGAAAGAAGCTTTCTGAGAAACTGTTCTGTGATGTGTGACTTCCACTCACAGAGTTACATGCGTATTTCGTGCATCTCTTTGCTAGCCTTATTTCTGTGGAATCTGAGAACAGATATTTAGGATCCCTTTGAAGACTATAGGGCCAAAGGAAATATCCTCCGATAACTAAGAGAAAGACGCTTTCTGAGAAAGTTCTTTGTGTTTTGTGAAATCATCTCACAGAGTTACAGCTTCCCCTCAAGAAGCCTTTCGCTAAGTCAGTTCTTGTGGAATTGGCAAAGTGATATTTGGAAGCCCATAGAGGGCTATGGTGAAAAAGGAAATGTCCTCCCATGAAATCTGGAAAGAAGTTTTCTGAGAAACTGCTTAGTGTACTGTTAATTCATCTCACAGAGTTACATCTATATTTCGTGGATCTCTTTGCTAGCATTATTTCTGTGGAATCTGAGAGCAGATATTTCGGATCCCTTTGAAGACTACAGGGCCAAAGGAAATATCCTCCGATAACAAAGAGAAAGAACGTTTCTGAGAAACTTCTTTGTGTTCTGTGAAATCATCTCCAGGGTTACAGATTTGCCCTCAGGAAGCTTTTCGCTAAGACAGTTCTTGTGGAATTGGCAAAGTGATACTTGGAAGCCCATAGAGGGCTATGGTGAAAAAGGAAATATCCCCCCATGAAATCTGGAAAGAAGCTTTCTGAGAAACTGCTTAGTGTTCTGTTAATTCATCTCACAGAGTTACATCTAGATTTCGTGGATCTCTTTGCTAGCCTTATTTCTGTGGAATCTGAGAACAGATATTTAGGATCCCTTTGAAGACTATAGGGCCAAAGGAAATATCCTCCGATAACTAAGAGAAAGAAGCTTTCTGAGAAACTTCTTTGTGTTCTGTGGAAACATCTCACAGAGTTACAGCTTTCCCCTCAAGAAGCCTTTCGCTAAGACAGTTCTTGTGGAATTGGCAAAGTGATATTTGGAAGCCCATAGAGAGCTATGGTGAAAAAGGAAATATCCTCAGATGAAATCTGGAAAGAAGCTTTCTGAGAAACTGCTCTGTGATGTGTGATTTTCCACTCACAGTGTTACATCTGTATTTCGTGGATCACTTTGCTAGCCTTATTTCTGTGGAATCTGGGAACAGATATTTCGGATCCCTTTGAAGACTATAGGGCCAAAGGACATATCCTCCGATAACAACGAGAAAGAAGCTTTTGAGAAACTTCTTTGTGTTCTATGAAATCATCTCACAGAGTTACAGCTTTCCCCTCAAGAAGCCTTTCGCTAAGACAGTTCTTGTGGAATTGGCAAAGTGATATTTGAAAGCCCATAGAGGGCTATGGTGAAAACGGAAATATCCTCAGATGAAATCTGGAAAGAAGCTTTCTGAGAAACTGCTCTGTGATGTGTGACTTCCACTCACAGAGTTACATCTGTATTTCGTGGATCTCTTTGCTAGCCTTATTTCTGTGGAATCTGAGAACAGATATTTAGGATCCCTTTGAAGACTATAGGGCCAAAGGAAATATCCTCCGATAACTAAGAGAAAGAAGCTTTCTGAGAAACTTCTTTGTGTTCTGTGAAATCATCTCACAGAGTTACAGCTTTCCCCTCAAGAAGCCTTTTGCTAAGACAGTTCTTGTGGAATTGGCAAAGTGATATTTGGAAGCCCATAGAGGTCTATGGTGAAAAAGGAAATATCCTCCGATGAAATCTGGAAAGAAGCTTTCTGAGAAACTGCTTAGTGTTCTGTTAATTCATCTCACAGAGTTTCATCTATATTTCGTGAATCTCTTTGCTAGCCTTTTTTCTTTGGAATATGAGAACAGATATTTCGGATCCCTTTGAAGACTATAAGGCCAAAGGAAATATCCTCCGATAACAAAGAGAAAGAAGCTTTCTGAGAAACTTCTTTGTGTTCTGTGAAATCATCTCACAGAGTTACAGCTTTCCCCTCAAGAAGCCTTTCGCTAAGACAGTTCTTGTGGAATTGGCAAAGTGATATTTGGAAGCCCATAGAGGGCTATGGTGAAAAAGGAAATATCCTCCGATGAAATCTGGAAAGAAGCTTTCTGAGAAACTGTTCTGTGATGTGTGACTTCCACTCACAGAGTTACATCCGTATTTCGTGCATCTCTTTGCTAGCCTTATTTCTGTGGAATCTGAGAACAGATATTTCGGATCCCTTTGAAGACTATAGGGCCAAAGGAAATATCCTCCGATAACTAAGAGAAAGACGCTTTCTGAGAAAGTTCTTTGTGTTCTGTGAAATCATCTCACAGAGTTACAGCTTCCCCTCAAGAAGCCTTTCGCTAAGTCAGTTCTTGTGGAATTGGCAAAGTGATATTTGGAAGCCCATAGAGGGCTATGGTGAAAAAGGAAATATCCTCACATGAAATCCGGAAAGAAGCTTTCTGAGAAACTGCTTAGTGTGCTGTTAATTCATCTCACAGAGTTACATCTGTATTTCGTGGATCTCTTTGCTAGCCTTATTTCTGTGGAATCTGGGAACAGATATTTCGGATCCCTTTGAAGACTATAGGGCCAAAGGACATATCCTCCGATAACAAAGAGAAAGAAGCTTTTGAGAAACTTCTTTGTGTTCTATGAAATCATCTCACAGAGTTACAGCTTTCCCCTCAAGAAGCCTTTCGCTAAGACAGTTCTTGTGGAATTGGCAAAGTGATATTTGGAAGCCCATAGAGGGCTATGGTGAAAAAGGAAATATCCTCAGATGAAATCTGGAAAGAAGCTTTCTGAGAAAATGCTCTGTGATGTGTGACTTCCACTCACAGAGTCACATCTGTATTTCGTGGATCTCTTTGCTAGCCTTATTTCTGTGGAATCTGAGAACAGATATTTAGGATCCCTTTGAAGACTATAGGGCCAAAGGAAATATCCTCCGATAACTAAGAGAAAGAAGCTTTCTGAGAAACTTCTTTGTGTTCTATGAAATCATCTCACAGAGTTACAGCTTTCCCCTCAAGAAGCCTTTCGCTAAGACAGTTCTTGTGGAATTGGCAAAGTGATATTTGGAAGCCCTTAGAGGTCTATGGTGAAAAAGCAAATATCCTCCGATGAAATCGGGAAAGAAGCTTTCTGAGAAACTGCTCTGTGATGTGTGACTTCCACTCACAGAGTTACATCTGTATTTCGTGGATCTCTTTGCTAGCCTTATTTCTGTGGAATCTGAGAACGGATATTTCGGATCCCTTTGAAGACTATAGGGCCAAAGAAAATATCCTCCAATAACTAAGAGAAAGAAGGTTTCTGAGAAATTCTTCGTGTTCTGTGAAATCATCTCACAGAGTTACAGCTTTCCCCTCAAGAAGCCTTTAGCTAAGACAGTTCTTGTGGAATTGGCAAAGTGATATTTGGAAGCCCATAGAGGGCTATGGTGAAAAAGGAAATATCCTCAGATGAAATCTGGAAAGAAGCTTTCTGAGAAACTGCTTACTGTTCTGTTAATTCATCTCACAGAGTTACATCTGTATTTCGTGGATCTCTTTGCTAGCCTTATTTCTGTGGAATCTGAGAACAGATATTTCGGATCCCTTTGAAGACTATAGGGCCAAAGGAAATATCCTCCGATAACAAAGAGAAAGAAGCTTTTGAGAAACTTCTTTGGGTTCTATGAAATCATCTCACAGAGTTACAGCTTTCCCCTAAAGAAGCCTTTCGCTAAGACAGTTCTTGTGGAATTGGCAAAGTGATATTTGGAAGCCCATAGAGGGCTATGGTGAAAAAGGAAATATCCTCAGATGAAATCTGGAAAGAAGCTTTCTGAGAAATTGCTTACTGTTCTGTTAATTCATCTCACAGAGTTACATCTGTATTTCGTGGATCTCTTTGCTAGCCTTATTTCTGTGGAATCTGAGAACAGATATTTCGGATCCCTTTGAAGACTATAGGGCCAAAGGAAATATCTTCCGATAACAAAGAGAAAGAAGCTTTTTGAGAAACTTCTTTGTATTCTGTGAAATCATCTCACAGAGTTACAGCTTTCCCCTCAAGAAGCCTTTCGCTAAGACAGTTCTTGTGGAATAGGCAAAGTGATATTTGGAAGCCCATAGAGGACTCTGGTGAAAAAGAAAATATTCTCAGATGAAATCTGGAAAGAAGCTTTCTGAGAAACTGCTCTGTCATGTGTGACTTCCACTCACAGAGTTACATCTGTATTTCATGGATCTCTTTGCTAGCGTTATTTCTGTGGAATCTAAGAACAGATATTTCGGATCCCTTTGAAGACTATAGGGCCAAAGGAAATATCCTCCGATAACTAAGAGAAAGAAGCTTTCTGAAAACTTCTTTGTGTTCTGTGAAATCATCTCACAGAGTTACAGCTTTCCCCTCAAGAAGCCTTTCGCTAAGACAGTTCTTGTGCAATTGGCAAAGTGATATTTGGAAGACCCTAGAGGGCTATGGTGAAAAAGGAAATATCCTCAGATGAAATCCGGAAAGAAGCTTTCTGAGAAACTGCTTAGTGTTCTGTTAATTCATCTCACAGAGTTACATCTGTATTTCGTGGATCTCTTTGCTAGCCTTATTGCTGTGGAATCTGAGAACAGATATTTCGGATCCCTTTGAAGACTATAGGGCCAAAGGAAATATCCTCCGATAACAAAGAGAAAGAAGCTTTTGAGAAACTTCTTTGTGTTCTATGAAATCATCTCACAGAGTTACAGCTTTCCCTTCAAGAAGCCTTTCGCTAAGACAGTTCTTGTGGAATTGGCAAAGTGATATTTGGAAGAACATAGAGGGCTATGGTGAAAAAGGAAATATCCTCAGATGAAATCTGGAAAGAAGCTTTCTGAGAAACTGCTCTGTGATGTGTGACTTCCACTCACAGAGTTACATCTGTATTTCGTGGATCTCTTTGCTAGCCTTATTTCTGTGGAATCTGAGAACAGATATTTAGGAACCCTTTGAAGACTATAGGGCCAAAGGAAATATCCTCCGATAACAAAGAGAAAGAAGCTTTCTGAGAAACTTCTTTGTGTTCTGTGAAATCATCTCACAGAGTTACAGCTTTCCCCTCAAGAAGCCTTTCGCTAAGACAGTTCTTGTGGAATTGGCAAAGTGATATTTGGAAGCCCATAGAGGGCTATGGTGAAAAAGGAAATATCCTCCGATGACATCTGGAAAGAAGCTTTCTGAGAAACTGCTCTGTGATGTGCGACTTCCACTCACAGAGTTACATCTGTATTTCTTGGATCTCTTTGCTAGCCTTATTTCTGTGGAATCTGAGAACAGATATTTAGGATCCCTTTGAAGACTATAGGGCCAAAGGAAATATCCTCCGATAACAAAGAGAAAGAAGCTTTCTGAGAAACTTCTTTGTGTTCTGTGAAAATCAATTCACAGAGTTACAGCTTTCCCCTCAAGAAGCCTTTCGCTAAGACAGTTCTTGTGGAATTGGCAAAGTGATATTTGGAAGCCCAAAAATGGCTATGGTGAAAAAGGAAATATCCTCCGATGAAATCTGGAAAGAAGCTTTCTGAGAAACTGCTTAGTGTTCTGTTAATTCATCTAACAGAGTTACATCTATATTTCGTGGATCTCTTTGCTAGCCTTATTTCTGTGGAATATGAGAACAGATATTTCAGATCCCTTTAAAGACTATAGGGCCAAAGGAAATATCCTCCGATAACAAAGAGAAAGAAGCTTTCTGAGAAACTTCTTTGTGTTCTGTGAAATCATCTCACAGAGTTACAGCTTTCCCCTCAAGAAGCCTTTCGCTAAGACAGTTCTTGTGGAATTGGCAAAGTGATATTTGGAAGCCCATAGAGGGCTATGGTGAAAAAGGAAATATCCTCCGATGAAATCTGGAAAGAAGCTTTCTGAGAAACTGCTTAGTGTTCTGTTAATTCATCTCACAGAGTTACATCTGTATTTCGTGGATCTCTTTGCTAGCCTTATTTCTGTTTAATCTGAGAACAGATATTTCGGATCCCTTTGAAGACTATAGGGCCAAAGAAAATATCCTCCGATAACTAAGAGAAAGAAGGTTTCTGAGAAATTCTTTGTGTTCTGTGAAATCATCTCACAGAGTTACAGCTTTCCCCTCAAGAAGCCTTTCGCTAAGACAGTTCTTGTGGAATTGGCAAAGTGATATTTGGAAGCCCATAGAGGGCTATGGTGAAAAAGGAAATATCCTCCGATGAAATCTGGAAGGAAGCTTTCTGAGAAACTGCTTAGTGTTCTGTTAATTCATCTCACAGAGTTACATCTGTATTTCGTGGATCTCTTTGCTAGCCTTATTTCTGTGGAATCTGAGAACAGATATTTCGGATCCCTTTGAAGACCATAGGGCCAAAGGAAATATCCTCCGATAAGAAAGATAAAGAAGCTTTTGAGAAACTTCTTTGTGTTCTATGAAATCATCTCACAGAGTTACAGCTTTCCCTTCAAGAAGCCTTTCACTAAGACAGTTCTTGTGGAATTGGCAAAGTGATATTTGGAAGCCCATAGAGGGCTATGGTGAAAAAGTAAATATCCTCAGATGAAATCTGGAAAGAAGCTTTGTGAGAAACTGCTCTCTGATGTGTGACTTCCACTCACAGAGTTATATCTGTATTTCGTGGATCTCTTTGCTAGCCTTATTTCTGTGAATCTGAGAACAGATATTTAGGATCCCTTTGAAGACTATAGGGCCAAAGGAAATATCCTCCGATAACTAAGAGAAAGAAGCTTTCTGAGAAACTTCTTTGTGTTCTGTGAAATCATCTCACAGAGTTACAGCTTTCCCCTCAAGAAGCCTTTCGCTAAGACAGTTATTGTGGAATTGGCAAAGTGATATTTGGAAGCCCTTAGAGGTCTATGGTGAAAAAGCAAATATCCTCCGATGAAATCGGGAAAGAAGCTTTCTGAGAAACTGCTCTGTGATGTGTGACTTCCACTCACAGAGTTACATCTGTATTTCGTGGATCTCTTTGCTAGCCTTATTTCTGTGGAATCTGAGAACGGATATTTCGGATCCCTTTGAAGACTATAGGGCCAAAGGAAATATCCTCCGATAACTAAGAGAAAGAAGGTTTCTGAGAAATTCTTCGTGTTCTGTGAAATCATCTCACAGAGTTACAGCTTTCCCCTCAAGAAGCCTTTTGCTAAGACAGTTCTAGTGGAATTGGCAAAGTGATATTTGGAAGCCCATAGAAGGCTATGGTGAAAAAGGAAATATCCTAAGATGAAATCTGGAAAGAAGCTCTCTGAGAAACTGCTTACTGTTCTGTTAATTCATTTCACAGTGTTACATCTGTATTTCGTGGATCTCTTTGCTAGCGTTATTTCTGCGGAATCTGAGAACAGATATTTCGGATCCCTTTGAAGACTATAGGGCCAAAGGAAATATCCTCCGATAACAAAGAGAAAGAAGCTTTTGAGAAACTTCTTTGTGTTCTATGAAATCATCTCACAGAGTTACAGCTTTCCCTTCAAGAAGCCTTTCGCTAAGACAGTTCTTGTGGAATTGGTAAAGTGATATTTGGAAGCCCATAGAGGGCTATGGTGAAAAAGGAAATATCCTCCGATGAAATCTGGAAAGAAGCTGTCTGAGAAACTGCTCTGTGATGTGCGACTTCCACTCACAGAGTTACATCTGTATTTCGTGGATCTCTTTGCTAGCCTTATTTCTGTGGAATCTGAGAACGGATATTTCGGATCCCTTTGAAGACTATAGGGCCAAAGAAAATATCCTCCAATAACTAAGAGAAAGAAGGTTTCTGAGAAATTCTTCGTGTTCTGTGAAATCATCTCACAGAGTTACAGCTTTCCCCTCAAGAAGCCTTTAGCTAAGAGAGTTCTTGTGGAATTGGCAAAGTGATATTTGGAAGCCCATAGAGGGCTATGGTGAAAAAGGAAATATCCTCAGATGAAATCTGGAAAGAAGCTTTCTGAGAAACTGCTTACTGTTCTGTTAATTCATCTCACAGAGTTACATCTGTATTTCGTGGATCTCTTTGCTAGCCTTATTTCTGTGGAATCTGAGAACAGATATTTCGGATCCCTTTGAAGACTATAGGGCCAAAGGAAATATCCTCCGATAACAAAGAGAAAGAAGCTTTTGAGAAACTTCTTTGTGTTCTATGAAATCATCTCACAGAGTTACAGCTTTCCCCTAAAGAAGCCTTTCGCTAAGACAGTTCTTGTGGAATTGGCAAAGTGATATTTGGAAGCCCATAGAGGGCTATGGTGAAAAAGGAAATATCCTCAGATGAAATCTGGAAAGAAGCTTTCTGAGAAATTGCTTACTGTTCTGTTAATTCATCTCACAGAGTTACATCTGTATTTCGTGGATCTCTTTGCTAGCCTTATTTCTGTGGAATCTGAGAACAGATATTTCGGATCCCTTTGAAGACTATAGGGCCAAAGGAAATATCTTCCGATAACAAAGAGAAAGAAGCTTTTTGAGAAACTTCTTTGTATTCTGTGAAATCATCTCACAGAGTTACAGCTTTCCCCTCAAGAAGCCTTTCGCTAAGACAGTTCTTGTGGAATAGGCAAAGTGATATTTGGAAGCCCATAGAGGACTCTGGTGAAAAAGAAAATATTCTCAGATGAAATCTGGAAAGAAGCTTTCTGAGAAACTGCTCTGTCATGTGTGACTTCCACTCACAGAGTTACATCTGTATTTCATGGATCTCTTTGCTAGCGTTATTTCTGTGGAATCTAAGAACAGATATTTCGGATCCCTTTGAAGACTATAGGGCCAAAGGAAATATCCTCCGATAACTAAGAGAAAGAAGCTTTCTGAAAACTTCTTTGTGTTCTGTGAAATCATCTCACAGAGTTACAGCTTTCCCCTCAAGAAGCCTTTCGCTAAGACAGTTCTTGTGCAATTGGCAAAGTGATATTTGGAAGACCCTAGAGGGCTATGGTGAAAAAGGAAATATCCTCAGATGAAATCCGGAAAGAAGCTTTCTGAGAAACTGCTTAGTGTTCTGTTAATTCATCTCACAGAGTTACATCTGTATTTCGTGGATCTCTTTGCTAGCCTTATTGCTGTGGAATCTGAGAACAGATATTTCGGATCCCTTTGAAGACTATAGGGCCAAAGGAAATATCCTCCGATAACAAAGAGAAAGAAGCTTTTGAGAAACTTCTTTGTGTTCTATGAAATCATCTCACAGAGTTACAGCTTTCCCTTCAAGAAGCCTTTCGCTAAGACAGTTCTTGTGGAATTGGCAAAGTGATATTTGGAAGAACATAGAGGGCTATGGTGAAAAAGGAAATATCCTCAGATGAAATCTGGAAAGAAGCTTTCTGAGAAACTGCTCTGTGATGTGTGACTTCCACTCACAGAGTTACATCTGTATTTCGTGGATCTCTTTGCTAGCCTTATTTCTGATGAATCTGAGAACAGATATTTCGGATCCCTTTGAAGACTATAGGGCCAAAGGAAATATCCTCCGATAACTAAGAGAAAGAAGCTTTTGAGAAACTTCTTTGTGTTCTATGAAATCATCTCACAGAGTTACAGCTTTCCCCTCAAGAATCCTTTCGCTAAGACAGTTCTTGTGGAATTGGCAAAGTGATATTTGGAAGCCCATAGAGGGCTATGGTGAAAAAGGAAATATCCTCAGATGAAATCTGGAAAGAAGCTTTCTGAAAAACTGCTTACTGTTCTGTTAATTCATCTCACAGAGTTACATCTGTATTTCGTGGATCTCTTTGCTAGCCTTATTTCTGTGGAATCTGAGAACAGATATTTCGGATCCCTTTGAAGACTATAGGGCCAAAGGAAATATCCTCCGATAACAAAGAGAAAGAAGCTTTTGAGAAACTTCTTTGTGTTCTGTGAAAACATCTCACAGAGTTACAGCTTTCCCCTCAAGAAGCCTTTCGCTAAGACAGTTCTTGTGGAATTGGCAAAGTGATATTTGGAAGCCCATAGAGGGCTATGGTGAAAAAGGAAATATCCTCCGATGAAATCTGGAAGGAAGCTTTCTGAGAAACTGCTCTGTGATGTGCGACTTCCACTCACAGAGTTACATCTGTATTTCGTTTATCTCTTTGCTAGCCTTATTTCTGTGGAATCTGAGAACAGATATTTAGGATCCCTTTGAAGACTATAGGGCCAAAGGAAATATCCTCCGATAACAAAGAGTAAGAAGCTTTCTTAGAAACTTCTTTGTGTTCTGTGAAAATCAATTCACAGAGTTACAGCTTTCGCCTCAAGAAGCCTTTCGCTAAGACAGTTCTTGTGGAATTGGCAAAGTGATATTTGGAAGCCCAAATATGGCTATGGTGAAAAAGGAAATATCCTCAGATGAAATCTGGAAAGAAGCTTTCTGAGAAACTGCTTAGTGTTCTGTTAATTCATCTAACAGAGTTACATCTATATTTCGTGGATCTCTTTGCTAGCCTTATTTCTGTGGAATATGAGAACAGATATTTCAGATCCCTTTAAAGACTATAGGGCCAAAGGAAATATCCTCCGATAACAAAGAGAAAGAAGCTTTCTGAGAAACTTCTTTGTGTTCTGTGAAATCATCTCACAGAGTTACAGCTTTCCCCTCAAGAATCCTTTCGCTAAGACAGTTCTTGTGGAATTGGCAAAGTGATATTTGGAAGCCCATAGAGGGCTATGGTGAAAAAGGAAATATCCTCCGATGAAATCTGGAAAGAAGCTTTCTGAGAAACTGCTTAGTGTTCTGTTAATTCATCTCACAGAGTTACATCTGTATTTCGTGGATCTTTTTGCTAGCCTTATTTCTGTTTAATCTGAGAACAGATATTTCGGATCCCTTTGAAGACTATAGGGCCAAAGAAAATATCCTCCGATAACTAAGAGAAAGAAGCTTTCTGAGAAATTCTTTGTGTTCTGTGAAATCATCTCACAGAGATACAGCTTTCCCCTCAAGAAGCCTTTCGCTAAGACAGTTCTTGTGGAATTGGCAAAGTGACATTTGGAAGCCCATAGAGGGCTATGGTGAAAAAGGAAATATCCTGCGATGAAATCTGGAAAGAAGCTTTCTGAGAAACTGCTTAGTGTTCTGTTAATTCATCTCACAGAGTTATATCTGTATTTCGTGGATCTCTTTGCTAGCCTTATTTCTGTGGAATCTGAGAACAGATATTTCGGATCCCTTTGAAGACTATAAGGCCAAAGGAAATATCCTCCGATAACAAAGAGAAAGAAGCTTTTGAGAAACTTCTTTGTGTTCTATGAAATCATCTCACAGAGTTAGAGCTTTCCCTTCAAGAAGCCTTTCGCTAAGACAGTTCTTGTGGAATTGGCAAAGTGATATTTGGAAGCCCATAGAGGGCTATGGTGAAAAAGGAAATATCCTCAGATGAAATCTGGAAAGAAGCTTTCAGAGAAACTTCTTAGTGTTCTGTTAATTCATCTCACAGAGTTACATATGTATTTCGTGGATCTCTTTGCTAGCCTTATTTCTGTGGAATCTGAGAACAGATATTTCGGATCCCTTTGAAGACTATAGGGCCAAAGGAAATATCCTCCGATAACAAAGAGAAAGAAGCTTTTGAGAAACTTCTTCGTGTTCTATGAAATCATCTCACAGAGTTACAGCTTTACCCTCAAGAAGCCTTTCGCTAAGACAGTTCTTGTGGAATTGGCAAAGTGATATTTGGAAGCCCATAGAGGGCTATGGTGAAAAAGGAAATATCCTCAGATGAAATCTGGAAAGAAGCTTTCTGAGAAAATGCTCTGTGATGTGTGACTTCCACTCACAGAGTCACATCTGTATTTCGTGGATCTCTTTGCTAGCCTTATTTCTGTGGAATCTGAGAACAGATATTTAGGATCCCTTTGAAGACTATAGGGCCAAAGGAAATATCCTCCGATAACTAAGAGAAAGAAGCTTTCTGAGAAACTTCTTTGTGTTCTGTGAAATCATCTCACAGAGTTACAGCTTTCCCCTCAAGAAGCCTTTCGCTAAGACAGTTCTTGTGGAATTGGCAAAGTGACATTTGGAAGCCCATAGAGGTCTATGTTGAAAAAGCAAATATCCTCCGATCAAATCTGGGAAGAGGCTTTCTGAGAAACTGCTCTGTGATGTGTGACTTCCACTCACAGAGTTACATCTGTATTTCGTGGATCTCTTTGCTAGCCTTATTTCTGTGGAATCTGAGAACGGATATTTCGGATCCCTTTGAAGACTATAGGGCCAAAGAAAATATCCTCCGATAACTAAGAGAAAGAAGGTTTCTGAGAAATTCTTTGTGTTCTGTGAAATCATCTCACAGAGTTACAGCTTTCCCCTCAAGAAGCCTTTCGCTAAGACAGTTCTTGTGGAATTGGCAAAGTGATATTTGGAAGCCCATAGAGGGCTATGGTGAAAAAGGAAATATCCTCAGATGAAATCTGGAAAGAAGCTTTCTGAGAAACTGCTTACTGTTCTGTTAATTCATCTCACAGAGTTACATCTGTATTTCGTGGATCTCTTTGCTAGCCTTATTGCTGTGGAACCTGAGAACAGATATTTCGGATCCCTTTGAAGACTATAGGGCCAAAGGAAATATCCTCCGATAACAAAGAGAAAGAAGCTTTTGAGAAACTTCTTTGTGTTCTGTGAAATCATCTCACAGAGTTACAGCTTTCCCCTCAAGAAGCCTTTCGCTAAGACAGTTCTTGTGGAATTGGCAAAGTGATATTTGGAAGCCCATAGAGGGCTATGGTGAAAAAGGAAATATCCTCCGATGAAATCTGGAAAGAAGCTTTCTGAGAAACTGCTCTGTGATGTGCGACTTCCACTCCCAGAGTTACATCTGTATTTCGTGGATCTCTTTGCTAGCCTTATTTCTGTGGAATCTGAGAACAGATATTTAGGATCCCTTTGAAGACTATAGGGCCAAAGGAAATATCCTCCGATAACAAAGAGAAAGAAGCTTTCTGAGAAACTTCTTTGTGTTCTGTGAAAATCAATTCACAGAGTTACAGCTTTCCCCTCAAGAAGCCTTTCGCTAAGACAGTTCTTGTGGAATTGGCAAAGTGATATTTGGAAACCCAAAAATGGCTATGGTGAAAAAGGAAATATCCTCAGATGAAATCTGGAAAGAAGCTTTCTGAGAAACTGCTTAGTGTTCTGTTAACTCATCTAACAGAGTTACATCTATATTTCGTGGATCTCTTTGCTAGCCTTATTTCTGTGGAATATGAGAACAGATATTTCAGATCCCTTTAAAGACTATAGGGCCAAAGGAAATATCCTCCGATAACAAAGAGAAAGAAGCTTTCTGAGAAACTTCTTTGTGTTCTGTGAAATCATCTCACAGAGTTACAGCTTTCCCCTCAAGAATCCTTTCGCTAAGACAGTTCTTTTGGAATTGGCAAAGTGATATTTGGAAGCCCATAGAGGGCTATGGTGAAAAAGGAAATATCCTCAGATGAAATCTGGAAAGAAGCTTTGTGAGAAACTGCTTAGTGTTCTGTTAATTCATCTCACAGAGTTACATCTGTATTTCGTGGATCTCTTTGCTAGCCTTATTTCTGTTTAATCTGAGAACAGATATTTCGGATCCCTTTGAAGACTATAGGGCCAAAGAAAATATCCTCCGATAACTAAGAGAAAGAAGGTTTCTGAGAAATTCTTTGTGTTCTGTGAAATCATCTCACAGAGTTACAGCTGTCCCCTCAAGAAACCTTTCGCTAAGACAGTTCTTGTGGAATTGGCAAAGTGATATTTGGAAGCCCATAGAGGGCTATGGTGAAAAAGGAAATATCCTCAGATGAAATCTGGAAAGAAGCTTTCTGAGAAAATGCTCTGTGATGTGTGACTTCCACTCACAGAGTCACATCTGTATTTCGTGGATCTCTTTGCTAGCCTTATTTCTGTGGAATCTGAGAACAGATATTTAGGATCCCTTTGAAGACTCTAGGGCCAAAGGAAATATCCTCCGATAACTAAGAGAAAGAAGCTTTCTGAGAAACTTCTTTGTGTTCTGTGAAATCATCTCACAGAGTTACAGCTTTCCCCTCAAGAAACCTTTCGCTAAGACAGTTCTTGTGGAATTGGCAAAGTGATATTTGGAAGCCCATAGAGATCTATGTTGAAAAAGCAAATATCCTCCGATGAAATCTGGAAAGAAGTTTTCTGAGAAACTGCTCTGTGATGTGTGATTTCCACTCACAGAGTTACATCTGTATTTCGTGGATCTCTTTGCTAACCTTATTTCTGTGGAATCTGAGAACGGATATTTCGGATCCCTTTGAAGACTATAGGGCCAAAGAAAATATCCTCCGATAACTAAGAGAAAGAAGGTTTCTGAGAAATTCTTCGTGTTCTGTGAAATCATCTCACAGAGTTACAGCTTTCCCCTCAAGAAGCCTTTCGCTAAGACAGTTCTTGTGGAATTGGCAAAGTGATATTTGGAAGCCCATAGAGGGCTATGGTGAAAAAGGAAATATCCTCAGATGAAATCTGGAAAGAAGCTTTCTGAGAAACTGCTTACTGTTCTGTTAATTCATCTCACAGAGTTACAACTGCATTTCGTGGATCTCTTTGCTAACCTTATTTCTGTGGAATCTGAGAACAGATATTTCGGATCCCTTTGAAGACTATAGGGCCAAAGGAAATATCTTCCGATAACAAAGAGAAAGAAGCTTTCTGAGAAACTTCTTTGTATTTTGTGAAATCATCTCACAGAGTTACAGCTTTCCCCTCAAGAAGCCTTTCGCTAAGACAGTTCTTGCAGAATTGGCAAAGTGATATTTGGAAGCCCATAGAGGACTCTGGTGAAAAAGAAAATATTCTCAGATGAAATCTGGAAAGAATCATTCTGAGAAACTGCTCTGTGATGTGTGACTTCCACTCACAGAGTTACATCTGTATTTCTTGGTTCTCTTTGCTAGCGTTATTTCTGTGGAATCTGAGAACAGATATTTCGGATCCCTTTGAAGACTATAGGGCCAAAGGAATTATCCTCTGATAACTAAGGGAAAGAAGCTTTCTGAGAAACTTCTTTGTGTTCTGTGAAATCATCTCACAGAGTTACATCTTTCCCCTCCAGAAGAATTTCGCTAAGACAGTTCTTGTGGAATTGGCAAAGTGATATTTGGAAGCCCATAGAGGGCTAGGGTGAAAAAGGAAATATCCTCCCATGAAATCTGGAAAGAAGCTTTCTGAGAAACTGCTTAGTGTTCTGTTAATTCATCTCACAGAGTTACATCTGTATTTCGTGGATCTCTTTGCTAGCCTTATTTCTGTGGAATCTGAGAACGGATATTTCGGATCCCTTTGAAGACTATAGGGCCAAAGAAAATATCCTCCGATAACTAAGACAAAGAAGGTTTCTGAGAAATTCTTTGTGTTCTGTGAAATCATCTCACAGAGTTACAGCTTTCCCTTCAAGAAGCCTTTCGCTAAGACAGTTCTTGTGGAATTGGCAAAGTGATATTTGGAAGCCCATAGAGGGCTATGGTGAAAAAGGAAATATCCTCCGATGAAATCCGGAAAGAAGCTTTCTGAGAAACTGCTTATTGTTCTGTTAATTCATCTCACAGAGTTACATCTGTATTTCGTGGATCTCTTTGCTAGCCTTATTGCTGTGGAATCTGAGAACAGATATTTCGGATCCCTTTGAAGACTATAGGGCCAAAGGAAATATCCTCCGATAACTAAGAGAAAGAAGCTTTTGAGAAACTTCTTTGTGTTCTGTGAAATCATCTCACAGAGTTACAGCTTTCCCTTCAAGAAGCCTTCCGCTAAGACAGTTCTTGTGGAATTGGCAAAGTGATATTTGGAAGCCCATAGAGGGCTATGGTGAAAAAGGAAATATCCTCCGATGAAATCTGGAAAGAAGCTTTCTGAGAAACTGCTTAGTGTTCTGTTAATTCATCTCACAGAGTTACATCTGTATTTAGTGGATCTCTTTGCTAGCCTTATTTCTGATGAATCTGAGAACAGATATTTCGGATCCCTTTGAAGACTATAGGGCCAAAGGAAATATCCTCCGATAACTAAGAGAAAGAAGTTTTTGAGAAACTTCTTTGTGTTCTATGAAATCATCTCACAGAGTTACAGCTTTCCCCTCAAGAATCCTTTCGCTAAGACAGTTCTTGTGGAATTGGCAAAGTGATATTTGGAAGCCCATAGAGGGCTATGGTGAAAAAGGAAATATCCTCAGATGAAATCTGGAAAGAAGCTTTCTGAAAAACTGCTTACTGTTCTGTTAATTCATCTCACAGAGTTACATCTGTATTTCGTGGATCTCTTTGCTAGCCTTATTTCTGATGAATCTGAGAACAGATATTTCGGATCCCTTTGAAGACTATAGGGCCAAAGGAAATACCCTCCGATAACAAAGAGAAAGAAGCTTTTGAGAAACTTCTTTGTGTTCTGTGAAAACATCTCACAGAGTTACAGCTTTCCCCTCAAGAAGCCTTTCGCTAAGACAGTTCTTGTGGAATTGGCAAAGTGATATTTGGAAGCCCATAGAGGGCTATGGTGAAAAAGGAAATATCCTCCGATGAAATCTGGAAGGAAGCTTTCTGAGAAACTGCTCTGTGATGTGCGACTTCCACTCACAGAGTTACATCTGTATTTCGTTTATCTCTTTGCTAGCCTTATTTCTGTGGAATCTGAGAACAGATATTTAGGATCCCTTTGAAGACTATAGGGCCAAAGGAAATATCCTCCGATAACAAAGAGTAAGAAGCTTTCTTAGAAACTTCTTTGTGTTCTGTGAAAATCAATTCACAGAGTTACAGCTTTCGCCTCAAGAAGCCTTTCGCTAAGACAGTTCTTGTGGAATTGGCAAAGTGATATTTGGAAGCCCAAATATGGCTATGGTGAAAAAGGAAATATCCTCAGATGAAATCTGGAAAGAAGCTTTCTGAGAAACTGCTTAGTGTTCTGTTAATTCATCTAACAGAGTTACATCTATATTTCGTGGATCTCTTTGCTAGCCTTATTTCTGTGGAATATGAGAACAGATATTTCAGATCCCTTTAAAGACTATAGGGCCAAAGGAAATATCCTCCGATAACAAAGAGAAAGAAGCTTTCTGAGAAACTTCTTTGTGTTCTGTGAAATCATCTCACAGAGTTACAGCTTTCCCCTCAAGAAGCCTTTCGCTAAGACAGTTCTTGTGGAATTGGCAAAGTGATATTTGGAAGCCCATAGAGGGCTATGGTGAAAAAGGAAATATCCTCCGATGAAATCCGGAAAGAAGCTTTCTGAGAAACTGCTTATTGTTCTGTTAATTCATCTCACAGAGTTACATCTGTATTTCGTGGATCTCTTTGCTAGCCTTATTGCTGTGGAATCTGAGAACAGATATTTCGGATCCCGTTGAAGACTATAGGGCCAAAGGAAATATCCTCCGATAACTAAGAAAAAGAAGCTTTTCAGAAACTTCTTTGTGTTCTGTGAAATCATCTCACAGAGTTACAGCTTTCCCTTCAAGAAGCCTTCCGTTAAGACAGTTCTTGTGGAATTGGCAAAGTGATATTTGGAAGCCCATAGAGGGCTATGGTGAAAAAGGAAATATCCTCCGATGAAATCTGGAAAGAAGCTTTCTGAGAAACTGCTTAGTGTTCTGTTAATTCATCTCACAGAGTTACATCTGTATTTCGTGGATCTCTTTGCTAGCCTTATTTCTGATGAATCTGAGAACAGATATTTCGGATCCCTTTGAAGACTATAGGGCCAAAGGAAATATCCTCCGATAACTAAGAGAAAGAAGCTTTTGAGAAACTTCTTTGTGTTCTATGAAATCATCTCACAGAGTTACAGCTTTCCCCTCAAGAAGACTTTCGCTAAGACAGTTCTTGTGGAATTGGCAAAGTGATATTTGGAAGCCCATAGAGGGCTATGGTGAAAAAGGAAATATCCTCAGATGAAATCTGGAAAGAAGCTTTCTGAAAAACTGCTTACTGTTCTGTTAATTCATCTCACAGAGTTACATCTGTATTTCGTGGATCTTTTTGCTAGCCTTATTTCTGTTTAATCTGAGAACAGATATTTCGGATCCCTTTGAAGACTATAGGGCCAAAGAAAATATCCTCCGATAACTAAGAGAAAGAAGCTTTCTGAGAAATTCTTTGTGTTCTGTGAAATCATCTCACAGAGATACAGCTTTCCCCTCAAGAAGCCTTTCGCTAAGACAGTTCTTGTGGAATTGGCAAAGTGACATTTGGAAGCCCATAGAGGGCTATGGTGAAAAAGGAAATATCCTGCGATGAAATCTGGAAAGAAGCTTTCTGAGAAACTGCTTAGTGTTCTGTTAATTCATCTCACAGAGTTATATCTGTATTTCGTGGATCTCTTTGCTAGCCTTATTTCTGTGGAATCTGAGAACAGATATTTCGGATCCCTTTGAAGACTATAAGGCCAAAGGAAATATCCTCCGATAACAAAGAGAAAGAAGCTTTTGAGAAACTTCTTTGTGTTCTATGAAATCATCTCACAGAGTTAGAGCTTTCCCTTCAAGAAGCCTTTCGCTAAGACAGTTCTTGTGGAATTGGCAAAGTGATATTTGGAAGCCCATAGAGGGCTATGGTGAAAAAGGAAATATCCTCAGATGAAATCTGGAAAGAAGCTTTCAGAGAAACTTCTTAGTGTTCTGTTAATTCATCTCACAGAGTTACATATGTATTTCGTGGATCTCTTTGCTAGCCTTATTTCTGTGGAATCTGAGAACAGATATTTCGGATCCCTTTGAAGACTATAGGGCCAAAGGAAATATCCTCCGATAACAAAGAGAAAGAAGCTTTTGAGAAACTTCTTCGTGTTCTATGAAATCATCTCACAGAGTTACAGCTTTACCCTCAAGAAGCCTTTCGCTAAGACAGTTCTTGTGGAATTGGCAAAGTGATATTTGGAAGCCCATAGAGGGCTATGGTGAAAAAGGAAATATCCTCAGATGAAATCTGGAAAGAAGCTTTCTGAGAAAATGCTCTGTGATGTGTGACTTCCACTCACAGAGTCACATCTGTATTTCGTGGATCTCTTTGCTAGCCTTATTTCTGTGGAATCTGAGAACAGATATTTAGGATCCCTTTGAAGACTATAGGGCCAAAGGAAATATCCTCCGATAACTAAGAGAAAGAAGCTTTCTGAGAAACTTCTTTGTGTTCTGTGAAATCATCTCACAGAGTTACAGCTTTCCCCTCAAGAAGCCTTTCGCTAAGACAGTTCTTGTGGAATTGGCAAAGTGACATTTGGAAGCCCATAGAGGTCTATGTTGAAAAAGCAAATATCCTCCGATCAAATCTGGGAAGAGGCTTTCTGAGAAACTGCTCTGTGATGTGTGACTTCCACTCACAGAGTTACATCTGTATTTCGTGGATCTCTTTGCTAGCCTTATTTCTGTGGAATCTGAGAACGGATATTTCGGATCCCTTTGAAGACTATAGGGCCAAAGAAAATATCCTCCGATAACTAAGAGAAAGAAGGTTTCTGAGAAATTCTTTGTGTTCTGTGAAATCATCTCACAGAGTTACAGCTTTCCCCTCAAGAAGCCTTTCGCTAAGACAGTTCTTGTGGAATTGGCAAAGTGATATTTGGAAGCCCATAGAGGGCTATGGTGAAAAAGGAAATATCCTCAGATGAAATCTGGAAAGAAGCTTTCTGAGAAACTGCTTACTGTTCTGTTAATTCATCTCACAGAGTTACATCTGTATTTCGTGGATCTCTTTGCTAGCCTTATTGCTGTGGAACCTGAGAACAGATATTTCGGATCCCTTTGAAGACTATAGGGCCAAAGGAAATATCCTCCGATAACAAAGAGAAAGAAGCTTTTGAGAAACTTCTTTGTGTTCTGTGAAATCATCTCACAGAGTTACAGCTTTCCCCTCAAGAAGCCTTTCGCTAAGACAGTTCTTGTGGAATTGGCAAAGTGATATTTGGAAGCCCATAGAGGGCTATGGTGAAAAAGGAAATATCCTCCGATGAAATCTGGAAAGAAGCTTTCTGAGAAACTGCTCTGTGATGTGCGACTTCCACTCCCAGAGTTACATCTGTATTTCGTGGATCTCTTTGCTAGCCTTATTTCTGTGGAATCTGAGAACAGATATTTAGGATCCCTTTGAAGACTATAGGGCCAAAGGAAATATCCTCCGATAACAAAGAGAAAGAAGCTTTCTGAGAAACTTCTTTGTGTTCTGTGAAAATCAATTCACAGAGTTACAGCTTTCCCCTCAAGAAGCCTTTCGCTAAGACAGTTCTTGTGGAATTGGCAAAGTGATATTTGGAAACCCAAAAATGGCTATGGTGAAAAAGGAAATATCCTCAGATGAAATCTGGAAAGAAGCTTTCTGAGAAACTGCTTAGTGTTCTGTTAACTCATCTAACAGAGTTACATCTATATTTCGTGGATCTCTTTGCTAGCCTTATTTCTGTGGAATATGAGAACAGATATTTCAGATCCCTTTAAAGACTATAGGGCCAAAGGAAATATCCTCCGATAACAAAGAGAAAGAAGCTTTCTGAGAAACTTCTTTGTGTTCTGTGAAATCATCTCACAGAGTTACAGCTTTCCCCTCAAGAATCCTTTCGCTAAGACAGTTCTTTTGGAATTGGCAAAGTGATATTTGGAAGCCCATAGAGGGCTATGGTGAAAAAGGAAATATCCTCAGATGAAATCTGGAAAGAAGCTTTGTGAGAAACTGCTTAGTGTTCTGTTAATTCATCTCACAGAGTTACATCTGTATTTCGTGGATCTCTTTGCTAGCCTTATTTCTGTTTAATCTGAGAACAGATATTTCGGATCCCTTTGAAGACTATAGGGCCAAAGAAAATATCCTCCGATAACTAAGAGAAAGAAGGTTTCTGAGAAATTCTTTGTGTTCTGTGAAATCATCTCACAGAGTTACAGCTGTCCCCTCAAGAAACCTTTCGCTAAGACAGTTCTTGTGGAATTGGCAAAGTGATATTTGGAAGCCCATAGAGGGCTATGGTGAAAAAGGAAATATCCTCAGATGAAATCTGGAAAGAAGCTTTCTGAGAAAATGCTCTGTGATGTGTGACTTCCACTCACAGAGTCACATCTGTATTTCGTGGATCTCTTTGCTAGCCTTATTTCTGTGGAATCTGAGAACAGATATTTAGGATCCCTTTGAAGACTCTAGGGCCAAAGGAAATATCCTCCGATAACTAAGAGAAAGAAGCTTTCTGAGAAACTTCTTTGTGTTCTGTGAAATCATCTCACAGAGTTACAGCTTTCCCCTCAAGAAACCTTTCGCTAAGACAGTTCTTGTGGAATTGGCAAAGTGATATTTGGAAGCCCATAGAGATCTATGTTGAAAAAGCAAATATCCTCCGATGAAATCTGGAAAGAAGTTTTCTGAGAAACTGCTCTGTGATGTGTGATTTCCACTCACAGAGTTACATCTGTATTTCGTGGATCTCTTTGCTAACCTTATTTCTGTGGAATCTGAGAACGGATATTTCGGATCCCTTTGAAGACTATAGGGCCAAAGAAAATATCCTCCGATAACTAAGAGAAAGAAGGTTTCTGAGAAATTCTTCGTGTTCTGTGAAATCATCTCACAGAGTTACAGCTTTCCCCTCAAGAAGCCTTTCGCTAAGACAGTTCTTGTGGAATTGGCAAAGTGATATTTGGAAGCCCATAGAGGGCTATGGTGAAAAAGGAAATATCCTCAGATGAAATCTGGAAAGAAGCTTTCTGAGAAACTGCTTACTGTTCTGTTAATTCATCTCACAGAGTTACAACTGCATTTCGTGGATCTCTTTGCTAACCTTATTTCTGTGGAATCTGAGAACAGATATTTCGGATCCCTTTGAAGACTATAGGGCCAAAGGAAATATCTTCCGATAACAAAGAGAAAGAAGCTTTCTGAGAAACTTCTTTGTATTTTGTGAAATCATCTCACAGAGTTACAGCTTTCCCCTCAAGAAGCCTTTCGCTAAGACAGTTCTTGCAGAATTGGCAAAGTGATATTTGGAAGCCCATAGAGGACTCTGGTGAAAAAGAAAATATTCTCAGATGAAATCTGGAAAGAATCATTCTGAGAAACTGCTCTGTGATGTGTGACTTCCACTCACAGAGTTACATCTGTATTTCTTGGTTCTCTTTGCTAGCGTTATTTCTGTGGAATCTGAGAACAGATATTTCGGATCCCTTTGAAGACTATAGGGCCAAAGGAATTATCCTCTGATAACTAAGGGAAAGAAGCTTTCTGAGAAACTTCTTTGTGTTCTGTGAAATCATCTCACAGAGTTACATCTTTCCCCTCCAGAAGAATTTCGCTAAGACAGTTCTTGTGGAATTGGCAAAGTGATATTTGGAAGCCCATAGAGGGCTAGGGTGAAAAAGGAAATATCCTCCCATGAAATCTGGAAAGAAGCTTTCTGAGAAACTGCTTAGTGTTCTGTTAATTCATCTCACAGAGTTACATCTGTATTTCGTGGATCTCTTTGCTAGCCTTATTTCTGTGGAATCTGAGAACGGATATTTCGGATCCCTTTGAAGACTATAGGGCCAAAGAAAATATCCTCCGATAACTAAGACAAAGAAGGTTTCTGAGAAATTCTTTGTGTTCTGTGAAATCATCTCACAGAGTTACAGCTTTCCCTTCAAGAAGCCTTTCGCTAAGACAGTTCTTGTGGAATTGGCAAAGTGATATTTGGAAGCCCATAGAGGGCTATGGTGAAAAAGGAAATATCCTCCGATGAAATCCGGAAAGAAGCTTTCTGAGAAACTGCTTATTGTTCTGTTAATTCATCTCACAGAGTTACATCTGTATTTCGTGGATCTCTTTGCTAGCCTTATTGCTGTGGAATCTGAGAACAGATATTTCGGATCCCTTTGAAGACTATAGGGCCAAAGGAAATATCCTCCGATAACTAAGAGAAAGAAGCTTTTGAGAAACTTCTTTGTGTTCTGTGAAATCATCTCACAGAGTTACAGCTTTCCCTTCAAGAAGCCTTCCGCTAAGACAGTTCTTGTGGAATTGGCAAAGTGATATTTGGAAGCCCATAGAGGGCTATGGTGAAAAAGGAAATATCCTCCGATGAAATCTGGAAAGAAGCTTTCTGAGAAACTGCTTAGTGTTCTGTTAATTCATCTCACAGAGTTACATCTGTATTTAGTGGATCTCTTTGCTAGCCTTATTTCTGATGAATCTGAGAACAGATATTTCGGATCCCTTTGAAGACTATAGGGCCAAAGGAAATATCCTCCGATAACTAAGAGAAAGAAGTTTTTGAGAAACTTCTTTGTGTTCTATGAAATCATCTCACAGAGTTACAGCTTTCCCCTCAAGAATCCTTTCGCTAAGACAGTTCTTGTGGAATTGGCAAAGTGATATTTGGAAGCCCATAGAGGGCTATGGTGAAAAAGGAAATATCCTCAGATGAAATCTGGAAAGAAGCTTTCTGAAAAACTGCTTACTGTTCTGTTAATTCATCTCACAGAGTTACATCTGTATTTCGTGGATCTCTTTGCTAGCCTTATTTCTGATGAATCTGAGAACAGATATTTCGGATCCCTTTGAAGACTATAGGGCCAAAGGAAATACCCTCCGATAACAAAGAGAAAGAAGCTTTTGAGAAACTTCTTTGTGTTCTGTGAAAACATCTCACAGAGTTACAGCTTTCCCCTCAAGAAGCCTTTCGCTAAGACAGTTCTTGTGGAATTGGCAAAGTGATATTTGGAAGCCCATAGAGGGCTATGGTGAAAAAGGAAATATCCTCCGATGAAATCTGGAAGGAAGCTTTCTGAGAAACTGCTCTGTGATGTGCGACTTCCACTCACAGAGTTACATCTGTATTTCGTTTATCTCTTTGCTAGCCTTATTTCTGTGGAATCTGAGAACAGATATTTAGGATCCCTTTGAAGACTATAGGGCCAAAGGAAATATCCTCCGATAACAAAGAGTAAGAAGCTTTCTTAGAAACTTCTTTGTGTTCTGTGAAAATCAATTCACAGAGTTACAGCTTTCGCCTCAAGAAGCCTTTCGCTAAGACAGTTCTTGTGGAATTGGCAAAGTGATATTTGGAAGCCCAAATATGGCTATGGTGAAAAAGGAAATATCCTCAGATGAAATCTGGAAAGAAGCTTTCTGAGAAACTGCTTAGTGTTCTGTTAATTCATCTAACAGAGTTACATCTATATTTCGTGGATCTCTTTGCTAGCCTTATTTCTGTGGAATATGAGAACAGATATTTCAGATCCCTTTAAAGACTATAGGGCCAAAGGAAATATCCTCCGATAACAAAGAGAAAGAAGCTTTCTGAGAAACTTCTTTGTGTTCTGTGAAATCATCTCACAGAGTTACAGCTTTCCCCTCAAGAAGCCTTTCGCTAAGACAGTTCTTGTGGAATTGGCAAAGTGATATTTGGAAGCCCATAGAGGGCTATGGTGAAAAAGGAAATATCCTCCGATGAAATCCGGAAAGAAGCTTTCTGAGAAACTGCTTATTGTTCTGTTAATTCATCTCACAGAGTTACATCTGTATTTCGTGGATCTCTTTGCTAGCCTTATTGCTGTGGAATCTGAGAACAGATATTTCGGATCCCGTTGAAGACTATAGGGCCAAAGGAAATATCCTCCGATAACTAAGAAAAAGAAGCTTTTCAGAAACTTCTTTGTGTTCTGTGAAATCATCTCACAGAGTTACAGCTTTCCCTTCAAGAAGCCTTCCGTTAAGACAGTTCTTGTGGAATTGGCAAAGTGATATTTGGAAGCCCATAGAGGGCTATGGTGAAAAAGGAAATATCCTCCGATGAAATCTGGAAAGAAGCTTTCTGAGAAACTGCTTAGTGTTCTGTTAATTCATCTCACAGAGTTACATCTGTATTTCGTGGATCTCTTTGCTAGCCTTATTTCTGATGAATCTGAGAACAGATATTTCGGATCCCTTTGAAGACTATAGGGCCAAAGGAAATATCCTCCGATAACTAAGAGAAAGAAGCTTTTGAGAAACTTCTTTGTGTTCTATGAAATCATCTCACAGAGTTACAGCTTTCCCCTCAAGAAGACTTTCGCTAAGACAGTTCTTGTGGAATTGGCAAAGTGATATTTGGAAGCCCATAGAGGGCTATGGTGAAAAAGGAAATATCCTCAGATGAAATCTGGAAAGAAGCTTTCTGAAAAACTGCTTACTGTTCTGTTAATTCATCTCACAGAGTTACATCTGTATTTCGTGGATCTCTTTGCTAGCCTTATTTCTGATGAATCTGAGAACAGATATTTCGGATCCCTTTGAAGACTATAGGGCCAAAGGAAATATCCTCCGATAACAAAGAGAAAGAAGCTTTTGAGAAACTTCTTTGTGTTCTGTGAAAACATCTCACAGAGTTACAGCTTTCTCCTCAAGAAGCCTTTCGCTAAGACAGTTCTTGTGGAATTGGCAAAGTGATATTTGGAAGCCCATAGAGGGCTATGGTGAAAAAGGAAATATCCTCCGATGAAATCTGGAAGGAAGCTTTCTGAGAAACTGCTCTGTGATGTGCGACTTCCACTCACAGAGTTACATCTGTATTTCGTTTATCTCTTTGCTAGCCTTATTTCTGTGGAATCTGAGAACAGATATTTAGGATCCCTTTGAAGACTATAGGGCCAAAGGAAATATCCTCCGATAACAAAGAGTAAGAAGCTTTCTTAGAAACTTCTTTGTGTTCTGTGAAAATCAATTCACAGAGTTACAGCTTTCGCCTCAAGAAGCCTTTCGCTAAGACAGTTCTTGTGGAATTGGCAAAGTGATATTTGGAAGCCCAAATATGGCTATGGTGAAAAAGGAAATATCCTCAGATGAAATCTGGAAAGAAGCTTTCTGAGAAACTGCTTAGTGTTCTGTTAATTCATCTAACAGAGTTACATCTATATTTCGTGGATCTCTTTGCTAGCCTTATTTCTGTGGAATATGAGAACAGATATTTCAGATCCCTTTAAAGACTATAGGGCCAAAGGAAATATCCTCCGATAACAAAGAGAAAGAAGCTTTCTGAGAAACTTCTTTGTGTTCTGTGAAATCATCTCACAGAGTTACAGCTTTCCCCTCAAGAATCCTTTCGCTAAGACAGTTCTTTTGGAATTGGCAAGGTGATATTTGGAAGCCCATAGAGGGCTATGGTGAAAAAGGAAATATCCTCCGATGAAATCTGGAAAGAAGCTTTCTGAGAAACTGCTCTGTGATGTGCGACTTCCACTCACAGAGTTACATCTGTATTTCGTGGATCTCTTTGCTAGCCTTATTTCTGTGGAATCTGAGAACAGATATTTAGGATCCCTTTGAAGACTATAGGGCCAAAGGAAATATCCTCCGATAACTAAGAGAAAGAAGCTTTCTGAGAAACTTCTTTGTGTTCTGTGAAATCATCTCACAGAGTTACAGCTTTCCCCTCAAGAAGCCTTTCGCTAAGACAGTTCTTGTGGAATTGGCAAAGTGATATTTGGAAGCCCATAGAGGTCTATGTTGAAAAAGCAAATATCCTCCGATCAAATCTGGAAAGAGGCTTTCTGAGAAACTGCTCTGTGATGTGTGACTTCCACTCACAGAGTTACATCTGTATTTTGTGGATCTCTTTGCTAGCCTTATTTCTGTGGAATCTGAGAACAGATATTAGGATCCCTTTGAAGACTATAGGGCCAAAGGAAATATCCTCCGATAACAAAGAGAAAGAAGCTTTCTTAGAAACTTCTTTGTGTTCTGTGAAAATCAATTCACAGAGTTACAGCTTTCCCCTCAAGAAGCCTTTCGCTAAGACAGTTCTTGTAGAATTGGCAAAGTGATATTTGGAAGCCCATAGAGGGCTATGGTGAAAAAGGAAATATCCTCAGATGAAATCTGGAAAGAAGCTTTCTGAGAAACTACTTAGTGTTCTGTTAATTCTTCTCACCGAGTTACATCTGTATTTCGTGGATCTCTTTGCTAGCCTTATTTCTGTGGAATCTGAGAACAGATATTTCGGATCCCTTTGAAGACTATAGGGCCAAAGGAAATATCCTCCGATAACAAAGAGAAAGAAGCTTTCTGAGAAACTTCTTTGTGTTCTGTGAAAACATCTCACAGAGTTACAGCTTTCCCCTCAAGAAGCCTTTCGCTAAGACAGTTCTTGTGGAATTGGCAAAGTGATATTTGGAAGCCCATAGAGGGCTATGGTGAAAAAGGAAATATCCTCCGATGAAATCTGGAAAGAAGCTTTCTGAGAAACTGCTCTGTGATGTGCGACTTCCACTCACAGAGTTACATCTGTATTTCGTGGATCTCTTTGCTAGCCTTATTTCTGTGGAATCTGAGAACAGATATTTAGGATCCCTTTGAAGACTATAGGGCCAAAGGAAATATCCTCCGATAACAAAGAGAAAGAAGCTTTCTTAGAAACTTCTTTGTGTTCTGTGAAAATCAATTCACAGAGTTACAGCTTTCCCCTCAAGAAGCCTTTCGCTAAGACAGTTCTTGTGGAATTGGCAAAGTGATATTTGGAAGCCCATAGAGGGCTATGGTGAAAAAGGAAATATCCTCAGATGAAATCTGGAAAGAAGCTTTCTGAGAAACTGCTTAGTGTTCTGTTAACTCATCTAACAGAGTTACATCTATATTTCGTGGATCTCTTTGCTAGCCTTATTTCTGTGGAATATGAGAACAGATATTTCAGATCCCTTTAAAGACTATAGGGCCAAAGGAAATATCCTCAGATAACAAAGAGAAAGAAGCTTTCTGAGAAACTTCTTTGTGTTCTGTGAAATCATCTCACAGAGTTACAGCTTTCCCCGCAAGAATCCTTTCGCTAAGACAGTTCTTTTGGAATTGGCAAAGTGATATTTGGAAGCCCATAGAGGGCTATGGTGAAAAAGGAAATATCCTCAGATGAAATCTGGAAAGAAGCTTTGTGAGAAACTGCTTAGTGTTCTGTTAATTCATCTCACAGAGTTACATCTGTATTTCGTGGATCTCTTTGCTAGCCTTATTTCTGTTTAATCTGAGAACAGATATTTCGGATCCCTTTGAAGACTATAGGGCCAAAGAAAATATCCTCCGATAACTAAGAGAAAGAAGGTTTCTGAGAAATTCTTTGTGTTCTGTGAAATCATCTCACAGAGTTACAGCTGTCCCCTCAAGAAACATTTCGCTAAGACAGTTCTTGTGGAATTGGCAAAGTGATATTTGGAAGCCCATAGAGGGCTATGGTGAAAAAGGAAATATCCTCAGATGAAATCTGGAAAGAAGCTTTCTGAGAAAATGCTCTGTGATGTGTGACTTCCACTCACAGAGTCACATCTGTATTTCGTGGATCTCTTTGCTATCCTTATTTCTGTGGAATCTGAGAACAGATATTTAGGATCCCTTTGAAGACTATAGGGCCAAAGGAAATATCCTCCGATAACTAAGAGAAAGAAGCTTTCTGAGAAACTTCTTTGTGTTCTGTGAAATCATCTCACAGAGTTACAGCTTTCCCCTCAAGAAACCTTTCGCTAAGACAGTTCTTGTGGAATTGGCAAAGTGATATTTGGAAGCCCATAGAGATCTATGTTGAAAAAGCAAATATCCTCCGATGAAATCTGGAAAGAAGCTTTCTGAGAAACTGCTCTGTGATGTGTGATTTCCACTCACAGATTACATCTGTATTTCGTGGATCTCTTTGCTAACCTTATTTCCGTGGAATCTGAGAACGGATATTTCGGATCCCTTTGAAGACTATAGGGCCAAAGAAAATATCCTCCGATAACTAAGAGAAAGAAGGTTTCTGAGAAATTCTTCTTGTTCTGTGAAATCATCTCACAGAGTTACAGCTTTCCCCTCAAGAAGCCTTTCGCTAAGACAGTTCTTGTGGAATTGGCAAAGTGATATTTGGAAGCCCATAGAGGGCTATGGTGAAAAAGGAAATATCCTCAGATGAAATCTGGAAAGAAGCTTTCTGAGAAACTGCTTACTGTTCTGTTAATTCATCTCACAGAGTTACATCTGCATTTCGTGGATCTCTTTGCTAACCTTATTTCTGTGGAATCTGAGAACAGATATTTCGGATCCCTTTGAAGACTATAGGGCCAAAGGAAATATCTTCCGATAACAAAGAGAAAGAAGCTTTCTGAGAAACTTCTTTGTATTCTGTGAAATCATCTCACAGAGTTACAGCTTTCCCCTCAAGAAGCCTTTCGCTAAGACAGTTCGTGTGGAATTGGCAAAGTGATATTTGGAAGCCCATAGAGGACTCTGGTGAAAAAGAAAATATTCTCAGATGAAATCTGGAAAGAAGCTTTCTGAGAAACTGCTCTGTGATGTGTGACTTCCACTCACAGAGTTACTTCTATATTTCATGGATCTCTTTGCTAGCGTTATTTCTGTGGAATCTGAGAACAGATATTTCGGATCCCTTTGAAGACTATAGGGCCAAAGGAAATATCCTCCGATAACTAAGAGAAAGAAGCTTTCTGAAAACTTCTTTGTGTTCTGTGAAATCATCTCACAGAGTTACAGCTTTCCCCTCAAGAAGCCTTTCGCTAAGACAGTTCTTGTTAAATTGGCAAAGTGATATTTGAAAGACCCTAGAGGGCTATGGTGAAAAAGGAAATATCCTCAGATGAAATCCGGAAAGAAGATTTCCGAGAAACTGCTTAGTGTTCTGTTAATTCATCTCACAGAGTTACATCTGTATTTCGTGGATCTCTTTGCTAGCCTTATTTCTGTGGAATCTGAGAACAGATATTTCGGATCGCTTTGAAGACTATAGGGGCAAAGGAAATATCCTCCGATAACAAAGAGAAAGAAGCTTTTGAGAAACTTCTTTGTGTTCTATGAAATCATCTCACAGAGTTACAGCTTTCCCTTCAAGAAGCCTTTCGCTAAGACAGTTCTTGTGGAATTGGCAAAGTGATATTTGGAAGCCCATAGAGGGCTATGGTGAAAAAGGAAATATCCTCAGATGAAATCTGGAAAGAACCTTTCTGAGAAACTGCTTACTCTTCTGTTAATTCATCTCACAGAGTTACAACTGTATTTCGTGGATCTCTTTGCTAGCCTTATTTCTGTGGAATCTGAGAACAGATATTTCGGATCCCTTTGAAGACTATAGGGCCAAAGGAAATATCCTCCGATAACAAAGAGAAAGAAGCTTTTGAGAAATTTCTTTGTGTTCCATGAAATCATCTCACAGAGTTACAGCTTTCCCTTCAAGAAGCCTTTCGCTAAGACAGTTCTTGTGGAATTGGCAAAGTGATATTTGGAAGCCCAGAGAGGGCTATGGTGAAAAAGGAAATATCCTCAGATGAAATCTGGAAAGAAGCTTTCTGAGAAACTGCTTAGTGTTCTGTTAATTCATCTCTCAGAATTACATCTGTATTTCGTGGATCTCTTTGCTAGCCTTATTTCTGTGGAATCTGAGAACAGATATTTCGGATCCCTTTGAAGACTATAGGGCCAAAGGAAATATCCTCCGATAACTAAGAGAAAGAAGCTTTCTGAGAAAATTCTTTGTGTTCTGTGAAATCATCTCACAGAGTTACAGCTTTCCCCTCAAGAAGCCTTTCGCTAAGACAGTTCTTGTGGAATTGGCAAAGTGATATTTGGAAGCCCATAGAGGTCTATGGTGAAAAAGCAAATATCCTCCGATGAAATCTGGAAAGAAGATTTCTGAGAAACTGCTCTGTGACGCGTGACTTCCACTCACAGAGTTATATCTGTATTTCGTGGATCTCTTTGCTAGCCTTATTTCTGTGGAATCTGAGAACGGATATTTCGGATCCCTTTGAAGACTATAGGGCCAAAGAAAATATCCTCCGATAACTAAGAGAAAGAAGGTTTCTGAGAAATTCTTTGTGTTCTGTGAAATCATCTCACAGAGTTACAGCTTTCCCTTCAAGAAGCCTTTCGCTAAGATAGTTCTTGTGGAATTGGCAAAGTGATATTTGGAAGCCCATAGATGGCTATGGTGAAAAAGGAAATATCCTCAGATGAAATCTGGAAAGAAGCTTTCTGAGAAACTGCTTACTGTTCTGTTAATTCATCTCACAGAGTTACATCTGTATTTCGTGGATCTCTTTGCTAGCCTTATTTCTGTGGAATCTGAGAACAGATATTTCGGATCCCTTTGAAGACTATAGGGCCAAAGGAAATATCCTCCGATAACAAAGAGAAAGAAAATTTGAGAAATTTCTTTGTGTTCCATGAAATCATCTCACAGAGTTACAGCTTTCCCTTCAAGAAGCCTTTCGCTAAGACAGTTCTTGTGGAATTGGCAAAGTGATAATTGGAAGCCATAAAGGGCTATGGTGAAAAAGGAATATCCTCCGATGAAATCTGGAAAGAAGCTTTCTGAGAAACTGCTCTGTGATGTGTGACTTCCACTCACAGAGTTACATCTGTATTTCGTGGATCTCTTTGCTAGCATTATTTCTGTGGAATCTGAGAACGGATATTTCGGATCCCTTTGAAGACTATACGGCCAAGGAGAATATCCTCCGATAACTAAGAGAAAGAAGGTTTCTGAGAAATTCTTTGTGTTCTGTGAAATCATCTCACAGAGTTACAGCTTTCCCCTCAAGAAGCCTTTCGCTAAGACAGTTCTTGTGGAATTGGCAAAGTGATATTTGGAAGCCCATAGAGGGCTATGGTGAAAAAGGAAATATCCTCCGATGAAATCTGGAAAGAAGCTTTCTGAGAAACTGCTTAGTGTTGTGTTAATTCATGTCACAGAGTTACATCTGTATTTCGTGGATCTCTTTGCTAGCCTTATTTCTGTGGAATCTGAGAACAGATATTTCGGATCCCTTTGAAGACTATAGGGCCAAAGGAAATATCCTCCGATAACTATGAGAAAGAAGCTTTCTGAGAAACTTCTTTGTGTTCTGTGAAATCATCTCACAGAGTTACAGCTTTCCCCTCAAGAAGCCTTTCGCTAAGACAGTTCTTGTGGAATTGGCAAAGTGATATTTGGAAGCCCATAGAGGGCTATGGTGAAAAAGGAAATATCCTCAGATGAAATCTGGAAAGAAGCTTTCTGAGAAACTGCTTAGTGTTCTGTTAATTCATCTCACAGAGTTACATCTGTATTTCGTGGATCTCTTTGCTAGCCTTATTTCTGTGGAATCTGAGAACAGATATTTCGGATCCCTTTGAAGACTATAGGGCCAAAGGAAATATCCTCCGATAACAAAGAGAAAGAAGCTTTCTGAGAAAGTTCTTTGTGTTCTGTGAAATCATCTCACAGAGTTACAGCTTTCCCCTCAAGAAGCCTTTCGCTAACACAGTTCTTGTGGAATTGGCAAAGTGATATTTGGAATCCCATAGAGGGCTATGTTGAAAAAGGAAATATCCTCCGATGAAATCTGGAAAGAAGCTTTCTGAGAAACTGCTTAGTGTTCTGTTAATTCATCTCACAGAGTTACATCTATATTTCGTGGATCTCTTTGCTAGCCTTATTTCTGTGGAATCTGAGAACAGATATTTCGGATCCCTTTGAAGACTATAGGGCCAAAGAAATATCCTACGATAACAAAGAGAAAGAAGCTTTCTGAGAAACTTCTTTGTGTTCTGTGAAATCATCTCACAGAGTTACAGCTTTCCCCTCAAGAAGCCTTTCGCTAAGACAGTTCTTGTGGAATTGGCAAAGTGATATTTGGAAGCCCATAGAGGGCTATGGTGAAAAAGGAAATATCCTCAGATGAAATCTGGAAAGAAGCTATCTGAGAAACTGCTCTGTGATGTGTGACTTCCACTAACAGAGTTACATCTGTATTTCGTGGATCTCTTTGCTAGCATTATTTCTGTGGAATCTGAGAACAGATATTTCGGATCCCTTTGAAGACTATAGGGCCAAAGGAAATATCTTCCGATAACAAAGAGAAAGAAGCTTTCTGAGAAACTTCTTTGTGTTCTGTGAAATCATCTCACAGAGTTACAGCTTTCCCCTCAAGAACGCTTTCGCTAAGACAGTTCTTGTGGAATTGGAAAAGTGATATTTGGAAGCCCATAGAGGGCTATGGTGAAAAAGGAAATATCCTCCCATGAAATCTGGAAAGAAGCTTTCTGAGAAACTGCTTAGTGTTCTGTTAATTCATCTCGCAGAGTTACATCTATATTTCGTGAATCTCTTTGCTAGCCTTATTTCTGTGGAATCTGAGAACAGATATTTCGGATCCCTTTGAAGACTATAGGGCCAAAGGAAATACCCTCCGATAACAAAGAGAAAGAAGCTTTCTGAGAAACTTCGTTGTGTTCTGTGAAATCATCTCACAGAGTTACAGCTTTCACCTCAAGAAGACTTTCGCTAAGACCGTTCTTGTGGAATTGGCAAAGTGATATTTGGAAGCCCATAGAGGGCTATTGTGAAAAAGGAAATATCCTCAGATGAAATCTGGAAAGAAGCTTTCTGAGAAACTGCTTAGTGTTCTGTTAATTCATGTCACAGAGTTACATCTGTATTTCGTGGATCTCTTTGCTAGCCTTATTTCTGTGGAATCTGAGAACAGATATTTCGGATCCCTTTGAAGACTATAGGGCCAAAGGAAATATCCTCCGATAACTATGAGAAAGAAGCTTTCTGAGAAACTTCTTTGTGTTCTGTGAAGTCATCTCACAGAGTTACAGCTTTCCCCTCAAGGAGCCTTTCGCTAAGACAGTTCTTGTGGAATTGGCAAAGTGATATTTGGAAGCCCATAGAGGGCTATGGTGAAAAAGGAAATATCCTCAGATGAAATCTGGAAAGAAGCTTTCTGAGAAACTGCTTAGTGTTCTGTTAATTCATCTCACAGAGTTACATCTGTATTTCGTGGATCTCTTTGCTAGCCTTATTTCTGTGGAATCTGAGAACAGATATTTCGGATCCCTTTGAAGACTATAGGGCCAAAGGAAATATCCTCCGATAACAAAGAGAAAGAAGCTTTCTGAGAAACTTCTTTGTGTTCTGTGAAATCATCTCACAGAGTTACAGCTTTCCCCTCAAGAAGCCTTTCGCTAAGACAGTTCTTGTGGAATTGGCAAAGTGATATTTGGAAGCCCATAGAGGGCTATGGTGAAAAAGGAAATATCCTCCGATGAAATCTGGAAAGAAGCTTTCTGAGAAACTGCTTAGTGTTCTGTTAATTCATCTCACAGAGTTACATCTATATTTCGTGGATCTGTTTGCTAGCCTTATTTCTGTGGAATCTGAGAACAGATATTTCGGATCCCTTTGAAGACTATAGGGCCAAAAGAAATATCCTACGATAACAAAGAGAAAGAAGCTTTCTGAGAAACTTCTTTGTGTTCTGTGAAATCATCTCACAGAGTTACAGCTTTCCCCTCAAGAAGCCTTTCGCTAAGACAGTTCTTGTGGAATTGGCAAAGTGATATTTGGAAGCCCATAGAGGGCTACGGTGAAAAAGGAAATATCCTCAGATGAAATCTGGAAAGAAGCTTTCTGAGAAACTGCTTAGTGTTCTGTTAATTCGTCTCACAGAGTTACATCTGTATTTCGTGGATCTCTTTGCTAGCATTATTTCTGTGGAATCTGAGAACAGATATTTCGGATCCCTTTGAAGACTATAGGGCCAAAGGAAATATCTTCCGATAACAAAGAGAAAGAAGCTTTCTGAGAAACTTCTTTGTGTTCTGTGAAATCATCTCACAGAGTTACAGCTTTCCCCTCAAGAACCCTTTCGCTAAGACAGTTCTTGTGGAATTGGCAAAGTGATATTTGGAAGCCCATAGAGGGCTATGGTGAAAAAGGAAATATCCTCCCATGAAATCTGGAAAGAAGCTTTCTGAGAAACTGCTTAGTGTTCTGTTAATTCATCTCACAGAGTTACATCTATATTTCGTGGATCTCTTTGCTAGCCTTATTTCGGTGGAATCTGAGAACAGATATTTAGGATCCCTTTGAAGACTATAGGGCCAAAGGAAATATCCTCCGATAACAAAGAGAAAGAAGCTTTCTGAGAAACTTCTTTGTGTTCTGTGAAATCATCTCAGAGAGTTACAGCGTTCCTTTCAAGAAGCCTTTCGCTAAGACAGTTCTTGTGGAATTCGCAAAGTGATATTTGGAAGCCCATAGAGGGCTATGGTGAAAAAGGAAATATCCTCAGATGAAATCTGGAAAGAAGCTTTCTGAGAAACTGCTTAGTGTTCTGTTAATTCATCTCACAGAGTTACATCTGTATTTCGTGGATCTCTTTGATAGCCTTATTGCTGTGGAATCTGAGAACAGATATTTCGGATCCCTTTGAAGACTATAGGGCCAAAGGAAATATCCTCCGATAACTAAGAAAAAGAAGCTTTTGAGAAACTTCTTTGTGTTCTGTGAAATCATCTCACAGAGTTACAGCTTTCCCTTCAAGAAGCCTTCCGCTAAGACAGTTCTTGTGGAATTGGCAAAGTGATATTTGGAAGCCCATAGAGGGCTATGGTGAAAAAGGAAATATCCTCCGATGAAATCTGGAAAGAAGCTTTCTGAGAAACTGCTTAGTGTTCTGTTAATTCATCTCACAGAGTTACATCTGTATTTCGTGGATCTCTTTGCTAGCCTTATTTCTGATGAATCTGAGAACAGATATTTCGGATCCCTTTGAAGACTATAGGGCCAAAGGAAATATCCTCCGATAACTAAGAGAAAGAAGCTTTTGAGAAACTTCTTTGTGTTCTATGAAATCATCTCACAGAGTTACAGCTTTCCCCTCAAGAAGACTTTCGCTAAGACAGTTCTTGTGGAATTGGCAAAGTGATATTTGGAAGCCCATAGAGGGCTATGGTGAAAAAGGAAATATCCTCAGATGAAATCTGGAAAGAAGCTTTCTGAAAAACTGCTTACTGTTCTGTTAATTCATCTCACAGAGTTACATCTGTATTTCGTGGATCTCTTTGCTAGCCTTATTTCTGATGAATCTGAGAACAGATATTTCGGATCCCTTTGAAGACTATAGGGCCAAAGGAAATATCCTCCGATAACAAAGAGAAAGAAGCTTTTGAGAAACTTCTTTGTGTTCTGTGAAAACATCTCACAGAGTTACAGCTTTCTCCTCAAGAAGCCTTTCGCTAAGACAGTTCTTGTGGAATTGGCAAAGTGATATTTGGAAGCCCATAGAGGGCTATGGTGAAAAAGGAAATATCCTCCGATGAAATCTGGAAGGAAGCTTTCTGAGAAACTGCTCTGTGATGTGCGACTTCCACTCACAGAGTTACATCTGTATTTCGTTTATCTCTTTGCTAGCCTTATTTCTGTGGAATCTGAGAACAGATATTTAGGATCCCTTTGAAGACTATAGGGCCAAAGGAAATATCCTCCGATAACAAAGAGTAAGAAGCTTTCTTAGAAACTTCTTTGTGTTCTGTGAAAATCAATTCACAGAGTTACAGCTTTCGCCTCAAGAAGCCTTTCGCTAAGACAGTTCTTGTGGAATTGGCAAAGTGATATTTGGAAGCCCAAATATGGCTATGGTGAAAAAGGAAATATCCTCAGATGAAATCTGGAAAGAAGCTTTCTGAGAAACTGCTTAGTGTTCTGTTAATTCATCTAACAGAGTTACATCTATATTTCGTGGATCTCTTTGGTAGCCTTATTTCTGTGGAATATGAGAACAGATATTTCAGATCCCTTTAAAGACTATAGGGCCAAAGGAAATATCCTCCGATAACAAAGAGAAAGAAGCTTTCTGAGAAACTTCTTTGTGTTCTGTGAAATCATCTCACAGAGTTACAGCTTTCCCCTCAAGAATCCTTTCGCTAAGACAGTTCTTTTGGAATTGGCAAGGTGATATTTGGAAGCCCTTAGAGGGCTATGGTGAAAAAGGAAATATCCTCCGATGAAATCTGGAAAGAAGCTTTCTGAGAAACTGCTCTGTGATGTGCGACTTCCACTCACAGAGTTACATCTGTATTTCGTGGATCTCTTTGCTAGCCTTATTTCTGTGGAATCTGAGAACAGATATTTAGGATCCCTTTGAAGACTATAGGGCCAAAGGAAATATCCTCCGATAACTAAGAGAAAGAAGCTTTCTGAGAAACTTCTTTGTGTTCTGTGAAATCATCTCACAGAGTTACAGCTTTCCCCTCAAGAAGCCTTTCGCTAAGACAGTTCTTGTGGAATTGGCAAAGTGATATTTGGAAGCCCATAGAGGTCTATGTTGAAAAAGCAAATATCCTCCGATCAAATCTGGAAAGAGGCTTTCTGAGAAACTGCTCTGTGATGTGTGACTTCCACTCACAGAGTTACATCTGTATTTCGTGGATCTCTTTGCTAGCCTTATTTCTGTGGAATCTGAGAACAGATATTTAGGATCCCTTTGAAGACTATAGGGCCAAAGGAAATATCCTCCGATAACAAAGAGAAAGAAGCTTTCTTAGAAACTTCTTTGTGTTCTGTGAAAATCAATTCACAGAGTTACAGCTTTCCCCTCAAGAAGCCTTTCGCTAAGACAGTTCTTGTGGAATTGGCAAAGTGATATTTGGAAGCCCATAGAGGGCTATGGTGAAAAAGGAAATATCCTCCGATGAAATCTGGAAAGAAGCTTTCTGAGAAACTGCTCTGTGATGTGCGACTTCCACTCACAGAGTTACATCTGTATTTCGTGGATCTCTTTGCTAGCCTTATTTCTGTGGAATCTGAGAACAGATATTTCGGATCCCTTTGAAGACTATAGGGCCAAAAGAAATATCCTACGATAACAAAGAGAAAGAAGCTTTCTGAGAAACTTCTTTGTGTTCTGTGAAATCATCTCACAGAGTTACAGCTTTCCCCTCAAGAAGCCTTTCGCTAAGACAGTTCTTGTGGAATTGGCAAAGTGATATTTGGAAGCCCATAGAGGGCTACGGTGAAAAAGGAAATATCCTCAGATGAAATCTGGAAAGAAGCTTTCTGAGAAACTGCTTAGTGTTCTGTTAATTCGTCTCACAGAGTTACATCTGTATTTCGTGGATCTCTTTGCTAGCATTATTTCTGTGGAATCTGAGAACAGATATTTCGGATCCCTTTGAAGACTATAGGGCCAAAGGAAATATCTTCCGATAACAAAGAGAAAGAAGCTTTCTGAGAAACTTCTTTGTGTTCTGTGAAATCATCTCACAGAGTTACAGCTTTCCCCTCAAGAACCCTTTCGCTAAGACAGTTCTTGTGGAATTGGCAAAGTGATATTTGGAAGCCCATAGAGGGCTATGGTGAAAAAGGAAATATCCTCCCATGAAATCTGGAAAGAAGCTTTCTGAGAAACTGCTTAGTGTTCAGTTAATTCATCTCACAGAGTTACATCTATATTTCGTGGATCTCTTTGCTAGCCTTATTTCGGTGGAATCTGAGAACAGATATTTAGTATCCCTTTGAAGACTATAGGGCCAAAGGAAATATCCTCCGATAACAAAGAGAAAGAAGCTTTCTGAGAAACTTCTTTGTGTTCTGTGAAATCATCTCAGAGAGTTACAGCGTTCCTTTCAAGAAGCCTTTCGCTAAGACAGTTCTTGTGGAATTCGCAAAGTGATATTTGGAAGCCCATAGAGGGCTATGGTGAAAAAGGAAATATCCTCAGATGAAATCTGGAAAGAAGCTTTCTGAGAAACTGCTTAGTGTTCTGTTAATTCATCTCACAGAGTTACATCTGTATTTCGTGGATCTCTTTGATAGCCTTATTGCTGTGGAATCTGAGAACAGATATTTCGGATCCCTTTGAAGACTATAGGGCCAAAGGAAATATCCTCCGATAACTAAGAAAAAGAAGCTTTTGAGAAACTTCTTTGTGTTCTGTGAAATCATCTCACAGAGTTACAGCTTTCCCTTCAAGAAGCCTTCCGCTAAGACAGTTCTTGTGGAATTGGCAAAGTGATATTTGGAAGCCCATAGAGGGCTATGGTGAAAAAGGAAATATCCTCCGATGAAATCTGGAAAGAAGCTTTCTGAGAAACTGCTTAGTGTTCTGTTAATTCATCTCACAGAGTTACATCTGTATTTCGTGGATCTCTTTGCTAGCCTTATTTCTGATGAATCTGAGAACAGATATTTCGGATCCCTTTGAAGACTATAGGGCCAAAGGAAATATCCTCCGATAACTAAGAGAAAGAAGCTTTTGAGAAACTTCTTTGTGTTCTATGAAATCATCTCACAGAGTTACAGCTTTCCCCTCAAGAAGACTTTCGCTAAGACAGTTCTTGTGGAATTGGCAAAGTGATATTTGGAAGCCCATAGAGGGCTATGGTGAAAAAGGAAATATCCTCAGATGAAATCTGGAAAGAAGCTTTCTGAAAAACTGCTTACTGTTCTGTTAATTCATCTCACAGAGTTACATCTCTATTTCGTGGATCTCTTTGCTAGCCTTATTTCTGTGGAATCTGAGAACAGATATTTCGGATCCCTTTGAAGACTATAGGGCCAAAGGAAATATCCTCCGATAACTATGAGAAAGAAGCTTTCTGAGAAACTTCTTTGTGTTCTGTGAAGTCATCTCACAGAGTTACAGCTTTCCCCTCAAGGAGCCTTTCGCTAAGACAGTTCTTGTGGAATTGGCAAAGTGATATTTGGAAGCCCATAGAGGGCTATGGTGAAAAAGGAAATATCCTCAGATGAAATCTGGAAAGAAGCTTTCTGAGAAACTGCTTAGTGTTCTGTTAATTCATCTCACAGAGTTACATCTGTATTTCGTGGATCTCTTTGCTAGCCTTATTTCTGTGGAATCTGAGAACAGATATTTCGGATCCCTTTGAAGACTATAGGGCCAAAGGAAATATCCTCCGATAACAAAGAGAAAGAAGCTTTGTGAGAAACTTCTTTGTGTTCTGTGAAATCATCTCACAGAGTTACAGCTTTCCCCTGAAGAAGCCTTTCGCTAAGACAGTTCTTGTGGAATTGGCAAAGTGATATTTGGAAGCCCATAGAGAGCTATGGTGAAAAAGGAAATATCCTCCGATGAAATCTGGAAAGAAGCTTTCTGAGAAACTGCTTAGTGTTCTGTTAATTCATCTCACAGAGTTACATCTATATTTCGTGGATCTCTTTGCTAGCCTTATTTCTGTGGAATCTGAGAAGAGATATTTCGGATCCCTTTGAAGACTATAGGGCCAAAAGAAATATCCTACGATAACAAAGAGAAAGAAGCTTTCTGAGAAACTTCTTTGTGTTCTGTGAAATCATCTCACAGAGTTACAGCTTTCCCCTCAAGAAGCCTTTCGCTAAGACAGTTCTTGTGGAATTGGCAAAGTGATATTTGGAAGCCCATAGAGGGCTACGGTGAAAAAGGAAATATCCTCAGATGAAATCTGGAAAGAAGCTTTCTGAGAAACTGCTTAGTGTTCTGTTAATTCGTCTCACAGAGTTACATCTGTATTTCGTGGATCTCTTTGCTAGCATTATTTCTGTGGAATCTGAGAACAGATATTTCGGATCCCTTTGAAGACTATAGGGCCAAAGGAAATATCTTCCGATAACAAAGAGAAAGAAGCTTTCTGAGAAACTTCTTTGTGTTCTGTGAAATCATCTCACAGAGTTACAGCTTTCCCCTCAAGAACCCTTTCGCTAAGACAGTTCTTGTGGAATTGGCAAAGTGATATTTGGAAGCCCATAGAGGGCTATGGTGAAAAAGGAAATATCCTCCCATGAAATCTGGAAAGAAGCTTTCTGAGAAACTGCTTAGTGTTCTGTTAATTCATCTCACAGAGTTACATCTATATTTCGTGGATCTCTTTGCTAGCCTTATTTCGGTGGAATCTGAGAACAGATATTTAGGATCCCTTTGAAGACAATAGGGCCAAAGGAAATATCCTCCGATAACAAAGAGAAAGAAGCTTTCTGAGAAACTTCTTTGTGTTCTGTGAAATCATCTCACAGAGTTACAACTTTCCCCTAAAGAAGCCTTTAGCTAAGACAGTTCTTGTGGAATTGGCAAAGTGATATTTGGAAGCCCATAGAGGGCTATGGTGAAAAAGGAAATATCCTCAGATGAAATCTGGAAAGAAGATTTCTGAGAAAATGCTCTGTGATGTGTGACTTCCACTCACAGAGTTACATCTGTATTTCGTGGATCTCTTTGCTAGCCTTATTTCTCTGGAATCTGAGAACAGATATTTCGGATCCCTTTGAAGACTTTAGGGCCAAAGGAAATATCCTCCGATAACAAAGAGAAAGAAGCTTTCTGAGAAACTTCTTTGTGTTCTGTGAAATCATCTCACAGAGTTACAGCTTTCCCCTCAAGAAGCCTTTCGCTAAGACAGTTCTTGTGGAATTGGCAAAGTGATATTTGGAAGCCCATAGAGGGCTATGGTGAAAAAGGAAATATCCTCCCATGAAATCTGGAAAGAAGCTTTCTGAGAAACTGCTTAGTGTTCTGTTAATTCATCTCACAGAGTTACATCTATATTTCGTGGATCTCTTTGCTAGCCTTATTTCTGTGGAATCTGAGAACAGATATTTCGGATCCCTTTGAAGACTATAGGGCCAAAAGAAATATCCTCCGATAACAAAGAGAAAGAAGCTTTCTGAGAAACTTCTTTGTGTTCTGTGAAATCATCTCACAGAGTTACAGCTTTCCCCTCAAGAAGCCTTTCGCTAAGACAGTTCTTGTGGAATTGGCAAAGTGATATTTGGAAGCCCCTAGAGGGCTACGGTGAAAAAGGAAATATCCTCAGATGAAATCTGGAAAGAAGCTTTCTGAGAAACTGCTCTGTGATGTGTGACTTCCACTCACAGAGTTACATCTGTATTTCGTGGATCTCTTTGCTAGCCTTATTTCTGTGGAATCTGAGAACAGATATTTCGGATCCCTTTGAAGACTATAGGGCCAAAGGAAATACCCTCCGATAACAAAGAGAAAGAAGCTTTCTGAGAAACTTCGTTGTGTTCTGTGAAATCATCTCACAGAGTTACAGCTTTCACCTCAAGAAGACTTTCGCTAAGACAGTTCTTGTGGAATTGGCAAAGTGATATTTGGAAGCCCATAGAGGGCTATGGTGAAAAAGGAAATATCCTCAGATGAAATCTGGAAAGAAGCATTCTGAGAAACTGCTTAGTGTTCTGTTAATTCATCTCACAGAGTTACATCTGTATTTCGTGGATCTCTTTGCTAGCCTTATTTCTGTGGAATCTGAGAACAGATATTTCGGATCCCTTTGAAGACTATAGGGCCAAAGGAAATATCTTCGAATAACAAAGAGAAAGAAGTTTTCTGAGAAACTTCTTTGTGTTCTGTGAAATCATCTCACAGAGTTACAACTTTCCCCTAAAGAAGCCTTTAGCTAAGACAGTTCTTGTGGAATTGGCAAAGTGATATTTGGAAGCCCATAGAGGGCTATGGTGAAAAAGGAAATATCCTCAGATGAAATCTGGAAAGAAGATTTCTGAGAAAATGCTCTGTGATGTGTGACTTCCACTCACAGAGTTACATCTGTATTTCGTGGATCTCTTTGCTAGCCTTATTTCTCTGGAATCTGAGAACAGATATTTCGGATCCCTTTGAAGACTTTAGGGCCAAAGGAAATATCCTCCGATAACAAAGAGAAAGAAGCTTTCTGAGAAACTTCTTTGTGTTCTGTGAAATCATCTCACAGAGTTACAGCTTTCCCCTCAAGAAGCCTTTCGCTAAGACAGTTCTTGTGGAATTGGCAAAGTGATATTTGGAAGCCCATAGAGGGCTATGGTGAAAAAGGAAATATCCTCCCATGAAATCTGGAAAGAAGCTTTCTGAGAAACTGCTTAGTGTTCTATTAATTCATCTCACAGAGTTACATCTATATTTCGTGGATCTCTTTGCTAGCCTTATTTCGGTGGAATCTGAGAACAGATATTTCGGATCCCTTTGAAGACTATAGGGCCAAAGGAAATATCCTCCGATAACAAAGAGAAAGAAGCTTTCTGAGGAACTTCTTTGTGTTCTGTGAAATCTTCTCAGAGAGTTACAGCGTTCCTCTCAAGAAGCCTTTCGCTAAGACAGTTCTTGTGGAATTGGCAAAGTGATATTTGGAAGCCCATAGAGGGCTATGGTGAAAAAGGAAATATCCTCAGATGAAATCTGGAAAGAAGCTTTCTGAGAAACTGCTCTGTGATGTGTTACTTCCACTCACAGAGTTACATCTGTATTTCGTGGATCTCTTTGCTAGCCTTATTTCTGTGGAATCTGAGAACAGATATTTCGGATCCCTTTGAAGACTATAGGGCCAAAGGAAATATCCTCCGATAACAAAGAGAAAGAAGCTTTCTGAGAAACTTCTTTGTGTTCTATGAAATCATCTCACAGAGTTACAGCTTTACCCTCAAGAAGCCTTTCGCTAAGACAGTTCTTGTGGAATTGGCAAAGTGATATTTGGAAGCCCATAGAGGGCTATGGTGAAAAAGGAAATATCCTCAGATGAAATCTGGAAAGAAGCTTTCTGAGAAACTGCTTAGTGTTCTGTTAATTCGTCTCACAGAGTTACATCTGTATTTCGTGGATCTCTTTGCTAGCCTTATTTCTTTGGAATCTGAGAACAGATATTTCGGATCCCTTTGAGGACTACAGAGCCAAAGGAAATATCCTCCGATAACAAAGAGAAAGAAGCTTTCTGAGAAACTTCTTTGTGTTTTATGAAATCATCTCATAGAGTTACAGCTTTCCCCACAAGAAGCCTTTCGCTAAGACAGTTCTTGTGGAATTGGCAAAGTGATATTTGGAAGCCCATAGAGGGCTATGGTGAAAAAGGAAATATCCTCAGATGAAATCTGGAAAGAAGCTTTCTGAGAAACTGCTCTGTGATGTGTGACTTCCGCTCGCAGAGTTACATCTGTATTTCGTGGATCTCTTTGCTATCCTTATTTCTCTGGAATCTGAGAACAGATATTTCAGATCCCTTTGAAGACTATAGGGCCAAAGGAAATATCCTCCGATAACAAAGAGAAAGAAGCTTTCTGAGAAACTTCTTTGTGTTCTGTGAAATCATCTCACAGAGTTACAGCTTTACCCTCAAGAAGCCTTTCGCTAAGACAGTTCTTGTGGAATTGGCAAAGTGATATTTGGAAGCCCATAGAGGGCTATGGTGAAAAAGGAAATATCATCCGATGAAATCTGGAAAGAAGCTTTCTGAGAAACTGCTTAGTGTTCTGTTAATTCATCTCACAGAGTTACATCTGTATTTCGTGGATCTCTTTGCTAGCCTTATTTCTGTGGAATCTGAGAACAGATATTTCGGATCCCTTTGAAGACTATAGGGCCAAAGGAAATATCCTCCGATAACAAAGAGAAAGAAGCTTTCTGAGAAACTTCTTTGTGTTCTATGAAATCATCTCACAGAGTTACAGCTTTCCCCTCAAGAAGCCTTTCGCTAAGACAGTTCTTTTGGAATTGGCAAAGTGATATTTGGAAGCCCATAGAGGGCTATGGTGAAAAAGGAAATATCCTCAGATGAAATCTGGAAAGAAGCTTTCTGAGAAACTGCTTAGTGTTCTGTTAATTCATCTCACAGAGTTACATCTGTATTTCGTGGATCTCTTTGCTAGCCTTATTTCTGTGGAATCTGAGAACAGATATTTCGGATCCCTTTGAAGACTACATGGCCAAAGGAAATATCCTCCGATAAGAAATAGAAAGAAGCTTTCTGAGAAACTTCTTTGTGTTTTATGAAATCATCTCATAGAGTTACAGCTTTCCCCACAAGAAGCCTTTCGCAAAGACAGTTCTTGTGGAATTGGCAAAGTGATATTTGGAAGCCCATAGAGGGCTATGGTGAAAAAGGAAATATCCTCAGATGAAATCTGGTAAGAAGCTTTCTGAGAAACTGCTCTGTGATGTGTGACTTCCACTCACAGATTTACATCTGTATTTCGTGGATCTCTTTGCTAGCCTTATTTCTGTGGAATCTGAGAACAGATATTTCGGATCCCTTTGAAGACTATAGGGCCAAAGGAAATATCCTCCGATAACAAAGAGAAAGAAGCTTTTGAGAAACTTCTTTGAGTTCTATGAAATCATCTCACAGAGTTACAGCTTTCCCTTCAAGAAGCCTTTCGCTAAGACAGTTCTTGTGGAATTGGCAAAGTGATATTTGGAAGCCCATAGAGGGCTATGGTGAAAAAGGAAATATCCTCAGATGAAATCTGGAAAGAAGCTTTCTGAGAAACTGCTTAGTATTCTGTTAATTCATCTCACAGTGCTACATCTGTATTCGTGGATCTCTTGGCTAGCCTTATTTCTGTGGAATCTGAGAACAGATATTTCGGATCCCTTTGAAGACTATAGGGCCAAAGGAAATATCCTCCGATAAGAAAGAGAAAGAAGCTTTCTGAGAAACTTCTTTGTGTTCTGTGAAATCATCTCACAGAGTTACAGCTTTCCCCTCAAGAAGCCTTTCTCTAAGACAGTCCTTGTGGAATTGGCAAAGTGATATTTGGAAGCCCATAGAGGGCTATGGTGAAAAAGGAAATATCCTCCCATGAAATCTGGAAAGAAGCTTTCTGAGAAACTGCTTAGTGTTCTGTTAATTCATCTCACAGAGTTACATCTATATTTCGTGGATCTCTTTGCTAGCCTTATTTCTGTGGAATCCGAGAACAGATATTTCGGATCCCTTTGAAGACTATAGGGCCAACGGAAATATCCTCCGATAACAAAAAGAAAGAAGCTTTCTAAGAAACTTCTTTGTGTTCTGTGAAATCATCTCACAGAGTTACAGCTTTCCCCTCAAGAAGCCTTTCGCTAAGACAGTTCTTTTGGAATTGGCAAAGTGATATTTGGAAGCCCATAGTGGGCTGTGGTGAAAAAGGAAATATCCTCAGATGAAATCTGGAAAGAAGCTTTCTGAGAAACTGCTTAGTGTTCTGTTAATTCATCTCACAGAGTTACATCTGTATTTCGTGGATCTCTTTGCTAGCCTTATTTCTGTGGAATCTGAGAACAGATATTTCGGATCCCTTTGAAGACTATAGGGCCAAAGGAAATATCTTCGAATAACAAAGAGAAAGAAGTTTTCTGAGAAACTTCTTTGTGTTCTGTGAAATCATCTCACAGAGTTACAACTTTCCCCTAAAGAAGCATTTAGCTAAGACAGTTCTTGTGGAATTGGCAAAGTGATATTTGGAAGCCCATAGAGGGCTATGGTGAAAAAGGAAATATCCTCAGATGAAATCTGGAAAGAAGATTTCTGAGAAACTGCTCTGTGATGTGTGACTTCCACTCACAGAGTTACATCTGTATTTCGTGGATCTCTTTGCTAGCCTTATTTCTCTGGAATCTGAGAACAGATATTTCGGATCCCTTTGAAGACTTTAGGGCCAAAGGAAATATCCTCCGATAACAAAGAGAAAGAAGCTTTCTGAGAAACTTCTTTGTGTTCTGTGAAATCATCTCACAGAGTTACAGCTTTCCCCTCAAGAAGCCTTTCGCTAAGACAGTTCTTGTAGAATTGGCAAAGTGATATTTGGAAGCCCATAGAGGGCTATGGTGAAAAAGGAAATATCCTCCCATGAAATCTGGAAAGAAGCTTTCTGAGAAACTGCTTAGTGTTCTGTTAATTCATCTCACAGAGTTACATCTATATTTCGTGGATCTCTTTGCTAGCCTTATTTCTGTGGAATCTGAGAACAGATATTTCGGATCCCTTTGAAGACTATAGGGCCAAAAGAAATATCCTCCGATAACAAAGAGAAAGAAGCTTTCTGAGAAACTTCTTTGTGTTCTGTGAAATCATCTCACAGAGTTACAGCTTTCCCCTCAAGAAGCCTTTCGCTAAGACAGTTCTTGTGGAATTGGCAAAGTGATATTTGGAAGCCCATAGAGGGCTTCGGGGAAAAGGAAATATCCTCAGATGAAATCTGGAAAGAAGCATTCTGAGAAACTGCTCTGTGATGTGTGACTTCCACTCACAGAGTTACATCTGTATTTCGTGGATCTCTTTGCTAGCCTTATTTCTGTGGAATCTGAGAACAGATATTTCGGATCCCTTTGAAGACTATAGGGCCAAAGGAAATATCCTCCGATAACAAAGAGAAAGAAGCTTTCTGAGAAACTTCTTTGTTTTCTGTGAAATCATCTCACAGAGTTACAGCTTTCCCCTCAAGAAGCCTTTCGCTAAGACAGTTCTTGTAGAATTGGCAAAGTGATATTTGGAAGCCCATAGAGGGCTATGGTGAAAAAGGAAATATCCTCCCATGAAATCTGGAAAGAAGCTTTCTGAGAAACTGCTTAGTGTTCTGTTAATTCATCTCACAGAGTTACATCTATATTTCGTGGATCTCTTTGCTAGCCTTATTTCGGTGGAATCTGAGAACAGATATTTCGGATCCCTTTGAAGACTATAGGGCCAAAGGAAATATCCTCCGATAACAAAGAGAAAGAAGCTTTCTGAGAAACTTCTTTGTGTTCTGTGAAATCTTCTCAGAGAGTTACAGCGTTACTCTCAAGAAGCCTTTGCTAAGACAGTTCTTGTGGAATTGGCAAAGTGATATTTGGAAGCCCCTAGAGGGCTATGGTGAAAAAGGAAATATCCTCAGATGAAATCTTGAAAGAAGCTTTCTGAGAAACTGCTCTGTGATGTGTTACTTCCACTCACAGAGTTACATCTGTATTTCGTGGATCTCTTTGCTAGCCTTATTTCTGTGGAATCTGAGAACAGATATTTCGTATCCCTTTGAAGACTATAGGGCCAAAGGAAATATCCTCCGATAACAAAGAGAAAGAAGCTTTCTGAGAAACTTCTTTGTGTTCTATGAAATCATCTCACAGAGTTACAGCTTTCCCCTCAAGAAGCCTTTCGCTAAGACAGTTCTTGTGGAATTGGCAAAGTGATATTTGGAAGCCCATAGAGGGCTATGGTGAAAAAGGAAATATCCTCAGATGAAATCTGGAAAGAAGCTTTCTGAGAAACTGCTTAGTGTTCTGTTAATTCATCTCAGAGAGTTACATCTGTATTTCGTGGATCTCTTTGCTAGCCTTATTTCTGTGGAATCTGAGAACAGATATTTAGGATCGCTTTGAAGACTATAGGGCCAAAGGAAATATCCTCCGTTAACAAAGAGAAAGAAGCTTTCTGAGAAACTTCTTTGTGTTCTGTGAAATCATCTCACAGAGTTACAGCTTTCCCCTCAAGAACCCTTTCGCTAAGACAGTTCTTGTGGAATTGGCAAAGTGATATTTGGAAGCCCATAGAGGGCTATGGTGAAAAAGGAAATATCCTCAGATGAAATCTGGAAAGAAGCTTTCTGAGAAACTGCTCTGTGATGTGTGACTTCCACTCACAGAGTTACATCTGTATTTCGTGGATCTCTTTGCTAGCCTTATTTCTGTGGAATCTGAGAACACATATTTCGGATCCCTTTGAAGACTAAGGGCCAAAGGAAATATCCTCCGATAACAAAGAGAAAGAAGCTTTCTGAGAAACTTCTTTGTGTTCTATGAAATCATCTCACAGAGTTACAGCTTTCCCTTCAAGAAGCCTTTCGCTACGACAGTTCTTGTGGAATTGGCAAAGTGATATTTGGAAGCCCATAGAGGGCTATGGTGAAAAAGGAAATATCCTCAGATGAAATCTGGAAAGAAGCTTTCTGAGAAACTGCTTAGTGTTCTGTTAATTCATCTCACAGAGCTACATCTGTATTCGTGGATCTCTTTGCTAGTCTTATTTCTGTGGAATCTGAGAACAGATATTTCGGATCCCTTTGAAGACTATAGGGCCAAAGGAAATATCCTCCGATAAGAAAGAGAAAGAAGCTTTCTGAGAAACTTCTTTGTGTTCTGTGAAATCATCTCACAGAGTTACAGCTTTCCCCTGAAGAAGCCTTTCTCTAAGACAGTTCTTGTGGAATTGGCAAAGTGATATTTGGAAGCCCGTAGAGGGCTATGGTGAAAAAGGAAATATCCTCCCATGAAATCTGGAAAGAAGCTTTCTGAGAAACTGCTTAGTGTTCTGTTAATTCATCTCACAGAGTTACATCTATATTTCGTGGATCTCTTTGCTAGCCTTATTTCTGTGGAATCCGAGAACAGATATTTCGGATCCCTTTGAAGACTATAGGGCCAACGGAAATATCCTCCGATAACAAAAAGAAAGAAGCTTTCTGAGAAACTTCTTTGTGTTCTGTGAAATCATCTCACAGAGTTACAGCTTTCCCCTCAAGAAGCCTTTCGCGTAGACAGTTCTTGTGGAATTGGCAAAGTGATATTTGGAAGCCCATAGTGGGCTATGGTGAAAAAGGAAATGTCCTCAGATGAAATCTGGAAAGAAGCTTTCTGAGAAACTGCTTAGTGTTCTGTTAATTCATCTCACAGAGTTACATCTGTGTTTCGTGGATCTCCTTGCTAGCCTTATTTCTGTGGAATCTGAGAACACATATTTCGGATCCCTTTTAAGACTATAGGGCCAAAGGAAATATCTTCCGATTACAAAGAGAAAGAAGCTTTCTGAGAAAATTCTTTGTTTTCTGTGAAATCATCTCACAGAGTTACAGCTTTCTCCTCAAGGAGCCTTTCGCTAAGACAGTTCTTGTGGAATTGGCAAAGTGACATTTGGAAGCCCATACAGGGCTATGGTGAAAAAGGAATATCCTCCGATGAAATCTGGAAAGAAACTTTCTGAGAAACTTCTTAGTGTTCCGTGAATTCATCTCACAGAGTTATATCTATATTTCGTGGATCTCTTTGCTAGCCTAATTTCTGTGGAATCTGAGAAGAGATATTTCGGATCCCTTTGAAGACTATAGGACCAAAGGAAATATCCTACGATAACTAAGAGAAAGAAGCTTTCTGAGAAACTTCTTTGTGTTCTGTGAAATCATCTCACAGAGTTACAGCTTTCCCCTCAAGAAGCCTTTCGCTAAGACAGTTCTTGTGGAATTGGCAAAGTGATATTTGGAAGCCCATACAGGGCTATGGTGAAAAAGGAATATCCTCCGATGAAATCTGGAAAGAAACTTTCTGAGAAACTTCTTAGTGTTCCGTGAATTCATCTCACAGAGTTATATCTATATTTCGTGGATCTCTTTGCTAGCCTAATTTCTGTGGAATCTGAGAACAGATATTTCGGATCCCTTGGAAAACTATAGGGCCAAAGGAAATATCCTCCGATAACAAAGAGAAAGAAGCTTTCGGAGAAACTTCTTTGTGTTCTGTGAAATCATCTCACAGAGTTACAGCTTTCCCCTCAAGAAGCCTTTCGCTAAGACAGTTCTTGTGGAATTGGCAAAGTGATATTTGGAAGCCCATAGAGGGCTATGGTGAAAAAGGAAATATCCTCAGATGAAATCTGGAACGAAGCTTTCTGAGAAACTGCTTAGTGTTCTGTTATTTCATCTCACAGAGTTACATCTGTATTTCGTGGATCTCTTTGCTAGCCTTATTACTGTGGAATCTGAGAACAGATTTTTCGGATCCCGTTGAAGTCTATAGGGCCAAAGGAAATATCCTCCGATAACAAAGAGAAAGAAGCTTTGTGAGAAACTTCTTTGTGTTCTATGAAATCATCTCACAGAGTTGCAGCTTTCCCCTCAAGAAGCCTTTCGCTAAGACAGTTCTTGTGGAATTGGCAAAGTGATATTTGGAAGACCATAGAGGGCTATGGTGAAAAAGGAAATATCCTCAGATGAAATCTGGAAAGAAGGTTTCTCAGAAACTGTTCTGTGATGTGTGACTTCCACTCACAGAGTTACATCTGTATTTCGTGGATCTCTTTGCTAGCCTTATTTCTTTGGAATCTGAGAACAGATATTTTGGATCCCTTTGAAGACTATAGGGCCAAAGGAAATATCCTCCGATAACTAAGAGAAAGAAGCTTTCTGAGAAACTTCTTTGTGTTCTATGAAATCATCTCACAGAGTTACAGCTTTCCCCTCAAGATGCCTTTCGCTAAGACAGTTCTTGTGGAATTGACAAAGTGATATTTGGAAGCCCATAGAGGGCTACGGTGAAAAAGGAAATATCCTCAGATGAAATCTGGAAAGAAGCTTTCTGAGAAACTGCTCTGTGATGTGTGACTTCCACTCACAGAGTTACATCTGTATTTCGTGGATCTCTTTGCTAGCATTATTTCTGTGGAATCTGAGAACGGATATTTCGGATCCCTTTGAAGACTATAGGGCCAAGGAGAATATCCTCCAATAACTAAGAGAAAGAAGCTTTCTGAGAAATTCTTTGTGTTCTGTGAAATCATCTCACAGAGTTACAGCTTTCACCTCAAGAAGCCTTTCGCTAAGACAGTTCTTGTGGAATTGGCAAAGTGATATTTGGAAGCCCATAGAGGGCTATGGTGAAAAAGGAAATATCCTCCGATGAAATCTGGAAAGAAGCTTTCTGAGAAACTGCTTAGTGTTCTGTTAATTCATCTCACAGAGTTACATCCGTGTTTCGTGGATCTCTTTGCTAGCCTTATTTCTGTGGAATCTGAGAACAGATATTTCGGATCCCTTTGAAGACTATAGGGCCAAAGGAAATATCCTCCGATAACTATGAGAAAGAAGACTTTCTGAGAAACTTCTTTGTGTTCTGTGAAATCATCTCACAGAGTTACAGCTTTCCCCTCAAGAAGCCTTTCGCTAAGACAGTTCTTGTGGAATTGGCAATGTGATATTTGGAAGCCCTTAAAGGGGTATGGTGAAAAAGGAAATATCCTCAGATGAAATCTGGAAAGAAGCTTTCTGAGAAACTGCTTAGTGTTCTGTTAATTCATCTCACAGAGTTACATCTGTATTTCGTGGATCTCTTTGCTAGCCTTATTTCTGTGGAATCTGAGAACAGATATTTCGGATCCCTTTGAAGACTATAGGGCCAAAGGAAATATCCTACGATAACAAAGAGAAAGAAGCTTTCTGAGAAACTTCTTTGTGTTCTGTGAAATCATCTCACAGAGTTACAGCTTTCCCCTCAAGAAGCCTTTCGCTAAGACAGTTCTTGTGGAATTGGCAAAGTGATATTTGGAAGCCCATAGAGGGCTACGGTGAAAAAGGAAATATCCTCAGATGAAATCTGGAAAGAAGCTTTCTGAGAAACTGCTCTGTGATGTGTGACTTCCACTCACAGAGTTACATCTGTATTTCGTGGATCTCTTTGCTAGCCTTATTTCTCTGTAATCTGAGAACAGATATTTCAGATCCCTTTGAAGATTATAGGGCCAAAGGAAATATCCTCCGATAACAAAGAGAAAGAAGCTTTCTGAGAAACTTCTTTGTGTTCTGTGAAATCATCTCACAGAGTTACAGCTTTCCCCTCAAGAAGCCTTTCGCTAAGACAGTTCTTGTGGAATTGGCAAAGTGATATTTGGAAGCCCATAGAGGGCTATGGTGAAAAAGGAAATATCCTCCCATGAAATCTGGAAAGAAGCTTTCTGAGAAACTGCTTAGTGTTCTGTTAATTCATCTCACAGAGTTACATCTATATTTCGTGGATCTCTTTGCTAGCCTTATTTCGGTGGAATCTGAGAACAGACATTTCGGATCCCTTTGAAGACTATAGGGCCAAAGGAAATATCCTCCGATAACAAAGAGAAAGAAGCTTTCTGAGAAACTTCTTTGTGTTCTGTGAAATCATCTCAGAGAGTTACAGCGTTCCTCTCAAGAAGCCTTTCGCTAAGACAGTTCTTGTGGAATTGGCAAAGTGATATTTGGAAGCCCATAGAGGGCTATGGTGAAAAAGGAAATATCCTCAGATGAAATCTGGAAAGAAGCTTTCTGAGAAACTGCTCTGTGATGTGTGACTTCCACTCACAGAGTTCCATCTGTATTTCGTGGATCTCTTTGCTAGCCTTATTTCTCTGGAATCTGAGAACAGACATTTCAGATCCCTTTGAAGACTATAGGGCCAAAGGAAATATCCTCCGATAACAAAGAGAAAGAAGCTTTCTGAGAAACTTCTTTGTGTTCTGTGAAATCATCTCACAGAGTTACAGCTTTCCCCTCAAGAAGCCTTTCGCTAAGACAGTTCTTGTGGAATTGGCAAAGTGATATTTGGAAGCCCATAGAGGGCTATGGTGAAAAAGGAAATATCCTCAGATGAAATCTGGAAAGAAGCTTTCTGAGAAACTGCTTAGTGTTCTGTTAATTCATCTCACAGAGTTACATCTGTATTTCGTGGATCTCTTTTCTAGCCTTATTTCTGTGGAATCTGAGAACAGATATTTCGGATCCCATTGAAGACTTCAGGGCCAAAGGAAATATCCTCCGATAACAAAGAGAAAGAAGCTTTCTGAGAAACTTCTTTGTGTTTTATGAAATCATCTCATAGAGTTACAGCTTTCCCCAAAAGAAGCCTTTCGCTAAGACAGTTCTTGTGGAATTGGCAAAGTGATATTTGGAAGCCCATAGAGGGCTATGGTGAAAAAGGAAATATCCTCAGATGAAATCTGAAAAGAAGCTTTCTGAGAAACTGCTCTGTGATGCGTGACTTCCACTCACAGAGTTACATCTGTATTTCGTGGATCTCTTTGCTAGCCTTATTTCTCTGGATTCTGAGAACAGATATTTCGGATCCCTTTGAAGACTATAGGGCCAAAGGAAATATCCTCCGATAACTAAGAGAAAGAAGCTTTCTGAGAAACTTCTTTGTGTCTGTGAAACCATCTCACAGAGTTACAGCTTTCCCCTGAAGAAGCCTTTCGCTAAGACAGTTCTTGTGTAATTGGCAAAGTGATATTTGGAAGCCCGTAGAGGGCTATGGTGAAAAAGGAAATATCATCCGATGAAATCTGGAAAGAAGCTTTCTGAGAAACTGCTTAGTGTTCTGTTAATTCATCTCGCAGAGTTACATCTATATTTCGTGAATCTCTTTGCTAGCCTTATTTCTGTGGAATCTGAGAACGGGTATTTCGGATCCCTTTGAAGACTATAGGGCCAAAGGAAATACCCTCCGATAACAAAGAAAAGAAGCTTTATGAGAAACTTCGTTGTGTTCTGTGAAATCATCTCACAGAGTTACAGCTTTCCCCTCAAGAAGACTTTCGCTAAGACAGTTCTTGTGGAATTGGCAAAGTGATATTTGGAAGCCCATAGAGGGCTACTGTGAAAAAGGAAATATCCTCAGATGAAATCTGGAAAGAAGCTTTCTGAGAAACTGCTTAGTGTTCTGTTAATTCATCTCACAGAGTTACATCTGTATTTCCTGGATCTCTTTGCTAGCCTTATTTCTGTGGAATCTGAGAACAGATATTTCGGATCCCTTTGAAGACTATAGGGCCAAAGGAAATATCCTCCGATAACAAAGAGAAAGAAGCTTTCTGAGAAACTTCTTTGTGTTCTGTGAAATCATCTCACAGAGTTACAGCTTTCCCCTCGAGAAGCCTTTCGCTAAGACAGTTCTTGTGGAATTGGCAAAGTGATATTTGGAAGCCCATAGAGGGGTACGGTGAAAAAGGAAATATGCTCCGATGAAATCTGGAAAGAAGCTTTCTGAGAAACTGCTCTGTGATGTGTGACTTCCACTCACAGAGTTACATCTGTATTTCGTGGATCTCTTTGCTTGCCTTATTTCTGTGGAATCTGAGAACAGATATTTCGGATCCCTTTGAAGACTATAGGGCCAAAGGAAATATCTTCCGAAACAAAGAGAAAGAAGCTTTCTGAGGAACTTCTTTGTGTTCTGTGAAATCATCTCACAGAGTTACAGCTTTCGCCTCAAGAAGCCTTTCGCTAAGACAGTTCTTGTGGAATTGGCAAAGTGATATTTGGAAGCCCATAGAGGGCTATGGTGAAAAAGGAAATATCCTCCGATGAAATCTGGAAAGAAGCTTTCTGAGAAACTGCTTAGTGTTCTGTTAATTCATCTCACAGAGTTACATCTATATTTCGTGGATCTCTTTGCTAGCCTTATTTCTGTGGAATCTGAGAACAGATATTTCGGATCCCTTTGAAGACTATAGGGCCAAAGGAAATATACTCCCATAACAAAGAGAAAGAAGCTTTCTGAGAAACTTCTTTGTGTTCTATGAAATCATCTCCGAGAGTTACAGCTTTCCCCTCAAGAAGCCTTTCGCTAAGACAGTTCTTGTGGAATTGGCAAAGTGATATTTGGAAGCCCATAGAGGGCTATGGTGAAAAAGGAAATATCCTCAGATGAAATCTGGAAAGAAGCTTTCTGAGAAACTGCTCTGTGATGCGTGACTTCCACTCACAGAGTTACATCTGTATTTCGTGGATCTCTTTGCTAGCCTTTTTTCTGTGGAATCTGAGAACAGATATTTCGGATCCCTTTGAAGACTCTAGGGCCAAAGGAAATATCCTCCGATAACCAAGAGAAAGAAGCTTTCTGAGAAACTTCTTTGTGTTCTGTGAAATCATCTCACAGAGTTACAGCTTTCCCCTCAAGAAGCCTTTCGCTAAGACAGTTCTTGTGGAATTGGCAAAGTGATATTTGGAAGCCCATAGAAGGCTATGGTGAAAAAGTAAATATCCTCCGATGAAATCTGGAAAGAAGCTTTCTGAGAAACTGCTCTGTGATGTGTGACTTCCACTCACAGAGTTACATCTGAATTTCGTGGATCTCTTTGCTAGCCTTATTTCTGTGGAATCTGAGAACAGATATTTCGGATCCCTTTGAAGACTATAGGGCCAAAGGAAATATCCTCCGATAACTAAGAGAAAGAAGCTTTCTGAGAAACTTCTTTGTGTTCTGTGAAATCATCTCACAGAGTTACAGCTTTCCCCTCAAGAAGCCTTTCGCTAAGACAGTTCTTGTGGAATTGGCAAAGTGATATTTGGAAGCCCATAGAGGGCTATGTTGAAAAAGGAAATATCCTCAGATGAAATCTGGAAAGAAGCTTTCTGAGAAACTTCTCTTTGATGTGTGACTTCCACTCACAGAGTTACGTCTGTATTTCGTGGATCTCTTTGCTAGCCTTATTTCTGTGGAATCTGAGAACAGATATTTCGGATCCCTTTGAAGACTATAGGGCCAAAGGAAATACCCTCCGATAACAAAGAGAAAGAAGCTTTCTGAGAAACTTCGTTGTGTTCTGTGAAATCATCTCACAGAGTTACAGCTTTCCCCTCAAGAAGACTTTCGCTAAGACAGTTCTTGTGGAATTGGCAAAGTGATATTTGGAAGCCATAGAGGGCTATGGTGAAAAATGAAATATCCTCCGATGAAATCTGGAAAGAAGGTTTCTGAGAAACTGCTTAGTGTTCTGTTAATTCACCTCAGAGAGTTACATCTGTATTTCGTGTATCTCTTTGCTAGCCTTATTTCTGTGGAATCTGAGAACAGATATTTCGGATCCCTTTGAAGACTATAGGGCCAAAGGAAATATCCTCCGATAACAAAGAGAGAGAGGCTTTCTGAGAAACTTCTTTGTGTTCTGTTAAATCATCTCGCAGAGTTACAGCTTTCCCCTCAAGAAGCCTTTCGCTAAGACAGTTCTTGTGGAATTGGCAAAGTGATATTTGGAAGCCCATAGAGGGCTATGGTGAAAAAGGAAATATCCTCAGAAGAAATCTGGAAAGAAGCTTTCTGAGAAACTGCTTAGTGTTCTGTTAATTCATCTCACAGAGTTACATCTGTATTTCGTGGATCTCTTTGCTAGCCTTATTTCTGTGGAATCTGAGAACAGATATTTCGGATCCCTTTGAAGACTATAGGGCCAAAGGAAATATCCTCCGATAACAAGGAGAAAGAAGCTTTCTGAGAAACTTCTTTGTGTTTTATGAAATCATCTCACAGAGTTACAGCTTTCCCCTCGAGAAGCCTTTCGCTAAGACAGTTCTTGTGGAATTGGCAAAGTGATATTTGGAAGCCCATAGAGGGCTATGGTGAAAAAGGAAATATCCTCAGTTGAAATCTGGAAAGAAGCTTTCTGAGAAACTGCTCTGTGATGTGTGACTTCCACTCACAGAGTTACATCTGTATTTCGTGGATCTCTTTGCTAGCCTTATTTCTGTGGAATCTGAGAACAGATATTTCGGATCCCTTTGAAGACTATAGGGCCAAAGGAAATATCCTCCGATAACAAAAAGAAAGAAGCTTTCTGAGAAACTTCTTTGTGTTCTGTGAAATCATCTCACAGAGTTACAGCTTTCCCCTCAAGAAGCCTTTCGCTAAGACAGTTCTTGTGGAATTGGCAAAGTGATATTTGGAAGCCCATAGAGCGCTATGGTGAAAAAGGAAATATCCTCAGATGAAATCTGGAAAGAAGCTTTCTGAGAAACTGCTCTGTGATGTGTGACTTCCACTCACAGAGTTACATCTGTATTTCGTGGATCTCTTTGCTAGCCTTATTTCTGTGGAATATGAGAACAGATATTTCGGATCCCTCTGAAGACTATAAGGCCAAAGGAAATATCCTCCGATAACTAAGAGAAAGAAGCTTTCTGAGAAACTTTTTTGTGTTCTGTGAAATCATCTCACAGAGTTACAGCTTTCCCCTCAAGAAGCCTTTCGCTAAGACAGTTCTTGTGGAATTGGCAAAGTGATATTTGGAAGCCCGTAGAGGGCTATGGTGAAAAACGAAATATCCTTCGATGAAATCTGGAAAGAAGATTTCTGAGAAACTGCTTAGTGTTCTGTTAATTCATCTCACAGAGTTACATCTGTATTTCGTGGATCTCTTTGCTAGCCTTATTTCTGTGGAATCTGAGAACAGATATTTCGGATCCCTTTGAAGACTATAGGGCCAAAGGAAATATCCTCCGATAACTAAGAGAAAGAAGCTTTCTGAGAAACTTCTTTGTGTTCTGTGAAATCATCTCACAGAGTTACAGCTTTCCCCTCAAGAAGCCTTTCGCTAAGACAGTTCTTGTGGAATTGGCAAAGTGATATTTGGAAGCCCATAGAGGGCTATGGTGAAAAATTAAATATCCTAAGATGAAATCTGGAAAGAAGCTTTCTGAGAAACTGCTTAGTGTTCTGTTAATTCATCTCACAGAGTTACATCTGTATTTCGTGGATCTCTTTGCTAGCCTTATTTCTGTGGAATCTGAGAACAGATATTTCGGATCCCTTTGAAGACTATAGGGCCAAAGGAAATATCCTCCGATAACAAAGAGAAAGAAGCTTTGTGAGAAACTTCTTTGTGTTCTGTGAAATCATCTCACAGAGTTACAGCCTTCCCCTCAAGAAGCCTTTAGCTAAGACAATTCTTGTGGAATTGGCAAAGTGATATTTGGAAGCCCATAGAGGGCTATGGTGAAAAAGGAATTATCCTCAGATGAAATCTGGAAAGAAGCTTTCTGAGAAACTGCTCTGTGATGTGTGACTTCCACTCACAGAGTTAAATCTGCATTTCGTGGATCTCTTTGCTAGCCTTATTTCTGTGGAATCTGAGAACAGATATTTCGGATCCCTTTGAAGACTATAGGGCCAAAGGAAATATCCTCCGATAACTAAGAGAAAGAAGCTTTCTGAGAAACTTCTTTGTGTTCTGTGAAATCATCTCACAGAGTTACAGCTTTCCCCTCAAGAAGCCTTTCGCTAAGACAGTTCTTGTGTAATTGGCAGAGTGATATTTGGAAGCCCATAGAGGGCTATGGTGAAAAAGGAAATCTCCTCCGATGAAATCCGGAAAGAAGCTTTCTAGAAACTGCTTAGTGTTGTGTTAATTCATCTCACAGAGTTACAACTATATTTCGTGGATTTCTTTGCTAGCCTTATTTCTGTGGAATCTGAGAACAGATATTTCGGATCCCTTTGAAGACAATAGGGCCAAAAGAAATATCCTCCGATAACAAAGAGAAAGAAGCTTTCTGAGAAACTTCTTTGTGTTCTGTGAAATCATCTCACAGAGTTACAGCTTTCCCCTCAAGAAGCCTTTCGCTAAGACAGTTCTTGTGGAATTGGCAAAGTGATATTTGGAAGCCCATAGAGGGCTATGGTGAAAAAGGAAAAATCCTCCGATGAAATCTGGAAAGAAGCTTTCTGAGAAACTGCTTAGTGTTCCGTTAATTCATCTCACAGAGTTACATCTATATTTCGTGGATCTCTTTGCTAGCCTTATTTCTGTGGAATCTGAGAACAGATATTTCGGATCCCTTTGAAGACTATAGGGCCAAAGGAAACATCCTCCGATAACAAAGAGAAAGAAGCTCTCTGAGAAACTTCTTTGTGTTCTGTGAAATCAACTCACAGAGTTACAACTTTCCCCTCAAGAAGCCTTTCGCTAAGACAGTTCTTGTGGAATTGGCAAAGTGATATTTGGAAGCCATAGAAGGCTATGATGAAAAAGGAAATATCCTCAGATGAAATCTGGAAAGAAGCTTTCTGAGAAACTGCTCTGTGATGTGTGACTTCCACTCACAGAGTTACATCTTTATTTCCTGGATCTCTTTGCAGCCTTATTTCTGTGGAATCTGAGAACGGACATTTCGGATAACTTTGAAGACTATAGTGCCAAAGAAAATATCCTCCGATAACTAAGAGAAAGAAGGTTTCTGAGAAATTCTTTGTGTTCTGTGAAATCATCTCACAGAGTTACAGCTTTCCCCTCAAGAAGCCTTTAGCTAAGACAGTTCTTGTGGAATTGGCAAAGTGATATTTGGAAGCCCTTAGAGGGCTATGGTGAAAAAGGAAATATCCTCCGATGAAATCTGGAAAGAAGCTTTCTGAGAAACTGCTTACTGTTCTGTTAATTCATCTCACAGACTGACATCTGTATTTCGTGGATCTCTTTGCTAGCCTTATTTCTGTGCAATCTGAGAACAGATATTTCGGATCCCTTTGAAGACTATAGGGCCAAAGGAAACATCTTCCGATAACAAAGAGAAAGAAGCTTTCTGAGAAACTTCTTTGTGTTCTGCGAAATCATCTCACAGAGTTACAGCTTTCCCCTCAAGAAGCCTTTAGCTAAGACAGTTCTTGTGGAATTGGCAAAGTGATATTTGGAAGCCCATAGAGGGCTATGGTGAAAAAGGAAATATCCTCAGATGAAATCTGGAAAGAAGCTTTCTGAGAAACTGCTCTGTGATGTGTGACTTCCACTCACAGAGTTACATCGGTATTTCATGGATCTCTTTGCTAGCCTTATTTCTGTGGAATCTGAGAACAGACATTTCGGATCCCTTTGAAGAATATAGGACCAAAGGAAATATCCTCCGATAACTAAGAGAAAGATGCTTTCTGAGAAACTTCTTTGTGTTCTGTGAAATCATCTCACGGTGTTACACCTTCCCCTCAAGAAGCCTTTCGCTAAGACAGTTCTTGTGGTATTGGCAAAGTGATATTTGGAAGCCATAGAGGGCTATGGTGAAACAGGAAATATTCTCCGATGAAATCTGGAAAGAAGCTTTCTGAGAAACTGCTTAGTGTTCTGTTAATTCATCTCACAGAGTTACATCTGTATTTCGTGGATCTCTTTGCTAGCCTTATTTCTGTGGAATCTGAGAACAGATATTTCGGATCCCTTTGAAGACTATAGGGCCAAAGAAAATATCCTCCGATAACAAAGAGAAAGAAGCTTTGTGAGAAACTTCTTTGGGTTCTGTGAAATCATCTCACAGAGTTACAGCTTTCCCCTCAAGAAGCCTTTCGCTACGACAGTTCTTGAGGAATTGGCAAAGTGATATTTGGAAGCCCATAGAGGGCTATGGTGAAAAAGGCAATATCCTCCGATGAAATCTGGAAAGAAGCTTTCTGAGAAACTGCTTAGTGTTCTGTTAATTCATCTCCCAGAGTTACATCTATATTTCGTGGATCTCTTTGCTAGCCTTATTTCTGTGGAATCTGAGAACAGATATTTCGGATCCCTTTGAATACTATAGAGCCAAAGGAAATATCCTCCGATAACAAAGAGAAAGAAGCTTTCTGAGAAACTTCTTTGTGTTCTGTGAAATCATCTCACAGAGTTACAGCTTTCCCCTCAAGAAGCCTTTAGCTAAGACAGTTCTTGTGGAATTGGCAAAGTGATATTTGGAAGCCATAGAGGGCTATGGTGAAAAAGGAAATATCCTCCGATGAAATCTGGAAAGAAGCTTTCTGAGAAACTGCTTAGTGTTCTGTTAATTCATCTCACAGAGTTACATCTGTATTTCGTGGATCTCTTTGCTAGCCTTATTTCTGTGGAATCTGAGAACAGATATTACGGATCCCTTTGAAGACTAAAGGGCCAAAGGAAATATCCTCCGATAACAAAGAGAAAGAAGCTTTCTGAGAAACTTCTTTGTGTTCTGTGAAATCATCTCACAGAGTTACAGCTTTCCCCTCATGAAGCCTTTCGCTAAGACAGTTATTATTGAATTGGCAAAGTGATATTTGGAAGCCCATAGAGGGCTATGGTGAAAAAGGAAATATCCTCCGATGAAATCTGGAAAGAAGCTTTCTGAGAAACTGCTTACTGTTCTGTTAATTCATCTCACAGAGTTACATCTGCATTTCGTGGATCCCTTAGCTAGCCTTATATCTGGGGAATGTGAGAACAGATATTTCGGATCCCTTTGAAGACTATAGGGCCAAAGGAAATATCTTCCGATAACAAAGAGAAAGAAGCTTTCTGAGAAAATTCTTTGTTTTCTGCGAAATCATCTCACAGAGTTACAGCTTTCCCCTCAAGAAGCCTTTAGCTAAGGCAGTTCTTGTGGAATTGGCAAAGTGATATTTGAAAGCCCATAGAGGGCTATGGTGAAAAAGGAAATATCCTCAGATGAAATCTGGAAAGAAGCTTTCTGAGAAACTGCTCTGTGATGTGTGACTTCCACTCACAGAGTTACATCGGTATTTCGTGGATCTCTTTGCTAGCCTTATTTCAGAAGAATCTGAGAACAGATATTTCGGATCCCTTTGAAGACTATAGGGCCAAAGGAAATATCCTCCGATAACTAAGAGAAAGAAGCTTTCTGAGAAACTTCTTTGTGTTCTGTGAAATCATCTCACAGAGTTACAGCTTTCCCCTCAAGAAGCCTTTCGCTAAGACAGTTCTTGTGGAATTGGCAAAGTGATATTTGGAAGACCATAGAGGGCTATAGTGAAAAAGGAAATATCCTCAGATGAAATCTGGAAAGAAGCTTTCTGAGAAACTGCTCTTTGATGTGTGACTTCAAATCACAGAGTTACATCTGTATTTCGTGGATCTCTTTGCTAGCCTTATTTCTGTGGAATCTGAGAACAGATATTTCGGATCCCTTTGAAGACTATAGGGCCAAAGAAAATATCCTCCGATAACAAAGAGAAAGAAGGTTTCTGAGAAACTTCTTTGTGTTCTGTGAAGTCATCTCACAGAGTTACAGCTTTCCCCTCAAGAAGCCTTTCGCTAAGACAGTTCTTGTGGAATTGGCAAAGTGATATTTGGAAGCCATAGAGGGCTATGGTGAAAAAGGAAATATCCTCCGATGAAATCTGGAAAGAAGGTTTCTGAGAAACTGCTTAGTGTTCTGTTAATTCACCTCACAGAGTTACATCTGTATTTCGTGGATCTCTTTGCTAGCCTTATTTCTGTGGAATCTGAGAACAGATATTTCGGATCTCTTTGAAGACTATAGGGCCAAAGGAAATATCCTCCGATAACAAAGAGAGAGAGGCTTTCTGAGAAACTTCTTTGTGTTCTGTGAAATCATCTCGCAGAGTTACAGCTTTCCCCTCACGAAGCCTTTCGCTAAGACAGTTCTTGTGGAATTGGCAAAGTGATATTTGGAAGCCCATAGAGGGCTATGGTGAAAAAGGAAATATCCTCAGATGAAATCTGGAAAGAAGCTTTCTGAGAAACTGCTCTGTGATGTGTGACTTCCACTCACAGAGTTACATCTGTATTTCGTGGATCTCTTTGCTAGCCTTATTTCTTTGGAATCTGAGAACAGATATTTCGGATCCCTTTGAAGACTATAGGGCCAAAGGAAATATCCTCCGATAACAAAGAGAAAGAAGCTTTCTGAGAAACTTCTTTGTGTTCTGTGAAATCATCTCACAGAGTTACAGCTTTCCCATCAAGAAGCCTTTCGCTAAGACAGTTCTTGTGGAATTGGCAAAGTGATATTTGGAAGCCCTTAGAGGGCTATGGTGAAAAAGGAAATATCCTCAGATGAAATCTGGAAAGAAGCTTTGTGAGAAACTGCTTAGTGTTCTGTTAATTCATCTCACAGAGTTACATCTGTATTTCGTGGATCTCTTTGCTAGCCTAATTTCTGGGGAATCTGAGAACAGATATTTCGGATCCCTTTGAAGACTATAGGGCCAAAGGAAATATCTTCCGATAACAAAGAGAAAGAAGCTTTCTGAGAAACTTCTTTGTGTTCTGTGAAATCATCTTACAGAGTCACAGCTTTCCGCTCCAGAAGCCTTTCGCTAAGACAGTTCTTGTGGAATTGGCAAAGTGATATTTGGAAGCCCATAGAGGACTCTGGTGAAAAAGGAAATATCCTCAGATGAAATCTGGAAAGAAGCTTTCTGAGAAACTGCTCTGTGATGTGTGACTTCCTCTCACAGAGTTACATCTGTATTTCGTGGATCTCTTTGCTAGCCTTATTTCTGTGGAATCAGAGAACAGATATTTTGGATCCCTTTGAAGACTATAGGGCGAAAGGAAATATCCTCTGATAACTAAGAGAAAGAAGCTTTCTGAAAAACTTCTTTGTGTTCTGTGAAATCATCTCACAGAGTTACAGCTTTCCCCTCAAGAAGCCTTTCGCTAAGATAGTTCTTGTGTAATTGGCAAAGTGATATTTGGAAGCCCATAGAGGGCTGTGGTGAAAAAGGAAATATACTCCGATGAAATCTGGAAAGAAGCTTTCTGAGAAACTGGTCAGTGTTCTGTTAATTCATCTCACAGAGTTACATCTATATTTCGTGAATCTCTTTGCTAGCCTTATTTCTGTGGAATCTGTGAACAGATATTTCGGATCCCTTTGAATAATATAGGGCCAAAGGAAATACCCTCCGATAACAAAGAGAAAGAAGCTTTCTGAGAAACTTCTTTGTGTTCTGTGAAATCATCTCACAGAGTTACAGCGTTCCTTTCAAGAAGCCTTTCGCTAAGACAGTTCTTGGGGAATTGGCAAAGTGATATTTGGAAGCCCATAGAGGGCTATGGTGAAAAAGGAAATATCCTCAGATGAAATCTGGAAAGAAGCTTTCTGAGAAACTGCTCTTTGATGTGTGACTTCCACTCACAGAGTTACATCTATATTTCGTGGATCTCTTTGCTAGCCTTATTTCTGTGGAATCTGTGAACAGATATTTCGGATCCCTTTGAAGACTATAGGGCTAAAGAAAATATCCTCCGATAACAAAGAGAAAGAAGGTTTCTGAGAAACTTCTTTGTGTTCTGTGAAGTCATCTCACAGAGTTACAGCTTTCCCCTCAAGAAGCCTTTCGCTAAGACAGTTCTTGTGGAATTGGCAAAGTGATATTTGGAAGCCATAGAGGGCTATAGTGAAAAAGGAAATATCCTCCGATGAAATCTGGAAAGAAGGTTTCTGAGAAACTGCTTAGTGTTCTGTTATTTCACCTCACAGAGTTACATCTGTATTTCGTGGATCTCTTTGCTAGCCTTATTTCTGTGGAATCTGAGAACAGATATTTCGGATCCCTCTGAAGACTATAGGGCCAAAGGAAATATCCTCCGATAACAAAGAGAGAGAGGCTTTCTGAGAAACGTCTTTGTGTTCTGTGAAATCATCTCACAGAGTTACAGCTTTCCCCTCAAGAAGCCTTTCGCTAAGACAGTTCTTGTGGAATTGGCAAAGTGATATTTGGAAGCCCATAGAGGGCTATGGTGAAAAAGGAAATATCCTCAGATGAAATCTGGAAAGAAGCTTTCTGAGAAACTGCTTAGTGTTCTGTTAATTCATCTCACAGTGTTACATCTGTATTTCGTGGATCTCTTTGCTAGCCTTATTTCTTTGGAATCTGAGAACAGATATTTCGGATCCCTTTGAAGACTATAGGGCCAAAGGAAATATCCTCCGATAACTAAGAGAAAGAAGCTTTCTGAGAAACTTCTCTGTGTTTTATGAAATCATCTCACAGAGTTACAGCTTTCCCCTCGAGAAGCCTTTCGCTAAGACCGTTCTTGTGGAATTGGCAAAGTGATATTTGGAGGCCCATAGAGGGCTACGGTGAAAAAGTAAATATCCTCAGATGAAATCTGGAAAGAAGCTTTCTGAGAAACTGCTCTGTGATGTGTGACTTCCACTCACAGAGTTACATCTGTATTTCGTGGATCTCTTTGCTAGCCTTATTTCTGTGGAATCTGAGAACAGATATTTCGGAACCCTTTGAAGACTATAGGGCCAAAGGAAATATCATCCGATAACAAAGGGAAAGAAGCTTTCTGAGAAACTTCTTTGTGTTCTGTGAAATCATCTCACAGAGTTACAGCTTTCCCCTCAAGAAGCCTTTCGCTAAGACAGTTCTTGTGGAATTGGCAAAGTGATATTTGGAAGCCCATAGAGGGCTATGGTGAAAAAGGAAATATCATCCGATGAAATCTGGAAAGAAGCTTTCTGAGAAACTGCTTAGTGTTCTGTTAATTCATCTCACAGAGTTACATCTATATTTCGTGAATCTCTTTGCTAGCCTTATTTCTGTGGAATCTGAGAACAGATATTTCGGATCCCTTTGAAGACTATAGGGCCAAAGGAAATATCCTCCGATAACAAAGAGAAAGAAGCTTTCTGAGAAACTTCTTTGTGTTCAGTGAAATCATCTCACAGAGTTACAGCTTTCCCCTCGAGAAGCCTTTCGCTAAGACAGTTCTTGTGGAATTGGCAAAGTGATATTTGGAAGCCCATACAGGGCTATGTTGAAAAAGGAAATATCCTCAGATGAAATCTGGAAAGAAGCTTTCTGAGAAACTGCTTACTGTTCTGTTAATTCATCTCACAGAGTTACATCTGTATTTCGTGGATCTCTTTGCTAGCCTTATTTCGGGGGAATCTGAGAACAGATATTTCGGATCCCTTTGAAGACTATAGGGCCAAAGGAAATATCCTCCGATAACAAAGAGAAAGAAGCTTTCTGAGAAACTTCTTTGTGTTCTCTGAAATCATCTCACAGAGTTACAGCTTTCCCCTCAAGAATCCTTTTGCTAAGACAGTTCTTTTGGAATTGGCAAAGTGATATTTGGAAGCCCATAGAGGGGTACGGTGAAAAAGGAAATATGCTCCGATGAAATCTGGAAAGAAGCTTTCTGAGAAACTGCTCTGTGATGTGTGACTTCCACTCACAGAGTTACATCTGTATTTCGTGGATCTCTTTGCTTGCCTTATTTCTGTGGAATCTGAGAACAGATATTTCGGATCCCTTTGAAGACTATAGGGCCAAAGGAAATATCTTCCGAAACAAAGAGAAAGAAGCTTTCTGAGAAACTTCTTTGTGTTCTGTGAAATCATCTCACAGAGTTACAGCTTTCGCCTCAAGAAGCCTTTCGCTAAGACAGTTCTTGTGGAATTGGCAAAGTGATATTTGGAAGCCCATAGAGGGCTATGGTGAAAAAGGAAATATCCTACGATGAAATCTGGAAAGAAGCTTTCTGAGAAACTGCTTAGTGTTCTGTTAATTCATATCACAGAGTTACATCTATATTTCGTGGATCTCTTTGCTAGCCTTATTTCTGTGGAATCTGAGAACAGATATTTCGGATCCCTTTGAAGACTATAGGGCCAAAGGAAATATACTCCCATAACAAAGAGAAAGAAGCTTTCTGAGAAACTTCTTTGTGTTCTATGAAATCATCTCCGAGAGTTACAGCTTTCCCCTCAAGAAGCCTTTCGCTAAGACAGTTCTTGTGGAATTGGCAAAGTGATATTTGGAAGCCCATAGAGGGCTATGGTGAAAAAGGAAATATCCTCAGATGAAATCGGGAAAGAAGCTTTCTGAGAAACTGCTCTGTGATGCGTGACTTCCACTCACAGAGTTACATCTGTATTTCGTGGATCTCTTTGCTAGCCTTATTTCTGTGGAATCTGAGAACAGATATTTCGGATCCCTTTGAAGACTATAGGGCCAAAGGAAATATCCTCCGATAACTAAGAGAAAGAAGCTTTCTGAGAAACTTCTTTGTGTTCTCTGAAATCATCTCACAGAGTTACAGCTTTCCCCTCAAGAATCCTTTTGCTAAGACAGTTCTTTTGGAATTGGCAAAGTGATATTTGGAAGCCCATAGAGGGGTACGGTGAAAAAGGAAATATGCTCCGATGAAATCTGGAAAGAAGCTTTCTGAGAAACTGCTCTGTGATGTGTGACTTCCACTCACAGAGTTACATCTGTATTTCGTGGATCTCTTTGCTTGCCTTATTTCTGTGGAATCTGAGAACAGATATTTCGGATCCCTTTGAAGACTATAGGGCCAAAGGAAATATCTTCCGAAACAAAGAGAAAGAAGCTTTCTGAGAAACTTCTTTGTGTTCTGTGAAATCATCTCACAGAGTTACAGCTTTCGCCTCAAGAAGCCTTTCGCTAAGACAGTTCTTGTGGAATTGGCAAAGTGATATTTGGAAGCCCATAGAGGGCTATGGTGAAAAAGGAAATATCCTCCGATGAAATCTGGAAAGAAGCTTTCTGAGAAACTGCTTAGTGTTCTGTTAATTCATCTCACAGAGTTACATCTATATTTCGTGGATCTCTTTGCTAGCCTTATTTCTGTGGAATCTGAGAACAGATATTTCGGATCCCTTTGAAGACTATAGGGCCAAAGGAAATATACTCCCATAACAAAAGAGAAAGAAGCTTTCTGAGAAACTTCTTTGTGTTCTATGAAATCATCTCCGAGAGTTACAGCTTTCCCCTCAAGAAGCCTTACGCTAAGACAGTTCTTGTGGAATTGGCAAAGTGATATTTGGAAGCCCATAGAGGGCTATGGTGAAAAAGGAAATATCCTCAGATGAAATCTGGAAAGAAGCTTTCTGAGAAACTGCTCTGTGATGCGTGACTTCCACTCACAGAGTTACATCTGTATTTCGTGGATCTCTTTGCTAGCCTTATTTCTGTGGAATCTGAGAACAGATATTTCGGATCCCTTTGAAGACTATAGGGCCAAAGGAAATATCCTCCGATAACTAAGAGAAAGAAGCTTTCTGAGAAACTTCTTTGTGTTCTGTGAAATCATCTCACAGAGTTACAGCTTTCCCCTCAAGAAGCCTTTCGCTAAGACAGTTCTTGTGGAATTGGCAAAGTGATATTTGGAAGCCCATAGAAGGCTATGGTGAAAAAGGAAATATCCTCCGATGAAATCTGGAAAGAAGCTTTCTGAGAAACTGCTTAGTGTTCTGTTAATTCATCTCACAGAGTTACATCTATATTTCGTGAATCTCTTTGCTAGCCTTATTTCTGTGGAATCTGAGAACAGATATTTCGGATCCCTTTGAAGTCTATAGGGCCAAAGGAAATACCCTCCGATGACAAAGAGAAAGAAGCTTTCTGAGAAACTTCTTTGTGTTCTGTGAAATCATCTCACAGAGTTACAGCTTTCCCCTCAAGAAGCCTTTCGCTAAGACAGTTCTTGTGGAATTGGCAAAGTGATATTTGGAAGCCCATAGAGGGCTATGGTGAAAAAGGAAATATCCTCAGATGAAATCTGGAAAGAAGCTTTCTGAGAAACTGCTTAGTGTTCTGTTAATTCATCTCACAGAGTTACATCTGTATTTCGTGGATCTCTTTGCTAGCCTTATTTCTGGGGAATCTGAGAACAGATATTTCGGATCCCTTTGAAGACTATAGGGCCAGAGGAAATATCTTCCGATAACAAAGAGAAAGGAGCTTTCTGAGAAACTTCTTTGTGTTCTCTGAAATCATCTCACAGAGTTACAGCTTTCCCCTCAAGAATCCTTTAGCTAAGACAGTTCTTGTGGAATTGGCAAAGTGATATTTGGAAGCCCATAGAGGGCTATGGTGAAAAAGGAAATATCCTCAGATGAAATCTGGAAAGAAGCTTTCTGAGAAACTGCTCTGTGATGTGTGACTTCCACTCACAGAGTTACATCTGTATTTCGTGGATCTCTTTGCTAGCCTTATTTCTGTGGAATCTGAGAACAGATATTTCGGATCCCTTTGAAGACTATAGGGCCAAAGGAAATACCCTCCGATAACAAAGAGAAAGAAGCTTTCTGAGAAACTTCGTTGTGTTCTGTGAAATCATCTCACAGAGTTACAGCTTTCCCCTCAAGAAGCCTTTCGCTAAGACAGTTCTTGTGGAATTGGCAAAGTGATATTTGGAAGCCATAGAGGGCTATGGTGAAAAAGGAAGTATCCTCCGATGAAATCTGGAAAGAAGGTTTCTGAGAAACTGCTTAGTGTTCTGTTAATTCACCTCAGAGAGTTACATCTGTATTTCGTGTATCTCTTTGCTAGCCTTATTTCTGTGGAATCTGAGAACAGATATTTCGGATCCCTTTGAAGACTATAGGGCCAAAGGAAATATCCTCCGATAACAAAGAGAGAGAGGCTTTCTGAGAAACTTCTTTGTGTTCTGTTAAATTATCTCGCAGAGTTACAGCTTTCCCCTCAAGAAGCCTTTCGCTAAGACAGTTCTTGTGGAATTGGCAAAGTGATATTTGGAAGCCCATAGAGGGCTATGGTGAAAAAGGAAATATCCTCAGATGAAATCTGGAAAGAAGCTTTCTGAGAAACTGCTCTGTGATGTGTGACTTCCACTCACAGAGTTACATCTGTATTTCGTGGATCTCTTTGCTAGCCTTATTTCTGTGGAATCTGAGAACAGATATTTCGGATCCCTTTGAAGACTATAGGGCCAAAGGAAATATCCTCCGATAACTAAGAGAAAGAAGCTTTCTGAGAAACTTCTTTGTGTTTTATGAAATCATCTCACAGAGTTACAGCTTTCCCCTCGAGAAGCCTTTCGCTAAGACAGTTCTTGTGGAATTGGCAAAGTGATATTTGGAAGCCCATAGAGGGCTATGGTGAAAAAGGAAATATCCTTAGTTGAAATCTGGAAAGAAGCTTTCTGAGAAACTGCTCTGTGATGTGTGACTTCCACTCACAGAGTTACATCTGTATTTCGTGGATCTCTTTGCTAGCCTTATTTCTGTGGAATCTGAGAACAGATATTTCGGATCCCTTTGAAGACTATAGGGCCAAAGGAAATATCCTCCGATAACAAAAAGAAAGAAGCTTTCTGAGAAACTTCTTTGTGTTCTGTGAAATCATCTCACAGAGTTACAGCTTTCCCCTCAAGAAGCCTTTCGCTAAGACAGTTCTTGTGGAATTGGCAAAGTGATATTTGGAAGCCCATAGAGGGCTATGGTGAAAAAGGAAATATCCTCAGATGAAATCTGGAAAGAAGCTTTCTGAGAAACTGCTCTGTGATGTGTGACTTCCACTCACAGAGTTACATCTGTATTTCGTGGATCTCTTTGCTAGCCTTATTTCTGTGGAATCTGAGAACAGATATTTCGGATCCCTCTGAAGACTATAAGGCCAAAGGAAATATCCTCCGATAACTAAGAGAAAGAAGCTTTCTGAGAAACTTTTTTGTGTTCTGTGAAATCATCTCACAGAGTTACAGCTTTACCCTCAAGAAGCCTTTCGCTAAGACAGTTCTTGTGGAATTGGCAAAGTGATATTTGGAAGCCCATAGAGGGCTATGGTGAAAAACGAAATATCCTTCGATGAAATCTGGAAAGAAGCTTTCTGAGAAACTGCTTAGTGTTCTGTTAATTCATCTCACAGAGTTACATCTGTATTTCGTGGATCTCTTTGCTAGCCTTATTTCTGTGGAATCTGAGAACAGATATTTCGGATCCCTTTGAAGACTATAGGGCCAAAGGAAATATCCTCCGATAACTAAGAGAAAGAAGCTTTCTGAGAAACTTCTTTGTGTTCTGTGAAATCATCTCACAGAGTTACAGCTTTCCCCTCGAGAAGCCTTTCGCTAAGACAGTTCTTGTGGAATTGGCAAAGTGATATTTGGAAGCCCATAGTGGGCTATGGTGAAAAAGGAAATATCCTCAGTTGAAATCTGGAAAGAAGCTTTCTGAGAAACTGCTCTGTGATGTGTGACTTCCACTCACAGAGTTACATCTGTATTTCGTGGATCTCTTTGCTAGCCTTATTTCTGTGGAATCTGAGAACAGATATTTCGGATCCCTTTGAAGACTATAGGGCCAAAGGAAATATCCTCCGATAACAAAAAGAAAAAAGCTTTCTGAGAAACTTCTTTGTGTTCTGTGAAATCATCTCACAGAGTTACAGCTTTCCCCTCAAGAAGCCTTTCGCAAAGACAGTTCTTGTGGAATTGGCAAAGTGATATTTGGAAGCCCATAGAGGGCTATGGTGAAAAAGGAAATATCCTCAGATGAAATCTGGAAAGAAGCTTTCTGAGAAACTGCTCTGTGATGTGTGACTTCCACTCACAGAGTTACATCTGTATTTCGTGGATCTCTTTGCTAGCCTTATTTCTGTGGAATCTGAGAACAGATATTTCGGATCCCTTTGAAGACTATAGGGCCAAAGGAAATATCCTCCGATAACAAAGAGAAAGAAGCTTTGTGAGAAACTTCTTTGTGTTCTGTGAAATCATCTCACAGAGTTACAGCCTTCCCCTCAAGAAGCCTTTAGCTAAGACAATTCTTGTGGAATTGGCAAAGTGATATTTGGAAGCCCATAGAGGGCTATGGTGAAAAAGGAATTATCCTCAGATGAAATCTGGAAAGAAGCTTTCTGAGAAACTGCTCTGTGATGTGTGACTTCCACTCACAGAGTTACATCTGCATTTCGTGGATCTCTTTGCTAGCCTTATTTCTGTGGAATCTGAGAACAGATATTTCGGATCCCTTTGAAGACTATAGGGCCAAAGGAAATATCCTCCGATAACTAAGAGAAAGAAGCTTTCTGAGAAACTTCTTTGTGTTCTGTGAAATCATCTCACAGAGTTACAGCTTTCCCCTCAAGAAGCCTTTAGCTAAGACAGTTCTTGTGGAATTGGCAAAGTGATATTTGGAAGCCCTTAGAGGGCTATGGTGAAAAAGGAAATATCCTCCGATGAAATCTGGAAAGAAGCTTTCTGAGAAACTGCTCTGTGATGTGTAACTTCCTCTCACAGAGTTACATCTGTATTTCGTGGATCTCTTTGCTAGCGTTATTTCTGGGGAATCTGAGAACAGATATTTCTGATCCCTTTGAAGACTTTAGGGCCAAAGGAAATATCCTCTGATAACTAAGAGAAAGAAGCTTTCTGAAAAACTTCTTTGTGTTCTGTGAAATCATCTCACAGAGTTACAGCTTTCCCCTCAAGAAGCCTTTCGCTAAGACAGTTCTTGTGTAATTGGCAAAGTGATATTTGGAAGCCCATAGAGGGCTATGGTGAAAAAGGAAATATCCTCCGATGAAATCTGGAAAGAAGCTTTGTGAGAAACTGCTTAGTGTTCTGTTAATTCATCTCACAGAGTTACATCTATATTTCGTGAATCTCTTTGCTAGCCTTATTTCTGTGGAATCTGTGAACAGATATTTCGGATCCCTTTGAAGACTATACGGTCAAAGGAAATACCCTCCGATAACAAAGAGAAAGAAGCTTTCTGAGAAACTTCTTTGTGTGCTGTGAATTCATCTCACAGAGTTACAGCTTTCCCCTCAAGAAGCCTTTCGCTAAGACAGTTCTTTTGTAATTGGCAAAGTGTTATTTGGAAGCCCATAGAGGGCTATGGTGAAAAAGGAAATATCCTCAGATGAAATCTGGAAAGAAGCTTTCTGAGAAACTGCTCTGTGATGTGTGACTTCCATTCACAGAGTTACATCTGTATTTCATGGATCTCTTTGCTAGCCTTATTTCTGTGGAATCTGAGAACAGATATTTCGGATCCCTTTGAAGACTATAGGGCCAAAGGAAATACCCTCCGATAACAAAGAGAAAGAAGCTTTCTGAGAAACTTCTTTGTGTTCTGTGAAATCATCTCACAGAGTTACACCTTCCCCTCAAGAAGCCTTTCGCTAAGACAGTTCTTGTGGTATTGGCAAAGTGATATTTGGAAGCCATAGAGGGCTATGGTGAAACAGGAAATATTCTCCGATGAAATCTGGAAAGAAGCTTTCTGAGAAACTGCTTAGTGTTCTGTTAATTCATCTCACAGAGTTACATCTGTATTTCGTGGATCTCTTTGCTAGCCTTATTTCTGTGGAATCTGAGAACAGATATTTCGGATCCCTATGAAGACTATAGGGCCAAAGAAAATATCCTCCGATAACAAAGAGAAAGAAGCTTTCTGAGAAACTTCTTTGGGTTCTGTGAAATCATCTCACAGAGTTACAGCTTTCCCCTCAAGAAGCCTTTCGCTACGACAGTTCTTGAGGAATTGGCAAAGTGATATTTGGAAGCCCATAGAGGGCTATGGTGAAAAAGGAAATATCCTCCGATGAAATCTGGAAAGAAGCTTTCTGAGAAACTGCTTAGTGTTCTGTTAATTCATCTCACAGAGTTACATCTATATTTCGTGAATCTCTTTGCTAGCCTTATTTCTGTGGAATCTGAGAACAGATATTTCGGATCCCTTTGAATACTATAGAGCCAAAGGAAATATCCTCCGATAACAAAGAGAAAGAAGCTTTCTGAGAAACTTCTTTGTGTTCTGTGAAATCATCTCACAGAGTTACAGCTTTCCCCTCAAGAAGCCTTTAGCTAAGACAGTTCTTGTGGAATTGGCAAAGTGATATTTGGAAGCCATAGAGGGCTATGGTGAAAAAGGAAATATCCTCCAATGAAATCTGGAAAGAAGCTTTCTGAGAAACTGCTTAGTGTTCTGTTAATTCATCTCACAGAGTTACATCTGTATTTCGTGGATCTCTTTGCTAGCCTTATTTCTGTGGAATCTGAGAACAGATATTACGGATCCCTTTGAAGACTAAAGGGCCAAAGGAAATATCCTCCGATAACAAAGAGAAAGAAGCTTTCTGAGAAACTTCTTTGTGTTCTGTGAAATCATCTCACAGAGTTACAGCTTTCCCCTCATGAAGCCTTTCGCTAAGACAGTTATTATTGAATTGGCAAAGTGATATTTGGAAGCCCATAGAGGGCTATGGTGAAAAAGAAATATCCTCCGATGAAATCTGGAAAGAAGCTTTCTGAGAAACTGCTTACTGTTCTGTTAATTCATCTCACAGAGTTACATCTGTATTTCGTGGATCCCTTAGCTAGCCTTATTTCTGGGGAATGTGAGAACAGATATTTCGGATCCCTTTGAAGACTATAGGGCCAAAGGAAATATCTTCCGATAACAAAGAGAAAGAAGCTTTCTGAGAAACTTCTTTGTGTTCTGCGAAATCATCTCACAGAGTTACAGCTTTCCCCTCAAGAAGCCTTTAGCTAAGACAGTTCTTGTGGAATTGGCAAAGTGATATTTGAAAGCCCATAGAGGGCTATGGTGAAAAAGGAAATATCCTCAGATGAAATCTGGAAAGAAGCTTTCTGAGAAACTGCTCTGTGATGTGTGACTTCCACTCACAGAGTTACATCGGTATTTCGTGGATCTCTTTGCTAGCCTTATTTCTGAGGAATCTGAGAACAGATATTTCGGATCCCTTTGAAGACTATAGGGCCAAAGGAAATATCCTCCGATAACTAAGACAAAGAAGCTTTCTGAGAAACTTCTTTGTGTTCTGTGAAATCATCTCACAGAGTTACAGCTTTCCCCTCAAGAAGCCTTTCGCTAAGACAGTTCTTGTGGAATTGGCAAAGTGATATTTGGAAGCCCATAGAGGGCTATTGTGAAAAAGGAAATATCCTCAGATGAAATCTGGAAAGAAGCTTTCTGAGAAACTGCTCTTTGATGTGTGACTTCAAATCACAGAGTTACATCTGTATTTCGTGGATCTCTTTGCTAGCCTTATTTCTGTGGAATCTGAGAACAGATATTTCGGATCCCTTTGAAGACTATAGGGCCAAAGAAAATATCCTCCGATAACAAAGAGAAAGAAGGTTTCTGAGAAACTTCTTTGTGTTCTGTGAAGTCATCTCACAGAGTTACAGCTTTCCCCTCAAGAAGCCTTTCGCTAAGACAGTTCTTGTGGAATTGGCAAAGTGATATTTGGAAGCCATAGAGGGCTATGGTGAAAAAGGAAATATCCTCCGATGAAATCTGGAAAGAAGGTTTCTGAGAAACTGCTTAGTGTTCTGTTAATTCACCTCACAGAGTTACATCTGTATTTCGTGGATCTCTTTGCTAGCCTTATTTCTGTGGAATCTGAGAACAGATATTTCGGATCTCTTTGAAGACTATAGGGCCAAAGGAAATATCCTCCGATAACAAAGAGAGAGAGGCTTTCTGAGAAACTTCTTTGTGTTCTGTGAAATCATCTCGCAGAGTTACAGCTTTCCCCTCAAGAAGCCTTTCGCTAAGACAGTTCTTGTGGAATTGGCAAAGTGATATTTGGAAGCCCATAGAGGGCTATGGTGAAAAAGGAAATATCCTCAGATGAAATCTGGAAAGAAGCTTTCTGAGAAACTGCTCTGTGATGTGTGACTTCCACTCACAGAGTTACATCTGTATTTCGTGGATCTCTTTGCTAGCCTTATTTCTGTGGAATCTGAGAACAGATATTTCGGATCCCTTTGAAGACTATAGGGCCAAAGGAAATATCCTCCGATAACAAAGAGAAAGAAGCTTTCTGAGAAACTTCTTTGTGTTCTGTGAAATCATCTCACAGAGTTACAGCTTTCCCCTCAAGAAGCCTTTCGCTAAGACAGTTCTTGTGTAATTGGCAAAGTGATATTTGGAAGCCCATAGAGGGCAAAGGTGAAAAAGGAAATATCCTCAGATGAAATCTGGAGTGAAGCTTTTTGAGAAACTGCTTAGTGTTCTGTTAATTCATCTCACAGAGTTACATCTTTGTTTCCTGTATCTCTTTGCTAGCCTTATTTCTGGGGAATCTGAGAACAGATATTTCGGATCCCTTTGAAGACTATAGGGCCAAAGGAAATATCCTCCGATAACAAAGAGAAAGAAGCTTTCTGAGAAACTTCTTTGTGTTCTGTGAAATCATCTCACAGAGTTACAGCTTTCCCCTCAAGAAGCCTTTCGCTAAGACAGTTCTTGTGGAATTGGCAAAGTGATATTTGGAGGCCCTTAGAGGGCTATGGTGAAAAAGGAAATATCCTCAGATGAAATCTGGAAAGAAGCTTTGTGAGAAACTGCTTAGTGTTCTGTTAATTCATCTCACAGAGTTACATCTGTATTTCGTGGATCTCTTTGCTAGCCTTATTTCTGGGGAATCTGAGAACAGATATTTCGGATCCCTTTGAAGACTATAGGGCCAAAGGAAATATCTTCCGATAACAAAGAGAAAGAAGCTTTCTGAGAAACTTCTTTGTGTTCTGTGAAATCATCTTACAGAATAACAGCTTTCCGCTCAAGAAGCCTTTCGCTAAGACAGTTCTTGTGGAATTGGCAAAGTGATATTTGGAAGCCCATAGAGGACTCTGGTGAAAAAGGAAATATCCTCAGATGAAATCTGGAAAGAAGCTTTCTGAGAAACTGCTCTGTGATGTGTGACTTCCTCTCACAGAGTTACATCTGTATTTCGTGGATCTCTTTGCTAGCCTTATTTCTGTGGAAACAGAGAACAGATATTTTGGATCCCTTTGAAGACTATAGGGCGAAAGGAAATATCCTCTGATAACTAAGAGAAAGAAGCTTTCTGAAAAACTTCTTTGTGTTCTGTGAAATCATCTCACAGAGTTACAGCTTTCCCCTCAAGAAGCCTTTCGCTAAGACAGTTCTTGTGTAATTGGCAAAGTGATATTTGGAAGCCCATAGAGGGCTGTGGTGAAAAAGGAAATATCCTCCGATGAAATCTGGAAAGAAGCTTTCTGAGAAACTGCTCAGTGTTCTGTTAATTCATCTCACAGAGTTACATCTATATTTCGTGAATCTCTTTGCTAGCCTTATTTCTGTGGAATCTGTGAACAGATATTTCGGATCCCTTTGAAGACTATAGGACCAAAGGAAATACCCTCCGATAACAAAGAGAAAGAAGCTTTCTGAGAAACTTCTTTGTGTTCTGTGAAATCATCTCACAGAGTTACAGCTTTCCCCTCAAGAAGGCTTTCGCTAAGACAGTTCTTTTGGAATTGGCAAAGTGATATTTGGAAGCCCATAGAGGGCTATGGTGAAAAAGGAAATATCCTCAGATGAAATCTGGAAAGAAGCTTTCTGAGAAACTGCTCTGTGATGTGTGACTTCCACTCACAGAGTTACATCGGTATTTCGTGGATATCTTTGCTAGCCTTATTTCTGTGGAATCTGAGAACAGATATTTTGGATCCCTTTGAAGACTATAGGGCCAAAGGAAATATCCTCCGATAACTAAGAGAAAGAAGCTTTCTGAGAAACTTCTTTGTGTTCTGTGAAATCATCTCACAGAGTTACAGCTTTCCCCTGAAGAAGCCTTTCTCTAAGACAGTTCTTGTGGAATTGGCAAAGTGATATTTGGAAGCCCATAGAGGGCTATGGTGAAAAAGGAAATATTCTCAGATGAAATCTGGAAAGAAGCTTTCTGAGAAACTGCTCTTTGATGTGTGACTTCCACTCACAGAGTTACATCTATATTTCGTGGATCTCTTTGCTAGCCTTATTTCTGTGGAATCTGTGAACAGATATTTCGGATCCCTTTGAAGACTATAGGGCCAAAGAAAATATCCTCCGATAACAAAGAGAAAGAAGGTTTCTGAGAAACTTCTTTGTGTTCTGTGAAGTCATCTCACAGAGTTACAGCTTTCCCCTCAAGAAGCCTTTCGCTAAGACAGTTCTTGTGGAATTGGCAAAGTGATATTTGGAAGCCATAGAGGGCTATAGTGAAAAAGGAAATATCCTCCGATGAAATCTGGAAAGAAGGTTTCTGAGAAACTGCTTAGTGTTCTGTTATTTCACCTCACAGAGTTACATCTGTATTTCGTGGATCTCTTTGCTAGCCTTATTTCTGTGGAATCTGAGAACAGATATTTCGGATCCCTTTGAAGACTATAGGGCCAAAGGAAATATCCTCCGATAACAAAGAGAGAGAGGCTTTCTGAGAAACGTCTTTGTGTTCTGTGAAATCATCTCACAGAGTTACAGCTTTCCCCTCAAGAAGCCTTTCGCAAAGACAGTTCTTGTGGAATTGGCAAAGTGATATTTGGAAGCCCATAGAGGGCTATGGTGAAAAAGGAAATATCCTCAGATGAAATCTGGAAAGAAGCTTTCTGAGAAACTGCTTAGTGTTCTGTTAATTCATCTCACAGTGTTACATCTGTATTTCGTGGATCTCTTTGCTAGCCTTATTTCTTTGGAATCTGAGAACAGATATTTCGGATCCCTTTGAAGACTATAGGGCCAAAGGAAATATCCTCCGATAACTAAGAGAAAGAAGCTTTCTGAGAAACTTCTTTGTGTTTTATGAAATCATCTCACAGAGTTACAGCTTTCCCCTCGAGAAGCCTTTCGCTAAGACAGTTCTTGTGGAATTGGCAAAGTGATATTTGGAGGCCCATAGAGGGCTACGGTGAAAAAGTAAATATCCTCAGATGAAATCTGGAAAGAAGCTTTCTGAGAAACTGCTCTGTGATGTGTGACTTCCACTCACAGAGTTACACCTGTATTTCGTGGATCTCTTTGCTAGCCTTATTTCTGTGGAATCTGAGAACAGATATTTCGGATCCCTTTGAAGACTATAGGGCCAAAGGAAATATCATCCGATAACAAAGGGAAAGAAGCTTTCTGAGAAACTTCTTTGTGTTCTGTGAAATCATCTCACAGAGTTACAGCTTTCCCCTCAAGAAGCCTTTCGCTAAGACAGTTCTTGTGGAATTGGCAAAGTGATATTTGGAAGCCCATAGAGGGCTATGGTGAAAAAGGAAATATCATCCGATGAAATCTGGAAAGAAGCTTTCTGAGAAACTGCTTAGTGTTCTGTTAATTCATCTCGCAGAGTTACATCTATATTTCGTGAATCTCTTTGCTAGCCTTATTTCTGTGGAATCTGAGAACAGATATTTCGGATCCCTTTGAAGACTATAGGGCCAAAGGAAATATCCTCCGATAACAAAGAGAAAGAAGCTTTCTGAGAAACTTCTTTGTGTTCTGTGAAATCATCTCACAGAGTTACAGCTTTCCCCTCGAGAAGCCTTTCGCTAAGACAGTTCTTGTGGAATTGGCAAAGTGATATTTGGAAGCCCATACAGGGCTATGTTGAAAAAGGAAATATCCTCAGATGAAATCTGGAAAGAAGCTTTCTGAGAAACTGCTTACTGTTCTGTTAATTCATCTCACAGAGTTACATCTGTATTTCGTGGATCTCTTTGCTAGCCTTATTTCGGGGGAATCTGAGAACAGATATTTCGGATCCCTTTGAAGACTATAGGGCCAAAGGAAATATCCTCCGATAACAAAGAGAAAGAAGCTTTCTGAGAAACTTCTTTGTGTTCTGTGAAATCATCTCACAGAGTTACAGCTTTCCCCTCAAGAAGCCTTTCGCTAAGACAGTTCTTGTGGAATTGGCAAAGTGATATTTGGAAGCCCTTAGAGGGCTATGGTGAAAAAGGAAATATCCTCAGATGAAATCTGGAAAGAAGCTTTGTGAGAAACTGCTTAGTGTTCTGTTAATTCATCTCACAGAGTTACATCTGAATTTCGTGGATCTCTTTGCTAGCCTTATTTCTGGGGACTCTGAGAACAGATATTTCGGATCCCTTTGAAGACTATAGGGCCAAAGGAAATATCTTCCGATAACTAAGAGAAAGAAGCTTTCTGAGAAACTTCTTTGTGTTCTGTGAAATCATCTTACAGAGTCACAGCTTTCCGCTCAAGAAGCCTTTCGCTAAGACAGTTCTTGTGGAATTGGCAAAGTGATATTTGGAAGCCCATAGAGGACTCTGGTGAAAAAGGAAATATCCTCAGATGAAATCTGGAAAGAAGCTTTCTGAGAAACTGTTCTGTGATGTGTGACTTCCTCTCACAGAGTTACATCTGTATTTCGTGGATCTCTTTGCTAGCCTTATTTCTGTGGAATCAGAGAACAGATATTTTGGATCCCTTTGAAGAATATAGGGCGAAAGGAAATATCCTCTGATAACTAAGAGAAAGAAGCTTTCTGAAAAACTTCTTTGTGTTCTGTGAAATCATCTCACAGAGTTACAGCTTTCCCCTCAAGAAGCCTTTCGCTAAGACAGTTCTTGTGTAATTGGCAAAGTGATATTTGGAAGCCCATAGAGGGCTGTGGTGAAAAAGGAAATATCCTCCGATGAAATCTGGAAAGAAGCTTTCTGAGAAACTGCTCAGTGTTCTGTTAATTCATCTCACAGAGTTACATCTATATTTCGTGAATCTCTTTGCTAGCCTTATTTCTGTGGAATCTGTGAACAGATATTTCGGATCCCTTTGAAGACTATAGGGCCAAAGGAAATACCCTCCGATAACAAAGAGAAAGAAGCTTTCTGAGAAACTTCTTTGTGTTCTGTGAAATCATCTCACAGAGTTACAGCTTTCCCCTCAAGAAGGCTTTCGCTATGACAGTTCTTTTGGAATTGGCAAAGTGATATTTGGAAGCCCATAGAGGGCTATGGTGAAAAAGGAAATATCCTCAGATGAAATCTGGAAAGAAGCTTTCTGAGAAACTGCTCTGTGATGTGTGACTTCCACTCACAGAGTTACACCTGTATTTCGTGGATCTCTTTGCTAGCCTTATTTCTGTGGAATCTGAGAACAGATATTTCGGATCCCTTTGAAGACTATAGGGCCAAAGGAAATATCATCCGATAACAAAGGGAAAGAAGCTTTCTGAGAAACTTCTTTGTGTTCTGTGAAATCATCTCACAGAGTTACAGCTTTCCCCTCAAGAAGCCTTTCGCTAAGACAGTTCTTGTGGAATTTGCAAAGTGATATTTGGAAGCCATAGAGGGCTATGGTGAAAAAGGAAATATCCTCAAATGAAATCTGGAAAGAAGCTTTCTGAGAAACTGCTTAGAGTTCTGTTAATTCATCTCACAGAGTTACATCTACATTTCGTGGATCTCTTTGCTAGCCTTATTTCTGTGGAATCTGAGAACAGATATTTCGGATCCCTTTGAAGAGTATAGGGCCAAAGGAAATATCCTCCGATAACAAAGAGAAAGAAGCTTTCTGAGTAACTTCTTTGTGTTCTGTGAAATCATCTCACAGAGTTACAGCTTTCCCCTCAAGAAGCCCTTCGCTAAGACAGTTATTTTGGAATTGGCAAAGTGATATTTCGAAGCCCATAGCGGTCTATGGTGAAAAAGGAAATATCCTCGGATGAAATCTGGAAAGAAGCTTTCTGAGAAACTGCTTAGTGTTCTGTTAATTCATCTCACAGAGTTACATCTGTATTTCGTGGAACTCTTTGCTAGCCTTATTTCTGGGGAATCTGAGAACAGATATTTCGGATCCCTTTGAAGACTATAGGGCCAAAGGAAATATCTTCCGATAACAAAGAGAAAGACGCTTTCTGAGAAACTTCTTTGTGTTCTGTGAAATCATCTCACAGAGTTACAGCTTTCCCCTCAAGAAGCCTTTAGCTAAGACAGTTCTTGTGGAATTGGCAAAGTGATATTTGGAAGCCCATAGAGGGCTATGGTGAAAAAGGAAATATTCTCAGATGAAATCTGGAAAGAAGCTTTCTGAGAAACTGCTCTGTGATATGTGACTTCCACTCACATAGTTACATCTGTATTTCGTGGATCTCTTTGCTAGCCTTATTTCTGTGGAATCTGAGAATAGATATTTAGGATCCCTTTGAAGACTATAGGGCCAAAGGAAATATCCTCCGATAAGTAAGAGAAAGAAGCTTTCTGAGAAACTTTTTTGTGTTCTGTGAAATCATCTCACAGAGTTACAGCTTTCCCCTCAAGAACCCTTTCGCTAAGACAGTTCTTGTGGAATTGGCAAAGTGATATTTGGAAGCCTATAGAGGGCTACGGTGAAAAAGGAAATATCCTCCGATGAAATCTGGAAAGAAGCTTTCTCAGAAACTGCTTAGTGTTGTGTTAATTCATCTCACAGAGTTACATCTATATTTCGTGGATCTCTTTGCTAGCGTTATTTCTGTGGAATCTGAGAACAGATATTTCGGATCCCTTTGAAGACAATAGGGCCAAAAGAAATATCCTCCGATAACAAAGAGAAAGAAGCTTTCTGAGAAACTTCTTTGTGTTCTGTGAAATCATCTGACAGAGTTACAGCTTTCCCCTCAAGAAGCCTTTCGCTAAGACAGTTCTTGTGGAATTGGCAAAGTGATATTTGGAAGCCCTTAGAGGGCTATGGTGAAAGGAAATATCCTCCGATGAAATCTGGAAAGAAGCTTTCTGAGAAACTGCTTAGTGTTCCGTTAATTCATCTCACAGAGTTACATCTGTATTTCGTGGATCTCTTTGCTAGCCTTATATCTGTGGAATCTGAGAACAGATATTTCGGATCCCTTTGAAGACTATAGGGCCAAAGGAAATATCCTCCGATAACTAAGAGAAAGAAGCTTTCTGAGAAACTTCTTTGTGTTCTGTGAAATCATCTCACAGAGTTACAGCTTTCCCCTCAAGAAGCCTTTCGCTAAGACAGTTCTTGTGGAATTGGCAAAGTGATATTTGGAAGCCCATAGAGGGCTATGGTGAAGAAGGAAATATCCACAGATGAAATCTGGAAAGAAGCTTTCTGAGAAATTGCTTAGTGTTCTGTTAATTCATCTCACAGAGTTACATCTATATTTCGTGCATCTCTTTGCTAGCCTTATTTCTGTGGAATCTGAGAACAGATATTTCGGATCCCTTTGAAGACTATAGGGCCAAAGGAAATATACTCCGATAACAAAGAGAAAGAAGCTTTCTGAGAAACTTCTTTGTGTTCTCTGAAATCATCTGACAGAGTTACAGCTTTCCCCGCCAGAAGCCTTTCGCTAAGACAGTTCTTGTGGAATTGGCAAAGTGGTATTTAGGAGCCATAGAGGGCTATGGTGAAAAAGGAAATATCCTCCGATGAAATCTGGAAAGAAGCTTTCTGAGAAACTGCTTAGTGTTCTGTTAATTCATCTCACCGAGTTACATCTGTATTTCCTGGATCTCTTTGCTAGCCTTATTTCTGTGGAATCTGAGAACAGATATTTCGGATCCCTTTGAAGACAATAGGGCCAAATGAAATATCCTCCGATAACTAAGAGAAAGAAGCTTTCTGAGAAACTTTTTTGTGTTCTGTGAAATCACCTCACAGAGTTACAGCTTTCCCCTCAAGAAGCCTTTCGCTAAGACAGTTCTTGTGGAATTGGCAAAGTGATATTTGGAAGCCCATAGAGGGCTATGGTGAAAAAGGAAATATCCTCCGATGAAATCTGGAAAGAAGCTTTCTGAGAAACTGCTTACTGTTCTGTTAATTCATCTCACCGAGTTACATCTGTATTTCGTGGATCTCTTTGCTAGCCTTATTTCTGTGGAATCTGAGAACAGATATTTCGGATCCCTTTGAAGACTATAGGGCCAAAGGAAATATCTTCCGATAACAAAGAAAAAGAAGCTTTCTGAGAAACTTCTTTGTATTCTGTGAAATCATCTCACAGAGTTACAGCTTTCCCCTCAAGAAGCCTTTCGCTAAGACAGTTCTTGTGGAATTGGCAAAGTGATATTTGGAAGCCCATAGAGGACTCTGGTGAAAAAGGAAATATCCTCAGATGAAATCTGGAAAGAAGCTTTCTGAGAAACTGCTCTGTGATGTGTGACTTCCTCTCACAGAGTTACATCTGTATTTCCTGGATCTCTTTGCTAGCGTTATTTCTGTGGAATCAGAGAACAGATATTTTGGATCCCTTTGAAGACTATAGGGCGAAAGGAAATATCCTCTGATAACTAAGAGAAAGAAGCTTTCTGAAAAACTTCTTTGTGTTCTGTGAAATCATCTCACAGAGTTACAGCTTTCCCCTCAAGAAGCCTTTCGCTAAGACAGTTCTTGTGGAATTGGCAAAGTGATATTTGGAAGCCCATAGAGGGCTGTGGTGAAAAAGGAGATATCCTCCGATGAAATCTGGAAAGATGCTTTCTGAGAAACTGCTTAGTGTTCTGTTAATTCATCTCACAGAGTTACATCTATATTTCGTGAATCTCTTTGCTAGCCTTATTTCTGCGGAATCTGTGAACAGATATTTCGGATCCCTTTGAAGACTATAGGGCCAAAGGAAATACCCTCCGATAACAAAGAGAAAGAAGCTTTCTTAGAAACTTCTTTGTGTTCTTTGAAATCATCTCACAGAGTTACAGCTTTCCCCTCAAGAAGGCTTTCGCTAAGACAGTTCTTTTGGAATTGGCAAAGTGATATTTGGAAGCCCATAGAGGGCTATGGTGAAAAACGAAATATCCTCAGATGAAATCTGGAAAGAAGCTTTCTGAGAAACTACTTAGTGTTCTGTTAATTCATCTCACAGAGTTACATCTGTATTTCGTGGATCTCTTTGCTAGCCTTATTTCTGTGGAATCTGAGAACAGACATTTCGGATCCCTTTGAAGACTATAGGGCCAAAGGAAATATCTTCCGATAACAAAGAGAAAGAAGCTTTCTGAGAAACTTCTTTGTGTTCTGCGAAATCATCTCACAGAGTTACAGCTTTCCCCTCAAGAAGCCTTTAGCTAAGACAGTTCTTGTGGAATTGGCAAAGTGATATTTGGAAGCCCATAGAGGGCTATGGTGAAAAAGGAAATATCCTCAGATGAAATCTGGAAAGAAGCTTTCTGAGAAACTGCTCTTTGATGTGTAACTTCCACTCACAGAGTTACATCGGTATTTCGTGGATCTCTTTGCTAGCCTTATTTCTGTGGAATCTGAGAACAGATATTTTGGATCCCTTTGAAGACTATAGGGCCAAAGGAAATATCCTCCGATAACTAAGAGAAAGAAGCTTTCTGAGAAACTTCTTTGTGTTCTGTGAAATCATCTCACAGAGTTACAGCTTTCCCCTCAAGAAGACTTTCGCTAAGACAGTTCTTGTGGAATTGGCAAAGTGATATTTGGAAGCCCATAGAGGGCTATGGTGAAAAAGGAAATATCCTCAGATGAAATCTGGAAAGAAGCTTTCTGAGAAACTGCTCTTTGATGTGTGACTTCCACTCACAGAGTTACATCTATATTTCGTGGATCTCTTTGCTAGCCTTATTTCTGTGGAATCTGTGAACAGATATTTCGGATCCCTTTGAAGACTATAGGGCCAAAGAAAATATCCTCCGATAACAAAGAGAAAGAAGGTTTCTGAGAAACTTCTTTGTGTTCTGTGAAATCATCTCACAGAGTTACAGCTTTGCCCTCAAGAAGCCTTTCGCTAAGACAGTTCTTGTGGAATTGGCAAAGTGATATTTGGAAGCCATAGAGGTCTATAGTGAAAAAGGAAATATCCTCCGATGAAATCTGGAAAGAAGGTTTCTGAGAAACTGCTTAGTGTTCTGTTATTTCACCTCACAGAGTTACATCTGTATTTCGTGCATCTCTTTGCTAGCCTTATTTCTGTGGAATCTGAGAACAGATATTTCGGATCCATTTGAAGACTATAGGGCCAAAGGAAATATCCTCCGATAACAAAGAGAGAGAGGCTTTCTGAGAAACGTCTTTGTGTTCTGTGAAATCATCTCGCAGAGTTACAGCTTTCCCCTCAAGAAGCCTTTCACTAAGACAGTTCTTGTGGAATTGGCAAAGTGATATTTGGAAGCCCATAGAGGGCTATGGTGAAAAAGGAAATATGCTCCGATGAAATCTGGAAAGAAGCTTTCTGAGAAACTGCTTACTGTTCTGTTAATTCATCTCACCGAGTTACATCTGTATTTCGTGGATCTCTTTGCTAGCCTTATTTCTGTGGAATCTGAGAACAGATATTTCGGATCCCTTTGAAGACTATAGGGCCAAAGGAAATATCTTCCGATAACAAAGAAAAAGAAGCTTTCTGAGAAACTTCTTTGTATTCTGTGAAATCATCTCACAGAGTTACAGCTTTCACCTCAAGAAGCCTTTCGCTAAGACAGTTCTTGTGTAATTGGCAAAGTGATATTTGGAAGACCATAGAGGGCTGTGGTGAAAAAGGAGATATCCTCCGATGAAATCTGGAAAGAAGCTTTCTGAGAAACTGCTTAGTGTTCTGTTAATTCATCTCACAGAGTTACATCTATATTTCGTGAATCTCTTTGCTAGCCTTATTTCTGCGGAATCTGTGAACAGATATTTCGGATCCCTTTGAAGACTATAGGGCCAAAGGAAATATCCTCCTATAACTAAGAGAAAGAAGCTTTCTGAGAAACTTCTTTGTGTTCTGTGAAATCATCTCACAGAGTTACAGCTTTCCCCTCAAGAAGCCTTTCGCTAAGACAGTTCTTGTGGAATTGGCAAAGTGATATTTGGAAGCCCATAGAGGGCTATAGTGAAAAAGGAAATATCCTCAGATGAAATCTGGAAAGAAGCTTTCTGAGAAACTGCTCTTTGATGTGTGACTTCAAATCACAGAGTTACATCTGTATTTCGTGGATCTCTTTGCTAGCCTTATTTCTGTGGAATCTGAGAACAGATATTTCGGATCCCTTTGAAGACTATAGGGCCAAAGAAAATATCCTCCGATAACAAAGAGAAAGAAGGTTTCTGAGAAACTTCTTTGTGTTCTGTGAAGTCATCTCACAGAGTTGCAGCTTTCCCCTAAAGAAGCCTTTCGCTAAGACAGTTCTTGTGGAATTGGCAAAGTGATATTTGGAAGCCATAGAGGGCTATGGTGAAAAAGGAAATATCCTCCGATGAAATCTGGAAAGAAGGTTTCTGAGAAACTGCTTAGTGTTCTGTTAATTCACCTCACAGTGTTACATCTGTATTTCGTGGATCTCTTTGCTAGCCTTATTTCTGTGGAATCTGAGAACAGATATTTCGGATCTCTTTGAAGACTATAGGGCCAAAGGAAATATCCTCCGATAACAAAGAGAAAGAAGCTTTCTGAGTAACTTCTTTGTGTTCTGTGAAATCATCTCACAGAGTTACAGCTTTCCCCTCAAGAAGCCCTTCGCTAAGACAGTTATTTTGGAATTGGCAAAGTGATATTTCGAAGCCCATAGCGGTCTATGGTGAAAAAGGAAATATCCTCGGATGAAATCTGGAAAGAAGCTTTCTGAGAAACTGCTTAGTGTTCTGTTAATTCATCTCACAGAGTTACATCTGTATTTCGTGGAACTCTTTGCTAGCCTTATTTCTGGGGAATCTGAGAACAGATATTTCGGATCCCTTTGAAGACTATAGGGCCAAAGGAAATATCTTCCGATAACAAAGAGAAAGACGCTTTCTGAGAAACTTCTTTGTGTTCTGTGAAATCATCTCACAGAGTTACAGCTTTCCCCTCAAGAAGCCTTTAGCTAAGACAGTTCTTGTGGAATTGGCAAAGTGATATTTGGAAGCCCATAGAGGGCTATGGTGAAAAAGGAAATATTCTCAGATGAAATCTGGAAAGAAGCTTTCTGAGAAACTGCTCTGTGATATGTGACTTCCACTCACATAGTTACATCTGTATTTCGTGGATCTCTTTGCTAGCCTTATTTCTGTGGAATCTGAGAATAGATATTTAGGATCCCTTTGAAGACTATAGGGCCAAAGGAAATATCCTCCGATAAGTAAGAGAAAGAAGCTTTCTGAGAAACTTTTTTGTGTTCTGTGAAATCATCTCACAGAGTTACAGCTTTCCCCTCAAGAACCCTTTCGCTAAGACAGTTCTTGTGGAATTGGCAAAGTGATATTTGGAAGCCTATAGAGGGCTACGGTGAAAAAGGAAATATCCTCCGATGAAATCTGGAAAGAAGCTTTCTCAGAAACTGCTTAGTGTTGTGTTAATTCATCTCACAGAGTTACATCTATATTTCGTGGATCTCTTTGCTAGCGTTATTTCTGTGGAATCTGAGAACAGATATTTCGGATCCCTTTGAAGACAATAGGGCCAAAAGAAATATCCTCCGATAACAAAGAGAAAGAAGCTTTCTGAGAAACTTCTTCGTGTTCTGTGAAATCATCTGACAGAGTTACAGCTTTCCCCTCAAGAAGCCTTTCGCTAAGACAGTTCTTGTGGAATTGGCAAAGTGATATTTGGAAGCCCTTAGAGGGCTATGGTGAAAAAGGAAATATCCTCCGATGAAATCTGGAAAGAAGCTTTCTGAGAAACTGCTTAGTGTTCCGTTAATTCATCTCACAGAGTTACATCTGTATTTCGTGGATCTCTTTGCTAGCCTTATATCTGTGGAATCTGAGAACAGATATTTCGGATCCCTTTGAAGACTATAGGGCCAAAGGAAATATCCTCCGATAACTAAGAGAAAGAAGCTTTCTGAGAAACTTCTTTGTGTTCTGTGAAATCATCTCACAGAGTTACAGCTTTCCCCTCAAGAAGCCTTTCGCTAAGACAGTTCTTGTGGAATTGGCAAAGTGATATTTGGAAGCCCATAGAGGGCTATGGTGAAGAAGGAAATATCCACAGATGAAATCTGGAAAGAAGCTTTCTGAGAAATTGCTTAGTGTTCTGTTAATTCATCTCACAGAGTTACATCTATATTTCGTGCATCTCTTTGCTAGCCTTATTTCTGTGGAATCTGAGAACAGATATTTCGGATCCCTTTGAAGACTATAGGGCCAAAGGAAATATACTCCGATAACAAAGAGAAAGAAGCTTTCTGAGAAACTTCTTTGTGTTCTCTGAAATCATCTGACAGAGTTACAGCTTTCCCCGCCAGAAGCCTTTCGCTAAGACAGTTCTTGTGGAATTGGCAAAGTGGTATTTAGGAGCCATAGAGGGCTATGGTGAAAAAGGAAATATCCTCCGATGAAATCTGGAAAGAAGCTTTCTGAGAAACTGCTTAGTGTTCTGTTAATTCATCTCACCGAGTTACATCTGTATTTCCTGGATCTCTTTGCTAGCCTTATTTCTGTGGAATCTGAGAACAGATATTTCGGATCCCTTTGAAGACAATAGGGCCAAAGGAAATATCCTCCGATAACTTAGAGAAAGAAGCTTTCTGAGAAACTTTTTTGTGTTCTGTGAAATCACCTCACAGAGTTACAGCTTTCCCCTCAAGAAGCCTTTCGCTAAGACAGTTCTTGTGGAATTGGCAAAGTGATATTTGGAAGCCCATAGAGGGCTATGGTGAAAAAGGAAATATCCTCCGATGAAATCTGGAAAGAAGCTTTCTGAGAAACTGCTTACTGTTCTGTTAATTCATCTCACCGAGTTACATCTGTATTTCGTGGATCTCTTTGCTAGCCTTATTTCTGTGGAATCTGAGAACAGATATTTCGGATCCCTTTGAAGACTATAGGGCCAAAGGAAATATCTTCCGATAACAAAGAAAAAGAAGCTTTCTGAGAAACTTCTTTGTATTCTGTGAAATCATCTCACAGAGTTACAGCTTTCCCCTCAAGAAGCCTTTCGCTAAGACAGTTCTTGTGGAATTGGCAAAGTGATATTTGGAAGCCCATAGAGGACTCTGGTGAAAAAGGAAATATCCTCAGATGAAATCTGGAAAGAAGCTTTCTGAGAAACTGCTCTGTGATGTGTGACTTCCTCTCACAGAGTTACATCTGTATTTCCTGGATCTCTTTGCTAGCGTTATTTCTGTGGAATCAGAGAACAGATATTTTGGATCCCTTTGAAGACTATAGGGCGAAAGGAAATATCCTCTGATAACTAAGAGAAAGAAGCTTTCTGAAAAACTTCTTTGTGTTCTGTGAAATCATCTCACAGAGTTACAGCTTTCCCCTCAAGAAGCCTTTCGCTAAGACAGTTCTTGTGGAATTGGCAAAGTGATATTTGGAAGCCCATAGAGGGCTGTGGTGAAAAAGGAGATATCCTCCGATGAAATCTGGAAAGATGCTTTCTGAGAAACTGCTTAGTGTTCTGTTAATTCATCTCACAGAGTTACATCTATATTTCGTGAATCTCTTTGCTAGCCTTATTTCTGCGGAATCTGTGAACAGATATTTCGGATCCCTTTGAAGACTATAGGGCCAAAGGAAATACCCTCCGATAACAAAGAGAAAGAAGCTTTCTTAGAAACTTCTTTGTGTTCTTTGAAATCATCTCACAGAGTTACAGCTTTCCCCTCAAGAAGGCTTTCGCTAAGACAGTTCTTTTGGAATTGGCAAAGTGATATTTGGAAGCCCATAGAGGGCTATGGTGAAAAAGGAAATATCCTCAGATGAAATCTGGAAAGAAGCTTTCTGAGAAACTACTTAGTGTTCTGTTAATTCATCTCACAGAGTTACATCTGTATTTCGTGGATGTCTTTGCTAGCCTTATTTCTGTGGAATCTGAGAACAGACATTTCGGATCCCTTTGAAGACTATAGGGCCAAAGGAAATATCTTCCGATAACAAAGAGAAAGAAGCTTTCTGAGAAACTTCTTTGTGTTCTGCGAAATCATCTCACAGAGTTACAGCTTTCCCCTCAAGAAGCCTTTAGCTAAGACAGTTCTTGTGGAATTGGCAAAGTGATATTTGGAAGCCCATAGAGGGCTATGGTGAAAAAGGAAATATCCTCAGATGAAATCTGGAAAGAAGCTTTCTGAGAAACTGCTCTTTGATGTGTAACTTCCACTCACAGAGTTACATCGGTATTTCGTGGATCTCTTTGCTAGCCTTATTTCTGTGGAATCTGAGAACAGATATTTTGGATCCCTTTGAAGACTATAGGGCCAAAGGAAATATCCTCCGATAACTAAGAGAAAGAAGCTTTCTGAGAAACTTCTTTGTGTTCTGTGAAATCATCTCACAGAGTTACAGCTTTCCCCTCAAGAAGACTTTCGCTAAGACAGTTCTTGTGGAATTGGCAAAGTGATATTTGGAAGCCCATAGAGGGCTATGGTGAAAAAGGAAATATCCTCCGATGAAATCTGGAAAGAAGCTTTCTGAGAAACTGCTCTTTGATGTGTGACTTCCACTCACAGAGTTACATCTATATTTCGTGGATCTCTTTGCTAGCCTTATTTCTGTGGAATCTGTGAACAGATATTTCGGATCCCTTTGAAGACTATAGGGCCAAAGAAAATATCCTCCGATAACAAAGAGAAAGAAGGTTTCTGAGAAACTTCTTTGTGTTCTGTGAAATCATCTCACAGAGTTACAGCTTTCCCCTCAAGAAGCCTTTCGCTAAGACAGTTCTTGTGGAATTGGCAAAGTGATATTTGGAAGCCATAGAGGTCTATAGTGAAAAAGGAAATATCCTCCGATGAAATCTGGAAAGAAGGTTTCTGAGAAACTGCTTAGTGTTCTGTTATTTCACCTCACAGAGTTACATCTGTATTTCGTGCATCTCTTTGCTAGCCTTATTTCTGTGGAATCTGAGAACAGATATTTCGGATCCATTTGAAGACTATAGGGCCAAAGGAAATATCCTCCGATAACAAAGAGAGAGAGGCTTTCTGAGAAACGTCTTTGTGTTCTGTGAAATCATCTCGCAGAGTTACAGCTTTCCCCTCAAGAAGCCTTTCGCTAAGACAGTTCTTGTGGAATTGGCAAAGTGATATTTGGAAGCCCATAGAGGGCTATGGTGAAAAAGGAAATATCCTCCGATGAAATCTGGAAAGAAGCTTTCTGAGAAACTGCTTACTGTTCTGTTAATTCATCTCACCGAGTTACATCTGTATTTCGTGGATCTCTTTGCTAGCCTTATTTCTGTGGAATCTGAGAACAGATATTTCGGATCCCTTTGAAGACTATAGGGCCAAAGGAAATATCTTCCGATAACAAAGAAAAAGAAGCTTTCTGAGAAACTTCTTTGTATTCTGTGAAATCACCTCACAGAGTTACAGCTTTCACCTCAAGAAGCCTTTCGCTAAGACAGTTCTTGTGTAATTGGCAAAGTGATATTTGGAAGCCCATAGAGGGCTGTGGTGAAAAAGGAGATATCCTCCGATGAAATCTGGAAAGAAGCTTTCTGAGAAACTGCTTAGTGTTCTGTTAATTCATCTCACAGAGTTACATCTATATTTCGTGAATCTCTTTGCTAGCCTTATTTCTGCGGAATCTGTGAACAGATATTTCGGATCCCTTTGAAGACTATAGGGCCAAAGGAAATATCCTCCTATAACTAAGAGAAAGAAGCTTTCTGAGAAACTTCTTTGTGTTCTGTGAAATCATCTCACAGAGTTACAGCTTTCCCCTCAAGAAGCCTTTCGCTAAGACAGTTCTTGTGGAATTGGCAAAGTGATATTTGGAAGCCCATAGAGGGCTATAGTGAAAAAGGAAATATCCTCAGATGAAATCTGGAAAGAAGCTTTCTGAGAAACTGCTCTTTGATGTGTGACTTCAAATCACAGAGTTACATCTGTATTTCGTGGATCTCTTTGCTAGCCTTATTTCCTTGGAATCTGAGAACAGATATTTCGGATCCCTTTGAAGACTATAGGGCCAAAGAAAATATCCTCCGATAACAAAGAGAAAGAAGGTTTCTGAGAAACTTCTTTGTGTTCTGTGAAGTCATCTCACAGAGTTGCAGCTTTCCCCTCAAGAAGCCTTTCGCTAAGACAGTTCTTGTGGAATTGGCAAAGTGATATTTGGAAGCCATAGAGGGCTATGGTGAAAAAGGAAATATCCTCCGATGAAATCTGGAAAGAAGGTTTCTGAGAAACTGCTTAGTGTTCTGTTAATTCACCTCACAGTGTTACATCTGTATTTCGTGGATCTCTTTGCTAGCCTTATTTCTGTGGAATCTGAGAACAGATATTTCGGATCTCTTTGAAGACTATAGGGCCAAAGGAAATATCCTCCGATAACAAAGAGAGAGAGGCTTTCTGAGAAACTTCTTTGTGTTCTGTGAAATCATCTCGCAGAGTTACAGCTTTCCCCTCAAGAAGCCTTTAGCTAAGACAGTTCTTGTGGAATTGGCAAAGTGATATTTGGAAGCCCATAGAGGGCTATGGTGAAAAAGGAAATATCCTCAGATGAAATCTGGAAAGAAGCTTTCTGAGAAACTGCTCTGTGATGTGTGACTTCCACTCACAGAGTTACATCTGTATTTCGTGGATCTCTTTGCTAGCCTTATTTCTGTGGAATCTGAGAACAGATATTTCGGATCCCTTTGAAGACTATAGGGCCAAAGGAAATATCCTCCGATAACAAAGAGAAAGAAGCTTTCTGAGAAACTTCTTTGTGTTCTGTGAAATCATCTCACAGAGTTACAGCTTTCCCCTCAAGAAGCCTTTCGCTAAGACAGTTCTTGTGTAATTGGCAAAGTGATATTTGGAAGCCCATAGAGGGCAAAGGTGTAAAAGGAAATATCCTCAGATGAAATCTGGAGAGAAGCTTTTTGAGAAACTGCTTAGTGTTCTGTTAATTCATCTCACAGAGTTACATCTTTGTTTCCTGTATCTCTTTGCTAGCCTTATTTCTGGGGAATCTGAGAACAGATATTTCGGATCCCTTTGAAGACTATAGGGCCAAAGGAAATATCTTCCGATAACAAAGAGAAAGAAGCTTTCTGAGAAACTTCTTTGTGTTCTGTGAAATCATCTCACAGAGTTACAGCTTTCCCCTCCAGAAACCTTTCGCTAAGACAGTTCTTGTGGAATTGGCAAAGTGATATTTGGAAGCCCATAGAGGGCTATGGTGAAAAAGGAAATATCCTCCGATGAAATCTGGAAAGAAGCTTTCTGAGAAACTGCTTAGTGTTCTGTTAATTCATCTCACAGAGTTACATCTATATTTCGTGGATCTCTTTGCTAGCCTTATTTCTGTGGAATCTGAGAACAGATATTTCGGATCCCTTTGAAGACTATAGGGCCAAAGGAAATATCCTCCGATAACAAAGAGAAAGAAGCTTTCTGAGAAACTTCTTTGTGTCCTGTGAAATCATCTCACAGAGTTACAGCTTTCCCCTCAAGAAGCCTTTCGCTAAGACAGTTCTTGTGGAATTGGCAAAGTGATATTTGGAAGCCCTTAGAGGGCTATGGTGAAAAAGGAAATATCCTCAGATGAAATCTGGAAAGAAGCTTTGTGAGAAACTGCTTAGTGTTCTGTTATTTCATCTCACAGAGTTACATCTGTATTTCGTGGATCTCTTTGCTAGCCTTATTTCTGGGGAATCTGAGAACAGATATTTCGGATCCCTTTGAAGACTATAGGGCCAAAGGAAATATCTTCCGATAACTAAGAGAAAGAAGCTTTCTGAGAAACTTCTTTGTGTTCTGTGAAATCATCCTACAGAGTCACAGCTTTCCGCTCAAGAAGCCTTTCGCTAAGACAGTTCTTGTGGAATTGGCAAAGTGATATTTGGAAGCCCATAGAGGACTCTGGTGAAAAAGGAAATATCCTCAGATGAAATCTGGAAAGAAGCTTTCTGAGAAACTGTTCTGTGATGTGTGACTTCCTCTCACAGAGTTACATCTGTATTTCGTGGATCTCTTTGCTAGCCTTATTTCTGTGGAATCAGAGAACAGATATTTTGGATCCCTTTGAAGAATATAGGGCGAAAGGAAATATCCTCTGATAACTAAGAGAAAGAAGCTTTCTGAAAAACTTCTTTGTGTTCTGTGAAATCATCTCACAGAGTTACAGCTTTCCCCTCAAGAAGCCTTTCGCTAAGACAGTTCTTGTGTAATTGGCAAAGTGATATTTGGAAGCCCATAGAGGGCTGTGGTGAAAAAGGAAATATCCTCCGATGAAATCTGGAAAGAAGCTTTCTGAGAAACTGCTCAGTGTTCTGTTAATTCATCTCACAGAGTTACATCTATATTTCGTGAATCTCTTTGCTAGCCTTATTTCTGTGGAATCTGTGAACAGATATTTCGGATCCCTTTGAAGACTATAGGGCCAAAGGAAATACCCTCCGATAACAAAGAGAAAGAAGCTTTCTGAGAAACTTCTTTGTGTTCTGTGAAATCATCTCACAGAGTTACAGCTTTCCCCTCAAGAAGGCTTTCGCTAAGACAGTTCTTTTGGAATTGGCAAAGTGATATTTGGAAGCCCATAGAGGGCTATGGTGAAAAAGGAAATATCCTCAGATGAAATCTGGAAAGAAGCTTTCTGAGAAACTGCTCTGTGATGTCTGACTTCCACTCACAGAGTTACACCTGTATTTCGTGGATCTCTTTGCTAGCCTTATTTCTGTGGAATCTGAGAACAGATATTTCGGATCCCTTTGAAGACTATAGGGCCAAAGGAAATATCATCCGATAACAAAGGGAAAGAAGCTTTCTGAGAAACTTCTTTGTGTTCTGTGAAATCATCTCACAGAGTTACAGCTTTCCCCTCAAGAAGCCTTTCGCTAAGACAGTTCTTGTGGAATTTGCAAAGTGATATTTGGAAGCCATAGAGGGCTATGGTGAAAAAGGAAATATCCTCAAATGAAATCTGGAAAGAAGCTTTCTGAGAAACTGCTTAGAGTTCTGTTAATTCATCTCACAGAGTTACATCTACATTTCGTGGATCTCTTTGCTAGCCTTATTTCTGTGGAATCTGAGAACAGATATTTCGGATCCCTTTGAAGAGTATAGGGCCAAAGGAAATATCCTCCGATAACAAAGAGAAAGAAGCTTTCTGAGTAACTTCTTTGTGTTCTGTGAAATCATCTCACAGAGTTACAGCTTTCCCCTCAAGAAGCCCTTCGCTAAGACAGTTATTTTGGAATTGGCAAAGTGATATTTGGAAGCCCATAGCGGTCTATGGTGAAAAAGGAAATATCCTCGGATGAAATCTGGAAAGAAGCTTTCTGAGAAACTGCTTAGTGTTCTGTTAATTCATCTCACAGAGTTACATCTGTATTTCGTGGAACTCTTTGCTAGCCTTATTTCTGGGGAATCTGAGAACAGATATTTCGGATCCCTTTGAAGACTATAGGGCCAAAGGAAATATCTTCCGATAACAAAGAGAATGACGCTTTCTGAGAAACTTCTTTGTGTTCTGTGAAATCATCTCACAGAGTTACAGCTTTCCCCTCAAGAAGGCTTTCGCTAAGACAGTTCTTTTGGAATTGGCAAAGTGATATTTGGAAGCCCATAGAGGGCTATGGTGAAAAAGGAAATATCCTCAGATGAAATCTGGAAAGAAGCTTTCTGAGAAACTGCTCTGTGATGTCTGACTTCCACTCACAGAGTTACACCTGTATTTCGTGGATCTCTTTGCTAGCCTTATTTCTGTGGAATCTGAGAACAGATATTTCGGATCCCTTTGAAGACTATAGGGCCAAAGGAAATATCATCCGATAACAAAGGGAAAGAAGCTTTCTGAGAAACTTCTTTGTGTTCTGTGAAATCATCTCACAGAGTTACAGCTTTCCCCTCAAGAAGCCTTTCGCTAAGACAGTTCTTGTGGAATTTGCAAAGTGATATTTGGAAGCCATAGAGGGCTATGGTGAAAAAGGAAATATCCTCAAATGAAATCTGGAAAGAAGCTTTCTGAGAAACTGCTTAGAGTTCTGTTAATTCATCTCACAGAGTTACATCTACATTTCGTGGATCTCTTTGCTAGCCTTATTTCTGTGGAATCTGAGAACAGATATTTCGGATCCCTTTGAAGAGTATAGGGCCAAAGGAAATATCCTCCGATAACAAAGAGAAAGAAGCTTTCTGAGTAACTTCTTTGTGTTCTGTGAAATCATCTCACAGAGTTACAGCTTTCCCCTCAAGAAGCCCTTCGCTAAGACAGTTATTTTGGAATTGGCAAAGTGATATTTGGAAGCCCATAGCGGTCTATGGTGAAAAAGGAAATATCCTCGGATGAAATCTGGAAAGAAGCTTTCTGAGAAACTGCTTAGTGTTCTGTTAATTCATCTCACAGAGTTACATCTGTATTTCGTGGAACTCTTTGCTAGCCTTATTTCTGGGGAATCTGAGAACAGATATTTCGGATCCCTTTGAAGACTATAGGGCCAAAGGAAATATCTTCCGATAACAAAGAGAATGACGCTTTCTGAGAAACTTCTTTGTGTTCTGTGAAATCATCTCACAGAGTTACAGCTTTCCCCTCAAGAAGCCTTTAGCTAAGACAGTTCTTGTGGAATTGGCAAAGTGATATTTGGAAGCCCATAGAGGGCTATGGTGAAAAAGGAAATATTCTCAGATGAAATCTGGAAAGAAGCTTTCTGAGAAACTGCTCTGTGATATGTGACTTCCACTCACATAGTTACATCTGTATTTCGTGGATCTCTTTGCTAGCCTTATTTCTGTGGAATCTGAGAATAGATATTTAGGATCCCTTTGAAGACTATAGGGCCAAAGGAAATATCCTCCGATAAGTAAGAGAAAGAAGCTTTCTGAGAAACTTTTTTGTGTTCTGTGAAATCATCTCACAGAGTTACAGCTTTCCCCTCAAGAACCCTTTCGCTAAGACAGTTCTTGTGGAATTGGCAAAGTGATATTTGGAAGCCTATAGAGGGCTACGGTGAAAAAGGAAATATCCTCCGATGAAATCTGGAAAGAAGCTTTCTCAGAAACTGCTTAGTGTTGTGTTAATTCATCTCACAGAGTTACATCTATATTTCGTGGATCTCTTTGCTAGCGTTATTTCTGTGGAATCTGAGAACAGATATTTCGGATCCCTTTGAAGACAATAGGGCCAAAAGAAATATCCTCCGATAACAAAGAGAAAGAAGCTTTCTGAGAAACTTCTTTGTGTTCTGTGAAATCATCTGACAGAGTTACAGCTTTCCCCTCAAGAAGCCTTTCGCTAAGACAGTTCTTGTGGAATTGGCAAAGTGATATTTGGAAGCCCTTAGAGGGCTATGGTGAAAAAGGAAATATCCTCCGATGAAATCTGGAAAGAAGCTTTCTGAGAAACTGCTTAGTGTTCCGTTAATTCATCTCACAGAGTTACATCTGTATTTCGTGGATCTCTTTGCTAGCCTTATTTCTGTGGAATCTGAGAACAGATATTTCGGATCCCTTTGAAGACTATAGGGCCAAAGGAAATATCCTCCGATAACTAAGAGAAAGAAGCTTTCTGAGAAACTTCTTTGTGTTCTGTGAAATCATCTCACAGAGTTACAGCTTTCCCCTCAAGAAGCCTTTCGCTAAGACAGTTCTTGTGGAATTGGCAAAGTGATATTTGGAAGCCCATAGAGGGCTATGGTGAAGAAGGAAATATCCACAGATGAAATCTGGAAAGAAGCTTTCTGAGAAATTGCTTAGTGTTCTGTTAATTCATCTCACAGAGTTACATCTATATTTCGTGCATCTCTTTGCTAGCCTTATTTCTGTGGAATCTGAGAACAGATATTTCGGATCCCTTTGAAGACTATAGGGCCAAAGGAAATATACTCCGATAACAAAGAGAAAGAAGCTTTCTGAGAAACTTCTTTGTGTTCTCTGAAATCATCTGACAGAGTTACAGCTTTCCCCGCCAGAAGCCTTTCGCTAAGACAGTTCTTGTGGAATTGGCAAAGTGGTATTTAGGAGCCATAGAGGGCTATGGTGAAAAAGGAAATATCCTCCGATGAAATCTGGAAAGAAGCTTTCTGAGAAACTGCTTAGTGTTCTTTAATTCATCTCACAGAGTTACATCTGTATTTCCTGGATCTCTTTGCTAGCCTTATTTCTGTGGAATCTGAGAACAGATATTTCGGATCCCTTTGAAGACAATAGGGCCAAAGGAAATATCCTCCGATAACTAAGAGAAAGAAGCTTTCTGAGAAACTTTTTTGTGTTCTGTGAAATCACCTCACAGAGTTACAGCTTTCCCCTCAAGAAGCCTTTCGCTAAGACAGTTCTTGTGGAATTGGCAAAGTGATATTTGGAAGCCCATAGAGGGCTATGGTGAAAAAGGAAATATCCTCCGATGAAATCTGGAAAGAAGCTTTCTGAGAAACTGCTTACTGTTCTGTTAATTCATCTCACCGAGTTACATCTGTATTTCGTGGATCTCTTTGCTAGCCTTATTTCTGTGGAATCTGAGAACAGATATTTCGGATCCCTTTGAAGACTATAGGGCCAAAGGAAATATCTTCCGATAACAAAGAAAAAGAAGCTTTCTGAGAAACTTCTTTGTATTCTGTGAAATCATCTCACAGAGTTACAGCTTTCCCCTCAAGAAGCCTTTCGCTAAGACAGTTCTTGTGGAATTGGCAAAGTGATATTTGAAGCCCATAGAGGACTCTGGTGAAAAAGGAAATATCCTCAGATGAATTCTGGAAAGAAGCTTTCTGAGAAACTGCTCTGTGATGTGTGACTTCCTCTCACAGAGTTACATCTGTATTTCCTGGATCTCTTTGCTAGCGTTATTTCTGTGGAATCAGAGAACAGATATTTTGGATCCCTTTGAAGACTATAGGGCGAAAGGAAATATCCTCTGATAACTAAGAGAAAGAAGCTTTCTGAAAAACTTCTTTGTGTTCTGTGAAATCATCTCACAGAGTTACAGCTTTCCCCTCAAGAAGCCTTTCGCTAAGACAGTTCTTGTGGAATTGGCAAAGTGATATTTGGAAGCCCATAGAGGGCTGTGGTGAAAAAGGAGATATCCTCCGATGAAATCTGGAAAGATGCTTTCTGAGAAACTGCTTAGTGTTCTGTTAATTCATCTCACAGAGTTACATCTATATTTCGTGAATCTCTTTGCTAGCCTTATTTCTGCGGAATCTGTGAACAGATATTTCGGATCCCTTTGAAGACTATAGGGCCAAAGGAAATACCCTCCGATAACAAAGAGAAAGAAGCTTTCTGAGAAACTTCTTTGTGTTCTTTGAAATCATCTCACAGAGTTACAGCTTTCCCCTCAAGAAGGCTTTCGCTAAGACAGTTCTTTTGGAATTGGCAAAGTGATATTTGGAAGCCCATAGAGGGCTATGGTGAAAAAGGAAATATCCTCAGATGAAATCTGGAAAGAAGCTTTCTGAGAAACTACTTAGTGTTCTCTTAATTCATCTCACAGAGTTACATCTGTATTTCGTGGATCTCTTTGCTAGCCTTATTTCTGTGGAATCTGAGAACAGACATTTCGGATCCCTTTGAAGACTATAGGGCCAAAGGAAATATCTTCCGATAACAAAGAGAAAGAAGCTTTCTGAGAAACTTCTTTGTGTTCTGCGAAATCATCTCACAGAGTTACAGCTTTCCCCTCAAGAAGCCTTTAGCTAAGACAGTTCTTGTGGAATTGGCAAAGTGATATTTGGAAGCCCATAGAGGGCTATGGTGAAAAAGGAAATATCCTCAGATGAAATCTGGAAAGAAGCTTTCTGAGAAACTGCTCTTTGATGTGTAACTTCCACTCACAGAGTTACATCGGTATTTCGTGGATCTCTTTGCTAGCCTTATTTCTGTGGAATCTGAGAACAGATATTTTGGATCCCTTTGAAGACTATAGGGCCAAAGGAAATATCCTCCGATAACTAAGAGAAAGAAGCTTTCTGAGAAACTTCTTTGTATTCTGTGAAATCATCTCACAGAGTTACAGCTTTCCCCTCAAGAAGACTTTCGCTAAGACAGTTCTTGTGGAATTGGCAAAGTGATATTTGGAAGCCCATAGAGGGCTATGGTGAAAAAGGAAATATCCTCAGATGAAATCTGGAAAGAAGCTTTCTGAGAAACTGCTCTTTGATGTGTGACTTCCACTCACAGAGTTACATCTATATTTCGTGGATCTCTTTGCTAGCCTTATTTCTGTGGAATCTGTGAACAGATATTTCGGATCCCTTTGAAGACTATAGGGCCAAAGAAAATATCCTCCGATAACAAAGAGAAAGAAGGTTTCTGAGAAACTTCTTTGTGTTCTGTGAAATCATCTCACAGAGTTACAGCTTTCCCCTCAAGAAGCCTTTCGCTAAGACAGTTCTTGTGGAATTGGCAAAGTGATATTTGGAAGCCATAGAGGTCTATAGTGAAAAAGGAAATATCCTCCGATGAAATCTGGAAAGAAGGTTTCTGAGAAACTGCTTAGTGTTCTGTTATTTCACCTCACAGAGTTACATCTGTATTTCGTGGATCTCTTTGCTAGCCTTATTTCTGTGGAATCTGAGAACAGATATTTCGGATCCATTTGAAGACTATAGGGCCAAAGGAAATATCCTCCGATAACAAAGAGAGAGAGGCTTTCTGAGAAACGTCTTTGTGTTCTGTGAAATCATCTCGCAGAGTTACAGCTTTCCCCTCAAGAAGCCTTTCGCTAAGACAGTTCTTGTGGAATTGGCAAAGTGATATTTGGAAGCCCATAGAGGGCTATGGTGAAAAAGGAAATATCCTCCGATGAAATCTGGAAAGAAGCTTTCTGAGAAACTGCTTACTGTTCTGTTAATTCATCTCACCGAGTTACATCTGTATTTCGTGGATCTCTTTGCTAGCCTTATTTCTGTGGAATCTGAGAACAGATATTTCGGATCCCTTTGAAGACTATAGGGCCAAAGGAAATATCTTCCGATAACAAAGAAAAAGAAGCTTTCTAGAAACTTCTTTGTATTCTGTGAAATCATCTCACAGAGTTACAGCTTTCACCTCAAGAAGCCTTTCGCTAAGACAGTTCTTGTGTAATTGGCAAAGTGATATTTGGAAGCCCATAGAGGGCTGTGGTGAAAAAGGAGATATCCTCCGATGAAATCTGGAAAGAAGCTTTCTGAGAAACTGCTTAGTGTTCTGTTAATTCATCTCACAGAGTTACATCTATATTTCGTGAATCTCTTTGCTAGCCTTATTTCTGCGGAATCTGTGAACAGATATTTCGGATCCCTTTGAAGACTATAGGGCCAAAGGAAATACCCTCCGATAACAAAGAGAAAGAAGCTTTCTGAGAAACTTCTTTGTGTTCTTTGAAATCATCTCACAGAGTTACAGCTTTCCCCTCAAGAAGGCTTTCGCTAAGACAGTTCTTGTGGAATTGGCAAAGTGATATTTGGAAGCCCATAGAGGGCTATGGTGAAAAAGGAAATATCCTCCGATGAAATCTGGAAAGAAGCTTTCTGAGAAACTGCTTAGTGTTCCGTTAATTCATCTCACAGAGTTACATCTGTATTTCGTGGATCTCTTTGCTAGCCTTATTTCTGTGGAATCTGAGAACAGATATTTCGGATCCCTTTGAAGACTATAGGGCCAAAGGAAATATACTCCGATAACAAAGAGAAAGAAGCTTTCTGAGAAACTTCTTTGTGTTCTCTGAAATCATCTGACAGAGTTACAGCTTTCCCCGCCAGAAGCCTTTCGCTAAGACAGTTCTTGTGGAATTGGCAAAGTGGTATTTAGGAGCCATAGAGGGCTATGGTGAAAAAGGAAATATCCTCCGATGAAATCTGGAAAGAAGCTTTCTGAGAAACTGCTTAGTGTTCTGTTAATTCATCTCACAGAGTTACATCTGTATTTCCTGGATCTCTTTGCTAGCCTTATTTCTGTGGAATCTGAGAACAGATATTTCGGATCCCTTTGAAGACAATAGGGCCAAAGGAAATATCCTCCGATAACTAAGAGAAAGAAGCTTTCTGAGAAACTTTTTTGTGTTCTGTGAAATCACCTCACAGAGTTACAGCTTTCCCCTCAAGAAGCCTTTCGCTAAGACAGTTCTTGTGGAATTGGCAAAGTGATATTTGGAAGCCCATAGAGGGCTATGGTGAAAAAGGAAATATCCTCCGATGAAATCTGGAAAGAAGCTTTCTGAGAAACTGCTTACTGTTCTGTTAATTCATCTCACCGAGTTACATCTGTATTTCGTGGATCTCTTTGCTAGCCTTATTTCTGTGGAATCTGAGAACAGATATTTCGGATCCCTTTGAAGACTATAGGGCCAAAGGAAATATCTTCCGATAACAAAGAAAAAGAAGCTTTCTGAGAAACTTCTTTGTATTCTGTGAAATCATCTCACAGAGTTACAGCTTTCCCCTCAAGAAGCCTTTCGCTAAGACAGTTCTTGTGGAATTGGCAAAGTGATATTTGAAGCCCATAGAGGACTCTGGTGAAAAAGGAAATATCCTCAGATGAAATCTGGAAAGAAGCTTTCTGAGAAACTGCTCTGTGATGTGTGACTTCCTCTCACAGAGTTACATCTGTATTTCCTGGATCTCTGTGCTAGCCTTATTTCTGTGGAATCTGAGAACAGATATTTCGGATCCCTTTGAAGACTATAGGGCCAAAGGAAATATCATCCGATAACAAAGGGAAAGAAGCTTTCTGAGAAACTTCTTTGTGTTCTGTGAAATCATCTCACAGAGTTACAGCTTTCCCCTCAAGAAGCCTTTCGCTAAGACAGTTCTTGTGGAATTTGCAAAGTGATATTTGGAAGCCATAGAGGGCTATGGTGAAAAAGGAAATATCCTCAAATGAAATCTGGAAAGAAGCTTTCTGAGAAACTGCTTAGAGTTCTGTTAATTCATCTCACAGAGTTACATCTACATTTCGTGGATCTCTTTGCTAGCCTTATTTCTGTGGAATCTGAGAACAGATATTTCGGATCCCTTTGAAGAGTATAGGGCCAAAGGAAATATCCTCCGATAACAAAGAGAAAGAAGCTTTCTGAGTAACTTCTTTGTGTTCTGTGAAATCATCTCACAGAGTTACAGCTTTCCCCTCAAGAAGCCCTTCGCTAAGACAGTTATTTTGGAATTGGCAAAGTGATATTTGGAAGCCCATAGCGGTCTATGGTGAAAAAGGAAATATCCTCGGATGAAATCTGGAAAGAAGCTTTCTGAGAAACTGCTTAGTGTTCTGTTAATTCATCTCACAGAGTTACATCTGTATTTCGTGGAACTCTTTGCTAGCCTTATTTCTGGGGAATCTGAGAACAGATATTTCGGATCCCTTTGAAGACTATAGGGCCAAAGGAAATATCTTCCGATAACAAAGAGAATGACGCTTTCTGAGAAACTTCTTTGTGTTCTGTGAAATCATCTCACAGAGTTACAGCTTTCCCCTCAAGAAGCCTTTAGCTAAGACAGTTCTTGTGGAATTGGCAAAGTGATATTTGGAAGCCCATAGAGGGCTATGGTGAAAAAGGAAATATTCTCAGATGAAATCTGGAAAGAAGCTTTCTGAGAAACTGCTCTGTGATATGTGACTTCCACTCACATAGTTACATCTGTATTTCGTGGATCTCTTTGCTAGCCTTATTTCTGTGGAATCTGAGAATAGATATTTAGGATCCCTTTGAAGACTATAGGGCCAAAGGAAATATCCTCCGATAAGTAAGAGAAAGAAGCTTTCTGAGAAACTTTTTTGTGTTCTGTGAAATCATCTCACAGAGTTACAGCTTTCCCCTCAAGAACCCTTTCGCTAAGACAGTTCTTGTGGAATTGGCAAAGTGATATTTGGAAGCCTATAGAGGGCTACGGTGAAAAAGGAAATATCCTCCGATGAAATCTGGAAAGAAGCTTTCTCAGAAACTGCTTAGTGTTGTGTTAATTCATCTCACAGAGTTACATCTATATTTCGTGGATCTCTTTGCTAGCGTTATTTCTGTGGAATCTGAGAACAGATATTTCGGATCCCTTTGAAGACAATAGGGCCAAAAGAAATATCCTCCGATAACAAAGAGAAAGAAGCTTTCTGAGAAACTTCTTTGTGTTCTGTGAAATCATCTGACAGAGTTACAGCTTTCCCCTCAAGAAGCCTTTCGCTAAGACAGTTCTTGTGGAATTGGCAAAGTGATATTTGGAAGCCCTTAGAGGGCTATGGTGAAAAAGGAAATATCCTCCGATGAAATCTGGAAAGAAGCTTTCTGAGAAACTGCTTAGTGTTCCGTTAATTCATCTCACAGAGTTACATCTGTATTTCGTGGATCTCTTTGCTAGCCTTATTTCTGTGGAATCTGAGAACAGATATTTCGGATCCCTTTGAAGACTATAGGGCCAAAGGAAATATCCTCCGATAACTAAGAGAAAGAAGCTTTCTGAGAAACTTCTTTGTGTTCTGTGAAATCATCTCACAGAGTTACAGCTTTCCCCTCAAGAAGCCTTTCGCTAAGACAGTTCTTGTGGAATTGGCAAAGTGATATTTGGAAGCCCATAGAGGGCTATGGTGAAGAAGGAAATATCCACAGATGAAATCTGGAAAGAAGCTTTCTGAGAAATTGCTTAGTGTTCTGTTAATTCATCTCACAAAGTTACATCTATATTTCGTGCATCTCTTTGCTAGCCTTATTTCTGTGGAATCTGAGAACAGATATTTCGGATCCCTTTGAAGACTATAGGGCCAAAGGAAATATACTCCGATAACAAAGAGAAAGAAGCTTTCTGAGAAACTTCTTTGTGTTCTCTGAAATCATCTGACAGAGTTACAGCTTTCCCCGCCAGAAGCCTTTCGCTAAGACAGTTCTTGTGGAATTGGCAAAGTGGTATTTAGGAGCCATAGAGGGCTATGGTGAAAAAGGAAATATCCTCCGATGAAATCTGGAAAGAAGCTTTCTGAGAAACTGCTTAGTGTTCTTTAATTCATCTCACAGAGTTACATCTGTATTTCCTGGATCTCTTTGCTAGCCTTATTTCTGTGGAATCTGAGAACAGATATTTCGGATCCCTTTGAAGACAATAGGGCCAAAGGAAATATCCTCCGATAACTAAGAGAAAGAAGCTTTCTGAGAAACTTTTTTGTGTTCTGTGAAATCACCTCACAGAGTTACAGCTTTCCCCTCAAGAAGCCTTTCGCTAAGACAGTTCTTGTGGAATTGGCAAAGTGATATTTGGAAGCCCATAGAGGGCTATGGTGAAAAAGGAAATATCCTCCGATGAAATCTGGAAAGAAGCTTTCTGAGAAACTGCTTACTGTTCTGTTAATTCATCTCACCGAGTTACATCTGTATTTCGTGGATCTCTTTGCTAGCCTTATTTCTGTGGAATCTGAGAACAGATATTTCGGATCCCTTTGAAGACTATAGGGCCAAAGGAAATATCTTCCGATAACAAAGAAAAAGAAGCTTTCTGAGAAACTTCTTTGTATTCTGTGAAATCATCTCACAGAGTTACAGCTTTCCCCTCAAGAAGCCTTTCGCTAAGACAGTTCTTGTGGAATTGGCAAAGTGATATTTGAAGCCCATAGAGGACTCTGGTGAAAAAGGAAATATCCTCAGATGAAATCTGGAAAGAAGCTTTCTGAGAAACTGCTCTGTGATGTGTGACTTCCTCTCACAGAGTTACATCTGTATTTCCTGGATCTCTTTGCTAGCGTTATTTCTGTGGAATCAGAGAACAGATATTTTGGATCCCTTTGAAGACTATAGGGCGAAAGGAAATATCCTCTGATAACTAAGAGAAAGAAGCTTTCTGAAAAACTTCTTTGTGTTCTGTGAAATCATCTCACAGAGTTACAGCTTTCCCCTCAAGAAGCCTTTCGCTAAGACAGTTCTTGTGGAATTGGCAAAGTGATATTTGGAAGCCCATAGAGGGCTGTGGTGAAAAAGGAGATATCCTCCGATGAAATCTGGAAAGATGCTTTCTGAGAAACTGCTTAGTGTTCTGTTAATTCATCTCACAGAGTTACATCTATATTTCGTGAATCTCTTTGCTAGCCTTATTTCTGCGGAATCTGTGAACAGATATTTCGGATCCCTTTGAAGACTATAGGGCCAAAGGAAATACCCTCCGATAACAAAGAGAAAGAAGCTTTCTGAGAAACTTCTTTGTGTTCTTTGAAATCATCTCACAGAGTTACAGCTTTCCCCTCAAGAAGGCTTTCGCTAAGACAGTTCTTTTGGAATTGGCAAAGTGATATTTGGAAGCCCATAGAGGGCTATGGTGAAAAAGGAAATATCCTCAGATGAAATCTGGAAAGAAGCTTTCTGAGAAACTACTTAGTGTTCTCTTAATTCATCTCACAGAGTTACATCTGTATTTCGTGGATCTCTTTGCTAGCCTTATTTCTGTGGAATCTGAGAACAGACATTTCGGATCCCTTTGAAGACTATAGGGCCAAAGGAAATATCTTCCGATAACAAAGAGAAAGAAGCTTTCTGAGAAACTTCTTTGTGTTCTGCGAAATCATCTCACAGAGTTACAGCTTTCCCCTCAAGAAGCCTTTAGCTAAGACAGTTCTTGTGGAATTGGCAAAGTGATATTTGGAAGCCCATAGAGGGCTATGGTGAAAAAGGAAATATCCTCAGATGAAATCTGGAAAGAAGCTTTCTGAGAAACTGCTCTTTGATGTGTAACTTCCACTCACAGAGTTACATCGGTATTTCGTGGATCTCTTTGCTAGCCTTATTTCTGTGGAATCTGAGAACAGATATTTTGGATCCCTTTGAAGACTATAGGGCCAAAGGAAATATCCTCCGATAACTAAGAGAAAGAAGCTTTCTGAGAAACTTCTTTGTATTCTGTGAAATCATCTCACAGAGTTACAGCTTTCCCCTCAAGAAGACTTTCGCTAAGACAGTTCTTGTGGAATTGGCAAAGTGATATTTGGAAGCCCATAGAGGGCTATGGTGAAAAAGGAAATATCCTCAGATGAAATCTGGAAAGAAGCTTTCTGAGAAACTGCTCTTTGATGTGTGACTTCCACTCACAGAGTTACATCTATATTTCGTGGATCTCTTTGCTAGCCTTATTTCTGTGGAATCTGTGAACAGATATTTCGGATCCCTTTGAAGACTATAGGGCCAAAGAAAATATCCTCCGATAACAAAGAGAAAGAAGGTTTCTGAGAAACTTCTTTGTGTTCTGTGAAATCATCTCACAGAGTTACAGCTTTCCCCTCAAGAAGCCTTTCGCTAAGACAGTTCTTGTGGAATTGGCAAAGTGATATTTGGAAGCCATAGAGGTCTATAGTGAAAAAGGAAATATCCTCCGATGAAATCTGGAAAGAAGGTTTCTGAGAAACTGCTTAGTGTTCTGTTATTTCACCTCACAGAGTTACATCTGTATTTCGTGGATCTCTTTGCTAGCCTTATTTCTGTGGAATCTGAGAACAGATATTTCGGATCCATTTGAAGACTATAGGGCCAAAGGAAATATCCTCCGATAACAAAGAGAGAGAGGCTTTCTGAGAAACGTCTTTGTGTTCTGTGAAATCATCTCGCAGAGTTACAGCTTTCCCCTCAAGAAGCCTTTCGCTAAGACAGTTCTTGTGGAATTGGCAAAGTGATATTTGGAAGCCCATAGAGGGCTATGGTGAAAAAGGAAATATCCTCCGATGAAATCTGGAAAGAAGCTTTCTGAGAAACTGCTTACTGTTCTGTTAATTCATCTCACCGAGTTACATCTGTATTTCGTGGATCTCTTTGCTAGCCTTATTTCTGTGGAATCTGAGAACAGATATTTCGGATCCCTTTGAAGACTATAGGGCCAAAGGAAATATCTTCCGATAACAAAGAAAAAGAAGCTTTCTAGAAACTTCTTTGTATTCTGTGAAATCATCTCACAGAGTTACAGCTTTCACCTCAAGAAGCCTTTCGCTAAGACAGTTCTTGTGTAATTGGCAAAGTGATATTTGGAAGCCCATAGAGGGCTGTGGTGAAAAAGGAGATATCCTCCGATGAAATCTGGAAAGAAGCTTTCTGAGAAACTGCTTAGTGTTCTGTTAATTCATCTCACAGAGTTACATCTATATTTCGTGAATCTCTTTGCTAGCCTTATTTCTGCGGAATCTGTGAACAGATATTTCGGATCCCTTTGAAGACTATAGGGCCAAAGGAAATACCCTCCGATAACAAAGAGAAAGAAGCTTTCTGAGAAACTTCTTTGTGTTCTTTGAAATCATCTCACAGAGTTACAGCTTTCCCCTCAAGAAGGCTTTCGCTAAGACAGTTCTTGTGGAATTGGCAAAGTGATATTTGGAAGCCCATAGAGGGCTATGGTGAAAAAGGAAATATCCTCCGATGAAATCTGGAAAGAAGCTTTCTGAGAAACTGCTTAGTGTTCCGTTAATTCATCTCACAGAGTTACATCTGTATTTCGTGGATCTCTTTGCTAGCCTTATTTCTGTGGAATCTGAGAACAGATATTTCGGATCCCTTTGAAGACTATAGGGCCAAAGGAAATATACTCCGATAACAAAGAGAAAGAAGCTTTCTGAGAAACTTCTTTGTGTTCTCTGAAATCATCTGACAGAGTTACAGCTTTCCCCGCCAGAAGCCTTTCGCTAAGACAGTTCTTGTGGAATTGGCAAAGTGGTATTTAGGAGCCATAGAGGGCTATGGTGAAAAAGGAAATATCCTCCGATGAAATCTGGAAAGAAGCTTTCTGAGAAACTGCTTAGTGTTCTGTTAATTCATCTCACAGAGTTACATCTGTATTTCCTGGATCTCTTTGCTAGCCTTATTTCTGTGGAATCTGAGAACAGATATTTCGGATCCCTTTGAAGACAATAGGGCCAAAGGAAATATCCTCCGATAACTAAGAGAAAGAAGCTTTCTGAGAAACTTTTTTGTGTTCTGTGAAATCACCTCACAGAGTTACAGCTTTCCCCTCAAGAAGCCTTTCGCTAAGACAGTTCTTGTGGAATTGGCAAAGTGATATTTGGAAGCCCATAGAGGGCTATGGTGAAAAAGGAAATATCCTCCGATGAAATCTGGAAAGAAGCTTTCTGAGAAACTGCTTACTGTTCTGTTAATTCATCTCACCGAGTTACATCTGTATTTCGTGGATCTCTTTGCTAGCCTTATTTCTGTGGAATCTGAGAACAGATATTTCGGATCCCTTTGAAGACTATAGGGCCAAAGGAAATATCTTCCGATAACAAAGAAAAAGAAGCTTTCTGAGAAACTTCTTTGTATTCTGTGAAATCATCTCACAGAGTTACAGCTTTCCCCTCAAGAAGCCTTTCGCTAAGACAGTTCTTGTGGAATTGGCAAAGTGATATTTGAAGCCCATAGAGGACTCTGGTGAAAAAGGAAATATCCTCAGATGAAATCTGGAAAGAAGCTTTCTGAGAAACTGCTCTGTGATGTGTGACTTCCTCTCACAGAGTTACATCTGTATTTCCTGGATCTCTTTGCTAGCGTTATTTCTGTGGAATCAGAGAACAGATATTTTGGATCCCTTTGAAGACTATAGGGCGAAAGGAAATATCCTCTGATAACTAAGAGAAAGAAGCTTTCTGAAAAACTTCTTTGTGTTCTGTGAAATCATCTCACAGAGTTACAGCTTTCCCCTCAAGAAGCCTTTCGCTAAGACAGTTCTTGTGGAATTGGCAAAGTGATATTTGGAAGCCCATAGAGGGCTGTGGTGAAAAAGGAGATATCCTCCGATGAAATCTGGAAAGATGCTTTCTGAGAAACTGCTTAGTGTTCTGTTAATTCATCTCACAGAGTTACATCTATATTTCGTGAATCTCTTTGCTAGCCTTATTTCTGCGGAATCTGTGAACAGATATTTCGGATCCCTTTGAAGACTATAGGGCCAAAGGAAATACCCTCCGATAACAAAGAGAAAGAAGCTTTCTGAGAAACTTCTTTGTGTTCTTTGAAATCATCTCACAGAGTTACAGCTTTCCCCTCAAGAAGGCTTTCGCTAAGACAGTTCTTTTGGAATTGGCAAAGTGATATTTGGAAGCCCATAGAGGGCTATGGTGAAAAAGGAAATATCCTCAGATGAAATCTGGAAAGAAGCTTTCTGAGAAACTACTTAGTGTTCTGTTAATTCATCTCACAGAGTTACATCTGTATTTCGTGGATCTCTTTGCTAGCCTTATTTCTGTGGAATCTGAGAACAGACATTTCGGATCCCTTTGAAGACTATAGGGCCAAAGGAAATATCTTCCGATAACAAAGAGAAAGAAGCTTTCTGAGAAACTTCTTTGTGTTCTGCGAAATCATCTCACAGAGTTACAGCTTTCCCCTCAAGAAGCCTTTAGGTAAGACAGTTCTTGTGGAATTGGCAAAGTGATATTTGGAAGCCCATAGAGGGCTATGGTGAAAAAGGAAATATCCTCCGATGAAATCTGGAAAGAAGCTTTCTGAGAAACTGCTCTTTGATGTGTAACTTCCACTCACAGAGTTACATCGGTATTTCGTGGATCTCTTTGCTAGCCTTATTTCTGTGGAATCTGAGAACAGATATTTTGGATCCCTTTGAAGACTATAGGGCCAAAGGAAATATCCTCCGATAACTAAGAGAAAGAAGCTTTCTGAGAAACTTCTTTGTATTCTGTGAAATCATCTCACAGAGTTACAGCTTTCCCCTCAAGAAGACTTTCGCTAAGACAGTTCTTGTGGAATTGGCAAAGTGATATTTGGAAGCCCATAGAGGGCTATGGTGAAAAAGGAAATATCCTCAGATGAAATCTGGAAAGAAGCTTTCTGAGAAACTGCTCTTTGATGTGTGACTTCCACTCACAGAGTTACATCTATATTTCGTGGATCTCTTTGCTAGCCTTATTTCTGTGGAATCTGTGAACAGATATTTCGGATCCCTTTGAAGACTATAGGGCCAAAGAAAATATCCTCCGATAACAAAGAGAAAGAAGGTTTCTGAGAAACTTCTTTGTGTTCTGTGAAATCATCTCACAGAGTTACAGCTTTCCCCTCAAGAAGCCTTTCGCTAAGACAGTTCTTGTGGAATTGGCAAAGTGATATTTGGAAGCCATAGAGGTCTATAGTGAAAAAGGAAATATCCTCCGATGAAATCTGGAAAGAAGGTTTCTGAGAAACTGCTTAGTGTTCTGTTATTTCACCTCACAGAGTTACATCTGTATTTCGTGGATCTCTTTGCTAGCCTTATTTCTGTGGAATCTGAGAACAGATATTTCGGATCCATTTGAAGACTATAGGGCCAAAGGAAATATCCTCCGATAACAAAGAGAGAGAGGCTTTCTGAGAAACGTCTTTGTGTTCTGTGAAATCATCTCGCAGAGTTACAGCTTTCCCCTCAAGAAGCCTTTCGCTAAGACAGTTCTTGTGGAATTGGCAAAGTGATATTTGGAAGCCCATAGAGGGCTATGGTGAAAAAGGAAATATCCTCCGATGAAATCTGGAAAGAAGCTTTCTGAGAAACTGCTTACTGTTCTGTTAATTCATCTCACCGAGTTACATCTGTATTTCGTGGATCTCTTTGCTAGCCTTATTTCTGTGGAATCTGAGAACAGATATTTCGGATCCCTTTGAAGACTATAGGGCCAAAGGAAATATCTTCCGATAACAAAGAAAAAGAAGCTTTCTGAGAAACTTCTTTGTATTCTGTGAAATCATCTCACAGAGTTACAGCTTTCACCTCAAGAAGCCTTTCGCTAAGACAGTTCTTGTGTAATTGGCAAAGTGATATTTGGAAGCCCATAGATGGCTGTGGTGAAAAAGGAGATATCCTCCGATGAAATCTGGAAAGAAGCTTTCTGAGAAACTGCTTAGTGTTCTGTTAATTCATCTCACAGAGTTACATCTATATTTCGTGAATCTCTTTGCTAGCCTTATTTCTGCGGAATCTGTGAACAGATATTTCGGATCCCTTTGAAGACTATAGGGCCAAAGGAAATACCCTCCGATAACAAAGAGAAAGAAGCTTTCTGAGAAACTTCTTTGTGTTCTTTGAAATCATCTCACAGAGTTACAGCTTTCCCCTCAAGAAGGCTTTCGCTAAGACAGTTCTTGTGGAATTGGCAAAGTGATATTTGGAAGCCCATAGAGGGCTATGGTGAAAAAGGAAATATCCTCCGATGAAATCTGGAAAGAAGCTTTCTGAGAAACTGCTTAGTGTTCCGTTAATTCATCTCACAGAGTTACATCTGTATTTCGTGGATCTCTTTGCTAGCCTTATTTCTGTGGAATCTGAGAACAGATATTTCGGATCCCTTTGAAGACTATAGGGCCAAAGGAAATATCCTCCGATAACTAAGAGAAAGAAGCTTTCTGAGAAACTTCTTTGTGTTCTGTGAAATCATCTCACAGAGTTACAGCTTTCCCCTCAAGAAGCCTTTCGCTAAGACAGTTCTTGTGGAATTGGCAAAGTGATATTTGGAAGCCCATAGAGGGCTATGGTGAAGAAGGAAATATCCACCGATGAAATCTGGAAAGAAGCTTTCTGAGAAATTGCTTAGTGTTCTGTTAATTCATCTCACAGAGTTACATCTATATTTCGTGCATCTCTTTGCTAGCCTTATTTCTGTGGAATCTGAGAACAGATATTTCGGATCCCTTTGAAGACTATAGGGCCAAAGGAAATATCCTCCGATAACAAAGAGAAAGAAGCTTTCTGAGAAACTTCTTTGTGTTCTCTGAAATCATCTGACAGAGTTACAGCTTTCCCCGCAAGAAGCCTTTCGCTAAGACAGTTCTTGTGGAATTGGCAAAGTGGTATTTGGGAGCCATAGAGGGCTATGGTGAAAAAGGAAATATCCTCCGATGAAATCTGGAAAGAAGCTTTCTGAGAAACTGCTTAGTGTTCTGTTAATTCATCTCACAGAGTTACATCTGTATTTCGTGGATCTCTTTGCTAGCCTTATTTCTGTGGAATCTGAGAACAGATATTTCGGATCCCTTTGAAGACAATAGGGCCAAAGGAAATATCCTCCGATAACTAAGAGAAAGAAGCTTTCTGAGAAACTTTTTTGTGTTCTGTGAAATCACCTCACAGAGTTACAGCTTTCCCCTCAAGAAGCCTTTCGCTAAGACAGTTCTTGTGGAATTGGCAAAGTGATATTTGGAAGCCCATAGAGGGCTATGGTGAAAAAGGAAATATCCTCCGATGAAATCTGGAAAGAAGCTTTCTGAGAAACTGCTTACTGTTCTGTTAATTCATCTCACCGAGTTACATCTGTATTTCGTGGATCTCTTTGCTAGCCTTATTTCTGTGGAATCTGAGAACAGATATTTCGGATCCCTTTGAAGACTATAGGGCCAAAGGAAATATCTTCCGATAACAAAGAAAAAGAAGCTTTCTGAGAAACTTCTTTGTATTCTGTGAAATCATCTCACAGAGTTACAGCTTTCACCTCAAGAAGCCTTTCGCTAAGACAGTTCTTGTGGAATTGGCAAAGTGATATTTGGAAGCCCATAGAGGACTCTGGTGAAAAAGGAAATATCCTCAGATGAAATCTGGAAAGAAGCTTTCTGAGAAACTGCTCTGTGATGTGTGACTTCCTCTCACAGAGTTACATCTGTATTTCGTGGATCTCTTTGCTAGCGTTATTTCTGTGGAATCAGAGAACAGATATTTTGGATCCCTTTGAAGACTATAGGGCGAAAGGAAATATCCTCTGATAACTAAGAGAAAGAAGCTTTCTGAAAAACTTCTTTGTGTTCTGTGAAATCATCTCACAGAGTTACAGCTTTCCCCTGAAGAAGACTTTCGCTAAGACAGTTCTTGTGTAATTGGCAAAGTGATATTTGGAAGCCCATAGAGGGCTGTGGTGAAAAAGGAAATATCCTCCGATGAAATCTGGAAAGAAGCTTTCTGATAAACTGCTTACTGTTCTGTTAATTCATCTCACCGAGTTACATCTGTATTTCGTGGATCTCTTTGCTAGCCTTATTTCTGTGGAATCTGAGAACAGATATTTCGGATCCCTTTGAAGACTATAGGGCCAAAGGAAATATCTTCCGATAACAAAGAAAAAGAAGCTTTCTGAGAAACTTCTTTGTATTCTGTGAAATCATCTCACAGAGTTACAGCTTTCACCTCAAGAAGCCTTTCGCTAAGACAGTTCTTGTGGAATTGGCAAAGTGATATTTGGAAGCCCATAGAGGACTCTGGTGAAAAAGGAAATATCCTCAGATGAAATCTGGAAAGAAGCTTTCTGAGAAACTGCTCTGTGATGTGTGACTTCCTCTCACAGAGTTACATCTGTATTTCGTGGATCTCTTTGCTAGCGTTATTTCTGTGGAATCAGAGAACAGATATTTTGGATCCCTTTGAAGACTATAGGGCGAAAGGAAATATCCTCTGATAACTAAGAGAAAGAAGCTTTCTGAAAAACTTCTTTGTGTTCTGTGAAATCATCTCACAGAGTTACAGCTTTCCCCTCAAGAAGACTTTCGCTAAGACAGTTCTTGTGTAATTGGCAAAGTGATATTTGGAAGCCCATAGAGGGCTGTGGTGAAAAAGGAAATATCCTCCGATGAAATCTGGAAAGAAGCTTTCTGAGAAACTGCTTAGTGTTCTGTTAATTCATCTCACAGAGTTACATCTATATTTCGTGAATCTCTTTGCTAGCCTTATTTCTGCGGAATCTGTGAACAGATATTTCGGATCCCTTTGAAGACTATAGGGCCAAAGGAAATACCCTCCGATAACAAAGAGAAAGAAGCTTTCTGAGAAACTTCTTTGTGTTCTTTGAAATCATCTCACAGAGTTACAGCTTTCCCCTCAAGAAGGCTTTCGCTAAGACAGTTCTTTTGGAATTGGCAAAGTGATATTTGGAAGCCCATAGAGGGCTATGGTGAAAAAGGAAATATCCTCAGATGAAATCTGGAAAGAAGCTTTCTGAGAAACTACTTAGTGTTCTGTTAATTCATCTCACAGAGTTACATCTGTATTTCGTGGATCTCTTTGCTAGCCTTATTTCTGTGGAATCTGTGAACAGATATTTCGGATCCCTTTGAAGACTATAGGGCCAAAGAAAATATCCTCCGATAACAAAGAGAAAGAAGGTTTCTGAGAAACTTCTTTGTGTTCTGTGAAATCATCTCACAGAGTTACAGCTTTCCCCTCAAGAAGCCTTTCGCTAAGACAGTTCTTGTGGAATTGGCAAAGTGATATTTGGAAGCCATAGAGGTCTATAGTGAAAAAGGAAATATCCTCCGATGAAATCTGGAAAGAAGGTTTCTGAGAAACTGCTTAGTGTTCTGTTATTTCACCTCACAGAGTTACATCTGTATTTCGTGGATCTCTTTGCTAGCCTTATTTCTGTGGAATCTGAGAACAGATATTTCGGATCCCTTTGAAGACTATAGGGCCAAAGGAAATATCCTCCGATAACAAAGAGAGAGAGGCTTTCTGAGAAACGTCTTTGTGTTCTGTGAAATCATCTCGCAGAGTTACAGCTTTCCCCTCAAGAAGCCTTTCGCTAAGACAGTTCTTGTGGAATTGGCAGAGTGATATTTGGAAGCCCATAGCGGGCTATGGTGAAAAAGGAAATATCCTCAGATGAAATCTGGAAAGAAGCTTTCTGAGAAACTGCTCTGTGATGTGTGACTTCCACTCACATAGTTACATCTGTATTTCGTGGATCTCTTTGCTAGCCTTATTTCTGTGGAATCTGAGAACAGATATTTAGGATCCCTTTGAAGACTATAGGGCCAAAGGAAATATCCTCCGATAAGTAAGAGAAAGAAGCTTTCTGAGAAACTTTTTTGTGTTCTGTGAAATCATCTCACAGAGTTACAGCTTTCCCCTCAAGAAGCCTTTCGCTAAGACAGTTCTTGTGGAATTGGCAAAGTGATATTTGGAAGCCCATAGAGGTCAACGGTGAAAAAGGAAATATCCTCCGATGAAATCTGGAAAGAAGCTTTCTCAGAAACTGCTTAGTGTTGTGTTAATTCATCTCACAGAGTTACATCTATATTTCGTGGATCTCTTTGCTAGCGTTATTTCTGTGGAATCTGAGAACAGATATTTCGGATGCCTTTGAAGACAATAGGGCCAAAAGAAATATCCTCCGATAACAAAGAGAAAGAAGCTTTCTGAGAAACTTCTTTGTGTTCTGTGAAATCATCTGACAGAGTTACAGCTTTCCCCTCAAGAAGCCTTTCGCTAAGACAGTTCTTGTGGAATTGGCAAAGTGATATTTGGAAGCCCATAGAGGGCTATGGTGAAAAAGGAAATATCCTCCGATGAAATCTGGAAAGAAGCTTTCTGAGAAACTGCTTAGTGTTCCGTTAATTCATCTCACAGAGTTACATCTGTATTTCGTGGATCTCTTTGCTAGCCTTATTTCTGTGGAATCTGAGAACAGATATTTCGGATCCCTTTGAAGACTATAGGGCCAAAGGAAATATCCTCCGATAACTAAGAGAAAGAAGCTTTCTGAGAAACTTCTTTGTGTTCTGTGAAATCATCTCACAGAGTTACAGCTTTCCCCTCAAGAAGCCTTTCGCTAAGACAGTTCTTGTGGAATTGGCAAAGTGATATTTGGAAGCCCATAGAGGGCTATGGTGAAGAAGGAAATATCCACCGATGAAATCTGGAAAGAAGCTTTCTGAGAAATTGCTTAGTGTTCTGTTAATTCATCTCACAGAGTTACATCTATATTTCGTGCATCTCTTTGCTAGCCTTATTTCTGTGGAATCTGAGAACAGATATTTCGGATCCCTTTGAAGACTATAGGGCCAAAGGAAATATCCTCCGATAACAAAGAGAAAGAAGCTTTCTGAGAAACTTCTTTGTGTTCTCTGAAATCATCTGACAGAGTTACAGCTTTCCCCGCAAGAAGCCTATCGCTAAGACAGTTCTTGTGGAATTGGCAAAATGGTATTTGGGAGCCATAGAGGGCTATGGTGAAAAAGGAAATATCCTCCGATGAAATCTGGAAAGAAGCTTTCTGAGAAACTGCTTAGGGTTCTGTTAATTCATCTCACAGAGTTACATCTGTATTTCCTGGATCTCTTTGCTAGCCTTATTTCTGTGGAATCTGAGAACAGATATTTCGGATCCCCTTGAAGACAATAGGGCCAAAGGAAATATCCTCCGATAACTAAGAGAAAGAAGCTTTCTGAGAAACTTTTTTGTGTTTGTGAAATCACCTCACAGAGTTACAGCTTTCCCCTCAAGAAGCCTTTCGCTAAGACAGTTCTTGTGGAATTGGCAAAGTGATATTTGGAAGCCCATAGAGGGCTATGGTGAAAAAGGAAATATCCTCCGATGAAATCTGGAAAGAAGCTTTCTGAGAAACTGCTTACTGTTCTGTTAATTCATCTCACCGAGTTATATCTGTATTTCGTGGATCTCTTTGCTAGCCTTATTTCTGTGGAATCTGAGAACAGATATTTCGGATCCCTTTGAAGACTATAGGGCCAAAGGAAATATCTTCCGATAACAAAGAAAAAGAAGCTTTCTGAGAAACTTCTTTGTATTCTGTGAAATCATCTCACAGAGTTACAGCTTTCACCTCAAGAAGCCTTTCGCTAAGACAGTTCTTGTGGAATTGGCAAAGTGATATTTGGAAGCCCATAGAGGACTCTGGTGAAAAAGGAAATATCCTCAGATGAAATCTGGAAAGAAGCTTTCTGAGAAACTGCTCTGTGATGTGTGACTTCCTCTCACAGAGTTCACTCTGTATTTCGTGGATCTCTTTGCTAGCGTTATTTCTGTGGAATCAGAGAACAGATATTTTGGATCCCTTTGAAGACTATAGGGCGAAAGGAAATATCCTCTGATAACTAAGAGAAAGAAGCTTTCTGAAAAACTTCTTTGTGTTCTGTGAAATCATCTCACAGAGTTACAGCTGTCCCCTAAAGAAGCCTTTCGCTAAGACAGTTCTTGTGTAATTGGCAAAGTGATATTTGGAAGCCCATAGAGGGCTGTGGTGAAAAAGGAGATATCCAACGATGAAATCTGGAAAGAAGCTTTCTGAGAAACTGCTTAGTGTTCTGTTAATTCATCTCACAGAGTTACATCTATATTTCGTGAATCTCTTTGCTAGCCTTATTTCTGCGGAATCTGTGAACAGATATTTCGGATCCCTTTGAAGACTATAGGGCCAAAGGAAATACCCTCCTATAACAAAGAGAAAGAAGCTTTCTGAGAAACTTCTTTGTGTTCTTTGAAATCATCTCACAGAGTTACAGCTTTCCCCTCAAGAAGGCTTTCGCTAAGACAGTTCTTTTGGAATTGGCAAAGTGATATTTGGAAGCCCATAGAGGGCTATGGTGAAAAAGGAAATACCCTCAGATGAAATCTGGAAAGAAGCTTTCTGAGAAACTACTTAGTGTTCTGTTAATTCATCTCACAGAGTTACATCTGTATTTCGTGGATCTCTTTGCTAGCCTTATTTCTGTGGAATCTGAGAACAGACATTTCGGATCCCTTTGAAGACTATAGGGCCAAAGGAAATATCTTCCGATAACAAAGAGAAAGAAGCTTTCTGAGAAACTTCTTTGTGTTCTGTGAAATCATCTCACAGAGTTACAGCTTTCCCCTCAAGAAGCCTTTAGCTAAGACAGTTCTTGTGGAATTGGCAAAGTGATATTTGGAAGCCCATAGAGGGCTATGGTGAAAAAGGAAATATCCTCAGATGAAATCTGGAAAGAAGCTTTCTGAGAAACTGCTCTGTGATGTGTAACTTCCACTCACAGAGTTACATCGGTATTTCGTGGATCTCTTTGCTAGCCTTATTTCTGTGGAATCTGAGAACAGATATTTTGGATCCCTTTGAAGACTATAGGGCCAAAGGAAATATCCTCCGATAACTAAGAGAAAGAAGCTTTCTGAGAAACTTCTTTGTGTTCTGTGAAATCATCTCACAGAGTTATAGCTTTCCCCTCAAGAAGCCTTTCGCTAAGACAGTTCTTGTGGAATTGGCAAAGTGATATTTGGAAGCCATAGAGGTCTATAGTGAAAAAGGAAATATCCTCCGATGAAATCTGGAAAGAAGGTTTCTGAGAAACTGCTTAGTGTTCTGTTATTTCACCTCACAGAGTTACATCTGTATTTCGTGGATCTCTTTGCTAGCCTTATTTCTGTGGAATCGGAGAACAGATATTTCGGATCCCTTTGAAGACTATAGGGCCAAAGGAAATATCCTCCGATAACAAAGAGAGAGAGGCTTTCTGAGAAACGTCTTTGTGTTCTGTGAAATCATCTCGCAGAGTTACAGCTTTCCCCTCAAGAAGCCTTTCGCTAAGACAGTTCTTGTGGAATTGGCAAAGTGATATTTGGAAGCCCATAGAGGGCTATGGTGAAAAAGGAAATATCCTCAGATGAAATCTGGAAAGAAGCTTTCTGAGAAACTGCTTAGTGTTCTGTTAATTCATCTCACAGTGTTACATCTGTATTTCGTGGATCTCTTTGCTAGCGTTATTTCTGTGGAATCTGAGAACAGATATTTCGGATCCCTTTGAAGACTATAGGGCCAAAGGAAATATCCTCCGATAACAAAGAGAAAGAAGCTTTCTGAGAAACTTCTTTGTGTTCTCTGAAATCATCTCACAGAGTTACAGCTTTCCCCTCGAGAAGCCTTTCGCTAAGACAGTTCTTGTGGAATTGGCAAAGTGATATTTGGAAGCCCATAGAGGGCTACGGTGAAAAAGTAAATATCCTCAGATGAAATCTGGAAAGAAGCTTTCTGAGAAACTGCTCTGTGATGTGTGACTTCCACTCACAGAGTTACACCTGTATTTCGTGGATCTCTTTGCTAGCCTTATTTCTGTGGAATCTGAGAACAGATATTTCGGATCCCTTTGAGGACTATAGGGCCAAAGGAAATATCCTCCGATAACAAAGAGAAAGAAGCTTTCTGAGAAACGTCTTTGTGTTCTGTGAAATCATCTCACAGAGTTACAGCTTTCCCCTCAAGAAGCCTTTCGCTAAGACAGTTCTTGTGGAATTGGCAAAGTGATATTTGGAAGCCCATAGAGGGCTATGGTGAAAACGGAAATATCCTCCGATGAAATCTGGAAAGAAGCTTTCTGAGAAACTGCTTAGTGTTCTGTTAATTCATCTCACAGAGTTACATCTACATTTCGTGGATCTCTTTGCTAGCCTTATTTCTGTGGAATCTGAGAACAGATATTTCGGATCCCTTTGAAGACTATAGGGCCAAAGAAAATATCTTCCGATAACAAAGAAAAAGAAGCTTTCTGAGAAACTTCTTTGTATTCTGTGAAATCATCTCACAGAGTTACAGCTTTCCCCTCAAGAAGCCTTTCGCTAAGACAGTTCTTGTGGAATTGGCAAAGTGATATTTAGAAGCCTATAGAAGACTCTGGTGAAAAAGGAAATATCCTCAGATGAAATCTGGAAAGAAGCTTTCTGAGAAACTGCTCTGTGATGTGTGACTTCCTCTCACAGAGTTACATCTGTATTTCGTGGATCTCTTTGCTAGCGTTATTTCTGTGGAATCAGAGAACAGATATTTTGGATCCCTTTGAAGACTGTAGGGCGAAAGGAAATATCCTCTGATAACTAAGAGAAAGAAGCTTTCTGAAAAACTTCTTTGTGTTCTGTGAAATCATCTCACAGAGTTACAGCTTTCCCCTCAAGAAGACTTTCGCTAAGACAGTTCTTGTGTAATTGGCAAAGTGATATTTGGAAGCCCATAGAGGGCTGTGGTGAAAAAGGAAATATCCTCCGATGAAATCTGGAAAGAAGCTTTCTGAGAAACTGCTTAGTGTTCTGTTAATTCATCTCACAGAGTTACATCTATATTTCGTGAATCTCTTTGCTAGCCTTATTTCTGCGGAATCTGTGAACAGATATTTCGGATCCCTTTGAAGACTATAGGGCCAAAGGAAATACCCTCCGATAACAAAGAGAAAGAAGCTTTCTGAGAAACTTCTTTGTGTTCTTTGAAATCATCTCACAGAGTTACAGCTTTCCCCTCAAGAAGGCTTTCGCTAAGACAGTTCTTGTGGAATTGGCAAAGTGATATTTGGAAGCCCATAGAGGGCTATGGTGAAAAAGGAAATATCCTCAGATGAAATCTGGAAAGAAGCTTTCTGAGAAACTACTTAGTGTTCTGTTAATTCATCTCACAGAGTTACATCTGTATTTCGTGGATCTCTTTGCTAGCCTTATTTCTGTGGAATCTGAGAAGAGACATTTCGGATCCCTTTGAAGACTATAGGGCCAAAGGAAATATCTTCCGATAACAAAGAGAAAGAAGCTTTCTGAGAAACTTCTTTGTGTTCTGCGAAATCATCTCACAGAATTACAGCTTTCCCCTCAAGAAGCTTTTCGCTAAGACAGTTCTTGTGGAATTGGCAAAGTGATATTTGGAAGCCCATAGAGGGCTATGGTGAAAAAGGAAATATCCTCAGATGAAATCTGGAAAGAAGCTTTCTGAGAAACTGCTCTGTGATGTGTGACTTCCACTCACAGAGTTACATCGGTATTTCGTGGATCTCTTTGCTAGCCTTATTTCTGTGGAATCTGTGAACAGATATTTCGGATCCCTTTGAAGACTATAGGGCCAAAGAAAATATCCTCCGATAACAAAGAGAAAGAAGGTTTCTGAGAAACTTCTTTGTGTTCTGTGAAGTCATCTCACAGAGTTACAGCTTTCCCCTCAAGAAGCCTTTCGCTAAGACAGTTCTTGTGGAATTGGCAAAGTGATATTTGGAAGCCCATAGAGGGCTATGGTGAAAAAGGAAATATCCTCCGATGAAATCTGGAAAGAAGCTTTCTGAGAAACTGCTTAGTGTTCTGTTAATTCATCTCACAGAGTTACATCTACATTTCGTGGATCTCTTTGCTAGCCTTATTTCTGTGGAATCTGAGAACAGATATTTCGGATCACTTTGAAGAGTATAGGGCCAAAGGAAATATCCTCCGATAACAAAGAGAAAGAAGCTTTCTGAGAAACTTCTTTGTGTTCTGTGAAATCATCTGACAGAGTTACAGCTTTCCCCTCAAGAAGCCTTTCGCTAAGACAGTTCTTGTGGAATTGGCAAAGTGATATTTGGGAGCCATAGAGGGCTATGGTCAAAAAGGAAATATCTTCCGATGAAATCTGGAAAGAAGCTTTCTGAGAAACTGCTTAGTGTTCTGTTAATTCATCTCACAGAGTTACATCTGTATTTCGTGGATCTCTTTGCTAGCCTTATTTCTGTGGAATCTGAGAACAGATATTTCGGATCCCTTTGAAGACTATAGGGCCAAAGGAAATATCCTCCGATAAGTA